>NC_136426.1:168419611-169131278 GCF_052849685.1 Lactuca virosa | reverse complement strand
CCAACACACCCATCAGGCCCCACTTATCATCAGGCCTCGCCCGATATACATACAATACATACACACATGCAAGGTCACACATAAAACTAGCATACAGATATATACATAATGCATGGGTCGTCATTGGTGCCTTTGACCCGACAAACACTATGAGGAGACTCACCTTAAACTGCCAAAAAATCATATAAATGTTCGGGCTGCTAAACCGGAAAATCCCCCGTGCTAACCAACCAAATAAAATCGTAATTAATAATTGGGACATAAACCATAATTGGAAATCTAATTCACTTTTCCAACACCCAGGGTAAAAGACCATTTATCCTTTCCTTATTTGGCCCAAAAATACGAGGCCTAACCTAATGGCACTAAAAAGCCCAATATTGCCCAATTTCCTAAAGGTTACCCAAATCCCAATATGGGCCCGAATCCAAAAATTCCTAAAGCCTAACAATGGCCCAGAGTCAGAAAGGCTAGTAGCCCAACAAGTCCTAAAACCCTAATATTCTAAATATGGCCTAAATCACAAAAGTCAACGAAATTCAACAGCTGCTGAGTACGCCCAATGTACTCAGACTTACCCCCGGCGTAGGCCTCCTTTGGCTAGTATGTGTTGCGTATGAGTTGGGTACGCCCAGCGTACTCCACAGCAAGCCCCAACTCGCTATTAAATGCTTAATTGGTTAAGCCACTAAGTCCACTTCTCAGATCTGATCCAAAATGATGTCTTAACACGTAAAGTTGGCAACTTTACTCATTTTCATGTATTAATGGGACCAAATACTTGATTTTGACCAATAAGACCCATAATAAGAACCCTAACTCATGCATGGTCCAATATAACACATCAAGATTGCCTTTTTATGCACAAGGAACCTCAAAAATGCTAAGATCTGTAATCCCTAGCTTCTGGAGTAGCTCATACTCTCAAGCATGACTTAAGGGACCATAAAATGCACAAAAACAAGCCCTAACTAGATCTATCATTATGAACCATCAAGTTAAGAGATTTATACCTCCAAAAGCTTTCCAAGTTGGTGATGATTCTAGATCCACAAGCTCCAACCACACCAATGAAACTTCCAAGAGCTCTTCTTCCTTCAAGATCAACAAAACACTCCCAAAGATCACTTCCAAGGTCAAAACATTCAAATGACAATTAGGGTTTCGTTATCATGGTTTGAAGAGGTGGAAGTTAGTCATAAGAAGGTCTAAGATTAACTTAAGGTGTTTAAATAGGGCTCAAACCCTAAAAATTAGAGTTTGTCCCAGACGGTCGTACGCCCTACATACTCCACGTACGCCCAACGTACGTGGGTATCTCCGTGATATGCATTTTGACCTAGTACGCCCTGTAGGGTTTTGAGCATTCTAATACTCCTAAGGTGTACATGCAACCCTAGAAACCTTGGATCTATGTTTTACTATGATACATGTAAAATTGATTTTCCAAGGTTCTTAACCTATCTAGCATGCCATGGGGAACTTTTAAACATAAATGCTAGAAGAAGAACATACCTTTTGTAGTTTGGATTCCTTGAGAACCTTGTGAGCCTAGCACCTCAAGTGTGATGCCTCAAATGTCTCACACAACACTACAACACTTGGAATAACCTTGAGAGAAGTTTCACTAAACCTCAAAATCGGATTGCCCTCTATCTTGTACAAGTAGTACCGATTTTGCTAGACTAGGGGTCTTTATATAGTTGTAACACAAGTAGGGTTACACCATGTAAACCCTAATTGTCATGGCTTTCCATATTCCATGATTTATGGGTTTGTAACCTCCATGGACTATCCATGGAGCACCTTATGGGTTTTAGCCCAATCCATACAAACCATGGATCATTAGCCCACTATATAAGAATATATTATTTACACAATCAACCCCATATATTTAATTAGTCTCTTTTGTTCACTTAATTAATTCCAAATTAATTATTTGATCAATACTAATTAAATAATATTATTAATATATTATAACTTATAATATATTAATAAACCTTAAGTGTCATTTCTCTCATTTTGGTCAATCCAAGTATTGCACTGCCATGCAACCCAAATGGACCATGTTAACCGGGTCAAGTACATACCAGAAATAGTTATGGACTTAGAAACCTTATCCAACAGTCTCCCACTTGGATAAGTCTAATAACTATAACTGCAACTATGACTTCAGGAACCGATCATCAATCATAGCTCTTTCAAGGTCTCACGGAACTGAGATGATGATGATACGCCATTTAAGATAAGTGATCATATAATCCTCTGTTCTAAATATCAGCCGGACAAATACATGGAACAATGTCTTACTTATTGTCCAGCAGTTTGTTTCTCGATTACCGATTTGTTTGACATAGAACTTAATTGAACACATCAACTTAGTTTGGACCGGGCCCGGTACATGGGTCAACACAAAATCATCGAGGGGCCCAGATATGGCTTCTAATCCATGAAGGAACATATAAACTTCGACTCACATGCTTGTTCAACTACTTGTTGAATCATACACAAAGGCACGTTTTATAACATCGAGTTACCAATGCGGTTTCGTACAATCAATGTATAACCAACTCACAGGAAACAAGTCATATCTCTAGGTTTGAAGACTTATATGATATTACCGTCTCACGATCACTCGAGATAAATTCCATGAAGTGATACCAGTGAGCGTGGGTTGAATCCAATACTCAGAACTTATGAGCACTCATGAGTGTTGTAGCAACACTTTGCAATGTCCAACACCTTAGACATCTACCAGACACCTCATGACAGTCTTGATTCATATCTACTTCCAACATATGACCGACTGTGGAGAATTTGAATAATATGAAATAACATAATCATAATTATTCTGGAAGTCAAAACATGCAAAATGAAATGATATTAAATGATTGACAAAGGATAGCAACACTTTACTCATAAATAAATACAACTTTTATTCATCATCAAATGTCAATTACACCTTACACATTTCAAAGCTATCTAACTACTAAAACTAATATCATCCTTCAGCCCTATGCGCCTCGCATGCTGGAGATGCTTAACCCTGCCCAGTCCCTTCGTGAGGGGATCTGTCGGGTTCTCATCCGATGATACCCTCTTTGCCACGAGGAGTCCTTCTTCTATTCGATGTCTGATGAAATGGTATTTTCTGTCGATGTGTCTGGATCTCCCGTGATCCCTTGGTTCCTTTGCTAAGGCAACTGCGCTTTCACTATCACAGAAAATCTCTATAGCTCCTTTATAGCTGGTACAACTCCAAGGTCTAAAATGAAGGTCTTTAGCCATATAGCCTCCTTCGTTGCCTCGCTTGCTGCTATATACTCTGATTCGCAAGTTGAATCAACTACTGTCTCCTTCTTGGAACTTTTCCAAGAAATTACTTCTCCGTTTAAGGTAAAGACCCAGCCTGACTGAGAGCGCAAATTATCCCTATCAGTCTGAAAGCTAGCATTACTATACCCTAATACTCTCAAGTCATCACTCCCACCAAGGGCAAGGACCCAGTCCTTAGTCCTACGCAGGTACTTGAGAATGTTCTTTACCGCATTCCAGTGAGCCTTGCCAGGATTCCCATGATATCTGCTGACCATGCTCAACGCAAAGGCCACATCATGACGAGTACAAGTCATAGCATACATGATCGAGCATAGAACGAAAGCATACGGTACTCGACTCATATCTGCTATCTCAGCCTCTGTACTCGGACTCTGAGTCTTACTCAGTCTAGCGTTACTCTGGATCGGTAATTCTCCTTTCTTGGAATTCTGCATGCTGAATCTATTCAGCACCTTCTCCAAGTAGGTACTCTAACTAAGTCCAATTAGTCTTTTACTCCTGTCTCTCAAAATCCTTATCCCTAGGATATAGGCAGCTTCTCCAAGGTCCTTCATAGCGAAACACTTCCCAAGCCAGGATTTCACTTCCTGCAGAGTTAGGATGTCATTTCCTGTGAGCAGTATGTCATCCACATACAATACCAAAAGGCTGACTATACTCCCACTAGCCTTGACATATACACAAGATTCATCTTCACTCCTCGAAAAGCCAAACTCTTTGACTTTGTCATCGAAACAAAGATTCCATCTGCGAGGTGCTTGTTTCAATCCATAGATGGATTTTTCAAGCTTACACACTCTATTAGGGTACTCTGTGATGACAAAACCCTCTGGCTGACTCATGTAAACATCCTCAGCCAACTTTCCATTAAGGAAAGCGGTTTTGACATCCATTTGCCATATTTCATAGTCATGAAATGTAGCTATGGCTAACATAACCCTAATAGACTTAATCTTCGCTACTGGTGAAAAGGTCTCATCATAATCAACTTCCGGAGTTTAAGAAAAGCCCTTTGCAACCAGTCGCGCCTTATAAGTGTGTACATTACCATCCATGTCTGTCTTCTTCTTGAAGATCCATATGCACCCGACTGTCTTGCGACCTGGTACATTGTCAACCAAATTCCAAACTTGATTGTCATACATGGACTGTATCTCACTGTCCATAGCCTCTTTCCATTTAGCAGCCTCGGGGCCTTCCATGGCTTCCGTGTAGCTGTTAGGTTCATCCAGACTTACCAGTGTGCTATCACTGATAAGTGTATCACCTTCTGCAGTAATATGGAAACCATAGTAATGCTCAGGTGAATTCCTAACTCTCGTGGAACGCCTCAGAGGTACAGACTCTTCTGTCGGATCAACAGGAGTTTCCTCCTCAGGTTGATTGCTAGGGTTTGAGGTTCCTTCACCACTTGAATCTTGAATTTCTTCAAGGTCAATTTGCCTCCCACTGTTTCCTTGGCTTATGAATTCTCTCTCTCTTGAAAGACTCCTCTCCTTGCTACAAAGACCACATTATCATTGGGTCTGTAGAAGAGGTAACCAAAGGATCTATGTGGGTAGCCGATGAAAATACACCTCTCACTTCGAGGTTCGAGCTTATCGTGAGAATCACGCCTCACGAAAGCCTCGCAATCCAAAATCTTGATGTGGTCCTGATTGAGGACTTTTCCGGTCCACATCTCATAAGGTGTTTTGGCAACCTTCTTTGTAGGGACTAGATTAAGAATATGGGTGGCAGTCTCTAAGGCATACCCCCATAATGAGATTGGTAGCGAAGCTCGACTCATCATGGAACGAACCATATCCAACAAGGTTCGATTGCGCCTCTCAGCCACACCATTAAGTTGTGGTGTCCTGGGAGGTGTCAATTGTGAGATAATCCCACATTCCTTAAGATAGTCAAGAAACTCTGTACTAAGATACTCACCACCTCGATCGGATCATAGCATCTTAATGTTCCTGCCCAACTGATTCTCCACTTCCTGCTTGAACTCTTTGAATCTTTCAAAGGTCTCTGACTTATGCTTGATTAAGTAGACATATCCATATCTACTAAAATCATCAGTAAAAGTCACATAAAAGCGGTTAGCATATCTTGTGGCGGTTCTGAAGGGTCCACACACATCAGTATGTATGAGGTCCAACAAACCCTCACCCCTAACAGAAGTACTAGTGAAAGGTGACTTTGTCATTTTCCCAAGCAAACAAGATTCACAGCTATCATCTGACTTTAGGTTAAACGACTCCAAGACTCCATCCTTTTGGAGTTGGCCTATACGTTTCTTGCTTACATGTCCAAGAAGACAATGGCATAATGATGCTTTATCTAAGCTAGTGGAAGAATCGATACACAATACATTATTTCCTAGGTTATCAACAACCGACACAGTTTCATATACACCATCATAAGGTAATGCTTTAAAATAAAAAACATTATTAAAGAAAGCATTAATACCACCACTATCATTATCAAATGAAAAGGTAAAACCTTGTTTGTACAAACCATGAAAGGAAATAATATTTTTCGCCATTTCTGACGAGTAACAACACTTATTCAAATCTAATACAAATCCACTACTTAGCAACAAAGAATAAACTTCAATCTTGGTGACAGGTGAAGCTTTCCTATTCCCCATGATCAAGTTTATCTTCCCATGCTCCACATTCTCACTTCTTCTTAGTCCCTGCAAATCAGTACATATGTGAATACCACATCCTGTATCAAGGACCCAAGAATTAGAATGGGGTGAATTATTAGACAATATAGTGTATGTACCTACATGGTTGGGTTTAACTTTCCCATCCTTCACATCTTGCTGGTACTTTGGGCAGTTTCGCTTCCAGTGCGAATTTTCATGGCAATAGAAGCATTCAACCTCTTTAGGGTTAGCAGAAGGAGTGACGAAACCTTTCTTGGTTCCACTTGAAGAGGAGCCATCAAGGGTTTTACCCTTGGTACCCTTCGAAGGGCTCTTCCTCTTCTTTCCTTTTCTTTGCCCGATTGCCAAGACAGGGGCCGCGGTAGGAGTAGGAGTGGTAAAAACCGACTTACCTTTAAGACCACTTTCCGCGGTCTTCAAAAGTCCTTGAAGTTTGTTGAGTGTAACTTCCTCCTTGTTCATGTGGTCTGTCATACGGAATTGATCATAACATGAAGGTAAGGAGTGCAAAATGATGTCTAGTGCCAATTCCTTGGGGAAGTTCACATTCAGTTTCAGCAAACGGTCCACATACCTTTGCATTTTCTGCATGTGGCCCGTGCATTTTCTGCACGAAGCACTCTGATGGTTGCGGTCCATCAAATCCTGGTGCATCTCAAAAGGGTAGTAGTCCTCATAGGACTTTTGGAGCTCGGCTTTCATTGTGGCCAACATGATACATGCCACTTTGGTAGCATCTCTTTCATGTGCCTAGTATTCAGCGATCTCCTCAGGAGTAGCAGACGACTCATGTTCCTTAAGCTCCTTGTCGAGGACATATTCCTTGTCCTCATACCGAGTGACCATCCTGATGTTCCTGATCCAATCCATAAAGTTGGATCCATCAAAGATGACTATCCCACAAAGGTTCATGAGAGAGAAGGAGTCGATAGGGTTTGAGCCAGAAGCAACATTGTTGGAAGACATCTGAAAAGAAGAAAGACAAGTTTAGATTAGATTAAAGATAGTCCTTAATAAAAACACCCAAATGTAATATTAAGGCTAGGACCCAACACAATATTTTATAACTTAGAAGAGGGATGGCGTAATCCAAGCTATAAAATATTTGAAGGTAGGTGAATGACAATTCACTAATTTCCACCATGAAAAACGAAATAAGTTATTAGGTTTTAATTGGTTTTGAAACTCCTAGATTCTTTGAGATTCATTGAACTTTTCAATGGCATGTTTCAATCTCGAGTGTGCCCTTCAGGTTTTGTGACTGGGATGCCGAGGATCACAAAACAAGGTGTGAAGTAACCATGCAAATTACTTGGTACCCTTAATATTTACCCCTCAATCGATGTGCCAGTTAACCACACGCGCTCCACCGATACTATAATAAACATTAAGTTACCCTTTACCTACCTTATTTAGTCCAGGTTAGTGTGCCGGTTAACCACACACGCTCCACTAACGACTTAATCAAGGTGCAAAGTGTAATTTTATGGGTTAGCACGTTATTCACATTTTCCTAAAGTAACTAAGATTGGGAATTTTTAAAACATTTAGTTACTTTATTTTTCATCATACTTTTAATGAGGATTTAAAGTCCTTGTCCTACCCGTTCGGCTAACGACCCTCCACCAGTCAAGGAAGCGGTGGGTGAGAGTGGACACCCATTAAGCTGCCATTTTATAGGCAACAACCTTATACCCCCCTTATAGACCGGCTTCGTGAATGAGGCCTACTAACGGTAAAACGACTTGTTCTAATATATATATATATATATATATATATATATATATATATATATATATATTATTAACTTATAATATTATAAAGTATAAGGGTTGAATTTTAACTTTTAAAATTCTAAGGGTTGGAACTAAAGTTTTAAAGTGACTTTACATGTTCCAAAACTTGAGGGCAAGTTTTGTAACTTTCAAAACTTTTCATCTTTCATAACTTATGAGTTAATGGATTAATAAAATGAGAGACTTTTCATTTTATGTAACCTATATGTTTAATAATGGACTTTAAAAGAGTGACTTTTGGTAATCCATAACTTGAGGACAAATTATGGATTCCATTAAAACACATCAAGATCAAGAATTAAAATAACAAGCAAGTTACAAATAATTCCTATGATCTTCTAAACTCATAAGTTCATGAATGTTCATATCAACAATTTCAAGAATCATAAGTAAACCATATAAAACTTGAAATTTTGATAATAGCCATTGAAAATGGATTAGCATAACCATTACACCATCTAAAACAAATTTTATAACACCAAAACAGTTTAGGGTAATGTTTCTAGTCCATTTCCAGCAGCAAAACTCGAAAATCTACATTTAGGGGCTCCTACTCGTCGAGTGCACGAACCTACTCACCGAGTGGGATGAATTTAGTCATGGACTCGTCGAGTCCCCCCATGGACTCAGCGAGTTCATGCTGCAGAGTGCAGAAAAACTGAGTTTTTTTTCACAATTTTGCATCAAGTATCAAACAAACAAGCCTAGGCTCTGATACCACTGTAGGGTTTTGAGCATTCTAACACTCCTAAGGTGTACATGCAACCCTAGAAACCTTGGATCTATGTTTTACTATGATACATGCAAAATTGACTTTCCAAGGTTCTTAACCTATCTAGCATGCCATGGGGAACTTTTAAACATAAATGCTAGAAGAAGAACATGCCTTTTGTAGTTTGGATTCCTTGAGAACCTTGTGAGCCTAGCACCTCAAATGTGATGCCTCAAATGTCTCACACAACACTACAAAACTTGGAATAACCTTGAGAGAAGTTTCACTAAACCTCAAAATCAGATTTCCCTCTATCTTGTACAAGTAGTACCGATTTTGCTAGACTAGGGGTCTTTATATAGTTGTGACACAAGTAGGGTTACATCATGTAAACCTTAATTTTCATGGCTTTCCATATTCCATGATCCATGGGCTTGTAACCTCCATGGACTATCCATGGAGCACCTTATGGGTTTTAGCACAATCCATACAAACCATGGATCATTAGCCCACTATATAAGAATAGATTATTTACACAATCAACCCCATATATTTAATTAGTCTGTTTTGATCACTTAATTAATTCCAAATTAATTCTTTGATCAATACTAATTAAATAATATTATTAATATATTAGAACTTATAATATATTAATAAACCTTAAGTGTCATTTCTCTCATTTTGGTCAATCCAAATATTGCAATGCCATGCAACCCAAATGGACCATGCTAACGGGTCAAGTACATACCAGAAATAGTTATGGACTTAGAAACCTTATCCAACACGCCCAACGTACCCCTAACGTACGCCCAACATACTCGTCCAGGGACTAAAATGCAAGAGTTTTTAATTAAAGACAAAAAGGGAAAATTCATGAAATACAAATGTTACAATTCTCCCTCACTTGAATCAGACTTCATCCTCGAAGTCCATCACTGCGAACAACTCCAGATAATGCTCCCTCATCTCGACCTCGGGCTCCCACATCCATTCTGAACCCTTATGGTACTGCCACTGCACCTTTACCAGATCCACAGACTTGCTCCACAGAGCCTTCATCTTCCTGTCAAGGATGGAAATCGGTCTCTCATTATAATTCAGGCGATCATCCACCTGAATATCCTCCAATGGAACCACTACAGAATCATCAACTAAACATTTCCACAGCTAAGTGACTTGAAATGTGCTATGGATCTAACTAAGCTTCTCAGGTAGATCCAAAGCGACAAATAAACCTGTCCAGCCGAGAAAAAACCCTAAAAGGACTGATATACATGGGGCCCAACTTTCCCCTCTTCTTGAATCGAATGAAACATTTCCAAGTTGACACCTTCAGGAGAACCATATCCCCAACATGGAACTCTAGATCTGATCGGTGCTTGTCGGCATAGCTCTTCTGCTGACTCTGTTCTATCTGAAGTCTACCCCGAACCTATTGAATCAACTCAGTAGTCTTGAGTACCACCTTAGTACTCCCCATTACTCACCGACCGACCTCACCCTAACATATTGGGGTCTTGCACATCCTCTCATAGAGCATCTCAAAAGGAGGTCAATCAATGCTGTCGTGATAATTGTTGTTATACGAAAACTCTACCAAAGGGAGATATGTATCCTAATGTGACAACCAGAAATTTTTTGCCTCGTATGTCCAGCCATTCAATTCAACCATGTGTCAGACTCGTTTCTTTTTATAAAAATAGAAGAGAGGGAAACCCTTTCTTATCCCCCAAAACCGGCCACCCTCTTCCCAAGACACTCCCCTCTTCCCAAAACACATAATCACTTCTTTCTCTCTCACACTCCACTTTCTCTATCATTTTCTCTCATTTCTCTCTACCTTCACCACTCCATTTTATCTCTTCCTCTCTCTCTATACCCATGAAATTTTCCAGAAAATAAGTCCAAGAACACACCTCAAACTCAAAATCTTCATCATCTAGTGGTGTTCATTAAGGTAGAACATGATTTCCTTTCATTTTCCTTCAAGTTTTCAAGGTTTTTCTTGCATTTCCTTCTTCTTCTACACCTTTCTCTTAGAAAATTTGCGTGCATGTTCATTCACTTCAGTTTTGATGATGATGGTGGCAGGATTTCACCCAAAAACAACATGCATGTTGTAAATGGTGAAATCCAAGGACCAAAACTTAAGTCAAAATCAACAAAATGCACTTTTCTACACGTTTTTATGGAAAATCACCACATGCACCCTAAGTTTTCTTTAAAAAACGATTTTTGACCATTTCAAACTCATGAATGGGTTTCAAACCAACATGCATGTAAAGATCCTCAAGCTTAGATGCAAGATGATCAATGTTTGTTGTTAAAAGCTTTCAAATATGTTCATAAAGGATTTATTTCCAAATAAATATCTAAAACTTCTTTTCTGATCAAATCCGATTTTTCCCTGTATTCCACCAACAAAATAAGATGTTCTACAAATTTTCAGAAGATAATTCATTTTTCTCGAATTATTATAATTATTGCAATAAAATAGGGCAATAAATCATATAAAATACTTTCTGAGATCTATAAATCCTAGGTAAATTCGTGGATGACCCCTATGCTAAATAACGACTTCTCATTAAGTTTCATTGATTTGTGTTACTGTTTAGCATGGTTTTGAATTTTCTTTTTGTTTAGCCCCAATAAATCATAAAACCACTTCAGGAAATTTTAAAAGGGTATCTAATATATTGCGCAACTTATACCTTATGTGGAAGACTTAGAAAAATATTTTCAGAATTTTTCATAATGCATTCCTATTTTTCTCCGATTTATGTATTTACAATGGAATAAAAACAGGAAAAATAGTTTTACTCATCCAAAATTCATGACAATTTACCAGAACACCTTATAATATATTAGGATGCTACATAAAATTTTTGATGATTTTTCTCTTCTGTATGCTATTTTTCTTCTATTTTCTCAAGATTAAATACACTTAAATCCATTTTTATTAGAATAAATACAAAAAAATCATAAACTTGGGTTAAACAGTTTAGAAATCCATTTTTATATTTTTCTCAGCTTAAAAATGTCTAATAACAGTATTATAAAAAGTTTGGGTAATTTTGGAAACTGTTTTCTATTTATCTCCATTTTTATTAGAATAAAAGCACAAAAATCATAAAATTAGGTTAAACAGTTTAGAAATCCATTTTTATATTTTTCCCAGCTTAAATATGTCTAATGACAGTATCATAAAACGTTTGGGAATTTTTATCATTTGGATGCTATTTTTCACGAATTTATATTGATATGAAGGCTTAAAATTTTGGAAAAATAGTTAATCATATCAAAAATTCAAAGGAAAATTTTAGGAAGACCTCTACTGTATTTAGAATGAAAATGTAAAGTTTGACAATTTTTGGAAACTGTTTGATAATATTTTGGATTTTTAGGATTTTAAAACACCTTTAAATGTATTGAAATACCCTCAATTAATATTACAAAAATATGGAAAATGATATCCAAAATTATCTTAATCACACGAGTTATAAAATTTCACCATTTCAAAAAAATGTTTGTAACTTAACAATATTAAATTTTGACACATTATTGGCATAATTCTATTGTAGTAGTAAATATACTAGTATTAGATTTCAATTAGAGACTCATTAGTGTATAACATCGTTGTAGGAAAACGATAGTGGTACGAGTGGAGCGTAGTTCAAGGCACCATTTGCATCATCTTAATACATATTGTGAGTATTCACGCACTCCCCTATTTTCGGTTTTTATGTTTTGGGGTGGAAAAGCATGTCCGAAAAACTATTTATTGTTCGTTGTATTTAAATTGATTCGTATCAAACTCGAATGCTATATTTTTCTATAATTTGTTGTATTCTGCTATGTATGTCTATGCAACACGGAACATGAGAACTTATCGTCTTAAGTCCCTTCCCTTATACTTTACTCCAACCATTAACTCTTTGAGCCAATGATCATTGTGGATAGCGCTATTATGAATTGACAACTCCTCACTCGCCCGATTGCTGGAGTGCATGATACCATACAATCTATGGAACGATAAGCATAGATCTTGATAGGGCATCAGTCATAGGCTTGGTTGGGAACTCATTGTTTGCTCATACACATACAAAATTGTTATTAATTATGGGAATAAACTTGTTTATTAATTATAACAATGAACTTTGTTTCTCATTATAACAATGAACTTTGTTTCTCATTACAACATCAAAATTTTATTATTGGAAACTTATATACATGTTTTAGCAATGAAATTGTTTGCTCCTTGCAGCAATGAACTTGATTACTCATTTTAACAATATATTTTCATTTATGGAAACTTTTATCAAAACTTGATTTCGATTCATAAAACATTTTTCAAACAATTCTTCTTGTCCTTTATCTTGGGGAAAAAGACATCAGTACTCGCCTTATACTCGCCTTGTACTCGCCTTAGTATTTAGGTACGATCAACTACACTAACATACTTATTCCTTACTTCTTTATCTTCCATCGAAAAGTTATTTCGCTTCATCGGTTTTATTTATCATCGATAAAATATTTTATATCCACTTTATTCAACTTAGTAGACATTTCCTAACAATGTAAGCCATATTCTCGCTAAAAATCTTTTGACAACTTGCTTTAACTTAACACTTTTCTTCAAAACTCAATTTAACCAATATTGGTTTTAACATTGCTATTTCAATTTCATTTCAAATCCATTTCAGTGGATAGATGTGCTTTTAAGGGCATATAAACCATTTTAAACCTTGCTTACCATTTTGGCACGTTTTCGAAAAACTTAGTAACATTCTCTTTTATAAAAGTGTTTAAACTCTATGATATAAAACTTAAACATATGACGTTAAAGTTCATATTATGTGTAAAAGCTTCATCAGATCTTCAAACCACTTTTGTTTTAAGTCTTTTGACTACTTTCTCATTTAGGCATTTTACTTTACTTAAATGTGTTTTCTTGAATCCTAACATGATATTTTCACAACTCTCTACTTCACACATGTTTCTAAGATATCTCTAATTCCTAAATTTCCTACACACATCATTAGTTTATTTTATTTCAAACTAGTTTTATAATCTGTGTTTATAAAACTTACAACATTGCAAAACTTAGTGTTCACTTTTAAACTTCCAGCGACGTACTTTTGACAATGCACAATTATTCATCTAAATATGTTAAGTCTTTACCTTATCTGTTTTAGCCATTGTTGGACCCCAGTCAAAAAGGTCAAAACTGTCAGATTTTCAATTACAAGTTTTAGTGTTTTTTTTTCACAAATGGAGTTTAACTTAATGGATAACTCATGATTTTTAGCAAACACTTTAAAACTTTCACATCTTTATTTAATCATCAACATACATCAAATATTGAAGTTTGAAATATATCTCAACCTGGTTTTAAATCTACATATAGGTATTGTTCTTAGAATTTTAACAATAGCAATCATTGATGCTACCTTCCTTTTCTTTCCCCCGCACTTGATTTCTTGCTCTCCTTATGATTTTAGATCTCGCACACCCATTATAGTAACATAATACATTGTCTAACTTTGTTTTTGTCTATTTTGCTTCTCCTGGTATCATGTTCGTACACATAAAGACTAGAAATCTACCATTTCGTTTTGAGTAATTAATACGTGTATAGTCATGAGGCATACCTTTGATTTAGTCAACTTTGATATATTCAATTACGCCTTTTATCATATACATCTTGTTTTTATTTTGAAATCTACTATAAACAAGTGATCCTTATTTACATTTGCTCTTTCGTTCTAAATTCGGAAACTTGATTTAAAATGCAAGTTTCATTGTATTTTTCCTTATAATTAATACACAAGATGAATACCCTTATGCTTATAATTTTTCTATATCCGGAAAATATATGTGAAGGATATGTTTCCTTATGTTTCTTCTTTTCTTTAAATATATCAAAAGTTTTGAATTTTACGATTATCTCTTCTCTAAATGATTGTCTTTGTAGAAACACTAAACTATGAATGCATTATTTTCAAATATTGACATTTTTACACCTTTCTTAAAATAGTATTTTACTTTACAATTTTCAGTGAGTTCCTAAACTCTCAAACTTGTTTCCATAAATATTCTGAATCCTCGTAAACTTGTATTTGTCTTTCCTTAAAAAAAATTTATGCAATTTTTCAAAAGAGTGATCTAAATATTTTTTTGTATAAACTCCCTCATTGAAGGCATAAACCTTTAACCTTGATTAATCTCCTTATTATTTTACTACTTCGTTTGATTGCCACACATGTATCTTCATTATCTTGGAATTATTACACATTTTGATAATAGTGAGATTAATTATCATTTCTAAACACACATTTTGATAACAGTGAGATTTTTATCACTTCTAAGCACTTAAAATGCTATCTACACAATGTGATTTAATTTATCATAAACTTTCATCGCCTCCATTTGAAACAATGACTCTCTAAATATATTTATTCTTCGAATAAGGTTTTATTATTGTAAGAGTAACCGCGGTAGTAATTATAGCCTCGGAGATCCTCAATCATTTCGTAATTTATTTTGTCGGCGACACTTAAATAGCCTTTACATTTGAGATGTACCAAAACTTCATTGCCTACCCTTAGTACGTATTTTTAGGAACTTCCCTTTCATTCCTGCTACCCCTTCTTATTTCGAAATATATATTTTCCAGATGTAATAGCCAACCCGAAAGTGAACAAATTGTTCCTAATCTCTTCTTTATCAGGCGACAAATTTACACTTAGTGCCGATTTAGAACGCGACTTAAGCATCAATGCAGACTTATCGCTGAATGTAGTTGGTGCTTCAACAAAAATTATAGCTCTCTTGATTCAGATAATATCTAATTAAATAATCTTTTCAACTAGGTCTCCATGGTTGGATCATGATTCCATGACCCAAATTTTCCATAATCTAGACGAAAGAACTCGAGTTAAGGAAACACTAATTTGACTATAGCTAAAGAATTGGGTTCTTCCTTTGAGGAAATAAACCCAAAATAATCAAAGAGCTCTTCAAGTCACCATCTCTCCAACTATACAATTGTATTCGACCGAGTTCAAATAGAATACGTCACGAATTGAATTTCGGGACGAAATTCTTTCAACCGGGGGAGACTGTGACAACCGTCAAAATTCGAGTTGGTTCTAGATTTGACTAAACTTAGTTGCACGTATAGGTACGACACATACTAGACTTAGTAACTAGAAGCTAAGTTATAACCTACTAGAAACTTGGAAACAAGTAGAATCGAAGGATAGTGTACTTAGATTTCACATGGTTATGTGAATTCTACAACTACTTAACTGTAGAGACTATCCATATTCGGGTCACTCTTTGACTCGAACACCTTTTCATGAATCATATACACACACTATGCACTTGACCTAGTAGTAGAAATTAGGTCGGAGTCTCGTGGAACTTAAGTAAAAGTTGAAGACTAGGACTAGTATACTTGATTCCTCAATTTCACTTGAATCTCAGAATCACTACATAGAATGCCAATAAACCGATAAAAATAAATTACAAACATTATTTATAACTATAAAAGAGTTATAATACCATAAGATAATTTGAAATCTCAAAGATTCAATTTATTTTGATATTCAAAGTTTATGAAACTCCAAAACCCTAAAAGTCATAAAAAAAAACTCAAATTTATGAAGTTTTTATTAAAATCTTATAATTTTTTTATAAACACTCTAATATCAAATTAATATATTTAAAACGTTGAAATATAATCAAAGAAATTAATTTAATTCATTAATATTAACTTTACATTTATAAGTTAAAAATCCAAGAGTTATGAACAATTTTTTTATAAAATGCATATTTTATATAAATTGAAAGAAAATTTATAAAAATTAAGGAATTAATATAAAATAAATAAACAAAACAAAATAAAATCTCCTCTCTCCACTCAAAGGTCGGCCTCATCCCTCCCAAGACCACTCTTCCCCAATATTCAATCAATTCACTCACTTATTCACTCTACCACTCCATCTTCTCTCTCACTCTACCTCTCATTCTCCCTCACACTCTTCATCACCACCACTCCATTTTTCACTTCATCTCTCTACACCCACGAAAGTTTCCAGAAAACAAACCCAATAACACTCCTCAAACTCGAAATCTTCATCATCTTGTGGTGATCTTGAAGGTAAAATCGATTTCTACTTCACTTTTCCTTCAAGTTTTTCTATTTTTTCTTACACTTTCTTCTTCTTCTACTCCATTCTATTATAAAATCATGAACACTTGCATCTACTCACGGTTTTGATGAGGATGGTGGTAGGATTTCATCCAAAAACAACATGCATGTTGTAGATGGTGAAGTCCCATGATCTAAACCTAAGTCAAAATCAAGGAAATGCACTTTTCTACATGTTTTGGTGGAAAAACACCACATGCATCCAAAGTTTTCTTACAAAAACGAATTTTGAACATTTCAAACTCATGAATGGTCTTCAAACAAACATGCATGTGATGATCTTCAAGCTTAGATGCTAGATCATCAAAGTATGTTGTTAAAAAGCTTTCAAATAGGTTTATAAAGGATTTATTACCAAATAAATATCTAAAACAACTTTTCTGATCAAATCCGATTTTTTCCTTTATTCCACCAGCAAAATGAGATGTTCTACAAAATTTCAGAAAATAATTTATTTTTCTCGAATTATTATAATTATTGCAATAAAATAGGGCAATAAATCATGTAAAATAATTTCCGAGGTCTATAAATCCTAGGTAAATTCGTGGATGAGCCCTATGGTAAATAATGACCTCTCATTAAGTTTCATCGATTTTTGTTACTGTTTAGTGTGGTTTTGAATTTTCTTTTTGTTTAGCCCCAATAAACCATAAAACCTCTTTAGATAAAGTGAAATGGTATCTAATAATTTTCGCAGCTCCTACCCTATGTCTAAGACTCACAAAAATATTTTCAGAATTTTTCATAATGCATTCCTATTTTTCCCCGATTTTTGTATTTATAATGGACTAAAAATAGGAAAAAGTAGTTCTACTCATCCAAAATTCATGAAACTTTACCAGAAGACCTTATAATATATTATAACTCTAAATAAAAATTTGGATGATTTTTCTATTCAGTATGCTATTTTTCTTTTATTTTCTAAGATTAAATACACTTAAATCCACAAAATCGGATTCCAGTAGATAAAAACCACATTTGGGATTTTTCCCAGATTATTTACACTGTAAATGAACTTTACAAAAATTTTAGTAATTTACTTTAACTGTTTAATGATTATTCTTCAATTAATGATTATTTAAGAGGATTAAACAAAGAAAAATAGCAACACTAATTGAAAAATATCTTTTATATTTTTCACAGCTTCTATATATGTAATAACAGTGTTACAAAAATTTTGGGCAATTTTGGAAACTGTTTTCTATTTAATTCAATTTTTATCAGAATAAATGCTCAAAAATCATAAAATTGGGTTAAACAGTTTGGAAATCTATTTTTATATTTTTCTCAGCTTACGCATGTCTAATGGCAGTATTATAAAAAGTTTGGGAGTTTTTATCATCTGGATTCTATTTTTCATGAGTTTATATTGTTATGAAGGCATCAAAATTTGAAAAAATAGTTAATCACATAAAAAATTTAAGGAAAAATTTCTGGAAGTCGTCTACTGTATTTGGAACAAAAATGTAAAATTTGATGAATTTTGGAAACTGTTTGATAATATTTTTGGATTTTTAGGAGTTTAAAACACCTTTAAATGTATTGAAATACCCTCAATTAATATTACAAAAATCTAGAAATTAATATCCAAAATTATCTTAATCACATGAGTTATAAAATTTCACCATTTCAGGAAAATGTTTGTAACTTAACAATATTAAATTTTGACACATTATTGACATAATTCTATTATAGTAGTAAATATACTAGTATTAGATTTCAATTAGAGACTCATTAGCGTGTAACATCGTTGTAGGAAAACGATAGTGGTACGAGTGGAGCATAGTTCAAGGCACCATTTGCATCATCTCAACGCATAATGAGTATTCACGCATCCCCCTATTTTTGGTTTTTATGTTTTGGGGTGGAAAAGCATGTCTGAAAAACTATTTATTGTTCGTTGCATGTAAATTGATTTGTATCAAACTTGATTATTTTGCTATATCTCGCTATGTATGTTTATGCAACTTGAAACATGAGGCCTTATCGTCTTAAGTCCCTTCTCTTACACTTTAATCCAACCATTAACTCTTTGAGCCAATGGTCATTATGGATAGCACTATTAGGAATTCACAACTCCTCACTCACCCGATTGCTGGAGTGCATGATACCATATAATCTATGGAACGATAAGCATAGATCTTGATAGGGCATCAGTCATAGGCTTGGTTGGGAACTCATTGTTTGGTCATACACATACAAACTTGTTTATTAATTATGGCAATGAACTTTGTTTCTCATTATAGCAATGAACTTTGTTTCTCATTATAGCAATGAACTTTGTTTCTCATTATAGCAATGAACATTGTTTCTCATTATAGCAATGAACATTGTTTCTCATTATAGCAATGAACTTTGTTTCTCATTATAGCAATGAACTTTGTTTCTGATTACAACAACGGACTTTTATTACTGGAAACTTATATACATGTTTTAGCAATGAAATTGTTTGCTCCTTGTAGCAACGAACTTGATTATTTTAGCAATGAAAACTTGTTTACTCATTTTAGTAACAAACTTTATTTCCCATGAGAATATGAACGTTGCATCTCATTTGGGCAACATACTTTATGGAAACATTACTCGCTTTAGCAACAAACTTCTTTTCATGAAAACTTATTTACTTATTTTAGAAATGAACATTGTTTATGGAAACTATTATCAATATTCTGATTATCATGATTTCAAACTATATTATGTTATAAACTTGTGAGTACTCACCAACTATTTTTATAGTTGACGCTCATTTTACCTGCTTTTTCAGGAATCATCGAGTAACTGGCACTTAGGGACACATTACTTTTAGGAGCATTCGCATGTGTTGTATTTCAAATTACATTGTAATTTCTTTTAAAAGTTGTTCCAACCCATTGTAAATTTGTAATGATTTTTAATACTATGGTTGGTGTTGTCTTTTAACTTTTGCTATGAAACCCTTTATACTGCCACGCCTCGTGTTTCCGCTTTAGTCATTACAAATTTACAATGGGTTTGAACAACTTTTAACAGAAATTACAATGAAAATTGAAATACAACACATGCGAATGCTCCTAAAAGTGATGTGTCCCTAAGTGCCACTTACTCGATGGTTCCTGAAAAAGCATGTAAAACGAGTGTCAACTATAAAAATAGTTGGTGAGTACTCACAGATAAAAAAAATATTGGTTTCATGAATCGAAATCAAGTTTTGATAAAAGTTTCCATAAATGAAAATATATAGTTAAAATGAGTAATCAAGTTCATTGCTGCAAGGAGCAAACAATTTCATTGCTAAAACATCTATATAAGTTTCCAATAATAAAATTTCGATGTTGTAATGAGAAACAAAGTTCATTGCTATAATGAGAAACAAAGTTCATTGCTATAATTAATAAACAAGTTTATTGCCATAATTAATAACAATTTTGTATGTGTATGAGCAAACAATGAGTTCCCAACCAAGCCTATGACTGATGCCCTATAAAGATCTATGGTTATCGTTCCATAGATTATATGGTATCATGCACTCCAGCAATCGGGCGAGTGAGTAGTTGTCACTTCCTAATAGCGCTATCCACAATGACCATTGCCTCAAAATCGTCTTTTTGAGTAGATCTTCAAGATCTTCATCTTTCACCAAGAACACCAAGAACACACACTTGTTCTTGGTGGCCGTGAACTCCATAAAGCCTCCCACAGGTGAGTATTCCTTCCATACACTTGCTACCTAGTAGAATCACTAGCCTAAACGTCTGGAACAAACGATTTGAGGATGATCTCCAGGAGTTTACGGCCGTACACTCCCTTGGCCGTAAACCCCATGGCCGTAAACACATAGGGCCGTAAACCCCTTGGCCGTAAACTCCCTAGACCGTAAACCCATGGCCGTACACTCCTCATTCTGGCCGTAAACACCACTTTGATGAATCACATGTGATTCTAACACTTGGTCCAAGTGTTTCCTAGTCCCTAAGGGTATTTCCTTGCATGTTAGTTGCTTATAAACACTATATTCATGCCAATACATGCCATATATGTCATTTAGGACTCGTTTGTGTCTCGGGACTTCATTCGTGGAACTTCTCATCCTTACGCGCTTATTCGTTTGAATCACCCACATAAGGTGAGTTCATACCCCTAATCAATCTTTTAAACTGTTTTAAATGCTTTTAAGGGGGGAATACAAGTTGAACACAATTGATAATTGTGTAAATGTTTGTTATAAACATCTTTCAAAAGTTGCTTATGTTTTATAAGCTATCAAAATATTTCAAAAACTCTGTTTAAGTTATGTTACTTTATAATTTATAAAACTCCGTTTTTAAAGTATAATCAGAACTTAGTAGATAAATGAGTCTTTTTAGTAACAGTTCAAGTAAACATACTAGTAAACTATAATAGGTATAGTTTAGGGGTTCAGTTTATACTAGATACTAGAACATACTATAACGAGAAACAGGGAGGAACTTACTAAGATACTATAACAGAAAGAACATACTAAGATACTATAACAGAAAGAACATACTAAGATACTATAACAGAAAGAACATACTAAATGCTATAGCAGAAGAATAATACCGGATCTAATTATACCAATAATCACTAACTCATTGTTCTAAACAAAAGGTGATAGTAAATTGGGTATACATGATCATATAACTTTAATGTGAATTTACACGGCTTAGCAATACGTTTGCGGAAGTCGCGTTTGGTGCCCAGAATCTCTTGCAGGGAGAGCGTATAGTATGGGTACTATCCATCACATTATGACCTTAATAAACAAACATGTTTTAAGCTAATCATTACGCCAGAATGTCAATGTTGGATTAATGTCTAAGTCCATAACTATAATTGGTAAGACTTGACCCGACCCGGCATGGTCCATTTGGGTTGCATGGCATCATGCATTTGGATAGACTATAATGAGAGAAATAACACTTAAGGTTGGTTAATATATTATAAGTTCTAATATATTAATAAGGTTATTTAATTAGTATTGATCAAGAATTAATTTGGAATTAATTAAGTGATCAAAAGGAGACTAATTAAATATATGGGTTGATTGTGTAAATCATTCATTCTTATATATGTGGGCTTGTGATCCAAGATTCCTTATGTTGGACTAAGTCCATGGGGTGACCCATGGATACTCCATGGAGGTTAAAATCCATGGAGCATAAGGAATGGGTAAAGTTATGAGTTACATGGTGTAACCCTAATAGCCACCATATAAAAGAATCCCATGGCTCAAGAAATCGTGCACTAATGTGTGAGTGTGAGGGCTAGACGATTTCAAGGAGTGTTCAAGTTTCTCTCAAGTTATTCCAAGTGTATTTGGTGTTGTGTGAACCATTTGAGGTGTCACACTTGGGGCACTAGGCACTCAAGCTTCATGAAGACATTCTACATCAAAGAGGTATGTATTCTATCTTGTTATATTTATTATTTTGTATGCTAGATTAGGATAATACCTTGGATGTTCATAATTGTATGTATAATAGAGAAAACATAGATCCAAGGTATTTAGGGTTGCATGTACACTTAGGAGTGTTAGAATGCTCATAACCCAACAGTGGTATCAGAGCCTAGGCTTGTTTTCTTGTTATACTTGCAAAAGTAGCTGAAAAATCGAGTTGGATGCATATATTCGATTGTTTTGGCTGGAATTGGACTAGGAACATTACCCTAAGATGTGTTTGGACTTATAAACTTGTTTTTGATATGGTAATGTTCATGCTAATCCAATTTCTAAGATAATTGTCATAATTTCAAGATTTGTATTAGTTTGTATGTTCATGCTAATTTGTTGAAGATTGATGATTTGAATTATCTTGTTCTTATGAGGTTCTTAGATTAATAGAAAAGTTGTGTGAAATAGTTGTTTTCAATCCATTTTAATCTAAGAGTTGATTCCAAAGTGTGTTTTTGTAACTTGTCCTCAAGTTATCTGAAAAGTCACATTTAAGAATCATAAAACTCATAAAAGTTGGCAAAGGTTACAAAATGAAGAGTCTAGTTCTAATTAAATGGTTTTATGACTCCATAACTTGTCCTCAAGTTATGGAGGTTCAAGAGTCTCTTCATTAAATTAAAAAAAAAGTGTAACCTTAATTAGTTCCATAAGTTACAATAAAAAAAGTTATTTTTTTTATTAATTAGTTTAAAGTCTTCCATAACTTGTCCTCAAGTTATGGAACTTGAAGAGTTTTTTTTTTAATTAAAACTACTTTAAACTCATAAGTTATGGAATTAATTAGTTTTGAATAGTTTCAAAACTTGCCCTCAAGTTTTGGAATATGAAAAGTTTTCACTTATGAATACTTTAATTCCAAGTTAGCCCTTAGAATTTTAAAAGTTAAAATTCAACCCTTATACTTTATAATGTTATAAGTTAATAATATTTATATATATATGTATAAGAGTAAAGTCAGTCTTACCGTTAGTAGACCTCATTCACGAAGCCGGTCTATAAGGGGGGGGGGTATAAGGTTACTGCCTATAAAATGGAAGTTTAATGGGTGTCCACTCTCACCCACCGCTTCCTTGACTGGTGTAGGGTCGTTAGCCGAACGGGTAGGACAAGGACTATAATTCTCCTTTCATTAAAAGTATTAATGATAAATACTAAGTAACTAAACTATTATTAATACCCAATCTTAGTTACTTAGGAAAATGTGAATTTGGTGCTAACCCATGAAATTACACTTTGCACTTTGCTTAAGTCGTTAGTGGAGCGTGTGTGGTTAACCAGCACACTAACCTGGACTTAACAAGGTAGGCAAAGGGTAACTTAATATTTATCATAGTATCGGTGGAGCGTGTGTGGTTAACCGACAAACTGATTAAGGGGTAAATATTAAGGGTACCAAGTATATTTGCATGGTTATTCACACCTTGTTTTGTGATCCTCGGCATCCCGGTCACAAAACCTGAAGGGCACACTCGAGATTGAAACATGCCTTTGAACAGTTCAATGAATCTCAAAGATCTAGGACTTTCAAATCCAATTAAAACCTAATAAATTATTTCGTTTTTCATGGTGGAAATTGGTGAATCGTCATTCACCTACCTTCAAATATTTTATAGCTTGGATTACGGCATCCCTCTTCTAAGTTATAAAATAGTTTGTTGGGTCCTAGCCTTAATATTTCATATTGGGTGTCATATTAAGGACTTTAAAACGCTATGGACATTGACAATGATGACATTGGATATCCAGTAAAGCTCTCTCTTCCCAATGGAAAGGGATCGGCCATAGTCAACTCGGTTGACCCAATGGTAAAGAGAGAGGCGAAGTCTGAGATAGTCCCATTATCAAGGGTCCATAGGTAACTATTGCCAAAGGAATGGGCATTGGTTACGAAGCTGCCAAATTTACCTAAGGATGTTAAAGTCAATAAGTTTGGCTCTACTTCAGGTAAAGTCCATTGTCTAACTCTATTAAGTACATGCTGATTCTGATCGCGAAGATGGATTTCAATCGCATGGTTTGGTGATCAGAATTTTGGGCTATTACTTAAGAGTTATGATATTTATATTGCTTAGGAATAGATAACAACAAGGTTTTCATATGGATTGTAAGGATAAGTTTTTCCGCAAAGTTTTAAAATAAAAGAAAAAGGTTTTGATTTTATTTATTTTAAGTATCCTTACAATGGCATTTGTGAAAAGTTGTTGCTTATAAGATTCCATTGATAGCAATATTGGAAAAATGGATTTGATTCTTTCGGTTGTGGTAGTATCTAATATTACCAAATAAGGAAAGATTCTCATCACCCAAGGTTCAATTGGACCGAAACTTGGAATCATGCAAGTTGTATAGTATGATGAATGAGAACTTTCAGCTTGGAAAATTAAGACTAATTCCTTATGTGAATAAGAAAAGGACTAAGGGATCGAGTACAAATTCTTGTGCACTGGTCAAGTCCACCACAAAAGATCAAGAAGACTATTCGTCATGATTTACTTAACTTCAGTAAATATGGTTATACTTATAAGTTTAAGTATAAGTCTGTAGCATTGGAGAAGTTTCAATGTGAGACAGAATGAATAAGAAGAATCAAAGTATGGCAGAAAGATAAAAGTTTCTCAAATCTGCAAAAGATGAGAGAGTACTTTAGTATCATGTTTATGATCATCTTAATGATTAAGATACCATATCACAATTGGTCCTCTAAAGTCATCTTAGTGCATTCTTATGACTAAGAAGAGGAGTCATGAATTGTTGAAATGGTTAAATCAAAAAGATGAGTCATACTTCGTTCCAAAACAATTCTTAGAGTCATACTCCAAGATTGTAACTTGAGTGACATATCTTAAAGAGGGTTTGTTAATACTAGTCAAATGTAAGAGTAAAAGGTTATCTACTCTTTTACATTTGAAATTGGTAAGTTGTGATGTTTTGGATAAAACAGAGACCAACTTAGGCCAATTGTGTAAAGTGTTAGTCTTGATAAAGAATCCGCACTATCTCTTGAATATTTGACAAGGGAGTCTTATATGTCAAGAGGACAGTGGGAGTCTTAAAGCTCTTGAAAGTTTCAAGACTTAATCAAGAATAAAACCTAAAGTCCTTCACTAGCACACGACTTGAGGTTTATAACCTATCGTGTTGAAATTTTTGTGCCTATTCAAGTTGGCTTTGCATAGGAGTTCTGAGAGTTCTCAATTGGTTGCACAACTACTTGGAAGCAATGGCAGGCACCTGAGCTGCCAAATGGCAAGAATTTAAGATTGCACAAGTTTAATCAATATGAGTTTGGATTTGTCACTAACCTTGTCTTGTGATTATGGTTTTGACAAATTCACATGGATAAGAACACATACACTATTAAATCTAAGTGTCATAAGGTTTCTCTCCGATTCATGAAAATGATGGTGAGGAAACACTTTCACTAAGTAGATTTTAGCTAGATAGCAATTGTGATATTTGCATTCTCAAAGTCGTTAGTGGAGCGTGTGTGGTTTACCGGCACACTAACATGGACTTGTGAGAAGTGGCAAAGGTCTAAACAATTGAGACTATGATTACGGCATCCCTTTTCATAGTTCTAAAATTGTTTAGACACACATGTGAGCTATCTAAGAGAGGTGTATGATTTTGATAAAGTTTTATCAAAACAATCTAGTATCAGAAATCTGAACTTTGGTAAGAAAGTCAGCTGATTTCTGAGTACATGTCAAAGCTAGTGGGAGCATAAGTGTTATGCTAATAATCATCATGTTAGTGGGAGCATGATAATTATGACAAAGGTTGCAAGTTAGCAATGTTAATTATAGAAAACAAAAGTTTCAATTCGTGAGGTTGCAGGGGTTGAAAAAGTTGTTTTGCTATAATTAAGGGAGAGGAAATTATACTTCATTTCAATTCTAAAAGCTTAGATTGATATTTTAATCGTATTTAATCAAGGATATATATATGAATTTCATGTTGGAATGGCTCAACATAAGGAAATTCTATATATGGGTCCATTATTTGCGTTCTAAAATTCGATTATGATTACGACATCCCTTTTCATAATCTGAATTTTGAGAACTTGGCAAATTGAAATGGAAATATTATAGCAAAAGACTGGTTTAGTCTTTATGTGAGACATCATGAATCGTGTCCCATATGCTTCGGATATAGGATCGAGTACATGTGCTATATTCATCCTTTCTAAAATTTTCCAAATGCCTGGGGCATTATGAAGGGAAAAGGTCTAGAATTGGATATGACTAAAATGATTAAGCAATTGTCGAGGACAATCAAAGGTTTACCAAAGATTGGTTGCTCAAGGACAGTTGGAAGTATAATGTTAATTCTGGAAGGACCATATTGACATAATATGTAAGGAGGCAACTCTTGTTCAGAAGTGATAGTCAAAATGGAATATAGAAATGTTTCAAAGTTAGAAATTATTCAATCTGTGTAAGATTAGGAAACTTAATGAAAGAAGGATGTTTCCAAGGAGCTGATCTCCTTTGGAATGCTCTGTAATGATTGTCGTCAAGACTTTCTGACTTCGTGCATAATCATTAAGAGGATCAATGCATATAAGTTTAGAATCTAACAGATTTCAGTAAATGGCATGAATTTGGAATTCTTGCATTTGCAGTAAGGATTTGGGACTGTGAAAAGAGGATCATTGGAGTGATGTTCAATTGATCTATTTTACAAAGTAAAGATCATAGACAAACATAGTATGCATACTTGGTGTATGGCATGAGTAGTGTTTAGAAAACATAGTGTACATGCTTGGAGCATGGGACAACTATTGTTTTAAATTCAAGTATAAAGTTGATAAAACCGAAACAATGAATAATGAGTAATCAGTATGGTGATAAATAAAAGTGTTTATTTATATTCATAGGGTTTGATACCATATTTGATTCATTTATTCTTGTGTTTCACTTTGCATGTTTTGACTTCCTGAATAACTAAGTCGCTCTTCCTGAATGATTAAGTTATTCAAACCATCCACAGTCGGTCATATGTTGGAAGTAGATATGAATCAAGACTGTCATGGGTTGGTTTGTAGAGGTCCAAGTTGGTGGACAAAGTGGTGCTACAACACTCATGAGTGCTCATAAGTTCTGAGTATTGGATTCAACCCGCGCTCATTTGAATCACTTCATGGATTTTATCACGAGTGATCATGAGACGATAATATCTTATATTCTTCAAACCTAGAGATATGAGTTGTTACTATGAGTTGGTTATACATTGATTGCACGAAAACGCATTGGTAACTCGATGTTATAAAACGTGCCTTTGTGTATGATTCAACAAGTAGTAGAACAAGCCATATGAGTCGAAGTTTATCCATTCCTTTTACCTTTGGGATAAAAGCGATATCTGAGGGCCCCTCGATGATTTAAAGATGATACATGTGAGTGCTTGGCCAAGCCAGGACTGATTTGATTTGTTCAATCAGTTAGTCATCATGAATCGGAAATCGGGAAACAACAAATGGACATAGAGAATGATTGATAATCCATGTCTCAGTCCATATGATATCTAGAATGGAGGAATATATGATCCCTTATCTAATGGACAAGTCATTGACAAAGGTCAGAGTTCATCGACAAGGTCAGAGTTCGACAGAAGCTTTTGAGAGCTACGATTGCTGATCGGTTCCTGAAGTCGTACGCAATAATAGTTTTAGACTTATCCAAGTGGGAGACTGTTGGATTAATGTCTAAGTCCATAACTATAATTGGTAAGACTTGACCAGACCCGACATGGTCCATTTGGGTTGCATGGCATCATGCATTTGGATAGACTATAATGAGAGAAATAACACTTAAGGTTGGTTAATATATTATAAGTTCTAATATATTAATAAGGTTATTTAATTAGTATTGATCAAGAATTAATTTGGAATTAATTAAGTGATCAAAAGGAGACTAATTAAATATATGGGTTGATTGTGTAAATCATTCATTCTTATATATGTGGGCTTGTGATCCAAGATTCCTTATGTTGGACTAAGTCCATGGGGTGACCCATGGATACTCCATGGAGGTTAAAATCCATGGAGCATAAGGAATGGGTAAAGTTATGAGTTACATGGTGTAACCCTAATAGCCACCATATAAAAGAATCTCATGGCTCAAGAAATCGTGCACTAATGTGTGAGTGTGAGGGCTAGACGATTTCAAGGAGTGTTAAAGTTTCTCTCAAGTTATTCCAAGTGTATTTGGTGTTGTGTGAACCATTTGAGGTGTCACACTTGGGGCACTAGGCACTCAAGCTTCATGAAGACATTCTACATCAAAGAGGTATGTATTCTATCTTGTTATATTTATTATTTTGTATGCTAGATTAGGATAATACCTTGGATGTTCATAATTGTATGTATAATAGAGAAAACATAGATCCAAGGTATTTAGGGTTGCATGTACACTTAGGAGTGTTAGAATGCTCATAACCTAATAATCAATTCAAAAGACAACCGTGTACTTACATTTTTCCATTACTTTCATATTGTGATAGTTCCACTTGAAAGTTAATGCAAACTATTTTCGAGTTAAGATAGTTATAAACTAGGGAAAACTTACATCTTTTCAAGCGATAAACAGAACAGTCGGGTCTAGTACATTCAGTAGAAAGGGACCTATAATGCTAACTTTATGATTCCTTAGTCTATACATCAGGGATATATATTAAGCGGATCCGACAAGTAGTAGGATGTGTGCTTTCCGCTTCATTTTCTGTTCCTTGTTTGGTTGTGGGCTTAGAGCAGATTCACCCAACCTACTATCTTTCCGATCTTAGCTATGTATATATTCCGTATATACCAAGTAATCATAAGGAGTACCATGTATAGGTCAGGTCATAGGACACTAATTCAATGCACCGTTTTCTAGTACAAAACATACTTTTCAAATAGAACATTTGGTAGTCAAAACTAGAAACATGCCAGTAAAGGTTTAATCCATTTTATTAAACCAGTATAACTTAAAGGACCTTAGGTGGTTAATTCTATAATACCTTAGTTTATACATCAGGGTTATATATAATTAATATCCGATAGGTAGTTGGATGTGTGCTTTCCACCTTACTTCCTGTTCCTTGTTTGGTTGTGGGCTTAGGGCAGATTCACGCAACTAGCTATCTGTTCGATATTAGATTATATATAGCTAGTATAAACTAAGTGATTATAGAAGGAACTATTGTGGTTACCATATTTACTAAAAAAAATAAGGGTTTTCTTAAAGAATCTTTTCATAAAATACAAAGGAACTATTACAGTTAACTCCGTGAGTACCAAGTGAATACGCAAGCGTTATATATAACGATGATCTAACAACCAATGGGATGTGTGCTTTCTGCTTCATTTCCTGTTCCTTGTTTGGTTGTGGGCTTAGGGCAGATACACACAACCGATTGTTTGTTTTACTCTTGGTTTTATATTGTAACAACGTGAATTTTCAAAACAACTTTTCATTTTTAAAAACATACTT
The DNA here is from genome assembly GCF_052849685.1 of Lactuca virosa. Classification (NCBI taxonomy): domain Eukaryota; kingdom Viridiplantae; phylum Streptophyta; class Magnoliopsida; order Asterales; family Asteraceae; genus Lactuca; species Lactuca virosa. Next base: position 169,101,627 of record NC_136426.1, on the reverse strand, counting down.
TCAATCACACAATAACATAAAACATAATGTATTCACTGTGTCATAACAAAACATGTCCCAGAATCTCTATAACATAAACTCCATGAGTGTGTACGGATCATGCCGACGCCTTCCCGCGATCCTCGCTAGTACCTGAAACACATAACACAACAACTGTAAGCATAAATGCTTAGTGAGTTCCCCAAAATACCACATACCACACATACGCCTTTCCAGGCCATAACCCTGTAGGATCTTCCGATCCGTGTGTCTCAGGGGACTTCCCTCCCGAATCCCGGTAGACCTTCCGGTCCTACCCGTATCGACCTTCCGGTCCGTAACCTCTTGACCTTCCGGTCCATATCATCTTGACCTTCCTGTCCTTATCATCTTGACCTTCCGGTCCTTACCATACATAACATACATAGCACATACATATCACATAACCGCATATAGCACATACATCTCATAGCATACAAGACCTTCCGGTCACACATAGGTACCCTTCCAAGTACAGTATAGTGAGAAGACTCACCTCAATGAATTCGGATAAACTCTCGTGTTCAACGTCCCGACCTAGCCTCCTCCTATTATTCAAATAACATTCCCGATCATTATTCTCTCATAGCCTCATATCTACAGATTGGGTAGAAGGCCATTCTACCCTTCCCTGAACTCTCTTGAATCAGTCTTGACCAGAACCCTAAAGTCAACGAAAGTCAATGGTTAAACTTTGACCGACTCGTCGAGTGCACATGGGCGACTCGGCGAGTCCATGCGGGTTCTCTGAATCCTTCTAGCCTCTCTTGGCTCGTCGAGTCTTCGTCCCACTCGACGGATTACACCTGTCACAAATCGCGGGGCAACCCCGACTCGACTCGTCGAGTCCACTTATGGACTCGGCGAGTTGCTTCCATGTTCTTACTCAAATGGCCTTCTAAGGCCAGATCTGCTTCCCTAACTATCAGATCTACCCTTCAAGTGCTCAAATGTCACGTAAAGGTGCAACCTTTACGTGCATGCAACCCATATCAAGTCATAAATGGAGAAATAACTCTAAAAATGGAAACCTAGTCTCTAATCCTCCATGAACTCACATAAAGCAGAATGGGGAAGGTTCTCTGAACCTCTAAGGGTCCAGATCTGAGATCTAACTCAGCAAGGGACCATAAACTCAACTTTTCAAACCTTAAAAGGTTATAGAAAACCCTAAATCATAGATCTTAACCCAAAACAGAAAGGAAGTTCGATTTGATACCTCAATAGTGTAGATCTGAACTTGAAAACCCTGGATCCACAGCTCCCTTGACCTCCTCTTGTTGGAAACCACTTCTCCTTTGCTAAAACACTCAAGAAATGATGAATTAGCCTTCCTCTTGCACTACAAGCTTTCTCTCTGCTCTCTAGGGTTTCTCAGGGGTGCAATGGCCGCAAATGGAGGCTATAAAGGCCTTTAAATAGGGCACAAACCCCGAGAATTAGGGTTTCCAATTACAGCGCGGACTCGCCGAGTGCGGGTGGAAAGTCGTGTTGAAATGCAGACGAGTACCCAGCTCCTTGTGAAAACTCTTCCAAAACCTGGAAGTAAACCGGACATCCCTGTCTGAAACCACTGAAACTGGCACCCTATGCCATGCCACAACCTCCCTGGTGTAAATGTCAGCCAACCTCTCTTCAGAGATACTCTCCTAAATCGGAATGAAATGTGCGCTCTTGGTCAATGGATCCATGATGACCCATATCGAATCCACTATGTGCACTGTCCGTGGCAACTTTGTGATGAAATCTATAGTAATCTCTTCCCATTTCCAAACGGGAATGTCTAACGGTTGCAACTTGTCGTGAGGTCGCTGATGCTCGACCATAATTTTCCTACAAGTCAAGCACCTCCCCACATACCAGGCCATATCTCGTTTCATGCATGGCCACCAACAGTCGATCCGGAGATCCCTATACATATTTGATGCACTGGGATGAATAGAGAACCTCGACTTATGCGCCTCCTCCATCAAAACCTGGCACGCATCACCTAAATATGGAACCCACACCCTCCGATGAAGGGTCACCCCCGACTATCATAATCGAAGGAAGCCACCTGACGCACTATGCGCTCACTCTTCCGGTGCTCTTCCTTTATAGCCTAAACCTGAGCCTCCCAGATCTACTCTAGAAGTGGGGTAATCACTTTCATCCTCAAACACATATCCCTGATCGGAGTTGCGACCGCCTTGCAGCTGAGAGCATCAGCCAACACGTTGGCCTTCCCCGGATGATAAATGATATTACAATCATAATCATTCACTGCATCCAACCATCTACACTGCCTCAAGTTCAGATTCGGCTGATCCATCAGATACCTCAGGATCGTGTGATCCATGTAGATAGTTCAGTGGACCCCATAGAGGTAATGTTGCTACATCTTGAGGGAAAACACCACAACCCCCGACTCCAAATCATGCATAGGGTAATTCACCTCATGAGGCTTCAGCTGTCTTGAAGCGTAAGCAATATCATGACCCCTATGCATCAGAAATGCACCCAAACTCATGATCGACGCTTCGCAATAAACCACAATACCCTTAACACCCTCCGGCAGGGTCAGAATCGGTGCCTCACACAATCTCTGTCTTAAGGTCTCAAAAGCTGCCTGCTACTCAGGCCCCCAACAAAACATGACGGTCTTCTTCGTCAATCGATTCAAAGGAACTGTTATCTTGTAGAAATCCTGAATGCATCTCCAAAAGTAACTTACCAATCCAAGGAAACTCCAAATCTCATATGGAGACTTCAGAACCACCCATCTCATCACCTCTTCAACCTTGGCCTGATCGACCAAAATCTCGTCCCGGTTGACAATGTGCTCAAGAAACTGCACCTCGTGCAACAAAAACTCTCACTTGTAGAACTTTTCAAAAAGCTTTTCCCTCTTCAAAGTCTCCAATACCTCCCTTAAGTACTGCTCATGCTGCTCATGGGTCTCGGAATAGACCAGGATATAGTCAATAAACACAATCACAGACCGATCCAGCATAGGTCTGCATACGCGGTTCATGAGGTCCATTAACACAGCTGGAGCATTGGTGAGCCCGAAAGGTATCACCATGAACTCGGTTTTATCATAACGAGTCTGGAAGGTCGTCTTATGTGTATCCTCCTCTCTGACCCTCAAATGATGATAACCCGAACACAGATCAATCATGGAAAACCAACATGTACCCTGGAGCTGGTCAAATAAATCGTCAATCCTTGGGTGTGGATAACGGTTCTTCATCGTTAGCTTATTCATCTCCCAATAATCGATACACATCTGATGCGACCCATCCTACTTCTTCACAAACAAGATCGTCGCTCTCCATGTTGAACTACTCAGCCGAATAAATCCCTTGCCTAACAACTCGTGCAACTGTGCAGACAACTCCTGCATCACTGGAGGTGCTAATCGATAAGGTGCTTTTGCTATCCATGCTGCACCAGGAACTAAATCAATCCAAAACTCCACCTGCCTCTCCAGAGGTACTCCAGGAAATTCCTCCGGAAATACATCCGTGTACTCCTAAACAATCAGAACATCGTCCACAATTGACTTACCCTTCTCCCAGGTATCCATAACATAGGCAACAAATCTGGAACAACTCTACTACAGATAGCGCCTGACTCTAGCTGTTGAGCATAGAATCGGCCCACATTATACACCCTCTCCCTGAATCACCAGCTCTTCCCCACTTGGAGTCTGAATATGCACCAATTACTGCTCGCAATAAATCATTTCCCTATTGGGGCTCAGTCAATCCATCCTCACAATAACCTTTCTCTCAGGCAGGAGAATAGGAACCAAATCAATTGGGTACCGCTCGCTAAACAACACCGAAACACAACCCCAATGAACCCTCGATACTCGCACATGACAACCATCAACGATCTCAACCTCTAATGGATAACCAGATCCCCCGGAGCATCGATAAATCTCTTGCTGAGCGTGGCAGATAAAAAGGATCGGGTAGCCCCCGAATAAAAAAAACCAAAGCAGAGATACCGTTCATATGGAACGACCCTAAAAGTAAACACAAGCTATAAGCAGGAAAATTAACATAAATAAAGAGATAAAGAGAAGATATATACTTGTCACCTCATCAGGTGCAACACAAACCTCCTCACCTGTCAGCTAAAAAGTCATGCTCCTCATAAAAGGCGTATCTGCCTTGCCCTGGCGGCCATCCGTGATCGTCAAAGTCATCGGAGCGGGTGCTGCATTTGGTCCTGCTGCTACTAAACCCGAACAATTGAACTTTATATCAACCCTCTAATTTCAATGGAAGCAAATCAAACCCGATCCCTGGATGGTGGTGGCAGTACAATCCTTGCAGATGTGACCCGTCCTGCCATACTTGAAGAAGCCAGAACCATCCACCCTGCACTCCCCATTGCATGTTTTACCGCACTTTCCATAGCCGCCCCGGCCCTACTGGCCCCTAGATCTCGAATCAAAAACCTTGGGCCTCTTGACCGAACTCTCAGAACCCTAAACCTGATATGGCTTCCTCTTCTTCTCTATATCCAAGTCAATCTCCCTCTCCTCGACTCACGTCACCATATCATCCAGTTTCCTACAACTGAATACACTCACAAACTGCATGATATCACTCATCATCATGTTATGATATCTCGCCTTCTTTATCTCCTCGTCCGCCACATATTGCGGAACTAACAACGCCCTCTTACGGAACATAGCAGTGATCTTTGTCACTGCCTCAGTAGTCTGGTGAAGGTCATGAAACTCCCTCGCCAACTGCTAGACCTCAATCACAGGTGCAAAATCAGCATGAAAACTCGACACAAAATCATCCCAAGTCATTGACTCAACCGAATCACCTCCCAAGGCGTGTCCAACCTCCTTCCACTAATATTGAGCTCTGTCTTTCAAAAGACGGAATGCAAGTCTAACCTTTGCCCCCCTCAGGGAAATAGCTAGTCTGGAAGGCGTTCGTGACATGTGCCAACCAACGCCTGCTCACAATCGGGTCCTTCTTCCCGAATAAATCTGAAGTCCCACATGCCCGGAAATCACAGAAATTCAAAGTGCGAGCTCCTACTAACGCCACCATTGCAACATGAAAAGTGCGCAAGCGCTCATCCAGAATCTCCATGATACCCTCCTTGATCGTACCGAAGATCATAGGAGTCTGCTCAAGAATATTATAGGTAATATCTGATGAAATGAACTCCCGTATCAGATCATCCACCTGTCCGACTCCAGATCATGAACCTGAACCACTGCTAAAACCTCCTCATGTGTCCACCATACAGAAAACAAATTATTCAAACCATCAGAACATATATACGAACAATGAGGAATCCCACACTGATAGAACAAAGATCTATGTGCGGACAAGGTTTGAAAATTTAAACCTTGAATTTACTTAAGATCAATGACTGCTTGCTAAATATCTAAGTACAGTCAAGTCTGGTAAACCAGTCAAGACTTGAAGATGATATTCAAAAAAGTATTCAAGTGAGTAAAATAGAGTAAGAGCAAATTAAGGAGAAGTTAAGAACAATAAGAATGTTTGAGAGAGTAATTTGACTTGCATGATGCTTTCTATTGAAGTGAGAGAATGTCTCATTAAAGTTACAATGCATTAATGGATCATCTCCTTAAATAGGAAAGGAGAGATAGTAAGAAAAAGTACAAGACAACATTGAAAAATTAAGTATGCAAGTCAAAAGGATTGACACACTTGATTTTTTTCGATCTTGTCCTATGATCTTTCTAATCAAATACATACAAAAAGACAAGATATATTCAATGCTATTATAGACTCTTACATGACACATAATACTATGTGTGTCTCAGACAGGTTTCAACGTCGGAATAGCATCATTTCAGATTTCATCTTACATTGGAATATAGATGACTTTGGTTCAGGCTTGGTTTCAGATTGCTAGAGATTCACTTTCATGTATCAACAATATCCCCTAAGTAAAGTTATCAATCAAATAATTGTTCACTTAACTTCACCAAATACAAAGAGGTAAGCACTCTGGAGCCATCTTTGGACTTTAATGTACCATCTGAGATGCTCTATGAATTTCTTCTTAACATGTTAAGGAGAGTCACTCTTGGCTGCATTGGTAATGAACTTCTGAAGAACCATTGTTGGAACTAGATGTTTTTCTGGAACTCTAAAGAATTCTTTTCAATTAGTATTCTTTGAAGATAGACATAACCGAGTTTCGGTTATTTAATTGGGCCTTCTGCCAGGATATGTGCTTCAAGGAGATCTGTGGTCATTTTTGCCAAGATGTTCTACGTTCCGAACGGGTGAGCAAACCCAAAGTCAGATCTACATAATTCCACAATGTAGTCCTTTAAGAAGCTTATTGTTGCGCTGTATTATATGATGCTTGACTCGTTGGATTGTCGATCTCTGAAGTGAGCAACAATTGTGAGAATTTCGTTTGGATTAACCGAAGGAAAATTAGTGTCTGAAATGGTGATGGTGACTTCTCTATTCCGAGAGACATAGAATCTATAAAGCATGTAGTTAATATCATGCTTGCTTTGAAAATCTTGCCTATACCCAACAATCTTTGTGATTCTCATCTGAGACCATACTTCTTTTTGTGGTTTGGCATTGATGGTATAAAAGGTTATCAATCTCTCAAGCTCTATCCTGATGATGATTTTGATGGGTTTTAGGTAAAACAAATAAACTAGAAAACAATTCCTAAGTTCACATGCAACCTACTTTGGATCTATGTTTTAACTATTGAACATATAACTTTGAATTGTAAAACAAGAACCCTAGAGGAGAGAGGCTATTTTTCGAAAATAACTAACTAGGGTTTAAGAGTTACATACCTTTCAATTGTTATAGTAAACAATTGATAATCCTCTTGAACTTGATCTTCTTGGAAGCCTAGCACCACAAATGTAATGCCTCTAATGGAATCACATCCAAAAGCTAGAAAGAAGGAAACTTGAAGGAGAGAGGGTAGGGTATGCAAAAATTGGCCTAGGGTTTCTTTCAAGGTAGGAGTGGCCGAATTTAGGAGTTGGGAGGCTCCTTATATAGCTGAGGGATCTAGGGTTTAGGAAAAACCCTAATACTCCTTTGCTTGGGTCATAAGCTAATCCAAAGGCCTTATCCAAAGCCCCTTGGACGAAATCCTTAGGGTTTCCCCTATAGATTTCGTCCACCTCCTTCCAAGGAGGTTCTGGAGCCTTCCACTCAACTATCTGATAATTACAAACTAGTCCCTGCACTTTATAACTAATACTTTTAACCCCAAATTTAATTCTGATTAATTTCTGGCTAACTATTAATTAAACATAATGATTTCTAATTAATATATTGATCTTTTAACATATTAATAAATCATTTATATTAATTTATTAATCTTATAAATTAATATCTCTCCTTTCATAATTTCCTTGTCCAGTTGCTAGGTTTGAGGGCAACCCAAAAGGACTGTGCTGCTATCAATTCAAGTACATACCAATTATAGTTATGGGCTTAGACACCTAATCCAACAGTCTCCCACTTGGATAAGTCTGTAACTATAATTGCTAGTATCCTTTCTAAATTTGACCAACAAATTGTAGCTTCCAAAAGCTGCTGCTGAACTCTGACCCAGTGAGTTACGTGTCCTTAGATAAGTGATCATATAATCCTTCGTTCTGCAGGATATCCCCAGACATAAGACATGGAACGTAATCAATCTCTTTGTCCAGAATCTATGTTTCCCGATTTCTGATTTGTGATGATGTAGGACTTCTAATTGAACACATCAATTTAGTCCTGGCTGGGCCCAACACATAAGTCAACACCAAATCATCGAGGGGCCCACAGATATCGCTTTTCCGGTTAGGGCAAAAGGAACGAATAAACGTTGACTCATATGCTTGTATCTTTTACTCATCAAATTATACATGACAATACGTTTTATAACACCAAGTTACTGATGCGTTTTCGTATCACCAATGTATAACCGACTTTGTAAATTACAACTCATATATCTTCGTTTCAAGATTATAAGATATTATCGTCTCAGTATTACTCGTGATGAATTCCATGAAGTGATACTCTGAGCGAGGGTTTATCCAATACTCAAATCTTAATTTCTGAGTACTCATGAACATTGCAGCAATTCTATTGCCATGTCTATCCTCAGACAATCTGCAATCCAATTCACGACAGTCTTAATTCACTACTTACTTCCAAAAGTACGAGCGACTGTGGAGTTTGAATAATCTTATTATTCAGGAAGTAAAACATGCAAAATATGAAACACAATAATAAACAATCGACAAAAGGCAGTAACCAAACTTATAAATAATACTTTATTATTTAATCACCAAAAGTCAATTACATTTACTTTGTTACAAGTTTCAGAATAAAACTAATCTAACTACTAAAACTAATATCATCTTTCAGTCCAATGCTCCGAGCATGCTGAATATGCTTAGCCCTACTCAGACCCTTTGTGAGGGGGTCTGGTGGGTTATCTTCAGATGACACCCTCTTTACTACAAGATGGCCTTCTTCTACTCTATGTATGATAAAATGGTAATTTCTGTCGATATGTCTGGTTTTACCATGATCTCTCGGTTCCTTTGTTAAGGCAACCACTCCCTCATTATCGCAGAACAGTTCCATAGGCTCCTGGATGGTTGGAACAACTCCGAGATCTCCGATGAAGTTCCTTAACCAAGCTGCTTCTTTCGACGCTTCACTCGCTGCTATGTACTCTGATTCACAAGTAAAATCAGCCACCGTATCTTGCTTGGAACTTTTCCAAGTAACCGCTCCTCCATTCAGTAAAAATACCCAGCCAGATTGAGAACGAAAGTTATCTCTATCTGTTTGAAAACTGGCATCACTGTAACCATCTACTCTCAAAGTATCATTGCCACCAAGTACAAGGACCCAGTCCTTTGACCTTCGCAAATACTTGAGTATATTCTTAACCACTATCCAATAAGCTCTACCTGGGTTTCCCTGATAGCGACTGACCATGCTCAAAGCAAATGCCACATCAGGGCGAGTACATGTCATAGCGTACATGATTGATCCGACAGCGCAAGCATAAGGTACACGACACATGTCTGCTATTTCCTCATCTGTACTCGGGCATTGAGTCTTACTCAATTTGGTATTGCTTTGGATAGATAGCTCTCCCTTCTTGGAATTTTCCATACTAAAACTCTTTAGTACCTTATCCAAGTATGTGCTCTGACTAAGTCCAATTAGTCTCTTCTTTCTATCTCTTAATATTCTAATCCCAAGAATATAGACAGCTTCTCCAAGGTCTTTCATGGCAAAACACTTTCCAAGCCAAGACTTAACATCTTTCAAGGTTGGAACGTCGTTACCAATGAGTAATATGTCATCGACATATAACACCAGAAAAGTTATCATACTCCTACTAGCCTTGATATACACACAAAACTCATCTTCACTTCTAGAGAAACCAAACTCTTTGACTTTCTCATGGAAGCAAAGATTCCAGCTGCGAGATGCTTGTTTCAATCCATAAATGGATTTCTCAAGCTTGCACACTCTATTGGGAAACTTTGCATCAACAAAACCCTCTGGCTGATTCATGTAAACATCCTCAGCCAACTTCCCATTAAGGAAAGCAGTCTTGACATCCATCTGTCAGATTTCATAGTCATGAAAGGCAGCTATGGCGAGCAATATCCTAATAGATTTAATCTTAGCTACTGGCGAGAAGGTCTCATCATAGTCAACCCATGGGGTTTGAGTGAAACCTTTTGCAACCAATCGAGCCTTGAATGTGTGCACATTTCCATCCATGTCTGTCTTCTTCTTGAAGATCCATTTGCACCCAACTGTCTTACGACCTGGTGCACTATCAACCAAATTCCAAACTTGGTTGTCATACATGGACTTAATCTCGCTGTCCATTGCCTCTTTCCACTTGGAAGCCTCTGGGCCTGCCATTGCTTCCTTATAAGTGACTGGTTCATCTAAATTTACCAGTGTCCTATCACTGATGAATGTGTCACCGTCTGAAGTAATGTGAAAACCATAAAACTCAGGTGGCACAGTCACCCTAGTGGATCTTCGAAGAGGTAATGATTTATCAACTGGTTCAACAGGAACTGTTTCCTCTGGTTGAGTGCTAGTGTCATCTAAGGTTCCTTCATTGGATAACTCTAGAATTTCTTCAAGGTCAATGGTGCTCCCACTGTCCTCTTTGAATATGAGCTCTCTTTCTAGAAAGACTCCTCTTCGTGCTACAAAGACCACGTTTTCACTAGGTCTGTAGAACAAATATCCAAAAGACTGCTTTGGGTAACCAATGAAACACATTTCTCACTTCTAGCTGCTAGCTTGTCGTGAGTCTCCCGTCTTACGAAAGCTTCACAACCCCAGACTTTAATATGTGCTACTGAGGGAACTTTCCCCGTCCACATTTCGTGAGGTGTTTTGGCAACCTTCTTTGTAGGGACAAGATTTAGGATATGGGCGGCTGTCTCTAAGGCATACCCCCAGAAGTGAACAGGAAGTGAAGAACGACTCATCGTATAACGAACCATGTCTAACAAGGTTTGATTACTCCTCTCAGCTACACCATTTAACTGTGGTGTCCTAGGAGGAGTTAATTGCGAGACTATCCCACATTCTTTCAGATAGTCGTTGAACTCGATACTAAGATACTCCCCGCCTCTATCGGATCTAAGTACCTTTATCTTCCTGCCCAATTGATTTTCGACCTCATGCTTAAACTCTTTGAACTTTTCAAAGGTTTCTGACTTATGTTTGATTAAGTAGATATAGCCATATCTGCTATAATCATCAGTGAAAGTCACATAGAATCGATTAGCATCCCTTGTAGTTGATCTGAAGGGCCCACACACATCTGTATGTATGAGATCCAACAGACCTTCACCTCTTTCACAAGACCCTGTGAATGGTGATTTTGTCATCTTTCCCAAAAGACAAGATTCACACATATCATCTGATTTTAGGTCAAATGATTCCAACACTCCACCCTTTTGGAGTTGGGCTATGCGTTTCTTGTTAATGTGTCCAAGACGACAATGCCACAAGCATGCCTTGTCTACACTATTAGACAAGTCAATATTAAATACACTATTTCCTAAGCTATCAACACAAGTCACTGTTTCATACACACCATCACAAGGCAAAGCTTCAAACACAAAAACACCATTCTTATAAATAGAAATTGAACCATTCAAATCATTAAAAGAATATTTAAAACCTTGTCTGAACAATGCATGAAATGAAATAATGTTTCTCGTCATCTCAAACGAATAGCAATAATTTAATAAATCTAATCTAACATCATTACTAAGCAAAAGTTGATAAACTCCGATCTTGGTCACTGGTGAAGACTTCTTGTTTCCCATGATTAAGTTTATCCTTCCTCGCTCTATCTCATCACTTTCTTTTAGCCCTTGTAAATCAGAACAGATGTGAAAACCACATCCTGTATCAAGGACCCATGAACGAGAAGATAATGAGTTATTAGAAGAAATAGTGTAAATACCTACTGAAGATGGCTTCAATTTGCCATCTTTGATATCCTGCTGATATTTTGGGCAGCTTCTCTTCCAGTGCCCTTTGTCATTGCAATAAAAGCAATCTGCATCTTTTGGATCAGAAACATGGGGAATGGTAGCATTGGGCTTAGCCTTTGGGCCATTACTAGATGACCCAGCTTGAGCCTTGTTCTTCCAGTTTTGCTTAGGAGGACCTTTCCTCTTTTTCCGCTTTCCCTGTCCAATAGCCAAGACAGGGGCACTTGCAGGAGTGGAGGCTATATTTTTACCCTTCATCTCTGCTTCAGCTGTCTGCAACAAGTTGTGCAATTAGGCCAGTGTCTGCTCAGTGTTGTTCAAATGGTAAGTTAGAATAAACTGACCATAACAATCAGGTAATGAGTTCAAGACCATGTCAATGGCCAATTCCTCATCAAAGTGAATGTTGAGCTTGACCAAACTCTCTATGTAGCGTTTCATTCTTTGCACATGAGACACAACCGACTCCCCTTCTTTCATCTTGCAAGCCATGAGTGACTTGACTACTTCAAACTTTTCTTGACGAGCTCGCTTATGGTACTTTTCCATAAGGTCCTTGTTCATCTCAAAGGGCCATTAGTCCTCATAGTACCTCTGCAGTTCTGGGGACATGGTTGCGACCATGATGCATGCCACTTTGGTAGCATCATCATAACGTTTCTTGTAGGCAACATATTCTTCAGGAGTAGCTTTAGACTCATCAAGCTCTTTGAGCTCCTTTTCAAGGACATATTCTTTGTCCTCAAATCGAAGCGCCATCTTGATGTTACGCATCCAATCTTTATAGTTAGAGCCATCCATAATGACTTTGGAGCAAATGTTGAGCAAAGAGAAGTTGTGGTTGGAGGATGATGAAGCAGAAGTGTTTCCAGGAGTAGACATTTGAAAAGAAAGAAAGTTTTAGTTAGATTTCAAGATACCTCAATATAATAACCCAAAGATATAATATCAAGGTTAGGATCCAACTATGAAGATTCACAACTTAGAAATGGGATGCCGAGATCCAAGTGTAAATTTCATAAAGGTAGGTGAATGACGATTCACCAATTCCACCATTAGACGAAATAAACGAAGTAAAATTCCTAATTCTTTTGAGATACATTGAAACTATTCAATGGCATGTTTTAATCTCAGATTATGCTCTTCTATTTGTGACTGGGATGCCGAGGATCACAAACAAGATGTGAATAACCATACAAATGTGCTTGGTAACCGCATTGCCTTTATCATTAACTATTGATGTGCTGGTAAACCATACATGCTCCATCAAAATGACAATTATGAGATACCCATTACTACTCTTTATTAGTGCCTTTTAGTGTGCTGGTTAACCACACACGCTCCACTAACGACCAATAAAGCATAATGTGCAATTTCATGGATTAGCATACTTTTCACATTTTTCCTAAAGTAACTAGAGTTGGGATTTTGTAAAATAATGTTCTAGTACTTTCTTTAATAACATTATACTTTTAATGAGATGTAGTTGTCCTATCAAACCCGTTCTGCTAACGACCCTCCACTAATCAAGGAAGCGGTGGGTGAGAGTGGACACCCATTCAACTACCATTTTATAGGCAGTTTCCTTATACCCCCTTATAGACTAGTTTCGTGAATGAGGCATACTAGCGATTTGACTGACCATATTCTTATACATATATAATATTTAACTTTTAATTATAATATATATAAGGTGTGTTTTAAACTTTTTAAAACTTCAGGGTTTATATATAAATTTTGAAAATTAAGACATTAATTTTAAATATAAAATAAACCAAATAACTAGATTTAATATTTATCTATTAATTAAATTTTAACTAATTTATTAAATCTTGTCAAGATTATCTAATTAAATTAAACAATTAATTTAATCCTAATCCATATCCCTTCTAGATTTCGAAAATATGGGATAGGATAATTTCCTTATTTTTCTCAATTATCCAATAAGGCAACTATTATCCAAAACAAAGAAACCCTAAAAGGGACTAGCAAATTTCGAAATTTTAAGGGAGGAGGAAAGGGTTTCCAAAACCCTAACCCTAATTTCGATTAGGGTTCATGGAGGCTACGGTTTTTCGAAAACCCTTTGAACCAAAGCCCTAAAAATCGAAAAATTTAGCCTTTAGGGTTTAATGGCTATAAACCCTATTTTTCAATTCAACTATTATAGCAATTCAATTTAACACAAACAATGGCTCTGATACCACTGAAGGGTTTTAGGTAAAACAAATAAACTAGAAAATAATTCCTAAGTTCACATGCAACCTACTGTGGATCTATGTTTTAAGTATTGAACATATAACTTTGAATTGTAAAACAAGAACCCTAGAGGAGAGAGGCTATTTTTCGAAAATAACTAACTAGGGTTTAAGAGTTACATACCTTTCAATTGTTATAGTAAACAATTGATAATCCTCTTGAACTTGATCTTCTTGGAAGCCTAGCACCACAAATGTAATGCCTCTAATGGAATCACACCCAAAAGCTAGCAAGAAGGAAACTTGAAGGAGAGAGGGTAGGGTATGCAAAAATTGGCCTAGGGTTTCTTCCAAGGTAGGAGTGGCCGAATTTTGGAGCTGGGAGGCTCCTTATATAGTTGAGGGATCTAGGGTTTAGGGAAAACCCTAATACTCCTTTGCTTGGGGCCTAAGCTAATCCAAAGGCCTTATCCAAAGCCCCTTAGACGAAATCCTTAGGGTTTCCCCTATAGATTTCGTCCACCTTCTTCCAAGGAGGTTCTGGAGCCTTCCACTCAACTATCTGATAATTGTAAACTAGTCCCTGCACTTTTAAATTAATACTTTTAACCCCAAAATTAATTCTGATTAATTTCTGGCTAACTATTAATTAAACATAATGATTTCTAATTAATATATTAATCTTTTAACATATTAATAAATCATTTATATTAATTTATTAATCTTATAAATTAATATCTCTCCTTTCATAATTTCCTTGTCCAGTTGCTAGGTTTGAGGGCAACCCAAAAGGACTGTGTTGCTATCAATTCAAGTACATACCAATTATAGTTATGGGCTTAGACACCTAATCCAACAAATTTGAGGGTCATCATTCAGATGAAGAGGAGTGTATTTGATGTAGAAGTAACCGTGAGGAGAGATTGGCCGATCAAGTTGGTCAGCGTCTTGTGGTGGAAGGACATAATACATGAAGGGTGAAAAGTGTATGTCTAGAAGAACTCCTTCTCTAAAACGAGGAGAAATACCCTGCATCGGATTTGGATTATCTTTCATTGCTTGAATCTGGACGCTCTCCTCCAACGCCTGATTTATTTGTTCCTAAGACCAGCCTTCTGACATCTTTGATTGGGGGTCCGAGGAGGAAGCATTCTTCTTGCCTTTGATAATGGAATCAATTAGTTGTTCAAAATCAATGATGAATAATTGAGATGGAGGAATCAGAAGATTTTCAAGGATATTATCGGGTTTCCGAGTAGGAGAACCTTCATCTATTTAGGCGATTCTTGGAGCTGGGATTGGAGGAAGCATTGATTGGCTGGCTCGGAAAGCATTAAATGTTAGTTTTGTTTTGAGCTTTGCCATTTCACGACTTCTCTTAAACGCATATGCCAAGGATGATGGCCAAGAGACAGTGGACCATATCCTCTTTTCTTCTTCCGAGAGAACCTTCACCGGTTGTTCCCTGAAAGCTTGAAGTCCTAAGACTATGTTTTCAGCTTTATCTTCTTCATCACTCAACTTAAGCGGTTCAAGAGTTTCAACCTCAAGAACTTCTTCATCAGACGATTCATCTAGGAGTTCATATGCCGAGACTGTATTCCATTGTATACTTCTTTCTTTTTCTCTTCTTTCTCTTTTTTCTCCCCTATTGTATTGGATAGCCTGGCCTCTGATGTAAGTACTTTTTTTTGACTAAATCTCCTCCAACCTTTCAAAGACCTTCTGAAAACTGGTCATGAGTTGTTTAGTGAGACCATCGTATGCATTAGCTGTTGGAGTTTGCTCTATAAGATGGGCAAACATTGCATCCAAAATCCTGAGCATCTCATCAAACTTGTTGTTCAGAATGTCAAAAACATTCTAGCTTGCTTGGATCAATTTGATAAGGACTTCTTGCATCACCAGGTGTGACATCCCCAATTTCATGGCCAGAAAAGACCGATTTCGTTTATGCTTTTTAAAATAAAATCAGAGTAATCATTTGATTAAAAGTGTTGCGGAATTTGTTCCCAAAACCAAACATGATAAAAATTTATCAAAACCTTTCTTTAAGAAATATATAATTTCCTTTTATATCAAAACCTCGGGATGTCATGTTCCGATACAGATCAAAAGCATAAACAAGACATTATAAGCCTTACAACAGTTATTCATGACTACTGGCCTATAATCCAAAAATCATTCATCATCATCATCCGATTATGCTCGGGGTCCACTACCTGTAATATAAAAAGCTGAGTGGGTCAGGCTTGGAAGCCTGGTGAGCATATAGGGTTTTCAACCCACAATAAATAATAAACTCTTTAAGTTTATCAATCAACAAATAATTTATTAATTTCATCAACCAAAAACAACCCTAATTACCCGTTCCCGTTATCCTCACCTTACGTCCCTAAAACAACTATCACAAGGGACCTAGCCTAAGGATTTTCATTAGGGGTGACAACATTGCTTCGGAGGTTCCTCAGCAATTTATGTCAAATAAGACAACCAACGGGGTGACAACATTGCTTTCCTCAGCAATTTATGTCAAACCAGACATCCTAACATAAAACAACCAATAAGGTGACAACATTGCTTTCCTCAGCAATTTATGTCAAACAAGACAACCAATAAGGTGACAACATTGCTTTCTTCAGCAATTTATGTCAAAGGGTGACAACATTGCTTCCTCATCAATTTATGTCAAAGGGTGACAACATTGTTTCCTCAACAACTTATGTCAAAGGGTGACAACATTGCTTCATCAGCAATTAATGTCAAAGGGTGACAACATTGCTTTCCTCAGCAATTTATGTCAAAAGGTGACAACATTGCTTTCCTCAGCAATTTATGCCAAAGGGTGACAACATTGCTTTCCTCAGCAATTTATGTCAAACAGGCACGAAGTCACATCGTCGCCAAGGTTTATACAACAGGCACTAAAAACGTCGACCCCCACATACTGATCCTATACAGTGATCTTACTAGATCTAGCCTAAAGGATCGATATGAACAACCAACTAACAAAACTGCTTCAGAAATCTCCTAGCAGCAAACAAGGATCGATAAAGATATCGAATGAATGGAATAAGTTTAGCCACGAACCTTTGTTCGTAAAAGAAAGAACCACAAGACAATTAAGTCAGGGGTAGTTATCAATGCCTAGGCTGTGGTCTGAATATCGTGAGGTATATAACCCCCAGACTCACCCCTATCCGGCATCGGAAATGAAAACACTGACTAACGCCTAGGCTGTGGTCTGAACCTCCAGACTCACCCCTATCCGGCATCGGAAATGAAAACACTGACTCATGAAGCTCGTCCGATCACTTCACAAAAGAAACGACGACTCCAAAGCTCTTCAAAAAAAAAGCATAGGGAAAATACTAATAAAGTACTCCCGTACGCTCCCGTACCCCGACACGTAATAGTGTCAAAAAGAAGAACTAACGGATGAACACATAGTTCAAAACACCTAAGGAACATATAGTTCAAGAACACTTTATGAACATATAGTTCAAACATACGTACCGATTACAAGTCTACTAACGTTCCACTGGACTATCTAAAATAGACTGTGGTCGTTATCTATACTCTACTAGATGACTAGACCATCTTAAACATCGATACCTCTCATCACTTTTATTTCATCACACATCATCTAATTCATCTACCCATGTTTTACCCAACATATTTGTAGATAAAAATATATATACAGTTTAAAACTTGTATAAAACATCAATTCAACAGTCACCTCAAATAAACAATTAATATATTTACACATAGCACGTATTTTAAGGTAAATACTTCATATATATGTGTAAGGTGAAAGTGACTATACACTCACCTGATTTAATAAAAATCGGGCAGCAATTCGTTTCCTAAAACGATCGTTTCTAATAAAACCGGAAGTTTTATTGAGAAACCGGGCTCTGCGAAAGGTCGGGCTTCAAAACCGAAAAGATAAATTTTTCGGGCTTCACGGGCACTTCGTGGCGTATTCCGGGCTTTGGAATAAGTACCGGGGCTTCGGGGGATGTGAAAATAGCCAAAATAGTGAAAAAGGGGCCAAAATTGCCAATTTCTCAATTCTAGCCGGGAGGGTTCGCACCCTCCTATTTATAGGCTGCGAGCTGCTGATCGGACGGTCAGGAGAGAAGCCACGCGGCAGCAGATCCGAAGGAGGCACCACCTGCTCGCACGTGGGTTGCGCATGCGAGGGCCTCGCTGGAGGGCTCTGATTGGACCGAACTTCGGATCCGAGGTGGGTGGCTCGTGGCTCATGCGAAGGCTTCGGATGCGATGAGTCACTATGCACGCGTCGGATGTGCGAGGGCCGAGACTTCGGTCGAATCCGGAAGTGACACGCGACTGCCAGCTGCTCGGATGACTCGACCATTTCGGACACGTGGCACATTTTGGGCGAGGGCGACGTGGCAAAAATGTGACCATGCGAATTTTCTCGATTTTTGTGCAAAAACTTCTAAAATCCATAACTTTCGCATACGAGCTCCGTTTTTGACGTTCTTTATATGCACGCGTAGGTAAAATTACGCTCTACAACTTTCGTTTAGACTTCGTCGGCTAATTTTGACTTTAATTTTTATATTATTATTTTTAACAGACCGGGACAGGAAATCCGTTAAAAATTCATAACTTCTTCATCCGACGTCTGTTTTCGTCAGAATTTTTACCATTGTGCTACTAATGATGAGTCCTTCGATTCTTGTTTAGGTAGTGTCGGCTAAAAATCACTCGATCTAAAATTCGAGTTTTTAGCTGTCTACTGCTAAGCTGAAACTTCGAAAAATCATAACTTCCTCATACGAAGTCAGATTTAGGCGTTCTTTTTATCGAACTTCTCTGTTTAACGAATACTACGAGTTTCGTTTAGATTACTAAGGCTAAAAAGTAGTTTATCAAAAACTCACTTTTTACGACATTTGGCACCGTGCCGGTTTGTTGCGAAACTTCGACAGGTCATAACTTCTTCGTTATAACTCGGATTTCGGCATTCTTTATATATCCGGAAACCTTGAGACATATACTACACTTGGTTAAGATTAATCCTTCTAAATAATCTTCCATCAAAAAGTCATTTTTGATGCTTATCGTCTCTAAATTGACTAGCCCGGATCTACGGGCGTTACACCAGGTTCATAGCATCTTTTCTGAATCTCCTTCTCCAGTCTCTTAATTTATTTCTCATGACAAATATGAGTCTGCTTGATGAGCTTGTTTGTCGCAAAAATCATGTCATCATGAATCTAGAGCATAAGAGATATGGTTGAGATGTGATGATCAAGACTGTCGTTGTACTTTTTGTTCAACCTCTTTGATTTTGTGCTTGAACCTGAAGGAGATGAGGTGGTCAAGCTGATTGGCTAGGTCCAGTTCCAAGGGAGCAGCAGCTTTGATCTCAGATAAAGATTGAAGAATAAGCTCTAACTTGGAGTCAAGACCTGTGACCATCTGATCAATCTTGGCATTAAGACTTGATACTTTCTGATCAAGGAAGTCAACTTTAGATTTGGTAGCAACAACATTGTCTTGGAGTTCTAACAGGGCAAAGGGATCAAAAATGTTTTCTTTTGAAGCCCAATGCCCGAGGTAGAACTCTCAGACTTTTTATCAACATCACCTTCTTCATGGTTTGCATCTTCATTTGACTAGGGAGCTGGACGTCGTTAACTGGATTAGAATGAGCTTGTTCTTCTTGATCTTTTTACATATTTTCTTCAGGAGGAGGAGGAGGAGGAGGAGGAGAGGAATGCTTCTTGTCTTCAGTGTCTTCATCTCCTTGGGATTCCCCTGAGTATGAGAAAAGACCGAAGTCATATGGTGGCTTTGAGGAGGAGGACTTTGGTAGCATGTTGAAGGAGGAGAGGATCAGAACGGCACCGAATGAAGTGTTATCATCTTTGAACATGATCTCATCAGAGAGATCATCATCCGTGTGAGGCTTGGTATCATATTCAGTTGTGGGCTTCCGAGGAGGATCATTCGAAATGTTTGTAGAATTAGGAAATCTCCCGTTGTAGTCGCCTTGTGATCTGTTTCTATATCAGATGGGAATGTGAAGGGGATGCTGCTTCGGATGGCACGTTGACACATTGATATCAACTTGTATTCCACCTATGCCATATCAAGCTCTTGATGATAGGAGTGAGTCTTGTCAACTAAGTTATCCCATTCATAAGTAAAAATACATGATCTTCCTTTACCCGTGACAGGTATCTGATTGGATGTGGCTTCCAAAGTAGGAGGGATAACTCTAGCCTCGGAAAGCTTGGAATCAGAGGTAGGGCCCCTGATTGTGCTAGTGTAGTAGAAAGAAGGATATCAAATGAGCCTCATGAGTGTGTCCCGGGGGGGGGGGGGGGGCTGCAAGGGACTATTTTCAACAAATGCACCATCTTTTTGGGAAGATGAGGGAGGATTATATGTAGACTCCTCGTATGTCTGTATATATGTGTGTGCTTGTGTTGTTGAAACTCCATAGGGTGCTTCGGAAGAGTGGACGGGTGAGGTAGGCTGTGCTCCAGAGTCATATCGAATGCCAATTTGTGATTCCTGTTGAGAGGATCCATTGGATTTGGTTCTCTTTTTGGCTTTGAATTTTGAGGGTGAGGCCTTTCGTTTGGCTATTTGCTTTTTACGACTACTAGAAGACGCTGGTATGTAAACATCCAGTGGCTGAGAATCTGAGACTGGGGTAAATTGTGTTTGGTTTAACACAATCAAAGTCTCAAGATGGTGCTTGAGATATGGTGAATCGGATGGAACAGCTGCCAACATGTGAGATGGTAGTCTCCTAACAGGTCTGAAAGAGGATTGATTTTGCAATGTGTAATTTTTTAAGGCTTTGAATGAACAATATACCTATTTAAGTCGGAATTCAGAGGAATGGCCTCTAGTATTTCGAGTTAGAGATTTTGCAGTGTCAGAGCCCAGAAAATCGGACTCCAGATCTCGTTTGGATTCCTCTTGATGGTAAACTTCCGAAAGTCCTGCCATAACACCTCGGTCAGATCAACGACATTGTTCCTTCCTGAGTAGATGATGTACATGACGTACAAACAATCCTTGCTCATTGTGTCCATGTCACCATGCTTTCTGGACAATCCACGGAGGATGGGATGCATCAAAACAGTCCAGAGTCTGGGAATTGCTGATTTTTTAAATTCCTTCGCTTTAAACTCGTTGTTGTACCTGATTTCGTTGAGAAACATTTGTAACTCTTCAGACATGGGTTCTTGAACATGAAAACCCTTAGGGTTTTCTCAAATCCTGATAGCTTTGAGAAGAGTGATTTTGGGTATGGGAACAATCTTGTCGTCGGTGATCATAACTTCCAGAACCTCGTCTTCAATCTTAATTCGTTCAAATGCTTTGTGAAGAATCCTGAGTGGAAGGTTAGGGTTGGGGACATTGTAAGAGGAACAACGATTGGATATTTTGGAGACGAATTCGATCATAACTCGAATGGATTCGTCGTAATCCATTGGATCCATCGAGAAAAGTTGGGTTGTCTCCCTGAGAATGAACACAGTCGACGAAGAGGAGGCAGAACGTTTGGAGGATTTCTTCTTTGAAGTTTTGGAGATAGTTTGTGAGGACACCATTGATAAGAGTTTGAAAGCTCGAAGAACAGAGTAAATAGAAGGCTCTAAGGAAGACGATAGCAGAAAGGGAAAAAGTATGAATAGTTAGGATTCAAAATCCTTTTATATGTTAGAGATTATGGGTCGGGTCGAAGAGTGGAATGATGACACCCGAATTCCAAAATTGGTTGAATTTAATGCATAGCTAAAAACGGCTTCCTAAACAACTATTAATCATAAAAGATTAGACATTGTTGGTGCAAAAGTGAAAAATTGGCGTTTCAGTTCTGATTGTGTGTACAACTTTAATGGAATGTGTGCCAGATCACGTTTGTTGAGAATTAAAAGATAATCATGAAGAAAAAATATTGTTAAAGTAATTAATAAGAAAAATGTTTCGGAATAAAAACTTAATGATAAACTTAAAATTATTTTATTGCTAAGGATTTCAGAATAATCTGATTCCAAAAAAAAGATGTCATAAGATACTTCGAAAAGAAGATGAAAATATGATTAGTACGTGACATAGAGTTCGAGATGGCACAGTCTCAAACTATATATCAGAGGTAAAATGCATGAAGATCTTATAGGACGAGTTTAAAAAAGATTTGAGATTCTGAGAGCTGAAGGAATAGAGCTCGGAGAATGATATGTGACGAAATCACATTACCGTTTCGTATTTAAATTCCGAGGTGATCTTCAAACAAGTGCATTTGAGGACATATTCTTGAGATGAGAATTTTTGATGTAATCCGATGTAACTATATCGGTTAAATCTCTAATTCATTAGGAAAGCTGAAAAAAGTAAGACTACAAGAAAAAGATTAGAAAAAGAAAGATAGATATAATGATCCTTTGTGTATGAGAGAAAATAATTCCAAGGAGAAAAGAAATTAACTACGGAACTATTTTACTTTGTACTGTTTCCATTAGAGATTATAAACCTCTTGGAAGAATTGTGGATCAGGCATCATCATTCCCGGTTTGTTCGAAAACCCATTGGATTTGGTTTCGTCTAATGCCTTGGTAAAGACATCAACAATTTAATCGTCAAATAGAATAAAGATGAGCTTGATGTTTCCTTTTAGAACATGATCTTTAATAAAATGGTACCGAATATCAATGTGTTTGATCATGGAGTGCTGAATTGGATTGTGAGAAATCACAGATGCACTTTGAGAGTCATAATAGATCGGAATCTATTGAAATCGATAACCATAGTCCAAAAGCTGGGATTTCATCCAAAGAACTTGCGAAGTGCAGCTTACAACAGCAATGTACTCTGCTTCAGCTGTTGAGAGAGCAATACAATTTTGTTTCTTGGATGACCAGCTAACCAATCTTCCACCTAAGAATTGACAACCTCCAAATGTGATTTTTCTATTCAGTTGAATACCTCCATAGTTTTAGTTGGAGTAGGCTTGAAGAAGGAAACTCTCATTCCTAGGATACCAAATTCCGAGGTTCTTTGTTCTTTTGAGATAACAAGAATTTTTCTTGAAAACCAGAAGATGAGACATCTTTGGATTAACCTGGAATCTAGCACAAAAGCATGTAGAGAACATGATGTTCGGATGACTTGCAGTGATATAAAGTAGTGATCCAATCATTCCCCTATACTTCTTTTGATCAATAACAACACCTAATGGGTCCGAGAAGATCTTGTGTCTGAAACCCATAGGAACCTTTGTAGAGGCACAAGTGTCCATTGAGTATTTCTTCAGAAGTTTGAAAATGTACTACTCTTGATGAATAAAGATTCCTTTGTTAGTTTGTTTCACTTGCTGCCCGATGAAGAAACTTAATTCACGGTTCATGCTCATTTGGAATCGACTAACCATTAACTTTGCGAAATCAACAACCACCGTTGAATCCGTAGATCCAAAAATGATGTTGTCAACGTATATTTGGAATAACAAGAGATGGTTTCCACTCGATCTTCGAAATAGTGTTGTATCAAGAATTCCTCTTTGAAAACCGGAACACTTCAGAAAATCTGTGAGTGTCTCGTACCAGGCGTGTGGAGCTTGCCTAAAGCCATAAACAACTTTTTGGAGTTTGTAGTGGTGGTTTAGATATGAAAGATTTATAGATCCAGGAGGCTGTTGAAGATAAAGTCAAATATCAAGTTCACCGTTGAGAAAGGCAATTTTGATGTCCATTTGGTAAACTTTAAAGCCTTTGTGAGCAACATAAGCAAGAAAGATTCGAATGGATTCAAGAAGAGCAACAAGAGTAAAGGTCTCATTGTAGTCAAGTCCTTCAGTCTGAGCGAATCCTTTGGCCACCAGTCTTGCTTTGTTTCTGATTTTAACCCCGGTGTATTCGAATTTATTTCGGAAGACTCATCTTGTACCAACAATAGGATGATCCTGAGAGGAGGGACATGAGTCTACATTTGATTTCTGTCAAATTCTGCTAGCTCTTCTTGCATGGCTGTAATCCAATCAGAATGCGCTAAGGCTTCCTTGATGGATTTTTGTTCAACTATTGATATGAATGTTGAGAAGTGACACTCATTTTGAATGTTGGTAGCAGAGCGAGTTTGAGCACCAGCGTTGAGATTTCCAATAACTTGATTCGAAGGATGATCCTTTGTCCAGATATGAAATCCCGGTTGCTCTTGTGCAGCGGATGAACCGATATCAAGACTAGGGTTATGTTGCTCCCCCTGAAAAGTTTAAATTTATGGATGATGCTCCCCTTGAACTTCTAAACCTAATATTGCAATGTTATCATTGTTCGGAAAGTCAAAGAAGTGGGCATTGTGTTTGATGTTGTTCGGAGTGGGATCGAATTCAGCGAATTGATCTGCTGTATCTTAAAATCCATCAACATTTGATTCGAGGGATGGATGACTATTCTCCCCCTCAACTTGAGAAGGTTGAGTTGGACTAGAATCAAATGGATGAAATGTAGGGGTCCGACCAGATATATTTTGAGAAACTAGAGCTTCAGCTGATGAAGATAGCATTGATCAAGATTTCGACTCAAGAGCAATATCCATTGGTCCGAATAGGATTTCGAAGTCAACTTTATAGATAATTTGAGGAATTGGAGACCCAGGAGGTGAAAACATCCTCCATGATATGTGTTGTAACATGAGTAGGACCTTAATTCTGAAAAAAAAAATTCATCAAAAGTGACATCAAATCTTTATTCAAGTACACGAGTTCTACGATTCAGAACTCTGTAGGATTTAGACTTGACTGAGTACCCCAGAAATATGGCTTCAATAGATTTTGGTTGAAACTTGATGAGTTGATCATGGTTATTTTTGATAAAGCATCTAGAGCTAAGAACATATAAGAGCTAGATACTTGGCTTTCGAACATTCATGGCTTCATATGGTGTCGTGTTGAGACGACGATTGATAATGCTTCAAATTTGAGTGAAGCAAGAAGTAGAGACGGCTTCAGCCTAAAGATAAAGATGAACGTTTGCTAAGTTCAACATCGATCGAGCAACTTCAACAAGAGTTTGGTTTCTACTTTCAACCATACCATTTTGTTGAGGAGTGTAGGGGGAAGAGAAAGTGTGGTCAATGCCTTTGTCAGAGAGGAATTTCTCAATGGTGACATTTGCAAATTCAGAGCCATTTTCACTTCGAATTCTTCTAACATGAAGTTTGAGAAGAACTTCAATTCTTTTAATGAAGTTGTTGAGTTCAGAGGCAGTTTTGGACTTTAGGCTAAGGAAGAAGACCCAAGTGAACCTTGTATAATCATCAACAATCACAAGAATGTACTTGTTGTGATGTAAACTTTCTACAGCTGATAGTCCACAAAGACTAATGTGAAGAAGTTCTAATGGTTTCGAAATTGACTTTTCTAAAATCATGGGATGACCTTTCTTGGATTGCTTCCCACATTCACATGCAACACAAATATGATCATTTTTTAATTTGAGGAGTGGCAGACCTCGGACCATTTCACCAAAAACAAGATCATTCATGTATCAAAAGTTGAGATGAGCGAGCCGCTGATGCCATAGCCAACTTATGTTAGGAATGACCTTTGAAAGAAGATAAAGTAGAGGCTTTCCGATGATCATGTTGATGTCTAAGGGGTACATATTTTTGACACGGTTCCATTTGATACGACATTCTTTCCGGTCATCTATCATAACGTAGCTATGCTTTTTGCAAAATTCAACTCTTCGGTTCGTATCAGTGAGTTGAGCCACACTAATCAGATTATGTTTGAGATCCACTACATATGCCACATTGGAGACATATAAATTTTCGTTTGTCAAAACGCCATAACCTCGAATTTGTGAATTTGAATTATTTTTGTAAGTAACGTAACCAACGTTAGGAGTGAGCTTCAAATAACACAGAAAGTCTTTTTGCCCAGTCATGTGCATGGAACAAGCACTATCAATATACCATATTGTATCTTGTTCCGAAGCACAAAATGCCTGCAAAATCAGTTAGCTTTGGAGTTTTGAGGCTCCGAGTTAGGTTTAGGGACTTTGGCATGGGCTTTGGACTTCGTTTGTGATTTCTGAGCAATTGGCGTCTCTGAAGGATTTTTTCGAGATACTTTTGGAGAGAAGCTGAATGTCATGGTCTTTTCATTTATCCAAAAATTATATTCAACTAATGGTTGTTTGGATACTTCTTGTCGTACCCTCGAACCGGAACGGAGAAAACGTTCGGGGGCTGAGAAGGTACCTGTCTACTAACTTTCCTGAGAATACAAGTGGTTTGAAAAAGTGTCAACTTTAAAGTTGGTGAGTTCATAAGCATTTTTTTGTTATAATAATTATATTATTTTTTCTTTGGAAAAGTTTGTGTGTTCCTCCATAAAATCCTATATTTTCTTAGTAAGAAGTGTGACCGTACCAGTTCCTTCTATGATAACTTAGTTTATACGATTTATATATAAACTAATATCGAATGGACAGTTGAATGTGTGGATCTGCCCTAAGCCCACAACCAAACGAGGAACATGAAGTAAGGCGGAAATCACACATTCCACTGTCTAAGGAACTATAGAATAACAATTAAGGGTCCTTTATGTTATACTAATTTGTAAATAAGTGTTGAACCTTTTGTAAATATGTTCCTAGTTCCAGTTACTCTTTTGTAAAACATTGTTTTCAGTAAATAATCGTATTTTGTTGGCAGAAAGTTGAATCGTAAACTGTTTACCTTTAAAATAACGATATTTATCGTAAAAAATACTATATTTTCCATAATATCAAATTGTAGTCTTTAACGTTCCAAGACCGAAAAGTACAAGTATAATTACCATACTTAGTTTAATGATACCTAGTTTTATTTATAAGTAAAACCAGTTGAAGATGTGTTTGCCATGTAAACTAGAAGCGATGTTAATACTCTCCTATGATCACCTAGTATATACGAGTTGTATAAAATCGAGATCAAACATACAGTCGAACGGGTGAATCTGCCCTAAGCCCACAACCAAACAAGGAACAGAAAGTAAGGTGGAAATCACACATTTCACTATCTACCGGACATTAATTTTAGATAACCCTGATGTATATGCTAAGTAATCACATATTTAAGACCCCTTAAGACTGTTTAAAAAGTATATTACTACGTAAATATGTCGTTGTTTTCTCCTTCTGAGTTCTTATAACCATACTGATATGACTAATGGCCTACACGACGTTCTTCAGGCGCCGAAACGTTATGACATTTGTCACCTCAGGCCTGCCGGCCTAGATGTTGCAAGCAACTCCGGTGCCAGATTGTCAGTCCTGTATAGATCTATACACAAACTCATGCTCTCCCTCCAGGAGATTCTGGTTATAAGTCAGGACTTTAATGGGTACTTAGATAAGTACATGAAGGCGTCTCACAAATTGCTTCAACGAATTTACTATTTATAAAGCGGAAAACCCTTTTTGTAAATAACACGTAACTTTGTAAAATAATCACTTTGTTCCATAAACTATACCTATTATAGTTTATATGTTTATTTCCATGTTTTGACCTGGACTTCGTGAAATAGTTCATATGTTCCATAAACTATACCTATTATAGTTTATAAGTTTATTTCCATGTTTTAATAAATTGCAGGTTTAAATACATATTAAAGGTAAGAAAACATAATAAGTAAATTATATTTTTAAACACAATATTTCTTGTGTTTTACTTGTATCCCCCCCTAAAACATTGAAAAATCTTGGAAAAATATAGTGGTATGAACTCACCTTGAGTGTGATAACGGTTTTGATAACGGGATAGAAACGGGGACTTCGGGCTAGAATACGGGAAGGTTGTTGTATCCTAATTGTTTTAAACACATAATAACGTGTGAATATTTGATAAACCAAGAACTCATGTGTTGTATAAACACTAAACTAATGCAGAATGCTTACCAAATCTTATAGCTATATGGAAGGAAATGATCTTTTGGGACTTGAATTGAAAGGATGAACGAAAAATGGGTTTGATAATTTGAGAGAGTTTGTGAGTGAATTTTGTTTACTAGAAGTGAATAATGAGGAGTGAACTCATTTAAGTATCTTACATAGGAAGTAAAGGATAAGAGGTGAGGTGATGTTTTCGTTGGTAACTGTACCTTATCATATTGGGAAGCTAAATTGGCAAAATATCTAGATATTTAAATGTGTTTTTGGCCAAATACAACATTTGGAAGGGTTGATTTCGGTCCAACACTTCCTTAAGGAAGTGTTTTCGGTCTAAAAAAGGAATCTTGGCCGAAAACCTTTTTCTCCCATCTTCTTAGAACCGAAAACTCATTTGTTAAGTAATTCCTAGGCCGAAAACTCTTTGTTTCTTAACTCCTTGGCCGAAAACTCCATTATGGGGTGTTATATTATGGTTTTTAACTTTAACTTTTGTCAAATGTTGATTTATACTAATCTAAGTTAACTTGGGTTTTAAATCCATGCTTAGTTACTGGTTTATAAACATGCTCCTAAAGTTATAGATCGCCCAATGCTTCAAGGATTACAATGTGATTTCACTTGTACTAGGTTAGGGTTTAGACCTTGTTGGCTCTAAAGTTTTCGGATTGTGACACTTCTTTCCTCACAGAAACATTTTTCCGAGATGTCGTCAGAATAACTGTGTCCACAGATGGTACAATGGTACTAGCAACTTGTCCTTTGTTTGCTACTTTTGATGGCATATTGGGTTTTGGAACTTGTTTTGGTTTGAAAATCATGCCATTCGATTTGCAATAAACACAGAAGAAGAAACTATCTGAGGAGGGCCAGGTTTCATAGAAGGAGTCTTAAGAGTGACCTTTTTTGTATGACAATTAATAGATTTGTTTTGAACGACTGGATTAGCAGGATTAGATGGCCTTTTAAGGATCTTAACATGCATGAAACTTTTGGAATTCCTAGTAGCCGGATTGACTATTTGAGGAACTTTCTTGTTGGATTTCTCAAGGAACCTAAAGTCTTTTCTAGACTTAGTTTCTCTCTTAAGGACTTGCCTAGAATCAGTCTTTCGATGAACAATATCTATCTTGTTCAGCCGTGGTTTCTTCCGAGAGATAGATGTTGACCTAGAAGTTTGTCCTATTGATGGGTTGTTGAACCAAGGCTTAATTTACACTAGAGTTGATTTGGATTTCAAATTCGAGTTAGAAACACAAGAGTCAGAAGAATCATCACACAAAACTTCTACATCTACATCACTATCAAGTGACGCCCAAACATGTTTGGATTGATTAGAGTCGTGTCCATTAGTCTCAGGAATGATTTCCTCGATAAAACAGTTGTAGGACCAGAGTTCGGAATTTGAACTCTAGTACAACTAGTGTCGGGAAGGGATTTCGAAGACCGATTCAAGTCCAGGGATATCAGAGGCGGAAGAGGCGTGGAATCAGGTCATTTAACAGTGATAGGTTTGAACTCAAGAATCAGAGATTGAAACTTGTATGAGTCATCATGAAGGGACGACAATGCTGAGATAGGAGTATCCGAATAGGTTTGATTCGGAATGTCTCCCATAAAAGTTAAGTTTTGATGTTCCTTCAGGGGACGAACAACAGGCTTCGGAAATTCACTTCCGAGACCTGTTGCTTTGGACCATAGGTGACAAACGTTATGTGTCATCCTTTCATTAGCTTTAAGAATGTCAATAGAGTTATGCAAAGCATCAATTTTGGCATTGAGACATTTGTTATCAGTAACTAGGATGTTTCTTTCACTAAAAGTAACTTCACATTTGTCTTTCAAAATAATAAATTCATCCTTAGTCATTACAAGTTCTCTCTCTAAAGATTCAATCTTAAGCTTGTGCTCTTCAAAACGTAATCTAAGACGAGTCAGTTTACTATCCAGCTTTTCACTAACTTCTATGGTAGACTCGTAGGCTCTGTGAATAACTATCATATCTGATTGAATTTTGAGTTGGATAAGGTTCAAACAGATAAATCAAAATTATTGTCAGTGAGCATCGATTTTACCTGTTGGATGATGCTTCTTCCTGGAGGATCATTTGTTGACATGTAACAAAAGTTAGGCTCAGCATCATCATCGTCTGCTTCTGAACCAGAAGTCCAGTAACCTTCATGACATCTAATTGATTGTCTAGCCATCAAACACATGTTTCTTACAGATGTTTCTCCACCCTCATCACTAGAAGACAAGTGCCCATAAACGTTTCTTGACACCGTGGTAACAAATTTTTTTACATTCAGCTAGTTCTTGTGCTCTACGATCATAATACACAGAGTCTTTTACCTTCGATTTTTTGAGAAATTTCAGCCAAACAATCCTTTACATAGTGGTTTCTAAGACTACATTAATGACAAACAAATCTTGGGTTTGACTGATTTTGGAACATCTTGAGGTTTCGTAGAGTGTTTTGGAATGTTGGGTTCGTAAGCTAGTGGATTTTCTATAGGTTTAGGAAAAGATTGAGGATTGATTTGATGAGGTGCTTGAAATTGGTTTTGAAATGGTTTATGTTGAGGATTCCATGGGCGTTTGTATTTCATGGACAGAAGTGCAAATTCCTGTTGAAAGCGAAGTTTGGAATCAGCTAAGTCAGGATCAATGATTTTTTCAAATGAATGGTTTGGAACATATGGAATAGGTGGAGTTGGAAGTGTTGTTTGAACAGGTGAAACAAGTGGGATGTTTCCAAAAGAATCCAAAACATATGGTTTTGGAATTAGTGGGTTTAAGGAACTAACTAAGGCGAGAGGACCACCTGAAAGTTCTCTTAATGTTTAAGCAATGTTAGATTCATGGCCTTGTAGTTCGTTAAACAACTAATAGAGCTTGAGTTTCTTCAGAGATACGTTACTCTAAAGACAAGACTTGACATTTCGCCATCCTTTTTCGAGACTGTTGATGAACTTCAAATTGTACTCAAGTGGAGTTCTGACTATTCCATGGGCAGTCATGTTGATCACAAAAATCCTATATTGATTTGATGCAGAGGCTACAGATTCACCAGGAGTTGTAGTGAAGGTGTTGAAGTCATTGAAAACTGACGTCAAACGCTTGTCCTTCATGTTCTCAGAACCTTCGAACAGGTCTTGAAGTGTATCCCAAATCTCTATGGCTGATTTTCACAATTTTATGTTCTCAAAGAGAGAAGGAGGAACATCAAACACCATTTCTGAGTAAGCAATCTGATATGCATGGAGCTTCTTGATATCTGATGCAGCTAAAGGTGTTGGACGTTGTTCATCTTGACCCAAGAGTGCAACAGTAGCATCTCTAACCATTTGTCTAACGGGAACATGAGGACCTTCTTTCACTGATCTCCATATCTCTTCACCTTTTTCCTTACCATGTAAAAACCTCTCCATTCTAACTTTTCAATGATCATACTCTTCAACAACTAGAAATGGGGCACGCGTTGGGAAACCTACATTATTTGCTATTTGCATTGAATACATTTTGTTGAGTTGGATTAGAAGCAGCCATTGAAGTTAAAGTGTCACACCCCCAAACCGGAACGGCGGAAACGTTCGGGGGTGGATGACGTCATATGTAGTATCACAACAATTGTATCATAGTAATCAAAGTATACAAAACCATTACATTGATTAAGTAAAATATTTACATCTGTTTGATTCATGTTTATATAAATCAAAAGTATAACAAAAGTAAAAGACGTGACTCTATACGCTCCGTCTTCTCAAAATCTGTGTGTTGTACCTGTCTACTGATTTCTTGAGAATACAAGCAGTTTTGAAAGAGTATCAGCATAAAGCTGGTGAGTTCACAAGCATGCTTTTGTTAAGAAAATCGGTTAATAAATTAATGAAAGTATTTGTATGTTTCCAAGAAAATCCATTATTTTCTAACGTGTATTGTGTTACTAAATCTCATAATGTATTTGTTCATATGTATAATTACCACTGAAGGTGTTGTACATTGTTTGTTTGAATGAGAAAAACCCCTTTTTACATGAAAAACCCTGGCTATCACCAGTGTGTATAGTAAGTTCGGAAAGCTCTTAAATCCTTAATGTGTATAGTAGTCCTATTACTTTATAATAAAACTAATTGAAGTTATTACCATTCATACTTTAATCGTATATACTTAGTACCAAATTTATGAGTTGTTATAACTATACTTGACCACTAGATTGCCTAAACGATGTTCTTCAGGCGTCGGAATCGAAATGACTTTGTCACCCAGGCCTGCCGGCCTAACTGTAGCTAACAGTTATGGTGCAGGATTGTCAATCCCGTATAGATCTATACACAAACTCACGTTCTCCCGCAAGGAGACTCTAGTTATAATCTCAGGACTTTTGTAAGTACTTAACTAAGTACGCGAAGAATGCTCACTCATAAAATGCTATACTAATGATTACATGTAGAATAAATGAATTATTGAATTTACTAGCTGAATATATGTCTCATAAACCATACTCCATATAGTTTATATGTTTGATTGCATTGAATCTATGTTTGTACCTTGATAAAATAGTTATTCCTACAAACTATACCCATTATAGTTTATATGTTTGTTACAGTATTCATGTTGAAACTGAAAACTCTATGATTGTGTTTAAAACCTCCTTTATTCTTAGCAATATACAAAAGGGATTGAAATATCTAAATATCTAAGTGTTTGTTACTGTGTGGTTATGTCAATTGTATCAGTTCTAAGTGTATTGAAATCCTTTTTGTATAATTTCACAAGATCAAAGATGTTTGGCTTGTATTCCCCCCCTGAAAACGTTAAAATTGTAAAAAGATAGGGGTATGAACTCACTTGATTAGGAGTGACTTGGATGAATAAAAAGAACAAGATGCTTGGTATGCTAAATGAAGTCCAGAGCACAATAAGGTCCTATTAAGCACATATTCACATGTATAGGTCTACAATTAGTGGCTAGAACCACTAACAATCATAGGATAGACCCTTAGGATGCAGGAAACACTTAAAATGAAGTGTTAGAACTTTGAATGAGGGACAAGAAAGGTTTCACGGCCAAACCTCTATCGGTTCACGGCCCATGAACACATGAAGGGTTCACGGCCAAAGATGTGTTCACGGACCATTTATGAAGTGTTCACGGCCCAATGAAGGGTTAACGGCCGTGAACACTTGAAGGTCATGAAGATGGTGAAGAAAGTGGTGAATCAAGGGATGAACATGAAGCCTTCTTCATGGATAAGATGAATACCAAGTGAAAAGGGATGGATTACTTACATTTGTGAGGTGAGAATGAGCTTTTGTTGGATGAGTCTTGAGAGAGTCTTGGGAGAGTTTTCGGCCAAGGAGAGAAGAAATGAGGAAAATGAAGGAAAAGACACACACACACACACACACACATATATATATATATATATATATATATATATATATATATATATATATATATATATATATATATATATATATATATATATATGGGGAGGGGTTCACGAACCAACTTGGGTTCACGGTCGTGAATCTAGTTTGCGGCCGTGAACACCCTTTCAAGGGTTTTCTGATTCGATTCCATTCCTCTAATCTCAAGCTTACACTTCTCACTATCCAACCCTTAAGTGTATTAGGCTTAAAGACTCTCAAACTGACCCTGAATACAACAAAACGATAGCAGAAACAAGTCCGACTTTTATTGGATGAATTTGATTTACAGATAAGGATTCCGGGTTGTCACGGCCCTAGAACCCACCAGATCTCCTAACGAAGGGACTGAGTAGGGTTAAACACTTGCAGCATGCGAGGAGTATTGGGCTGAAGGACGATACTAGTTTTGTGACAACCCGAAATCCTTATCTGTAAATCAAATTCATCCAATAAAAGTCAGACTTGTTTCTGCTATCGTTTTGTTGTATTTAGGGTCAGTTTGAGAGTCTTTAAGCCTAATACACTTAAGGGTTGGATAGTGAGAAGTGTTAGCTTGGGATTAGAGGAATGGAATTGAATCAGAAAACCCTTCGAAGGGTGTTCACGACTACAAACTAGGTTCACGGCCGTGAACCCAAGTTGGGCTGTGAACCCCTCACCATATATATATATATATATATATATATATATATATATATATATATATATATATATATATATATATATATATATATGTTTTCCTTCATTTTCCTCATTTCTTCTCTCCTTATCCGAAAACTCTCGCAAGACACTCTCAAGACTCATCCAACAAAAGCTCATTCTCACCTCACAAACGTAAGTAATCCGTCCCTTTTCACTTGGTATTCATCTCATCCATGAAGAAGGCTTCATGTTCATCCCTTGATTCACCACTTTCTTCACCATCTTCATGACCTTCAAGTGTTCACGGCCGTGAACCCTTTATTGGGCCGTTAACCCTTCATAAATGGGCCGTGAACAAATCTTGGGTCGTGAACCCTTCATGTGTTCATGGGTCGTGAACACCTCTTGGGTCGTGAACCCATAGAGGTTTGGCCGTGAACCCTTTCTTGTCCCTCATTCAAGGTTCTAACACTTCATTGTAAGTGTTTCCTACATCCTAAGGGTGTATCCTATGATTGTTAGTGGTTCTAGACACTAATTGTAGACCTATACATGTGAATATGTGCTTAATAGGACCATATTGTGCTCGAGACTTCATTTAGCATACCAAGCATCTTGGTCTTGTTATTCATCCAAGTCACTCCTAATCAAGTGAGTTCATACCCCTATTTCTTTACAGTTTTAACGTTTTCAGGGGGAGAAATACAAGCCAAACATCTTTGATCTTGTGAAATTATACAAAAAGGATTTCAATACACTTAGAACTGATACAATTGACACAACCACATAGTTTTCATACGTTTATCAAACATTTAGATATTTCAATCCCTTTTGTATATTATTGAGCATAAGGGAGGTTTTCAACACAATCATAGAGTTTTCAGATTCAACATAATTACAGTAACAAACATATAAACTATAATGGGTATAGTTTGTGGGAATAACTATTTTATGAAGGTACAAACATAGATTCAATGTAATCAAACATATAAACTATATGGAGTATGGTTTATGAGACATATATTCAGCTAGTAAATTCAAGAATTCATTTATTCTACATGTAATCGTGAGTATAGCATTTTATGAGTGAGCATTCTTCACGTACTTAGTTAAGTACTTACAAAAGTCCTGAGATTATAACCAGAGTCTCCTTGTGGGAGAACATGAGTTTGTGTATAGATCTATACAGGATTGACAATCCCGCACCATAACTGTTAGCTACAGTTAGGCCGGCAGGCCTGGGTGACAAAGTCATTTCGATTCTGACGCGTGAAGAACATTTTTCAGGCAATCTAATGGTGAAGTATGGTTATAACAACTCATAAATTTGGTACTAAGTATATACTATTAAAGTATGAATGGTACTAACTTCAATTAGTTTTATTATAAAGTAATAGGACTACTATACACATTAAGGATTTCAGAGCTTTCCGAACTTACTATACACATTGGTGATAGCCAGGGTTTTTCATGTAAAAAGGGGTTTTTTCTCATTCAAACAAACAATGTACAACACCTTCAGTGGTAATTAGACATATGAACAAATACCTTATGATATTTAGTAACACAATACACATGATAGAAAATAATGGATTTTCTTGGAAACATACAAATACTTTCATTGATTCATGAACCGATTTTATTTACAAAAACATGTTTATGAACTCACCAGCTTTATGTTGATACTCTTTCAAAACTACTTGTATTCTCAGGAAATTAGTAGACAGGTGCAACACACAGATTTTGAGAAGACGGAGTGTATAGAGTCACGTCTTTTACTTTTGTTATACTTTTGATATATATAAACATGAATCAAACAGATGTAAATATTTTACTCAATCAATGTAATGGTTGTGTTTACTTTGATTACTATGATGCAATTGTTGTGATACTACACATGACGTCATCCACCCCTGAACGTTTCCGTTGTTCCGGTTTGGGGTGTGACAGATTGGTATCAGAGCTCTTGTTTATAGTAAACTAAGTATATCGAACCTTACATGGTATACAACTATAAACACTAAAGGGGCCGAAGTGCTCTGAAGCGAAAAGTATACTTTAAAATATACAAGTATTTTTACAAGAAGTATATAAGTATACGTACGTACAAGAAACTATAACATGGTAATAACTACATAAAAGTATTTAGGGCAAGTTGGACACTACGGTTAAACCTGGATAGTTATGTAGTCATATGTGGGGCCAATATAACCTGATCAACTATATTTTTCCGAGATATGACTAACATGTGTTTGGGAGTGACTGTGGTGTTGCGACAAGTCTAAAACTCACTAAATCCTATACAAATGAAAACACATAGTTAAAATACTATAGGAGTATTTTATGGTACTATAACACTACACAGAGTCATCACTTCTAGTACAAATACTTATAATCAAAAGACCTACAGTTCCATGTTAATGTTAGTAGCTATCATTATAAGTCTTTATTATTGATGTAGGATTAAGATATATCTTGCTTAGATATTCGATTCATGGTCATATAGGAAGCTTATCGTCATTCATTCCCTTGTATCTTTTAGAGAAAGATGCCTCCTAGAAAGAAACCCAACAAACAGAACAACAATCCTCCGCCGCCCCCACCTCCTCAGTTCGATCCTGCGTTGTTCCAAGTAGCAGTTGCGGCCGCTGTGGCTGCTGCAATGTCGCAAATAAACCCAGGTGGCTCTGGCAGATCAGGAGGTGGACCCGATCCTCGCAATCTGGACGGCGGTCAGGGACATCAAAAGGAGTGTTCCTATAAGGATTTCATGAAAGTAAAACCCAAATCTTTTGAGGACAATGGAGGAGTCATTGCCCTAGCCCGATGGTTCGGGAAGATCGAATAAATTTTCAAAATTTGTGCTTGTTCTGAGGCCAACAAAGTGAAGTTTGCCGCCTGCACCTTCACTGATAGAGCATTGACTTGATGGAATAGCCGGGTCAAATCCTTAACTCTGCCAGTTGCAAATGCAATGGGTCGGGAAAGTTTAAAAGAACTCATGCTTGATGAGTACTGCCCGAGGGGTGAAATGCCAAAATTAGAACACGAGCTTTGGAACCTGAAGATGAAGGGTTTCGACATTGCCTCCTATACAGCTAGATTCTGTGATCTGGCTCTTCTCTGTCCGGGGATGGTCACCCCGTAAAGCAAGAAAATAGAGAGATACATTTGGGGATTGACGCCCCCAACTCAAGGAAATGACTTGGCTGCTAAACCTTCCACTTTCGACAACGCCAAGTGCGTAGCACAAACTCTTATAGATCACGTGGTTGATCTTGATTCAGTAACAACCGTTCCCGAACCATCAGAGGAGAGTGGTGGGAAGAAGAAATTCTGGAACAAGTGTAAGGGTCAGTCTTCGCAAGAGCCCTCCAAGAAACAACAGGTAGTCGCAGTTCATGTCGCTACCACCCCTGCTGCTGTTCCCACTACTCCAGCAACTCCCACTCCTTAAGCTGGAAATTTTCCCTTGTGCAACAAATGCAACTTCCATCATTTGGGAGATTGTAGGGAGATCCAATGTAACAAATGTAGCCAAAAGGGACACACGGCTCGATTTTGCAAGACACTGGCTCAACCGATCAATCAAGCTTCTAGAGCGGGCATGGGTCAAGCCGGTTATGGTTATGGGGGGTTGGGACTTCAAGAGAAATTTCCCCAAGGCAACAACAGGTGGTAACATAGGAAAGGTGCTAGCGATGGGCCAGGAGGAGGCAGTTGCTGATCCCATTGTTGTTACGGGTACGTTCCTCGTCGACAACTCTTATGCATGCATTCTTTTCGATTACGGTGCAGAGAGAAGTTTTGTTAGTCATACATTTAAACATCTACTTAAGTGTAAATCCCAACCTTTAACCGAAACATTTACGGTCGAGATGGATAACGGAAAGAAAGAGAGTACTAACAACGTATTCATAGGTTGTACCCTTACCTTAAACGATCATTCTTTTCCAATTGACCTTATGCCAATTTCCATAAAAAGCTTCGACGTTATCATTGGCATGGATTGGTTGAGCCCCAATCGTGCTGATATTCTTTGTTACGAAAAAGCCATACGACTCAATCTGCCATCCGACGGAGCTCTTATTATATATGGCGATAAACTCAGCTCGAACCTCCGTATCATTTCATGCATCAAGGATCAGAATTATCTGCGAAAGGAGTGCTATGCACTCCTAGCCCATGTCGTTAATGAGAAACAGGAAGTTAAAGACCTCGAGAGCATCCCCAAAGTCTGTAACTTTCCTGATGTTTTCCCCGAAGACCTTCCCGGAATCCCTCCCGAGCGTCAAGTTGAGTTCCGTATCGACTTAATTCCCGGAGCTACTCCTGTAGCTAAATCCCCATACCGTCTAGCACCGGCAGAAATGCAAGAGTTATCCAGCCAGCTCAATGAGCTGCTCAACAAGGGATTCATCAGACCAAGTTCCTTACCTTGGGGAGTCCCGATTTTATTCGTGAAAAAGAAGGATGGATCCTTTCGGATGTGCATAGATTATTGTGAACTGAACAAGCCTACCGTCAAAAGCTGCTACCCGTTACCCAGAATCGACAACCTCTTTGATCAACTCCAAGGAGCCAGCTATTTGTCAAAGATAGACCTGAGATCAGGGTACCACCAATTGCAAGTCAATGAGAATGATGTTCCCAAGACAACATTCCGAACTCACTATGGTTAATATGAGTTTGTAGTAATGCCCTTTGGTCTAACCAACGCACCCGCGGTATTCATGGATCTGATGAATCAGGTGTGCGCCCTTTCTTAGACAAGTTTGTGATAGTGTTCATTGATGATATACTTGTCTACTCTCGGAGTAAAGAAGATCACAAACAACAATTGAGGCTAGTGCTGGAAACACTAAGGGCGGAGAAACTTTATGCAAAGTTTTCAAACTGCAAATTCTGGATCAGAAAAGTAACTTTCCTTGGTCACGTGGTTAGCGAGGAAGGCATACACGTGGAGCCTTCCAAAATCAAAGCGATTGAGAATTGGTCAGCACCGAAGACACCCACGGAAATCCGTTAATTCTTGGGTCTCGCTGGCTACTATCACAGGTTTATCCATATTTTCTCCAGAATTTCTAAGCCCTTAACCACCCCGACTCAGAAAGGCATACCCTTTTGTTGGGGAGAAAGGCAAGACACTGCGTTCCAAAAATTGAAGCGGGCCTTATGCATCGCACCTATCTTATCCCTGCCAGAAGGGACGGAGGACTTCGTTGTCTACTGCGATGCATCTAATCAGGGCCTAGGTTGTGTGCTCATGCAACGAGGAAAGGTTATTGCCTATGCCTCGAGACAGCTGAAAGCACATGAAGTTAATTATACAACTCATGATCTAGAGTTGGGAGCAGTAGTCTTTGCCTTAAAGATTTGGAGGCATTATCTATACGGAACCAAGTGTACTGTCTTCACCGACCATAAGAGCCTACAACATATCTTCGACCAGGAGGAGCTAAACATGAGACAACGGCGATGGGTCGAGCTACTCAGTGATTATGAGTGTAAAATACGCTATCGTCCCGGCAAGGCCAATGTAGTAGCGGATGCCCTCAGCCGGAAAGAGTATTCAGGTCGCATTGTGAAGGCACTCACAATGATCATCCA
This sequence comes from Lactuca virosa, assembly GCF_052849685.1. Taxonomy (NCBI): domain Eukaryota; kingdom Viridiplantae; phylum Streptophyta; class Magnoliopsida; order Asterales; family Asteraceae; genus Lactuca; species Lactuca virosa. Next base: position 169,062,259 of record NC_136426.1, on the reverse strand, counting down.
TTCCCATCTATCCGCTCAAATCAGTTAGGCTCAGTTGGAAGCCTTAAAACCAGAAAACATGTCAGATGAAGCTTTGAGGGGAATGGAAAAGAACATGGAGATCAAAGGTGATGGAGTCTACTATTTCATGAACCGGATCTGGACCCCGAAGTACGGCGGTTACAGGGATGTTGTCATGAACGAAGCTCACAAGACTAGATACTCCGTTCACCCAGGTTCAGATAAGATGTATCTGCATCTCAAAAACCTCTATTTGTGGCCGAACATGAAAGCAGAGATCGCTACCTTCGTGGGCAAGTGCCTGACTTGCGCCAAGGTGAAGGTGGAATATCAAAAGCCCTCGGGTCAACTTCAGCAGCCAGAAATACCTGAGTGGAAGTGGGAAAGGAGTACGATGGATTTCATCACTAAGCTGCCCAAATCTCCGAGTGGGCACGACACCATTTGGGTAGTTGTCGATCGATTGACTAAATCCGCCCACTTCCTGCTAATCAAAGAAAACTTCAAAATGGAGAGACTGACACGAACCTACATTCGAGAGATAGTCCGCCTGCATGGTCTGCATGTATCTATTATCTCCGATCGAGATAGCAGGTTTACCTCAAGATTTTGGCAGTCACTACAGAAGGCTCTTGGAACTAAGCTGGATATGAGCACAGCTTACCATCCACATACAGATGGGCAGAGTGAGGGAACCATTCAAACATTGGAAGACATGTTGAGAGCATGCGTCATTTATTTGGCATGTCGTGGGACACACATTTTCCCTTGGTCGAATTTTCCTACAACAATAGCTACCATACCAGCATCAAAGCTGCACCGTTCGAAGCCCTCTATGGCCGTAAGTGGAGATCCTCTGTGTGCTGGGCTGAGGTGGGCGACACGCAGCTAGTTAACGGTCAAGTCCCTGATAGCACTCTCACAGGCCCAGAAATCATCCGAGAAACCACAGATAAGATCGTACAAATAAGAGAACGACTAAAAGCCTCAAGAATTAGACAAAAAAAGTTACGCAGATAAGAGACGAAAACCCTTGGAATTCCAGGTTGGTGACCGCGTCCTGTTGAAGGTCTCACCCTGGAAGGGCATGATACGCTTCAGAAAGCGTGGAAAGCTAAATCCAAGATACATAGGACCATTTGAGATCCTCGTTAGGATCGGTCCCGTAGTATACAAACTTCGTCTACCACGAGAACTTAGCAACGTACATCCCGTCTTCGACGTGTCGAACCTAAAGAAGTGTCTGTCCGATGAGACACTTGTGATACCCCTCGATGAGATCGAACTAGATGACAGCTTACACTTCATGGAGGAACCCATAGAAATCATGGATCGGGAAGTCAAAAGAACGAAACAAAGTCGCATACCGATAGTGAAGGTCCGCTGAAATGCCAGGCGGGGACCTGAATTCACTTGGGAGCGCGAAGATCAAATGAAACAGAAATACCCGCATCTTTTTCCGAGTCCATAATTGTTTTCTACGTTCGAATTTTGGGAGGAAATTCCCTCTATCGGGGGATGATGTGACAACCCGAAATCCTTATCTGTAAATTAAATTCATCCAATAAAATATAGACTTGTTTCTACTATCGTTTTGTTGTATTCAGGGTTAGTTTGAGAGTCTTTAAGCCTAATACACTTAAGGGTTGGATAGTGAGAAGTGTTAGCTTGGGATTAGAGGAATGGAATCGAATCACAAAACCCTTCAAAGGGTGTTCACGGCCGCAAACTAGGTTCACAGACGTGAACCCAAGTTGGGTCGTGAACCCCTCCCCATATATATATATATATATATATATATATATATATATATATATATATATATATATATATATATATATATATATATATATATATATACATACATATATATATATATATATATATATATATATATATATATATATATATATATGTTTTCCTTCATTTTCCTCATTTCTTCTCTCCTTGGACGAAAACTCTCCCAAGACTCTCTCAAGACTCATCCAACAAAATCTCATTCTCACCTCAAAAACGTAAGTAATCCATCCCTTTTCACTTGGTATTCATCTTATCCATGAAGAAGGCTTCATGTTCATCCCTTGATTCACCACTTTCTTCACCATCTTCACGACCTTCAAGTGTTAACGGCCGTGAACCCTTCATTAGGCCGTGAACCCGTCATAAATGGGCCGTGAACAAATCTTGGGTCGTGAACCCTTCATGTGTTCATGGGCCGTGAACACCTCTTGGGGCGTGAACCCATAGAGGTTTGGCTGTGAACCCTTTGTTGTTCCTCATTCAACGTTCTAACACTTCAGTGTAAGTGTTTCCTACATCCTAAGGGTGTATCCTATGATTGTTAGTGGTTCTAGACACTAATTGTAGACATATACATGTGAATATGTGATTAATAGGACCGTATTGTGCTCGAGACTTCATTTAGCATACCAAGCATCTTGTTCTTGTTATTTATCCAAGTCACTCCTAATCAAGTTAGTTCATACCCCTATTTCATACGTTTATCAAACATTTAGATATCTCACTCCCTTTTGTATAATGTTGAGTATAAGGGAGGTTTTCAACACAATCATATAGTTTTCAGTTTCAACATGAATACAGTAACAAACATATAAACTACAATAGGTATAGTTTGTGGGAATAACTATTTTATCAAGGTACAAACATAGATTCAATGTAATCAAACATATAAACTATATGGAGTATGGTTTATGAGACATATATTTAGCTAGTAAATTCAAGAATTCAATTATTCTACATGTAATCGTTAGTATAGCATTTTATGAGTGAGCATTCTTCGCGTACTTAGTTAAGTACTTACAAAAGTCCTGAGATTATAACCAGAGTCTCCTTGCGGGGGAACGTGAGTTTGTGTATAGATCTATACGGGATTGACAAACCCGCACCATAATTGTTAGCTACAGTTAGTTCGGCAGGCCTGGGTGACAAAGTAATTTCGATTCCGACACCTGAAGAACGTCGTTCAGGCAATCCAATGGTCAAGTATGGTTATAACAACTCATAAATTTGGTACTAAGTATATACGATTAAAGTATGAATGATAATAACTTCAATTAGTTTTATTATAAAGTAATAGGAGTACTATACACATTAAAGATTTCAGAGCTTTCCGAACTTACTATACACACTGGTGATAGCTAGGGTTTTTCATGTAAAAAGGGGTTTTTCTCATTCAAACAAGCAATGTACAACACCTTCAGTGGTAATTAGACATATGAACAAATACATTATGAGATTTAGTAACACAATACACATGTTAGAAAATAATGGATTTTCTTGGAAACATACAAATACTTTCATTGATTCATTAACCGATTTTCTTTACAAAAACATGCTTATGAACTCACCAGCTTTATGTTGATACTCTTTCGAAACGGCTTGTATTCTCAAGAAATCAGTACATAGGTACAACACACAGATTTTGAGAAGACGAAGCGTATAGAGTCACATCTTTTACTTTTGTTATTCTTTTGATGTATATAAACATGAATCAGACAGATGTAAATATTTTACTTAATCAATGTAATGGTTGTGTTTACTTTGATTACTATGATGCAATTGTTGTAATACTACATATGACGTCATCCACCCCTGAATGTTTCTGCCATTCCGGTTTGGGGGTGTGACAAGTTTTAATGATTAGATAGCTGTTTAGAAACTTGTAATAGATAAAATGTAATTGACATTTGATGATTAAGTAAAAGGAGTTTTATTTATGAGTAAAGTTACTATCTTGTGTCAATAGTTTACTATTGTTTCATTTTGCATATTTTGACTTCCAGAATAATAAGATTATTCAACTATCCATAGTCGATCATACTTTGGAAGTAGGTATTGTGACAAGATTGTCATGAATTTGGCTTGTAGATTGTCTAAAGTGTTTAGACATAGAAAACGTTTGCTACAACATTCATGAGTGCTCCTGAAATAAGATTTGAGTATTGACCCACGCTCACATGAATCACTTCATGGAATTTATCACAAGTGATTGTGAGACGATAATATCATATTGTCTTCAAACCGAGATATATGAGTTGTTGACTATGAGTTGGTTGTACATTGATAGTGCGAAAACGCTTCAGTAACTTGATGTTATAAAACATGCTATTGTGTATGATTTAACGAGTAGTTAGTACAAGAACATAAGTCAAAGTTTATCTGTTCCTTTTATCCTTGGAGAATTAAAAGCGATATCTTGGGCCCCTCGATGATTTTGTCTTGACTTATGTGTCGGGCCCGGTCAGGACTCAATTGATGTGTTCAATTAAGTTCTATGTCAAACAAATCTGAAATCGGGAAACAAACTGCTGGACAATAAGTATGATTATGCTCCATGTATTTGTCCGCATGATATTTTGAAGAACAGAGGATTATATGATCCCTTATCTAAAATGGCACGTCAATGTTCGACAACAGCTTTTAAGAGCTACGATTGCTAGTCGGTTTTTAAGGCGTACTTGCAGTTATAGTTATTAGACTTATCCAAGTGGGAGACTGTTGGATTAGGTGTCTAATCCCATAACTATAATTGGTATGTACTTGACCCGAGAGTAGCATCGTCCATTTTGGGTTGCATTCACCAGAACAATATGATAGGATGGATATTTGAGGAAGAGGTTATTTATGATTTATTAATATATTATAAGTATAATATATTAATTGAGGAATCATATTATTTAATTAGTATTGATCAAGAATTAATTTGGAATTAATTTAGTGATCAAAAGAGACTAATTAAATTTACAAGGGTTGAATGTGTAAATCAGTGATATATATATATATATATATATATATATATATATATATATATATATATATATATATATAGGTTGGGCTAATAATCCATGATTGATTAGTGATGGGCTAAGCTTATGTAAATATCCATATAGTGTTAGTCCATTACAAGACCAAGTGTAAGAATTAGGGTTTACACATAACCCTTGGAATTCTGCAATATATATATATATATATATATATATATATATATATATATATAACCCATTGGCCTAGAATGGGGACACTAGTGATCTTAGAGATACTATAGCCAATTCTTGAGTGCCTCTAACCTCTCTATCAAGTTCTCCAATTGTTGGTGGTGTTTTGTGAACCATTTGAGGCATCACACTTGAGGTGCTAAGTTCTTAAAGTCCAAATACAACAAGCTACAACAAAAAGTAATCTTCTAACTAATTTTATGATTCATATATCAAGTTGTATGCTAGTTTAGGTTTCATGCTTTGGAAAATTGTTTATTGCATGTATAACTATAGAAAACTTAGATCCAAAGCATTAGGGTTGTATGTGCACCATAGGGATGTTATAGTGTTCAAAACCCATCAAGATCAACAGCCGGCTTATCTATCGAAGGACCAAGTCTTGTGCTAACTGCCATCGGTACTCTTAGCTTGGAGCTATTCGTCATTCCAAACTTTTCGAGCAGATTGCGAGTGTACTTTTCCTGATTAATGAAAATACCTTCTCTGCGTTGACGATTATTTAAACCCAAGAAATTGTTGATCTTCCCCATCATGCTCATCTCAAATTGACTCTTCATCATGTTTTCAAACTCTTTAGACAAATTTGGCTCAGTAGAACCAAAAATAATACCATCAACATAATTTTGTACAAGCATGAGATGATTCCCAACTTTTTTTCGAAAGAGAGTGGGATCAACAAATCCTTGTTTAAATTTCGATGATTTTAAGAAAATTTTAAGAGCAACATACCAGGCACGTGGTGCTTGTTTAAGACCATAAACAGCTTTGTCTAAAACATAGCAATGATCAGGATATTGAGTACTTACAAAACCTGGGGGTTGTGCAACATACACTGTTTCTTCGAGCATACCGTTGATAAATGTACATTTTACATCCATTTGATATACATCGAAATCCTTATGTGCTGCATAGGCTAAAAAGATTCGAACAGCCTCGAGTCTTGCAACAAGGGCAAAGGTTTCTTCATAATCTATACCTTCTTGTTGCTAATATCCTTTAACAACTAGCCTAGCCTTATTTCTCACAATATTTCCTTCTTTATCAGTATTATTTTTGAAAATCCATTTAAGACCTATGATCGAAGTATCTTGAGGTTTTGGAATAAGCCTCCAAACCTTGTTTCATTCAAACTCAGCCAATTCAAATTGCATAGAAACAATCCAGTCAGGATCTTCCATAGCAATCTTAACTGACTTTGGTTCGATTTTCGAGATAAACACATTAAACATACAAAATTCTTGATGACTATTGAGTACCTTATTCTTTGCACGAATTTGAGCTCTGGTCAATACTCTTGCATGTGGATCACCAAGAATTTGTTCTTGTGGATGACTTCGAGTCCATCTATCCATCAGAGGATATGCTGGATTAAAATCCAACGGTGCATCTTCAAAAAATTTGTCATTTTTTGATCCTTCACCTGCATTCGACAAATTATCAGTCATATCATGAAAATTTTCATGTGAATCATTTGAAGTATTTTGCAAATATCCATGTTGCTCCCCCTCAACAATTGGATCAATAATATGTTGCTTCCCCTCAACATTTGTAATTTCTTAATTTTGCAGTTCTTCGAAAGTTTGCTCCCCCTCAATGTCAATTCACGAACTCAACTGCTCCCCCTCCACTTGATCACTGGGTAATACCGTCGTTATTTCGATATGTATTGGAGAATTTGTTGATGAATTTATGTCAGCAACTTGTTGTGTAACATTGGAAATATCATAATGTTTTGATGCTTCATGTACTTGATTTTCATCAGCATGAATTTATGCATCAATGGTTCTATCAGGAACACCAAAGATTAAATCATAATCAAAATCTAATGAGTTCAAAATTTCAGTATCATCGGTTGATTCATTAATGATTGGTTTTTGTTCAAAACATTTTTCAACTCTTTTGACATAATAGTCATCAAATGTGAGATTAAATGTTTCTTCAATTTTCCTGGTTCGCTTGTTGCACACTCTGTATGCCACTGAACTATGACAATATCCTAAGAATATTCCTTCATCAGCCTTGGACTGAAATTTCGAAAGATTATCCTTAAGATTCATAATGAAGCATCTGCAGCCAAAAACATGAAAAAATTTAACATTAGGTTTTCGACGATTCATGATTTCATATGGGGTGATTTCGAATTGACAATGAATAAAAGACCAATTTTGAGTAAAACAAGTTGTCGAAACTGCTCCGGCCCAAAGATATAGGGGAAGGTTCGCATTTGTCAACATTGTTCTCGATGCTTCACAAAGAGAACGATTTCTTCTTTCAACAACACCATTTTGTTGGGCTGTGTATAGGGAAGAAAAATTATGCAAAATTCCTTTGTCTGTTAAGAACGAATCTAGGACTTTGTTCTTAAACTCTGAGCCATTATCACTCTGGATCTTGCAAACCCTTTTCTTTAGACTCAATTCGATATGTTTGATGAAATTAATCATCACTTGAGTTGTTTCTTATTTTAAACGAAGAAAATATACCCAAGTAAACCTAGAAAAATCATCAACAATAACCAAAATATACCTCTTTTTGTTGAGTGTTTCAACCGTCGAAGGACTACAAAGGTCAATAGGAAGAAGTTCCAAAGGTTCGATGATTTTTGAATCAATAACAATCGGATGCCCTTGTATGTGTTGTTTTCCTTGTTCGCAAGCTGCACACAAAGTATCATTACCAAATTTTAAAACTGTCAAACCTCGAACGAGATATTTTACCACCAATTTATTCAAATTTTTAAAATTTAAATGAGAAAGTCTTCGATGCGATAGCCAACTTATGTCAGAAGAAGATTTTGAAAGTAGGCAAACTGAAGGAACACCAACAATGGCTTTGATGTCAAGTGTAAACATATCGCCTTTTCGTTTAGATTTCAGAAGAACTTCTTTGGTTTATTGGTTCAATATTACACTTCCTTCTTCATCAAACACAACTTGATTTCTAATGCCCACAATCAGTTGCGAAACAATTATCAAATTCTGTTGAAGACCTTCAACATAAGCAACCATGTTGACTGTAAACTTACCATTTGTCACCTTACCATATCCTTTAACCTTGCATTTGTTATTGTTGCCAAACTTTACCACACCCGCATTTTCCAAACTTCGAAAGTCTCTCAGGTTTTCCATCCTTCCAGTCATGTGACCAGAACAAGACTATTAATATATCATTTATCATCATATTGCTCGTCACTCAAAACCTGCAATCAGCGAAACAATTTAGGTCCCCAAAGCTGTTTGGGTCCTGTATTATTAGAACAAACTGTATGATGAAACAAAGATCCTAAATTCCAATTTCGAACTTTTGATTTTAATCTATCAATTAAGTCCACTTCGTTAGATAAAGGTACATAAATGTAACCATTCGAGGGTTTAGAATCAACATTAACTTTCGCCTCTTTCTTCTGAGTTTGTTTTTCACTGACTTTTTCTTTCGGAATATCATTCCATTGTTGAACAGTAGAATTTGATTCTTTGGATGATGAACTTCCATGAGAAGATTCATTCAAATACTTCTCATAAGCATCCTTCATCTATTCTTGAGAAAATTTCCTTGATTGAAAACTTTTTCCTTTTCCTTCTAACCAGTGATTGATATTCTTCACATCAGTTTTTCCTTTAACATATGAGGCTTTAACTATTTGTTTCGAATGTGGATTTGGAATATTAGGTTGTGTTGGCTTAAACTTTTCTTTTTGTTTCCTTTGAACTTCCAACTTATCCAAATTTCCTGTTGGCACTCTTGTTGAAACATGTGGTTGAAATCGATTTTGATAACCAACATTTGTTTCTAAAAATACTTTTTGTGTATTTGAAAATTGATTTTGATGTGGAACACGATGATAAGTCTTTTGTTCATTTGATTGAAAACCCTCTCGTTGAGAATTATTCTGTGAAAACTTTTTGTTTTGAAAATGATGAATGACATTCTTTGTTTGTTGAGTTTTCACATAATTCTGATGATAAGAAGTTTGAACATGTGATGTTTGATTTAAATTCAAAACTTTCGATTTGGTTTTTGAAAAATCTTTTTGAGATTTAGTCTTAACATGTTCAGTCTTTTTCTGTTCAGACATTTTGGTTGAAGTTTGTTGTTTCTTTTTGGTTTCAAAATTCTGCCAATAAACTTTCTTTCGAGCTTTATTCATTGAAATTCCATATTCTTTAGACATCTTTTGAATATCTTCTTTTGAACATTGAATTTTTTGGGATGGTTTTTCCAAAACATTGGCATTCGTTTGTTGTTCAACCTTTGATTTTTCTGTTTTAACAACCCAATTTCTACTTTGTATTTGTCTTTGAAAAGTGTAAGAATTCTTGGTGAGATTATTTTCTACAATACTTTGATTGGAGAAAAATCCTTCTTTCGAAACTTTCTTGTTATCTTGTTCAACAATCTTATGGATTTCAGGTTTGACCTTTTCACTATTTCCTGACGTAACAAACACCTGATTTGGAAAGACAACTTCATCTGAGCATTTGAAGTTAGGATACACAACCGTATTTGGTTCAAGAAAATGATAACCCTTTTCCTTCATGATTGTGTCGAATTTTTCGGTATCTCGTACACTTGTTCAACAACAACTCGAGAAATCATTGTTTCTTTCGGAAGATCATCATCATCATCATCATCACTGTTTGTCTGACTGTCTTCAACAGTCACATGGTCAGGATTACAAACTTTCGAAGTCGAGGGTTGGTCTTTGTCAATTTTAACCGAAGAATCATAACATTTTTCATTACCCTTAGCTAACGATTGGATATTAATGAAAGGCATTTGAGAACAGTCAACAACTTCCTCTTATTCAATTTCACCGATATTATCGAAATCATCTTCAATATCAGCAAAATTGTTTTGTGATTCAGATGTCGAATTCTCAGTTATTTTCAAAATCTTGATTTGTTCAGTTTTGGTCAAGGTCTCATTCACAATTTCAACGAATTCATTTGCATCCAAACATTCATCAATTTTCACTACACCATAAGCATATGAATCATTTGGGATTTTATCATATTCTTATATCTTCATTTCACAGTCATAGGAAGTTGAATCTATTTTCTCCCTTTCGAAAGCTAAAAAGGGCAAAAGTTTCCTATGCTATTCTTTGCTTATGTCGAATGAATGATGTAAAGCAATTAATTTGGCATACAATCGTTTAACAGTATTACAGTAGATGTTTCTTTGTTTATGCAAATCAGTATTAATAGACCTAATATTATCACGATCACCCATCACATTAGTCAACTGAAAATCTAACTGATCTATCATGGTATTCTTGGTCTCCAATTTCCTCTGAGTTTCTAAGAGTTATGTATTGACCTTTTTAGCGTCATTACTAGCAGAAATAACAAGGTTATTAATGTAAGTAATAGCATAATCAAACCCAGTTAATATCAAATTATATGCACTAGAGGGAATATTAAAATATTGAAGAAGAATACGAACCTTCAAAGTCATTGGTGCTTTATGAGCATTAGTAGTTACGAAACAGCTTCCAGTGACTTTTTCCTCTTCCTCGTCCTCATAGCTTGCATACATGGTTCCATGAGATAGATTTAGCATCCCTTCATCATCTGATCCTGATGACTAGATCTGATAGGTTTCCTCTTCTTCATTTTCTCCTTGCACAACAAAAGATACTCCTTTTGTTCTTGCTCTCACTTCCTCTAATCTCTCCGAATAATAAGCTTCATCCTTGACTCTGTTTTTCTTTACGTCCCTCTTTCTCAACATGCAATCATTTTCCATGTGATTTGCCTCGTTGCAGTAATCACAATCAATTCCAAAATCACCTTTGAGCTTTTTCTCCACCTTCGCTTCTTCACTCTTTACTTCCTTCTTCTCTATCTTCTTGTCTTCATTCACCTTACCAGAAAAGCTTCCCATCGCTTCACCTCCTCTGGACTTCGCATTAAAAGGCTTTTTATAAAACTTCTTCAATCGATTGTTAGAATAAAAAGCAACAGCTTTGTCATCAGAGTTGACGATCAAGCCTTCATCTTCCGAATTCTCCTTCTCAGTCACTTCTTTCTCAATCTCTCTTCCAGACACCTTCGACACAAGAGAAAGAGGACCGCCCAGACTGATCCTTGTTTCTTAAACTATCTCATTCACTTCTGACTCATGTGCTTTCAACACATTATAGAGATCATTTAGTGAAAAATAGTTGAAACTTTGTTGTGTCTTTACTATAAGACTGACATTTCGCCACTCTTTGCGATGCCCCATGATGAATGTTAAATTGAACTCCATTTTCGATCTTGTGATTCCATATCTATTGCACTTGAATATTAATTCACTCAGAAGGTCATAGTATAATTCAATGGATTCTCCTTTTTTCTGCTTAAACTCTCTTAACTCCAGCAGACATTGTTTGACTGTACTAATTTTTGTCTTCTCACTGCCCTGATACTTCTCCTTCAAGGTGTTCCAGATATCCTTTGAAGTTTTGCAGCTACGAACATAATTGTATACGACTAGTGGAAGAGCACCTCTAAGTTCTCGCATACATCTCTTTTCATTTTTCAGCAATTTTTCATATTGTTCATGAACATCTAAATTTGTAGCAGAAGTTCCAACACTACGAACTGCAGAAGGAGGATGAACATCATCAGTAATGCATTTCCATAGTTCCTCATCGATACCATTCAAGTAGTCTTCCATACGATCAACCCATTGATCGTAATACTCAGGAATTAACATAGGAATTTTTGTTGATGATCTTAGAAGATGAGAAAAAGAGGTCATTGTGTTCATGTTACAGTTTGCCATTGTAGTACGGAAGGTTTTTGAGAAAAGTTTCAGGAATTTGAAAATTGATGAATGAATCAACCAGAAAACAGAAATCGAACCCTCGATTAAACAACCTAAACGCATAATCGAATCACTACTGAAGATCTAATAAGATATTCAGAATCAAAAGTGCGGAACTTTTGAATCTAGAATGAGAATCAAAATACTTTTGAAACTAGATAAAATCAGATCAATGCAGAAGGATTCCTGCTTTGATACCAAATGTAGTGTTGATTGAATCGACTATGAAATACAAATCAGAGTAAAGAAATGATTTAGAACACACAATCTAAATATAATCTGGTTGGCTCAATATATTGCTTTCACGAAGTACAGAGAGAAAAATAGAGAATACATGTTGTTCTTCAAAAACTATGTCTAACTCTAGTACTCATCCCTTATTTATAGGGATCTAGAAACCATACAAAAATATAAGGGACTAGACATTAAAACCTTCGATACAACATGCCCTTATAATAAAATTACAATCAAAATATTCGATACTACAAAAGACACAGATGACCTTCGACACCTCACAACTACCTTCGACCTCAACAGCATGAGGTAGTACTAGTGATTGGGGCTCGTGTTAGGAGTTGTTTGTTATTAAATGAATATGTTAACTCATTTGTTGTATGGGTTAAATAATCTCAGAGTAATTGATTTGACCCTATTGTGTAGCTCTCTTCTGAGTCTAACTGTTGTAGGGATGAGTCTTTTACTCGAAGGCTTATCTAAGCCTTCTATCAAATGAAAAGTTTTCGGTGGCAAGGAATGCTCAATGATTCTATTTTCAATGGAAACAACAAGATAATTAAGGGATGTAAGTGTTATGACCAGTTGGAATACGGAGTGGAGTTGAAGTGTCAGTAATTCAGAGTGGGCTGATTATCGGGGAGTCAGACAGAGTTTTAGGATTTTGGATTTCGGGCAGAGTAGTAATGTTTTTCCTTAGGAGTGAACACTAGTGGGGTAAGAGTCGTTCATCGAGATCCCTGCTAAGGCTGGGTTCGGTTACAGTTTTGGAATGTTGTTGTATGCTTGATTTGTTTCCTCCGTCCATATATGGATCGTGGAAGAACTATCCAAATTGTCTCGAGTAGCTGGAAGATAGTAAGGAGTGAGTTCGAGGACGAAATCTAATTTAAGTGGGAGACAGTTGTAACACCCTATTCCAGATCGTTTCCTAATTCAGGACCATGACCCGAAGATTGGTTATCTTAAGGCTTAGGGCCTTTATGATAGAGAGAATCAGCCCCTTTCGGTGTGGAAAATGTAGATTGGATTACCCAAAAGTTTGTATTATGTTTTAGAGCGCAAGAGTATATCGGTAAAGTGTCAGTTCGGGATTTTTATGAATTTTGGGTTTTAGTTAGAAAATTTTTAAGGCAAGGATGAGTTGGCAGAAGTGTATAGCTTCTCGTTACCTTTCTAGTGATATAAGGATCGTCGAAATCGGACTTAGAACAAAGAAGTTATGGGCTTCGGAAGTTTGAGTGGTAATATGGTTGAACCTAGTACGCTGGGCGTACTAGTGTTAAGCCTAGTACGTTGGGCGTACATAGGTGTACGTTGGCCGTACTAGGCAGAAGGATCGTGGGTACTTAAGGGAGTACGTTGGGCGTACCAGAAGTACGCAGGACGTACTCCAGACAGACCCAAACCCTAATTTAGGGTCTTAGACCCTATTTAAGCTCCTTAACTCAACACCAAACCCTCTTATCTTCAGCCTCCATCCCATTAAACCCTAGTCCCCATTGGTGTGGTTCTTGAGCATTTGGTGGTATTTCATGCATTTTGGTGCTCAGTGAAGAAGAATGAGCTTATTGGAGAAGTTTAGGGTTGCTTGAAGCTTTTGGATCCAGGCTTGGTGCACCTTGTTCTACCTTCTGGAGGTATAAAGTTTCTAACTTGATAACTCTAGGTGTTAGATCTAGTCTAAGGAATGTTTTGGGTTCATTTTGGTCTTTAGAGTCATCCATGTGAGTATGAGCTACTCCAAGAGCTTAGAATGTTGGATCTTGACATTTGTGAGGTCCATTGTTCATAAAAATGTCATCTTGATGAGTTATTTTGGACCATGCATGAGTTTGGGTGTTTATTATGGATTTTATTGAGGATTTGGTCCCATTTAGCTATGCAAAGGAGTAAAGTTGCCAACTTTACATGTTAAGACATCTCCTTAGGGTCATATTTGAGTTTAGAAGTCCTTGTCTTAACCATTAAGAGATTTTGTGGGATTTTTCGCTCTATGCTGAGTATGTTGGGCGTACATAGGAGTACGCTCAGCGTAATGCGTGGTTTACGCATCAACTTCTTGTACATTATGCTTCGGCAGTCGATACGCATGGTGTACATTTTGAGTACGCACGACGTACTCCCCAAGAATCCATTTCGGGCCTTTTGAGGGTTGGGCCATTTGAGGTTGGACCAGTTATGGGAGGAGTAAAATGGTTTTTTACCCTTTAGGAAGTTGGATTATGGATTGGGCCTTGGATTTTGGGTTATTGGGTAAATTATTAATTATGGTTGTATTTGTTGTTAGTTGGTACAAGGTTATTTGGTTCAGTGACCGAGCAGTTATTTGATTATCAACAGATTGAGATGAGTCTCCTCACTGTACTATGGGTCGAAGGCACTAATGTCGGCCCAATGACTTATGCATTATATGAAGACTAGGGGTGGCCCTCGGCATTTGTACGAAAGTCCCGGAGGTGACTCCTGGAAATTTTGTATGCAAGACCAGGGATCAGACCATGGCAGATAAGTAGACAGTTAGATATAGATTGTAGGCTAGTTGTCTATGTGATGCTTGCATGGAAGACGAGGAGGTGGCTCTTGGCACTTGTCTGTAAGAACCAAGGTTTTGGCCCCCGACCTGGCAAGAAAAGACCATGATATGGCTCGTGGTATAATGACAATACTATGGTTGGCACATATCATTCTCTATTGTATGTACGATATGTGGTATTTTGGGGAACTCACTCAGCTTTGTGCTTACGGTTTATTGTTTATGGTTTCAGGTACTTCCGGTATGAAACGGGAGTGACCGGCATGACTGGACTGCATCTACCCATGTTTCTGTAATGTGATGATTTTGGAATTGTACTCTAATGACTGTCTTATTATAAAATACTTTTGAATGTTTGAATAAAAGATAATTAGTGTTTTGGTTGAATTAAAAATTAAATTTTTAATCTTGATTTTTGGATCGTTACATTATATTTAAGAACAGAAGTATTTTATTGTTTATTTTTGTTTTCATTCTACTTTTGAGTTTATAATAAGTTAACGATAATAAGTTTTTCGTTTTTATATATTTGATAATCGGCTTTTGTTGATTTAAAGGTTTTTTTACATTTTGTTTGTCGTTGTTTCTTATTTGTTCATTTAATTGTTCTTCTTTTTTAAACTTACAAGAAGAGATTTCAAAAACAAGTATTCGAGAAAAAAAATCAAATCATAAAGGTATTACATAATTGTGCAATATTCACGTTTTATTCATTTGTGATTAGCGAAATAAACAAAATGTACGTGTTATTGTTTTGAACCTACATTTGTACTCCCGTTCTATAAATACTACTGTATCTATTATCATTATTTGTGAATAACAATTCTCTTTTATTTATTTACATGTAATATAGGTTTATTCAGATATGATTAGAAACTTTACTTGTGTTTTTTCAAATAGAAATCCATTTATAATCATATGCGAATAACAAAGTTTTTTACTTATTTACATATACTATATGTTTTAATCATGTATGATCCACGAGTTTCCTCGTGTGTTTTTATATTTTTATGTAAATACAAATGTATACATTGTAATCATATATGACTAACAAAATTTATATGTTATTCACATGTATAGTTTTATTCACATATGATTTTTAAATTTTGTTCACATATTATTTCAGATTTTTATTCACATATTATTAAAATATTTTTAAATATAATATACGTTTTAATATAGATATTTATATATGATTTTTTGTACTTTTTACTAGTTACAAAATAAATATTATATGTTCTTGTAACATTCATTATTCAGGTAATTTATATTTTTCACCCTTATTATGTAATATGTTTGCAAATTGGTCCTAAGTGGCATTTAAATGAAAAGCATGGATCTGATTAAGTATGTTGGGCATACTCTATGTACAATGGGTGTACGTGGCATAGACCCAAACCCTAATCTTTAGGGTTTGGATCATATTTAAGCATCATTATCTCATTAAGACCCCTTCATTCATCAGTCTTCATCCCCATTTTCATCCCAAGCAAACCCTAATTCCCTTGTGTGTCCAAGTGTGCTTTGTGGTGTTCTTGAAGGAAGGAAAAGGAAAGGAACCCATCTTGGAAGCTTAAGGCACTTTGGAACCAGAAGTATCTTGCCCTCAAGCTTCATTTGGAGGAATAAAGCTTGGACATTGATGTATAAATTGCTTAGATCTTGTTAGCCTAGAAGTTGTATGCATTTTTGGTCCCATAGCCTTGTCTAATGGAGAATGAGCTACTCTAGGTCCTTGAAATGTAGTTTATTGTAGTTTTGAGCTTTTAGATTCATAAAAATGATAGCTTGGACATTCTCATTGAGCCATACAAGAGTTTGGGAGTTTTGGGTGACTTTTGGACCAAGGGTTTGACTTTTCACCCTCTTGAATGCATGCAAATGGATAAATTCAAAGACTATCCATTAAGACGTCATATTTTACCCAGATCTGAAGTTTGGTACCTTGGCTTAATGGAACAAGAGCTTAATGAAAAAAGTTTGGGTTTAGCTCTGGTACGTTGGGCGTACCAGGGTTCAAGATCGTAACCTTGCAAGGCACCCTCTACGATGGGCGTAGAGGGGAGTACGCAGCCCAAAAGGGAATCTTTGACTTTTTGACTTTAACTTGGACTAGAATTTTAGACCAAGTTTGACCTAGGGGTATTTTGGGTATTTTGAGTAGTAGTTAAGACAAGGTCATTGTTTGTTGTACATGTGACTTGTAGAGTCAGCAATTGGAGCTATGATCTGTTCAGTTATATTTTCAGACTGTGAGGTGAGTTTTCCTCACTGTACTTTTGGGTCGAAGGCACCAATGTTGGCCCTATATATGTATCCTGGTATATAAGATGTTGTTATGCTATAGTGAACAATTAGATATGTATCCTTGTATATAGGATGTTGCTATGCACTACTAATTAGTAGATCTGCCTGTTTGTCTATTGACTGGTTATATATTTATCTGTTTTATATGTCGACATAATACGACTTTGGGTTGAGGCTTTACTGATATGTGTGTGAACCAACAGACCGGGGGTATTCCAGCCCGATGGTTGTGGACCTGAGGGTATACCGGTCCGATGACTGATTGGACCCGTTGCATATTGGCATTCCAGTCCGATGACTGATTAAGCCTAGGCATTTTATTCCGATGATTTATTGGATCGGGGGTAATCCAGCCCGATGGCAATGGGCCCGAGGGTATTCCAGTCCAATGACTAATTGGACCTAGCATGCATGATTGTATATGTTCTATTGTATGGGGTACTTTAGGGGAATTACTAAACTTTGGCTTACAGTTTTAGTTTTATGTTTCAGGTACTTCACATGATCAGGGGAAAGATAAGGCATCATCGTGCACCTCCTTCTAATTTTATGATATTTGAGTTTGGGAAATTGTAATCATGACTATTATTTTTGGGAACTATGTTTTGTAAGAAATTATGGTTTTTAGTTGGATTCTACAAATGAAAAAAAATTTACCTTGATTTTTGGGATGTTGCAGTTCTCATATAATTTTCTCTTATGTATCATAATCATGTGTGAATAACAAAGTTTTTTATGTATATGCATGTACAACATGAGTTGATCTATAGCGTTGTGTTGGGTTGGATCGTTGTCGTCATGTTGTGACTCGTGGTCACTACTCGTGCACACCATTTTGTAATTTATACTAGTTTAGCAAACAAATATTTTATTTATCATTCGAAAGCATATATGTAAAGTTGGTCGCATGGTAGTTCTAATCGTTATACATAACATACAAATCCTACTGATGCTACAATGAGTAATCCTACGACACTCAGTTTCTTTCTTACACCTCACATTTTAAGCCTAGACATGGACAATCCAAATCTAATTCTCTTAAACTATGACTATGATACCAACTATAAAATCTATACTTCTTACAAATTAAAATACTATGGTTTGAAACATTTTCAAAGTTTAGATTTGTAGAGCTCAAGTTTGTTGTGAAGTATTAGATGTTGAAGTGTCGAAGTGTCTATACTGAATGTAGTATTTGTACTCTATATCGAAGATTACGCATGTAACATCCCAAAAATACCGATAAAAATTCATTTTCAAACATCAAATCCACACACCAATACTTGTTTCCCAAAATTAGTCATAGTAAAATGTATCACAATCATCAAAGTAAAACAACAATCATCAGTGCAAAAAATCATCGGAGGATGCACTGTAGTCAAGCCAGGCCCTTCCCTTTGGAACTGGAAGTACCTAAAAATGTTTAAACCAAAAAACCATAATCATAAAGCTTAGTGAGTTCCCCAAATTACCATATATCATACATATCAGTGGGCTCAGTGCTACGTGAACGCTATGATCCAACCATAGTCTTACAATCACACCCAGATTACAGCCCAGTCGTAACCTTTCTGTCATGATCCAACCATGGTCTTACATACAAGTCACAAAGACAATCAAGTTTTGTGATCCAACCACCGTCTTTCATACAAGTTTTGTGATCCAACCACAGTATTTCATACAGATGTTGTGATCCAACCATAATCTTTCATAGTGTTATGATCCAACCACGGTTATTCGTGCAAGAGTCATAAGGACAATCTAGCAGTCTACATAGTATAGTGAGAAGACTAACCTATCTCACGAAGTCACTTAAAACACAACTCTATGCCATGCAGATAGTGCTACAACACACCTATTATATTAAAAAAAAGGTCCACCCTTAGTCTATACTCTAGAACTAGCAATTTGACCAAAAGTCAACTCAGGTCAACAAGTCAACGGTCAAGACCAACTATCCAAGTCAGCCTCAGAGAGTCACCATGTCGTGGCCTTCTACTAGCTACGTCGTGGTAGAATAAGACAAAATATTCGGCTTGCCCCCTAGTCACCACGTCGTGACGGCCAAGATGTCACGTCGTGGGAACTGGGTCTCAACAACTTAATGGATTAAGCTGTTTTCCATCTATTCCAAGAGTTATAAAGCTCAAATCTGATTCTTATGAAGGTCTTGATGGATAATGTTTCCTACTTTATCCATTAATACATCCCAATAAGCCAAGATCTTTAAACTTAAGTCGTTAATGGCAACTTAAGGCATAAAGTTAACCATTAAGCACTTAATCCTTAAAGTCTCAAGTCCACAGTTTCCAAAAGGGTTTCCTTCTCCTAAATCACCATAAAAATCAGTGCTTTATGGACATGCATGTCCCTTCCAAACTAGGTCAAAATTAAGGAAGAAAAGAGCTCAAACTTGTGTATAAGACCAATTACCCTAAGGAACCTTAGATCTGGAACATATAACACTAAAAGTACCTCAAGGATCCATAAAGTTTCCAACCTTATGTAATCCTTTCTTTAAAACTTTCACAACATGAAGAATAAGGGACAAGGAAACTGACTGGGTCAAATAATGTAGCTTCGTATCGACACCTTTAATCTCTCAGTGTAATGTAGCTTCGTATCGACACCTGTGATACAAATAAACTGACTGCGTCAGGTTGGGAAACCTGGTGAGTACATAGGGATTTCAACCCACAATAATAAAGTTATTATTGTTTCATCATCAAACAATTAACCCAATTACCCATCCCCATTATCTTATTTATTCTTAAATATCTTCCCTAAGAATCATCTATTCCTTAATATCTATTCCTAATGATTGTCCTGAGGAGTAGGCACGAAGTTAAACGTTGTCACGGTTTATACAACAGGCACTAAGTCCATAGCTGTCGATGTTATCTATTAGGCACTAAGTCCATAGCTGCCAATATTCATCTATAGGGCTTTAAGGATCATCACCTACATCGCATAGACAGTACTGTTTCCGGGATCGCTCCCCCAATACGCATCCAATAAGGGTTAGAGTATCATCACATGAATACGTAGTTACTACATCGCCTGAAATCATAATTCATCATGAAACATCCCAAAAATACGGTCCAAAATTTTCGTTGTAAATTATTCATAAAACCATAAATATCATCCATCATCTCATAAAAACATAAGTAATGTATCACAAAATCATCATATCAAAATACTGTATCAAAAACATCTGTCAAAATATCAGAGTCTAAAACATCCCAGGCTGAACGAATGGTGTGGGCACTGCAATCACCCCGAGCTCTTCCTTTTACTACCGGAAGTACCTCAAACCAAAACTGAAAATTGTAAGCACGAAGCTTAGTGAGTCTCCCCAAATTACCACATACCATACACATAACATGCAACTAGGAGATACGGGCCCCGCCCACTCTCATGGAAATTCGGGCCCCGCCCACATTCCGTTGTCTAGGAGATTCGAGCCCCGCCCACACTCCGCTGTCTAGGAGAATCGGGCCCCGCCCACACTCCGTTATCTAGGAGATTCGGGCCCCGCCCACACTCTGCTGTCTAGGAGATTCGGGCCCCGCCCACACTCTGCTGTCTAGGAGATTCGGGCCTCGCCCACACTCCGCTACTACATACATACAAGTATCACACAGACAACAAGTATATCTATTTCTATCAAGCAGTCATATATCTATACTCAAATATTACTACGAGATTCGGGCCCCGCCCACACTCCGCTACTATGAGGTTCGCACCCTGCCCACACTCAACTACTAACATATCACATATACTAACCGACCTTGGTGCCTTGGACCTATTCCTACTGAAGGAAACTCACCTCGCAAGACTGACTGCTGAAATCTCGAGTGAGGAATCTCCGATGGCTGCTCCAACGACTCCCCGACTATTAATATCATAATAACACATAGTCAAAAACTGAGAATCCTTCTAAGGGTAAAATGACCATTTTACCCCCTGATCTAATTTAGACCATAACCTAGGCCCAATTTCTTCTAATCTTTCCAACTCACTAATGGCCCACTAAAGGCCCACTAAAGGCCCAATTTTCTAAATTGCGCCCAACTCCTCAAATGGGCCTTCCCTTAAGCGCAAACATGTCCTTGGTCCATTATCTGACTTCTGATGGCCCATTTCGGCCCAAAATTTGCTAAGTCCAAAGATTTGTCCAAACCGAGGCCCA
Organism: Lactuca virosa; assembly: GCF_052849685.1. Taxonomy (NCBI): domain Eukaryota; kingdom Viridiplantae; phylum Streptophyta; class Magnoliopsida; order Asterales; family Asteraceae; genus Lactuca; species Lactuca virosa. The sequence goes on along the minus strand of NC_136426.1, from coordinate 169,041,159 downwards.
AATATCGCAAAGCCTAAGCTCTGAGAATACACTGAGCGTACTCCTCGTACGCTATGCGTACACCTTGCATGGCATTTACGTTGCGTGCACGCCCAGCGTACTACTCTGTTAAGCCATTTTCTTCGAAACTGCTTAATCCCTTAAGACACTAGGTCAAAATTACAGATCTGAGTCCAATAACACGTCTTAACCCTTAAAGTCGATTACTTGGTGGCTTGAAACCCACCAAGTGAGGCCAAACTTGGAATATAGCAACTATCTTTCATGGAAATGATTCCAAACTCATGCATGGTCATAAAAAGGACCTTAAAGGTCGAGACTTTACTGCTTCTGGGATATAAATATCACTGAGAGTGGCACCCCTTGGCCTAGAAACGAACTTGAGTCATAAAGGTCCATTATTGGAACTAAAAAGTCCCCAAAACAACACTACTCTAGATCTAAGTATTCAAAGAGAAAGTTGAAAGCTTTATACCTCCAATGAGTCACAAAAGCTGATGTTATTCTAGATCTATGAGCTCAAGATACTCATGTTCCTCTTCACTATCTTCTCCTTCCTTCTTTCAAGCTTTAAATCTCCAAACAAGCTTCACAAGGCCAAAACACTCACAAAAATGAGAAAGGGGGGTCTATATGGGGTTTCTGAGAATGAGGGGCTGGTAAGGAGGCTAGGGTTTCTGTCATAATGTGGTATTTATATGGCTTAAACCCTAAAAATTAGGATTTGGAATCTGCGCGTACTCCTTGGTACGCTGCGCGTACGTGCATGCGTCCCCCACATGCAATGCTTCTCTACGCCCCGCATACGCCAAGGCTACGCCCAACGTACATCTTATGGGCGGCCCAAGTCTTCGGCCCACTCACTCAAGTCCACTCAATTAGTCCTTCTATTAACACTTAGCCCAACAATTAATTAAGAAATATTTAATAATTATTACCACAAGTGACGGTCGTTACAATTCTCCCCCACGTGAATCAGACTTTGTCATTGAAGTCCGTTGCATCCGGGAACAACTCCAGGTAGTGCTCTCTCATCTCCTCCTCAGGCTCCCAGATCCACTCCGAGCCCTTGCGGTGCTGACACTGCACCTTCACCAGCTCAACCCTCTTGCTAATAAGCTCCATCGTCTTCCTGTCGAGAATAGCCACTGGTCTCTCGATGTAGTCCAGGCTGTCATCAACCTGGATATCCTCTAAGGCACAACCGCTGAATCATCGACTAAGCACTTCCGCAGTTGAGAAACGTGGAAAGTGTTGTGGATCTGGCTGAGCTCTGCTGGAAGATCCAATTGGTACGCTACCTTGCCCACCCGGGCTATAACCCTGAAAGTACCGATATACCTGGGGCCCAACTTTCCCCACTTCCGGAACCGGATGACACCTTTCCATGGTGACACCTTCAGGAGGACCATATCCCCGACCTGGAACTCCAGGTTCGATCGGCGTCTGTCGGCGTAGCTCTTCTGTCGACTCTGAGCAGTCTAAAGCCTGCTCCTGACCTGTTGTATCCACTCTGTCATCTTGAGTACCACTTCGGTACTCCCCATGACCCTCTGGCCGACCTCACCCCAACAGATTGGGCTCCTACACTTCTTACCGTAGAGCATCTCGAAAGGAGGTCGGTCTATGCTGGCGTGGTAACTGTTGTTATACGAAAATTCTGCTAACGGAATATACGTATCCCAACTGCCATCAAAATCCAAGACACATGCATGTAGCATGTCCTCGAGAGCCTATATCGTCCTCTCACTCTGTCCATTCGTGTGAGGGTGGAAAGCGGTGCTGAAGTGGAGACGAGTACCCCTCTCGTCATGAAACCGCTTCCAGAATCTGGAAGTGAAACAGACATCTCGGTCTGACACCACCGAGACAGGCACTCTATGCCGTGCCACTACCTCACGGAAGTAAATCTCGGCCAGCTTCTCAGCCGATATGCTCTCTTGGATCGGGATAAAATGAGCACTATTGGTCAACCGATCCTCGATGAGCCATATCAAATCAAATCCACGTGCGGTCTTGGGAAGCTTTGTGATGAAGTCCACGGTGATATCTTCCCATTTCCACACGGGAATGTCTAACGGATGCATCTTGCCATGGGGCCTCTAGTGCTTTGACTTGACCTTCCTGCAGGTCAAGCATATCTCAATGCACCAGGCTACATCCTGCTTCATGCAGGGCCACCAGTAATCAGGACGAAGATCTATGTACATCTTCATCGCCCCGAGATAGATGGAGAACCTAGACTTGTGGGCCTCATCCATCAGGATCTCCCATACTCCACCCTTATATGGTACCCAGACCCTTCCATGCAGGGTCAACAACCCATGGTTGTCATAATCAAAGGAGGCCACCTAGCCTATAATCTGCTCGCACTTTCGGCGCTCCTCCTTCAGGCCCTCTACCTGTGTCTCTCTGATATGCTCCAGTAATGGAGTAATCACTGTCATCCTCAGACATATATCTCGAATCGGGGCTGGTACTGCCTTGCGGCTCAGGGCATCAGTCACTATGTTGTCCTTGCCCGGGTGATAAAGGATCTCACAGTCATAATCCTTCACCACATCTAACCACCTTCGTTGCCTCATGTTCAAATTCGGCTGATCCATGAGGTACCTCAAACTCTTGTGGTCCGTGTAAACGGTACAACGGACCCTATAGAGGTAATGTCGCCAAATCTTAAGGGCGAAAACCACAGCCCTCAGCTCTAAATCATGCGTCAGATAGTTAGCCTTGTAAGGCTTCAAGTGCCTCGAAGCATAAGCTATCATGTGACCCCGCTGCATCAATACCGCTCCCATCCCTGTCATTGAAGCATCACAGTACATCACGAAATCATCGACTCCCTCCGGTAAAGTCAGGATCGGTGTCTCGCATAACCGCTGTCCGAGAGTCTCGAAGGTTGCCTGCTGCTCAGGCCCCCAGCGGAAGGTCACCGACTTCTTGGTCAGTCGGGTCAAGGGAACAGCGATATTGGAGAAGTCATGAATAAATCTCTGGTAATAACCCGCTAGACCCAGGAAACACCGAATCTCAATTGGAGACCTCAGAATCTCCCACTGCATCACGACCTCTATCTTGGCCGGATCGACTAGAATACCCTTCTGGTTGACAAGGTGCCCATGAAATTGCACCTCGCGCAACCAGAACTCACACTTGGAGAAATTTTCGAAAAGTCTCTCCCTCCTTGGTGTCTCCAGCACCTCCCTCAGGTGCTCCTCATGCTGCTCCTGATTCTTGGAATAACGCAAGATGTCATCAATGAAGACTATTACAGACCGATCCAGCATCGGTCTACACACGCAGTTCATGAGGTCCATGAACGCGGCTGGAGCATTGATGAGCCCAAACGGCATCACTACAAACTCATAATGACCATAGCGAGTCCTAAAAGTTGTCTTCTGCACGTCCTCATCCCTGACTCGCATCTGGTGATAACCCGATCGCAGATCAATCATGGAGAACCAAGATGTTCCCTATAGTTTGTCAAACAAATCATCAATCCTCGGGAGGAGGTAACGGTTCTTCACCGTTACCTTATTCAACTCCCGGTAGTCTATACACATGCGATGTGACCCGTCCTTCTTCTTTACAAACAGGATCGGGGCTCCCCATGGCGAACTACTCGGCCTAATAAATCCCTTGTCTAGCAGCTCTTGCAGCTGCGTAGACAACTCCTACATCTCGGGAGGAGCCAACCGATATGGTGCCTTGGCTATCAGAGCTGCACCAGGGACTAGATCAATCCTAAACTCAACCTGTCTCTCCGGAAGTATCCAAGGCAAATCCTCTGGGAATACATCCGGGTACTCTTGCACTACCGGTACGTCATCGACTTTCTCCTTACCCTTATCCCGGGTATCCATGACATAGGGGACATAACCCGCACAACCTTTCAGAAGGTAGCGCCTCGCTCTCACTGCTGAGCATAGAGTCAATCCACCCTGCGACCTCTCGCCCTGAATCACTAACCCTCCCCCACTAGGAGTCTGAACCCTCACTAGCGGTTGCTCGTAGTCGATCACTGCCCCATTGGGGCTCAACCAGTCCATACCAACTATCACCTTATTCTCTCGCAGGGGAATAGGGACTACAACCATAGAAAACTACTCATCAAACAACTAAAGTGTGCATCCCCGATGCACCCTCGCAACCTGAACGGTCCTATCATATGTTATCTCCACATCAAGTGGGCAATCCAGCTCCCCCGGAGCCCCTACGAATCGCTTGCTAAGAGTGAGAGGCATAAAAGATTGGGTAGCCCCCGAATCAAACAGTACCAAAGCTGATATACCGTTCACTAAAAACGATCCTATAACAAAACAAGTAATCATAAGAACTAATCAATACAAATAAAGAGATAAGGAGAAGATACATACTCGTAACGACATCAGGAGCTGCACGCGCCTCCTCTACTGTCAACTGGAAGACTCTCCTCTTCACCACTGGTGCCTCTGTCCGGCGTTGACGGCCGTCTGTAATCCTCAATGTAGCAGGGGCGGGTGTCGCCACCTTCCCTGCTGCTACTAAACGCGGACACTGGGACTTCTTGTGGCCCCTCTGATTGCACTGAAAGCAAATCAGATCAGATGATGTGATGGTGGTGGTAGCAGTACAATCCCTACTGACATGTCCAGTTCGACCGCACTTGAAGCAGCCCGAACTACCCGCCTTACACGGCCCATCGTGCCCCCAGCCACACTTGCCACAGTGGCCTCGGCCCTGCTGGCCCTTCCCCCGGGAATCTACCTTGGGCTTTTTGCCCGAGCCCTCCACGCCAGACACCGACTCTGGCTTCCTCTTCCTCTCCATCTCTAAATCAATCTCTCTCATGGGCCCTGGCAATCATATCCTCCAGCATCTTGTAGCTGTAGCGGCTCACAAATTGGCAGATATCACTCCTCAACAACTCATGTTATCGGTCCTTCTTTATCTCCTCGTCCGCCACGTATTGCAGAATGAGAAGGGCCCACTCCCTAAACTTAGCGATGATCTCCGTCACTGTCTCTGTCGTCTATTGGAGATCCTGGAACTCCCTAGCTAGCTGTTGCACCTCTATCATAGGTGCAAACTCGACCCTAAACCTGGCTAAAAAGTCACTCCAGGTCATAGCATCAAGAGCCGCATCATCACCAATGGCATGTCCGACCTCCTCCCACCAGTCACGTTCCCTGTCCTTCAGAAGATAGGACGCAAGTCGAACCTTGTCCCCCTCGGAACATCTGCTGGTGCGGAATGCGTTGGTGACATCCTCCAACCATCTGCTACTCTCCATGGGGTCCCGAGCCCCATGGTAATCGGGAGCTCCACAAGCTCTGAAATCCTTGAATGTCAGTGTGCGCGACCTCATCATGGCCGCCACCTCGGTGTGGAAGGCACTCAATCTCTCATCCAAAAGCTCTAAAATACCCTCCTTGATCGTGCCGAAGATCATAGGAGTCTGATCCAGAATACTGTGCGTGATCTCAGAGGAGATGAACTCCCTCGTCTTGTCATCTAACTGCCCGGCTCTAGAGCCCGAGCTCGAGCCCGATCCCTCACTGGTGCCTGAACTGCCGACTAGTCTAGTGCGTAATACCACCATTCTGAAAAACAACATCATAATAACATCATAATACTAATCATATTTCGAGGGATCACATATACTACAAGTTCCTTGGATTAATCTCAGCCTTCCTTGATTCGAGTACGGATCCTCTACTTTCAGTAGTACAGGCCCATACTACCTTCCACATCTATTCGTACTTTCCTCAAGAATTGCCTTGACTCCACCAAGTCCCTTCTACTACTACTTCTTCACGCGCTAGTCTCATCCTAGGCTTGCCGTAGGGTAATCGCCGATCCATTCTCCGCCATCAGCTGCATAAGAAGTCCCTGCAATCTCCCCTAACTAGCTCGCGAATACTATTACATATTACTAAGGCTAGATAATTCTTCGAATGAGAGGTCCTACCCTAAAACGGTTGGACTCAAACAAGAGCTGCGCAATAGAGCTAGACCTAACCTTCTAAAATTATTTAGTCCTCGTAATATGTAACTTAACATATTCGTTTACTAGTTAGTAAAAGACAACTAGAACTCCTAAAAGCACAAAGCAAGCAACATTCGAGCATTGAGTAAACATAATCGAGCATATCTCCTTCACGCCATCCCTGACTAATCTATACTAGCATACAGTTCATAAAGATGAGATACATATAACAGGCATATAAGGCATCCTTCCTAGACTCTTACCCCTAATCTAGCATGCAATTCTCATAAAGCTGATACACATATAACAAGCACATAAGGCATCCTTCCTAGATCCTTAGCCCTAATCTAGCATGCAGTTCTCATAACATATCATAACATAAATTTGTATGGGTAATTTGGGAGTACTTACTTAAGCTCGACTGACTGCATGCACCACGCCCTTTTCTCTTTTTAAAATTCTTTTCTCTTTTCAAAGTTCTTTTTTATAAAAACGATTTTCTTTTGAAAATCTTCATACCAAGTCCTCAGTTTGAGTTCAGACACACTCGAGATTGTGCCCGAATCCCTCAAACCAAGGCTCTGATACCAACTTGAAACATCCCAAAAATACGGTCCAAAATTTTCGTTTTTAATTATTCATTAAACCATAAATACCATCCATCATCTCATAAAAACATAAGTAATGTATCATAAAATCATCAAATCAAAATACTGTATCAAAACCATGTGTCAAAATATTAGAGTCTAAAACATCCCAGGCTGAACGAATAGTGTGGGCACTGCAATCACCCCGAGCTCTTCCTTTTACTATAGGAAGTACGTGAAACCAAAACTGAAAACTGTAAGCACAAAACTTAGTGAGTCTCCCCAAATTACCACATACCATACACATAACATGCAACTTGGATATATGGGCCCTACCCACTCTCATGGAGATTCGGGCCCCACCCACACTCCGCTGTCTAGGAGATTCGGGCCCCGCCCACACTCAGTTGTCTAGGAGAATCGGGCCCCGCCCACACTCCGCTGTCTAGGAGATTTAGGGCCCGCCCACACTCCGTTGTCTAGGAGATTCGGGCCCCGCCCACACTCCGCTATTACATGCATACAAGTATAACACAGACAACAAGTATATCTATTTCTATCAAGGAGTCACATATCTATACTCAGATATTACTACGAGAATCGGGCCCCGCCCACACTCGGCTACTATGAGGTTTACGCCCCGCCCACACTCAACTACTAACATATCACATATACGGGCTGGACTTGGTGCCTTGGACCCATTCCTACTGAAAGAAACTAACCTCGCAAGACTGACTGCTGAAATCTCGAGTGAGGAATCTCCAATGGCTGCTCCAACGACTCTCCGACTATTAATATCACAATAACACTTATTCAAAAACTGAGAATCCTTCTAAGGGTAAAATGACCATTTTTACCCCTGATCTAATTTGGACCATAACCTAGGCCCAATTCCTTCTAATCTTTCCAACTCACTAATGGCCCACTAATGGCCCAATTTTCTAAATTGGGCCCAACTCCTCAAATGGGCCTTCCCTTAAGCCCAAACATGTCCTTGGTCCATTATCTGACTTCTGATGGCCCATTTCAGCCCAACATGTGCTAAGTCCAAAGATTTTTCCAAACCGAGGCCCAAATATCGCAAAGCCCAAACTCTGAGAGTACGATGGGCGTACTCCTCGTACGCTACGAGAACTACTTGCATGGCTTGTACGCTACGCGTACTGGCGTGTACGCCTAACGTACTACTTTGTTAAGCCATTTTCTTCGAAACTGCTTAATCCCTTAAGACACTAAGTCCAAATTACAGATCTGAGTCCAATAACCCATCTTAACCCGTAAAGTCGATTATTATGTGGCTTGCAACCCACCAAGTGAGGCCAAACTTGGAATATAGCAACTATCTTTCATGGAAATGATTCCAAACTCATGCATGGTCATAAAAGGACCTTAACGGTCGAGACTTTACCACTTTTGGGACATTAATGTCACTTAGAGTGGCACCCCTTGGCCTAGAAACAAACTTGAGTCATAAAGGTCCATTCTTGGAACTAAAAAGTCCCCAAAACAACACTACTTTAGATCTAAGTATTCAAAGATAAATTTGAAAGCTTTATACCTGCAATGAGTCCCAAAAGTTGATGTTATTTTGGATCTATGGGCTCAAGATACTCAAGTTCCTCTTCACTATCTTCTCCTTCCTTCTTTCAAGCTTCAAATCTCCAAAAAGGCTTCACAAGGCCAAAAACACACACAAAAATGAGAAAGGGAGGCTATCTAGGGTTTCTGAGAATGAGGGGCTGGTAAGGAGGCAAGGGTTTCTGTCATAATGTGGTATTTATATGGCTTAAACCCTAAAAATTAGGGTTTGGAATCTGCTCATGTACGCTGCGCGTACATGCATGCGTCCCCTGCATCCAATGTTTCTATATGCCCCGCGTACCCCAAGGCTACGCCTAGCATGCGTCTTATGGGCGACCCAAGTCTTCGGCCCAATCACTCAAGTCCACTCAATTAGTCCTTCTATTAACACTTAGCCCAACAATTAATTAAGAAATATTTAATAATTATTACCTCAAGTGACGGTCGTTACACATCACCTATAGGTTATGAGCCTGCCGGGGTTTCCACATGACTTAGTCAGTAGTCGACATCTATACTATGGTAAATGACTACATCGCAACATCGCAGGTTAAGGTTATGGCATCTCCGAATCATCTCTCATCTCGCATCACCTATTTATCATCACATTTCTATCATCACCTATCTCTCATCACTCTTCTAACCATCTTTACCCAATATATTTATAGGTATAAAAATACATATACGGTTTAAATCACGTAAAACATGTTTAAATAATTCATCCAACATAGATATCAAGAACACAGATAATATGCACACATAGCACGTAGTTTATATTAAATACTCCATATCTATGTGTAAGATGAAAGTAACTATGCACTCACTTGTTAAAGTGATGACTCGAAATTCGGACAACGCTTCGCTTCTAACAATCGTCCTTTCCTTCGACGAAACCTAGCATTATTATCGCTAAGTTTAATAAGTGTTAAATAATACTTTTCAACCACTATGTAATGATAGGGGCCAGACATGAAACATCGGAAGGCAGGACCATTTTGGCATTTAAGTTGTTCTGAAATCCAACCATATGTGGCCATACAAACTAGATTCCCCGTACCGCGAGCAGTTAAAAGGTATTATAATAAAACTTTTTATAATTTATGCTTAGCACATATATTTATTATAGGTTCATAATAACGATAATGAATTTAATTATAAGTTATACTTAAATTAGGGTAAGCATAACTCACTTACAAGTGAGTTTAGCGAGGAACCGGGCTTTGCGCGGGCAGAACTTCTGAGCAGAAAGCTCTTCTTCTCAGAACCTTCTGGTGCTCCGGGACTAGCCTCTAACACTTGGGAAGTTCTAGGGAATGGGAAGGGTTAAGAAGGATGTTTGAGAGAGAAAGAATGGGAAAGGTGTGAAGAGAAATGAAGAAAAACACTTCTATTTATAGGTTGGGAGGCTGCGCAAACGCGGGGCGTACTTTGGAGTACGCGGGGCGTCCGCAGCCTACGCTGCGCATACAAGGGGGCAGGTTTCGGCATTGCATGTGAGGCTGTGGGGAGAAAGCGAAGGCTGAGATGGTGCCATGTGGCACTCCTTTCATCAGCCTATACATAACTTCTAAATTTCGTAACTTTCGCATACGAGCTCCGTTTTTGACATTTTTATATCCACGCGTAGGTATCGACGGGATCTACAATTCTCATTTAGGTTTTGTCGGCTAAAAACCGATCGATCTAAAATTCGATTTATGGTTTGTGCACTGCTATGCTAACTCTTAGAAAATAATAACTTCCTCATACGAAGTCTGATTTGGACGTTCTTTTTATGTACGTTCTCGGTTTAACATATACTACGACTTTCTTATAGATCCCTAAGGCTAAAAAGTAATTTATCAAAAACTCACTTTTTACGTTACGAAGTGTCGTGTCGGTTTAGCCGTAAAACTTTGACGGGTCATTATTTCTTCGTTATAAGTCAGATTTTAGCGTTCTTTATATGTACGGAATCCTTGTGATATATACTATACTTGGTTAAGATTATTTATTCTAAGTAACCTTATATTAAAAAGTTGTTTTTGACGCTTATTGTCTCTAAATTAACTAGCCCGAAATTGCGGGCGTTACACTGAGGCTGAAAAAACCTTAGCTCACACTTTCCTTATATAGGGCCCAAAGCCCGAAAAATTAGGGCTTTTGCCCTTAGATGGTTGCCAATATGTGACCCAATACTTGCCACGTCGTGAGGCACAATAAAACATCTGCAAACATTCCTGGACATGCCATGTCATGGGGACACCTTTCCCACATCTTGGCCAATAAAATATTTAAAAAAGTTATAATAAATTATTCCTAGGATGCCGAATGTAACAACGTACCTTCGATATATCTATGTATTTTAGGGAGCATTTATGTTTTAGTACTTTGATATCGAAGTCTCTCTATACATTTTGTAGTTTGTTGAGGGAACTATAATTAGTGTTGTGGTCTAGATTATATAGGGCCCAAATCCTGAAAAATTAGGGTTTTTCCCCTTAGATGGCTGTCACAATGTAACCTAATACTTGCCATGTCGTGAGGCACAATAAAACATCCGCAAACATTACTGGACATGCCATGTCATGGGGACACCTTTCCCACATCTTGGCCAATAAAATCTTTAATAAAATTATAATAAATTGTACCTAGGATCCTGAATGTAACAACATACCTTCGATATATCTATGTATTTCAGGGAGCACTTATGTTTAAGTACTTTGATATCAAGTCCCTCTATACATTTTGTAGTATGTTGAGGGCACTATAAATAGTGTTGTGGACTAGATTATTAGGTACGCAATCTCATTACATTCTAAACCTTATAACCTTGATTTCTTCCAGACTAAATGAGAGCTTAAACATAATTATTTACATTGTGTGTTCATTTCTTTTACTGAAATCATAACTTGATTGGTCTCTTAACTCTTCAAGATCACAATTATAAAAACATGTTTTCACAAAAATCAAATTGGTATACTTTTGTTTTAAAATATACATTCATTGAGTATAAAACTGGTAGCAAGCAAACCACAATAAATAATCAATTATATTTACAAAATGACAACTATGTCTAGTCATGTCAACACTTGCTGCTAATCTTCATATTTACTAAATCTTTGCACCTAGTCATGGGGTACGTGACATTACACAAAACATACGTCAGGCAACATTTTCTGGTGAGCTATACAATTCAAACACAATATATCATCAAAAGGTAACACAATCAAACCTTATGGGCCTTTTGAGTATCATATTCTCATACTAATATATAATCCTTTGGTTATGTACCAATCAACACCTTAGGGATCGTTATAAAAGTGACACCATATCGACCCTATCATGATAGGAAGAACGGATCAACCTTTTGAGGCATCCCTAGACCTCTACCTCGTGAAGGGATACTTTGTCGTAGTAGATTCGTCCCTTATCCACTTTGATATACCACCAACGTTCGAACACTAACATTAACTTGACAATCACTTCTAGCAAGATCAACATGCATAACATAAAATAATTTTTCATAATCAACATTTGCTCCTTATTACATTTAGTATGAACTCATATTAATATTACTTACTCTTATAAAGAGTATCTTTAAGTATATTTCTTAATCTATCAAACCGTGTATCACTAAGAAAAACTCAATATAAATCACCTTACTAGTTATTGAAAACTAAATATTACTTGGCGTTCCCATTGTCACTTGGTTCTCTTGATCAATCCCTTTGCCACAACCTATTCAAATGGCACATTAAGCCTTTATTAACCTACCTTAATCCATAAACAACGTATTTCCAATCCATATTAAATGTAATCATTCTTTTGATCTCATGAACTTCTTATTCATAACTTTTTTCATGAAAAGTAATTATTATCCATGGATATCTCATCTATATTACTTATATAAATAAGTCTTATGCTTAATTTCAAGTTTCCAACAATTTCATCAAGTTAGGTTTTGAGCCCTAAATAATAAAATCTATGAATTTTACAATGTTTTCACCATGCAAACCTGAAATCATATCATTAATACCTTTAACAACAACATTCTAGACATCTAAACCAAGTTCTAACAATTTATCAAAACCCCACCATGTAAGCTTGTTCAAAGTTGAGAGAAACATTATTTTATCTTGAATTCCAAGTTATAGAATCTTAATCATTTGTTCCGCTTGCAATGCCTTTAAGAGTTTGGCTTCAAAACATTGAAATCACCTTTATAAACCTTGGAGCTCGAGTGGGTTTCTCTTGACAAGAATGAGGCCAAATGACTGACCTCATCCTTACTAGATACCTTATCCTTTAGTAGTTTTGTAACATCCCAAAAATCAAGGTAAAATTTTTATTTTCGAACCCAAATCCGAAAACCGTAAGTGTTTCCAAAAGTTAGTTTCCAAAAGTCATTATCATAAATCAGAGTATCCCAAAATCATAAAAACACATGAAATCTAGGATGATGTGCACGATCAAGACTTTGCCTCGCCCGTATCCTCTAAAGTACCTGAAACCATAACAATCAAACTATAAGCCAGAGATTAGTGAGTTCCCTCAAAGTACCGCACACACAACCATACAGATAAAAGCATACAAATCTGAACCTTTAGCCTGACTGGACCGCCTCGCCGGGCCTACAACTATCCAGACCGCTTTCTAGGCCTTCAGCCTAATTGGACCGCCTAGTTGGGCCTATAACCTATCCGGACCGCCGTGGATATCTTGTCCTTCAATAAAACGTACGACCACCACAACCCAACCAACCATAACATGTCGACATATACAATAAAAAACAATAACCATCAAGTACATGTAATCATATAGATATACCAATCTAACACATAACCAGACTACACATGTAATTATACAGATCTACCAATCTATCATATACCAACATAACATCATCTAATATACCATAACACATAATCCAATGGGTTGACATTGGTGCCTTCGACCCACAAGTACATTGAGGAAAACTCACCTCACAGTCTGAAATGTAGTTGAATAGATCACAGCTCCAACTGCTAACTCTACAGATCACATATACAACAAGCAATGACCAAGTCTCAAACTACTGCTCAAAATACCCCTAGGTTAAACTTGGTCAAAATCCTGGTGAAAAGTCAAATATTTCATTTGGGTTGAGTACGCCCTGCATATTCCCCTCTACGCCGAGTGTAGAGGGCGTCCTTCCAAAACATGGGTTCGACCCTTGGTACGTGCAACGTACCTATAGTTACTTCACTATTAATATCTTATTTCGTTAAGCCAAGGCACCAAACTTCAGATCCAAGTAAAAATTGACGTCTTAATGGATAAAGTCTCAGAATTTATACATTTGCATGCATACAAGAGGGTAAAAACTCAAAACCTTGGTCCAAAAGTCATCCAAAGTCCCAAAACTCTTACATGGCTCAAATAGAATGCTAAAGATCTAATTTTTATGAATCTATGAGCTCAAAACTACATGAAACTTCATTTTAAGGACCTATAGTAGCTCATACTCCACTAGACCAAACTATAGGACCGAAAAAACACATCAAGCTCCAAGCTTTATACCTTTAAATGATGCTTGAGGACATGATACTTCTGGATCTAGGATACCTTGAACTTCTAAGTTGATTCCACTTCTTTCTTCTTCCTTCAGGATCACCAAAAGCACACTTTCAAGCTCAAAATGCTCATAGAATGGATTAGGGTTTGCAAGGGACGATTCGGGAGGTGGATACTGATGAGGGAAGAGGTCTTAGAGGGATAATTATGCTTAAATAAGGTTCAAACCCTAAAAATTAGGGTTTGAACCCCAACCACATATACCCTACGTATGCTAAGTATGCCCAACATACTAGACGAGACATGCGATCTCACTTAATGAGCCAAGGGACTGATTTTGAAAATAAATTTCCTAGTAAGGTTATAAATGGAAAATACATGGATCAAGATGTTATAATTCTTCCCAACTTGAATCATAATTCATCCTCGAATCTGTAGTGGTGTTGATTATGATGGCATGTGCGGAATATGAAAGATCTAGTGAATCATCATGTAAAATCAAGAACACAAGGAGTAAATAAATCTTTTTAAGCTCATATTAGATCTAGAAAGAATATACAAATGGTTTTGTATAAAGTTTCTCTCTCTAGTCTAACACTCCAAAATGATCATTCTTAAATATGAGTGTCACTCACTTCCTATTTATAGGAAAGACAACTCATTTACACATACAAAGGAGTAAAGCACAAATACATCAAAGAGTGAATTTGCACCCTAACATTCTCCCCCTCAAATTTAGGATTGGATGTCTGGCTTTAATATCCAATGAGCTCGCACGATCAAGACCAAACTCCCCCTCGAAGTAACACCGGTCTTCAAATCCGCAAAGAATACCCGAAAAAGTCGTTTCGAATACCCATCATTCTCCCCCTTTTTATAATCAAAAAATGATTATAAAACTTATTAAGGGTGAGAAGCGCCCGAGGAATAAGCTTCACAATACTCCCCCTTGATGTGTACCAAAAATGAATCACCAAAAATCTTGCACGGAAAAACAATCACAAAAAAGCCTCAAAAAATTTCCAATTTGTGAAAAATTTTGACTTTTTTTTGGTGAGAGTTGCAAGATTTTCCAAAATCAGGGTAAAAATTGTCACTTTCAGATTTCTGCAGGGACCCGTTGCGCCAAAAACAGTCAAATATGCGAAACTCTACCCCATTTACGAAACTGGGCATAAAGCGTAAATTCACGCAAACTGCAGGGACCAGAAATGAACATTCTTCAATTTCTCAGCTTTGGAACCCCATTTTCGAAAGTTGGTTATGAACAGCCAAAATTTCGAAACTTTAGGGACTTATTTCGAAACTTCTTCCCATTCCTTCTAATTATGGAAATTATACCCTAAAATCGAAACTGGGTATAACGTGTAACATTCGATAAAAATAGAGGGACTGATTGCGAAAATCTGTTCTCACTTCACAAACATAATGAAAACAACCATTTTGTCGAAACTGGGTGAAAGATGTAACTTTGCAATATCAAAAGGGACCAATGTCGAAATATTCTATATCTTCCCCATTCTAACGAAAGTAAACTCAGATAGCGAAACATCACCCATTCGCTACTCAACATCAACTTTTAGTTAACAAAACCCATCAATTATTCGTTAATCAAAGCAGACAACAAACTTTCGAAATAACATCCATCAGCCATTGGATTATCCAATACTAACATCAACCTTTCGAATATTGACTCCAAAATCAAATTCGCTTTTTGTCAAATAGCCTTCGTTCCTTGCTTTCATTACAGAAACACAAATACCATCGACCACTGATATCAATTCTAATAACGAATCCAGACACCAAGCTTTCGAAATCAGCTTTACAATCCTTCGTTATTTCAATTCTTCCCAAAGCAAATACCCTTCTCTTTCTATTCAACATCAATATGTTTATCAAACCATTCCATACACCTATGTCGATATGTCAAAACACTCGTCATTCACCAAATAACGACTCCAAATCCAACATCAACTCTTCGTACATTAACCTCTCAGCTTTCGTTGTCGACAAACCCAATCAACAACATCAACACAAACTTTCAAAGTCAGATTACGACCATTGACCAACCATTCCCAGTAGAACTTTGCAACGACGAATCACCTGCTTCCCAATTGAACTTCTCAAAAGCTTCGTTATCACAATCAACCACGAATATCATCGCTTCGTTACTAATCAACTTCCCAATAACGAACCAATAATCTTCAATTTCAAAGAAGTTGACTTTCATCCAAGTCTACAATCAATCCATCGAATCTACACACCAATGATTCCAATCGATTCGACATTAGCCCATCGATTTCAACTTCAACGAAGGCGAAACATTGATGTCGAAAAAAAAATCAATTCCATAGAATTCATCATCCAAATCGTTAACTGAACCAATTTCGACATTGACCAATAAACATCCAAAATCTGTTTGTCCTTCGCTTTCAATGATCGTTGATAACAAACAATCAAACCCAAATTTCAGATCGTTGCGTCCAAACAAATCAAAATATGATTCCAGAGTCAAAATAGAATGAACATCGACTCCAAGTCAAACACATTTGATTTTCAAATTCCGATTTTGACTTTCAATTTCAATCAACAGCAAGCAAAATCAATTGTGAATCGAAACAAAAGTGAACAACACCAGTCGATTATGAAAGATAAGTAGATGAAACCGAATACTTCAAGAAATTGTTGATCAACACAGGTATCGATATGTCAGTGTTCGATGTTGAACAAAAGAGAACCAGTCGGACGTCGGACCCTTGGATAGATCTACAGAATCATTGGGCTAAAAAAATGATGAACACCACCGACATCTTTATGGGCTCGATATTAGTGTATGAACAGTAAAGAATTGGACATTTTTGGGCTTATCAAACAATTGAATGAACAGGGATGAAAGTTTAGAAATAATAGAAAATAAAAATAGATTTCGAAATTAAAAGGAAATTGTGATAATATTGTTTTGATTTTTGTGATTTGATCATAAAAAATAACTGGATCAAACAAAGGGATTTGAAACGAATTAGATCCAATGAGTCAAAGCGATCAAAAATGAAAAACGCAACATACGAATCGAAATCATGGATGTTTTGGAATCCATTTGAGAATTTGAGATACCTTTTTGACGAATCGAGACCCATTTGCAACGAACGAATCAAATTTAGAAGATCTTGGTTCTTTTGTTGGAATGAGAAAATCTCCAAATCGAACATTGTACCACCCATTATGCGAGATGTACAACTCGTTCTTCGTGTTCTTAAACGATCCAAGAACATCTTCAAAAGAACCACCAACACTTTTGGGTTTTGACTTCAAATTCAATGCAACCTTTGGAGATTGTTGCTTTGGAACCCAAATTTGTTTCACGGATTTCGGATTCACAACAACATTCGACGATTTTTGTGAATAAACCCGCTTGTTCTTCCGTTTAATCTTCTTCTTCTTTTTCTTTCTCATCTTTTTGCATCTTGAAGACTTGATGTCATGAACAAACCCACTTTCCACAACATCAACTTTGTGAGTTTGAATCAAATCTTTTAGAGCTTGATACTTGTGAATTTCTTGGATCACCGGCTTCCGATAAGGAATCATTCCTTCAAACGAATCACAAGAACACAAAATATCATTGGTTTGAACTCCAATCGAGCAAAAAAACCTTTTCATCTTGAAAATCGACTTGAACGCCTTTTTCTTGAACATCAACATCATCATCAAGAACACCTGCCCGAGCTTCACGACAATCTGCATAATATTCAAGTTTATTGCTTCCATATTTGCATTCAGCACGAGAAATTCCTATTATGACTTCTCCATATCTTCTATTTCTTCATCTCTTTTGATATGTTGTAACCAAACGATCAAACAAATCTTTGGTTTGAAAAATTGGACAACTAATTAATTCTCCAACTTCATTCTTTTCTCCATTTATAACGATATCACATTCACTTTTCAATCCAACAGTCAAGCTATAAAGAAGATATTAAAAGTGCATTCACCTTGAACATCCTTACTATGTATCATCCATTTTTCCATGATTACAAGAACTTGAAATTTTCTAGAGAGAGAAAGTGATTTTGAATGGGTTTTCTAGAGAGAGAAAGTAAAAATCACTTGAATTCTAGTGAAGAAAATCAAATTATGAGTAGAATCAAAGATGAATTCGATTTCTAGAATCCAAACTCTCCAAATCACGAAGATCAATGATCAAAAATGAATCACTAAATCAAGATTGCCATCAAGGATCAATTCTTGATCCAATCAAGAACACCCGCTCTGATACCAATTGTAGTGGTGTTGATTATGATGGCATGTGCGGAATATGAAAGATCTAGTAAATCATCATGTAAAAACAAGAACACAAGGAGTAAATAAATTTGTTTAAGCTCATATTAGATCTAGAAAGAATATACAAATGGGTTTGTACAAAGTTTCTCTCTCTAGTCTAACACTCCAAAATGATCATTCTTAAATATGAGTGTCACTCACTTCCTATTTATAGGAAAGACAACTCATTTACACACACAAAGAGTGACTTTCCACCCTAACAGAATCCCGATGCTGTGAATAACTCGGGGTAGTGCTCTCGTATGTACGCCTCGATTCAAAACCTTTTTGATGCTGCCGCTGGACCTTGACTAATGATACCACCTTGTTGCGCAAGCCCTTTGTCTTCATATCCAAAATCGCCACTGGCCTCTCAACATAATTTAGGCGATCATCAACCTGGGTTTCATCCGAAGGAACCACTGTTAAATCATCTACCATACACTTCCGAAGCTGGGAAACATGGAAGGTGTTGTGAATCTGACTGAGCACCTCAAGCAGATCCAGTCGATAGGCCACCCTGCCTACCCTAGTAACTACTCGAAATGGCCCGATGAATCAGGTCCCTAACTTTCCCCTCTTCCTGAAGCGTATTACACCTTTCTAGGGTGATACCTTCAATAATACCATATCGCCGACCTAGAACTCCAACTCTGATCGATGTCTGTCAGTATAGCTCTTCTACCGACCCTGGGCTGTCTATAACCTCTGCCGATTCATTATTGTTGAACCCTCTACTTGAAAACAAAGGTGACTCCCAACATGAGTCTCAACTAAAAAACCGTTGTGGTGGAACACAAAAAATGTTAAGATATTCCATAACTCCCTTTAACCATTTCGAAATCAACACATCTTATAAAAAAAACTCGGAAACCCATAGCTTCCAACAAACAGACCAACAACTTGAGAATACTCAATCACAACAACTATCTTTCGCTCCTAATTGTAAGACCAAACTTCTAGTGAGAACCACGTGACAGGGAACTCTCAAAACTACAACCACAAATCAACTCCATCAATATACTTCCCGGAACCGGGAATCTATCAGTTTTAAACTTCAAAAACCATGCACTAAGACTGATGATCATCTATTCATCGTACATACCCCTAGTCCCTGACTAGGAAACATGCGGAAAGAATACTCAAAACATAATGACCGTGAATTTCACCCAATCCCAAATTTGGAAATTGTGCCAAAAAAACCTTATATTACACACCTGACTTCCTGACAAGTCATCACCAACCTACTGCTCTCACGAGCATAATGATGGTCCATCCAAGAATTTCATGTTGCATCCAAATCCCTTATCAGCTCACATGTACCTCCACCAGACCAACAACTCGATAAATTTGCAACGAACTTCATGACTCAGGATTCCATAACCGATACCCAACATTGGTAACCAAACTCCTAATAGACAGCCTGCAAGAGACTTCTGATGCACAACTGCTACTCCCAACAACCTTTAATTGCCCACATGATCCATACCAGCTAGACACTGAGTCTCCCGACTCATACTATGCACTAACACCTAAACATGCCAAGAAAACTAATGATCTAAGACCTAATAGTCTCAATCAAATGACTATCGGGTCCCACCCATATGAATCATACAACCACTAGTTCACGATACATCGTGACACCTTCTAACCACTTAACGATAAGCTCACGATACTATGTCGATCTTGTCGTCATCCCATCACTGGCCCGAAGACTCACAACTGGCACCACAGGGGCCCAAAGATACCTAATCATCAATCGACCAACTTGCAGAAAGCAAATCAACATCCCTTTCAACGCTAACTGAACACAATAAAGGCCATACCCTTCCATATGTAAAATTTCTTTCATAGTATAGGCTGCTACCAATGCAAAATCTAGAGAAAAATATGGCCGCACATGACCATAGATTGAGATAGGTGGTTATAATCTTATTAAAATTTAAAGGATAAAAATCAATTAAGAACCATGCCAATAACTCGAGCCAAGTGTTCTCATACTATCTTACTCATCCTACATAAATCCCCAAGGGAAAACACATAACGAACCTAATTCTACAGCATTCCTTCTTCCTCACAACCTTACCCAAAGGATGTGGTACCAGTAGATCTAACCGAATAGACGAACCTCAATCGCTAACAGAAACATCCTCATGAATAGCCAAAACTAAGATCCCACATCTTGATTGAAACCGAACAGATCCTATCAATACGTAAATAGCTCAATAAAACTTCCAAAGCCATCAGAAAAGCTAGCAAAACCCAGGTCGGGTCAATCCACACACTGACCCTTCCAATGCGATATGCCAAAATTAGATTTTGTGCAGATCCAAAGCCACACCTAAAAAACTAAACAACGCTACCCCAACATCCAAACTTCCAATAACCAAGGACATCTGCCAAACTCAAGCCTGCTATGAACAATAATTTCACAACCAACTATTGAGGGTACCCATACCTAAAAACAAAAATGTATAATATACATATTTTGACAATAGGTTGACGCATCCATTGAACTCTAACTGGTATAGCTCGAAACTTTAGAAAAATCCTTACTATTGATGATGAAAGAAAATACCAACGATCGAGAGTTCATTGAAAACTAATCCATTGATCCAGTACTCTACTAGACAAAGCCCAAGAGGGAATAAAAATACCAAACTTGGCGACCGATCAGCAACTGCCCAACCAAGACCATAGATATCAATCTACATAACAAGCTGACAAATCCCTCAACAATCGATACTCAACCTAACCGACCCAAACATCTCTTGACCTTATTCCTCGATGTTCTCGAAAAGAGCCACTGGCTACAACGAGCTCCTTTTTAACACCTTCTTCTCGCAAAGACGACTCTTGCATTCCTGAACACATACATCTGATGGCATCTTGCTCTGCATCCTCATCTTGACCAAGTCCTGAACCAAAGTTTCGCATACCCGGACCATAATTCCCTATGAGCCATTCTTCTAAAAACATAACTCGAACAGATCGTTGATCCTCTAAGCAGAATATCCATCTCTCCCCTACTTAGGTTTCGAACTACTACCAATAGACATTTCAAACATACCAAAGCGTAACCTGGTTCACCTAGATATACATCATACATGACCCTTGGGATATATAACACAACACAAGATGATCTTATAAATAAAGACCAAGCAACTCAAAGAGATTATGAATCTCAGATTGAGACCTTAGGGACTCCCTAATCGTGACTGCTTCTAACAAATTCCATGCAGATACACAAGCAATAAGTATGGCAGTCCATTCATAACACCAAATTTCTATCTTGAAACAAATGGACTGCCTCACGCCTCGACTTCAAATCCCCAACCATCAATTCATCATGAGAATCATTCACAAATACAAAGGGTATCATTCTTATATTCAGGTTACATCAGAGACAACAAAAGTTGTTGCTCCCGACTTAGTTCCCTGATCACTTGAAACCACCAAATAGCACCTGACCTGCCTATCTCCCAAGAAAGTAGACCCTTGATCTCATTTCAAGGCAACCATACCACAAGAATCCTTTTTGCATTACAACACGGTCATACTTCCGCCAAAAACCGCATACATCTAGCTCCATGATGGGTCTACATCCCAACTATGAAAATCACTTGTCTGCTCTCTCACTCATCCGAACAGAAACGTTGGAAGAACATAGCCCCCACTGTAAATAGTGACAGTCCAATCCATCTTCCATTCACTCATCCTCTGGCTGCAATCCTCGATCCGATCATAACAATAGCTTCTTTCTTAAGTCCTAGAATCAACTAGTATTGCCTCGAGTAAGCCCCTCGAGACCTCAAAATCAACTAACTCACCTAGGTCTGCTCCGCTTACACCCAACCTGACATGGACACTAAGGCCTAAACAATCACCAGACCCATCCTCAGCCTGAACAACCATATCAAAAAGATCGACAAATACGGAAATAATGCCATGAATCATGATTATCATACCATGTTATCTACCCTCAGCCAGCTCCTTAGAATCCACGTGAATTCCCTTGATTTGAGTATGGATATTATACTTCTAGTAGTATGGGCCCAATACTACCCTTTACACCTATCCATACTTTCTTCAAGAAGCATCTCGAATCCTCTAAATCACCTACTCATAATGATACTCCCTAATATGCTAAATAGCATAGCAACCACACTAAAGCACTTCCTAAGCTCTCCTAGGATCCCCACCTCACCTTGCCATCAACTTCTAAAAGACCCCCATTGGTTCCAGTTAACTACTCCATGAATACAGTCACATGAAACATAACTTAAATAACCTTAGATTAAAAGACTCAACCCTACAACGGTTGGACTCAAACAAGAGTTACACAATAGGACCAAATCCTCCACTCTAAGATTATTTAACCTTTAAAGATCCTTAATATGAGTATGGATTCACACGAATGCTCATCCAATTCTCTTAAACGAAGGCTTCGATACCAACTTGTAACAACCCAAAAATCAAGGTAAAATTTTCCTTTTCGAACCCAAATATAAAAACATAAGTACAATAAGGAAAACTCAGCTCACAGTCTGAAATGTAGTTGAACAGATCATAGCTCCAACTATTGACTCTACAAATCACATATATAACAACCAATAAAATAGTCTCAAACTACTACTCAAAATACCCAAAATAACCCTAGGTCAAACTTGGTCAAAATCCTGGTCAAAAGTCAAAGATTTCATTTGGGTTGAGTACGCCCCGCGTACTGCCCTCTAAACATAGTGTAGAGGGTGCCTTTCCAAAACACGAGTTTGATCCCTAGTACACGCAGCGTACCTCCAGGTATTCCCAATGTACCAGATCTGAATCTCTATTTCATTATTAAGCTATTTTTTCATTAAGCCAAGGCACCAAAATTCAGATATAGGTAAAGAGGGATGTCTAAATGGATAAAGTCTCAGAATTTATCCATTTGCATGGATACAAGGTAAAAACTCAAATCCTTGGCCCAAAATTCATCCAAAATTCTAAAACTCATGCATGGCTCTAAAAGAATGCCAAAGCTCTCATTTTTATGAATCTATAATCTTAAACCTATAGGAAACTTCATTTCAAGGACCTGGAGTAGCTTATACTCTACTTGATCAAACTATGGGACCAAAATGTACACAAACTCTAGGCTAGAAAGATCTAAGCAAATAACACATCAAGTTCCAAGCTTTATACCTTAAAATGATTATTGAGGACAAGATACTTCTGGATCCAAGATACCTTGAACTTCCAAGTTGATTCCACTTATTTCTTCTTCCTTCAAGAACACCAAAAGCACACTTTTAAGCTCAAAATGCTCACAAAACGGATTAGTGTTTGCACAGGACGATTTGGGAGGTGGAGGCTGATGAAGGAAGAGGTTTTGAAGGGATAATGATGCTTAAATAAATTAGGGGTTGACCCCCAACCACATACGCCGTGAGTACGCCAAGCATACTAGATGAGACACGGGATCTCGCTTAATGAGCCAAGGGATCATTTTTTCAAATAAATTTCCTACTAAGAGTATAAATGGAAAATACATGGATCAAGGTGTTACAAGTTTGTACGTTGTATAATCTGCTTGAATGCATCGCATTCTCTTAAGTTGTTTCGTGTTACGTACAAGTACGTATCATGTTGTCCATCATAAATTAACATCTTACTTCGAAACCAACGCATGACATCCTCATTAAGTGTTACATTTTAATTAGCATAATGTGCATATCAGATATAACATTGTACTTCATCGTTTTATGTAACATCCAGATTCAAGTATGTGATACTTTAAATTTGTTTATGCTGGAGTTTGAGTTTTAGGGTTTTCTGGCTGGCGTGACGTGACTTATCGATGTTATGAAGCGGCCATGTCATTTAAAATCATGAAGTGATCAGGTTGGTAGTTGCAATGGAGTAGCGATTGGGTACAAAACCCTAAATCTCGGGCTTTGGGACTTATTTAAAGGCACTAACTTCTAGGGTTTGCTTATTCCCTTAGCCTTCATCCCCAAGATCGAAAACCTAATCCTAGTGTGCCCTTATGTATGTGTGTTCTTGGTATTTGAAGCCTTGGAGTGCTCTTGAAGGAAAAGGTGGTGAGCTTGTTGTTTAAGAACTAGTTTCTACATCACATCTTGCATCTATTTCACCTTTTGGAGTTTGTTGAGGTATAAATATCACACCTTTATGAGTTCTTAGTTTTCAATTCTTGATTTGAATCTTTTTTTGGTTCTTGGAGTTTGAAGCAACTCCATAACCAATGTCATAGGTCTAGCTAATTTTTGGACCTTTGGGTCTTTGAAGATATATGTTTGGCAGTCATTTCCAGCCATGCATGAATCTTTCGGTCTTTAGGATCATTTAGAGATCTAGGGCTTTAGATCTTAGGAGTTTCAACTTAAGTGATGGATACAATTGGAAAATTTTTCATGCAAAGCTCCAAAACAATTAGATATGATCTTTTAACTTGTAGACGATAAGGATTAAGAGCTTAATGGATTAAGTTGTTAGGATGTGTGTTATGACCTTGCATATGAGTGTTTCGTGATGCGATCTGTGATGAGAATTGCACTTGTTTTAGTGTTTTGTGATCGTGATGCGACCAAGGACATGGTCGCGGCATGAAGGCCTGACAAATGACTGTTGACTTTGGCTGTTGACTGTTGATCGTTGAATTTTTAACCAATTTGACTTTTGCTCAAATTGGAAGTTTTGAACTATAGACTGAGGTTTAGCTTCTGATTGGTTTAGATGGTTCGTGTAGTTGATTTTCCAGGAATTCGTGTAGTTGGGATTAAACTCTTTGATTCAAGTGAGTTTTCTTACTATACTATTTAGAACACTAGGTGTCATTGTATGTTAGAATAGTAGGGTCTTGATGATTGTTGTATGCTTACATGCTTGTTGGGTGATGCATTTTAGGTTTAGACAGACCTATTGGGCTAGACCTGTTAGGTTGAAACAACACCATTGGGTTTGAGACACACCCATTAGGTTGAAATAGACCAAATGTCATGGTGTATGGATATTCCATGATGTGTGTGGTATTTTAAGGAACTCACTAAGATTTTTTCTTACAGTTTAATTTTAAAAGTATTAGGTTGTTCCGGTAGCCAGGGGAATGGCACGACTTGATTGCATTGCATCCATTGGAGATTTTCACATTTTATGATGTTTACTATCTATTAAAACTTTTATATTTGGTTTTTTGTTTATCAAAGTTATAAAATGGTTATTGGTTAAACTTAATAACGAAATTAGGAAGTTTAGTTTTAAATTAAAATGAAAAGAAAAATGGATTGAAAATCTATGATGTTATATTTTACGTCAAATTACCCTTATGCGTCACGTAATTCCATCATTACAAGTCACATTCTTCATCGTCCTAAACTAAAATCTTACTTCCAAACACGTCAAGTAATCCTTCATTATGTGTCGTGTTCCCATGGTATATTTCCATTTCTTGTAATGGAAATGTATACCATCATTCTACGTAAAAATAGGGACTTCCATGTGGTGCATAATTTTATTAGTCGCGTCTCATAAAGTGGACAACAGTTTTAGTTTTTAACCAAGTTTACATATTCACCCACCTAATTCACATTACACAACTAGATTACAAAAATACAATTCAAATAATCATAATAACTGTTCCAAGGAATCATTTCATCAAGTAATAAGGTATAAACAAAACTTGGTGTTCGTATTTCATAACATTCGTCAAATTAGACCAAGTTACCCTTTTCATCAAAAGTCAATACACCATATAATATTTAAATTTTAGAGATGTTACATGCTAAATGATTGTTTTGAAAAGGTTTAATCATCCTACTTGTTGTATACATGCTAGGATGGGTTAACTAAGAGATCTAGGGTACCCAAATTAGTTGTATATATTATTTGGTTGGTGAGTAGATTTATAGACAACCCTCATGTTGCACATGAGTGGCTAGCTAGAGTTGATGGTTCTCTAGTTCTTCTTAGATATTTGATAATAGTCACGTGGTAACCATTCCCCCAATGAGTCTGAGGCTTGAGATAATTGTATGGTAACCATTCCCCTATGAGCCTCAAGCTAAACCATCTATTTTGGGGAGTTTTGGCATTTATGAGTATGACAAAGGTTGGGAATAGTTGCATGCATTTCATAATAATTGTGCACTATTCCTTATTTACCATTTTTTTGGGAGTTTTGATGTGATTTTGTAAATATTTTCTAACAAATGTTTAGTCTTTTTAATATGTTTGGAACTATGGGTTATCTAATACCCTTTTGGTTTGTGACATTTTCATTGATTTTTGGAGGTTTGATCCGATTAAGGCAGACTGCTATTTTCTCACTCTAAATGAATCAACCTGGGATACTCTCACTAGGAAATTCCATTGTCTAACTTATTTTTATGTGTGCTCAAATTCAAGACTTTAGAGGTGATGTTAGAAGTAGCAAGTACTTTTGAGAATACTATGTGATGTGTGGTTCATTAAACTATGTTATGATATTGTATTGATTAAATTCTTACTATTTTGAAATTTTGAACTTGTTTCGAAACTTTGGGACTGTTATTTCCACAAACTTAAACTTTAAACTTTTGAAATTAAAAAAAAATGTTTTTAAAATGTCTTTTAAATTATCCTAGCAAGGGTAGTTTAAAATCCATTAGTTTTGGTCCATTTTTCATGTTCGTCTAATTAATTTTGTTAAATGCATATGAAATGAAAAAAACTATATTTTTGTCTTTTTCTAACTTTATATTTTCTTGTTTTAAGAATTCTTTTATTAAATTAATGGGCCCTACTATAGAATTATTAGTCGACTTCCCAATTATTAGTCGACTTCCCAACCTATATTTCCACAACCAACACTATATACCACCATATACAAGCACCATCATCATGTTTTATCGGCTAAAAGGCTATAATTAAAACATAATTTAATTTTGGAAAATCTATAGAAAAGTATCAAACTTTTGGAAAAAGTTTCAATAAAAGTCCTAAAGTTTGTTTATTAATAGAAATGTCCCGATTATTTAACATTTTGCCCAAATTAACGAAATTTTTTTTTTATATTTGAATAGCAAATGACAGATTATATCATTTTCTCAAAATAATGGGACTTTTCTGTTCCCAAGAAAAGAATTTATGACTTTTTTGAAGCTTTTCCTAAAAGTTTGAGATTTTTCTGTAGGTTTCCCTTTAATTTTCTCTATTAGTTAATTCCTTACATGTTAAATAACTATAAATTTGATTTTAATTTAATTAAACTTATCAAATGAACATATATTAAGACCATCTCGTATACCCACGACCACCACAAATATGGTGGGGTGTCATGTCAATGTCACCTCATTACCACACAAATACCACATAAGCTTGGTATACTCACCACTACACATAATCCTTTTTAGTAAAAACTAAATGAAAATGTAATATTTTTTTTTAACTAAAATAAAAACATTACATTACGTGAACTTAAAAACACCAAAAATTAAGCGAATAAAATAAAAACAAACATAGAAAAAATATCTAACATTCAAATAATCCTAAAATAACATAAAATAAAATTTCCATAAAAATATATAATTTAAAGATAAAATCATTCGTGGGAGTTCATGTTGTTTCGGAGTTCAGCTACTCTGGCTAAGAATTCAGCCGATCTAGGAATGAACTGTTGATCCATATTAATTATGTCGTTCTCATCGTACGTGTAAATTGCTCAACCTTGATATCAATCATCATATTATGTAGTATAATACACACATACATATCCTTTCTAGCAGATTACTGTTTTTTATGAATATATTAGGTTTTTGAGTTTGAGCTACCATGTATTCCTTCACAAAGGTGGAGTAAAGTAACTGAGTATATCCCATCACAAAGTTAGTAATCGTGTTTGTAATCACATTTGTGACGAAACTGCAAAATTGGTCTTTGTGGTTTGCAAAAAACTGTTGATAGGATCCAAAAAGTTTCCGACTTGCATGGAAGGTCCAAACTCAGGAATTTCCCGTGAATTTGGTCCTAAAACTTGAAATGTATTGTGAATTTGGTCCCTAAAAATTTTAAAAAGACTATTTTATCATTATCATTTATTTTTTACATTTTATTTATTTATTTTAGTATATAATCAATTATAAAAAAAATAAAAAGAAAATCCCACCCCACCCTACCCCTCTCCGGTCTCCACTATACCCCACATTCTCCCTCGCTATCTCTTTGACTCTATTTCCCATTTTATTTGTCACCCATCACTTGCATATCAAAAATTACACACATACATATGAACATAAAACCCAACTAAACCCATATGGGTTTCGATCATTGATCTAATGGAAAAGGGAAAACAGAACTGGAATCTCCATTAAAATTCAACTAAGCTACAATCTTCACAAAATAAATAAAATCAATTTGATTAAATCTCGGTTACAGTATCATCAAAATCAGTGCAATTTTTAACATATCAAGGCCACTCTTCAAATAAAAAACACAGAATCATCATCTTCAAACATTCATCTTCATTCATCATCAAACCCATTTCTATATCAAAATAAAAACATCAAGAACACTTGGGAGTGTCAAACCCTAAACCATCAGTTACCCCAATGACCGTTTCTGAAAACCCTAAAGCCCCTTCACTGGACCTGATAGACTTCGCATACAAAGCTTCCCCTCCACCGCCTTTGTTCCAATGACGGTAAAGCCTTGACTTTTATTCAAAGGTCAAAACTTTCCCTCAAAGAACATAGACAAACTCTAACAATCTACAAACTGAAAAAAGAATAACTCCAAGTTGTACGTGAAAACCAGGCTCTTGTGGTGATCGGAGAAATAGGTTCCGGGAAGATAACTCAGGTGACTCTATATCTAGAAAAAGAAGGGTACACTACCAACGGTAAAATTGGGTGCAAGCAACCCCATATAGTGGCTACTGATGGGTTTTGAAAACTATAACATTCTTATGGTGTACATGCAACCCTAATGCTTTGGATCTAGGTTTTTCTCAAGTTATACATGCAAATAATCATCCAAAGCATAAACCCTAAGACTAGCATACACAATTTCGAAATTCATATGTAAAATAGGGTTTTGGAACATTACCTCACTTGTTATGTAGCAATAACAAGAAATCCTTGACCTTTGAAAGCTTAGTGCCCCAAGTGTTGCACCTCTAATGGAGTCACAAACACTCAATGCAAAGGAAGACTTGGAGAGGGAGGGATTTCGGCTAGGGTTTCTCACAAAAACTCATAGGGGCCGAAAATCCTTATGTTGGGAGGGTTTATATAATTGAGGCTATTAGGGTTTTCAGGTGGAAACCCTAATTCCCTTGCTTAGGCCTTAAGCAATCCATGAACCCCCATATGACACGGCCTTGGACGAAAACTCTATGGGCTTTCCATAGATTTTCATTCACCCCATATCAATAAGGTCCATTAGCCCAAACTATAATTATTACTGATTTACATAATCAGTCCCTCCATTATTAATCAGTTCCTTTAATCCCAAAATTAATGCTAGAATAATTTTTGATTAATTACTAATTAATAATATGATTTCCAAATAATATATTAATCATATTATATATTAATAAAATCATTCTGAGTACCAATTTATCATTCACATAATAAATCCTACTCTCTCTCTCCACTTGTCATCCTATCAAGTTACATGAGTGAAGGCAACCCAAAAGGACCATGCTCATAATCAAATCAAGTACATACCAAAAATAGTTATGAGCTTAGACACCTAATCCAACAGTCTCCCACTTGTATAAGTCAAATAATTATTATTGCAAGTACGACTTCAAAATCTGATTAGCAATCATAGCTCTCAAAAGTCGTTGTCGAACTCTGATCTTATCAGTAACGCGTCCTTTAGATAAGGGATCAAATATTCCACCATTATATATATCGTATGGACATGAGACATAGATTATAATCATTCTCTCTGTCCATGTGTTGTTTACCGATTTCCGATTTATGACGACCGACAATAGACTATAGTTGAAAACATCAACTTAGTCCAGGCGTGGCCAAGCGCTTAGGGTTGTCATCACTAAATCATCGAGGGGCCCACATATATCGCTTTTTTCCCACATTGGGTAAAAGGAACGGATAAACTTCGACTCATATGCTTGTACTATTTACTCATCAAATCACACACAACAATACGTTTTATAACATCAAGTTACGGATGCGTTTACGTATTATCAATGCGCAACTGAATCGTAAACAACAACTCTTATGTCTCCATTTCTAGAATATAAGATATTATCGTCTCACAATCACTCATGATAAAATCCATGAAGTGATTCATGTGAGTGTGGGTTTAATCCAATACTCAAACTCTTATTTCAGGAGTACTCATGAATACTGCAACAGACTTGTGCTATGTCTAAACACTTAGACAATCTACATTTGGATTCATGACAATCTTGCCTCAATACCTACTTCCAAAGTATGATCGACTGTGGATGATTTGAATAATCTTATTATTCGGGAAGTCAAAACATGCGAAGTGAAACACAAGAATAATCGAATCCAATATGGTCTCAAAACCTTTTGAATATAAAGAAAACGTCTTTTATTTAATCACCATATTGATTAAACATTATTCATTGTATAATGTTTCGGTTAATCAACTTAATACTTGAATTAAAACAATAGTTATCCCACGCTCCAAAAATGCACACTATGTTTACCTATGGTCCTTACTTTGTGAAATAGATCAATTGAACATATTTCCAATGATGCTCATTTCACAATTCCAAATCCCTATAAGTGTAAGAATACCAAATTCTTCCACTATTAGAATGTGTCATATTCTAAGCTATCATGCAATGATCATTTTGTAATGTCTAGGTACAAAAGTCACAGAGACTTTTCCAACGATATTACAAAGTATTCCTTTGGAGATTGATAACAAAACAATTCCAAGGGAGCCAAGTCTCAAATTCAAAGTACATTCCTTGAACATCCTTCTTGCATAAAGGTATCTAACCTACACATAGATTCTTAATATCCAAAACCCCATTATGGAAACATTTCCATATTTTCCATATGACAATTCATTCTTAATAGAAACCTATCTATTCATAATAATGTCAATATAGCCGATTACAATACTTCCAACTGCCCACAAGCGAGCAATCCTTAGTGAACCTTAGATCGTCCTTGATAGTTTTTTAATCACTTTAGTCATATTCAGTTCTAGTCCTTTTTCCCTCTTAATGCCCTAGGCATTTGGAAAATTAGAACATATGAATATTATAGCATATGTAATCGATCCTATATCTGAAGCATATGGGATACGATTCATAATAAAGATATGATACTTTACCAATCTCTTGTTATAATATTTCCATATATGGAATTTCCAACGTTGAAACATTTCAACTTGCTATTCATATATGATCATGACTAAGTTCAATTAATACTTCAATCTAAACTTTTAGATTCGAAATAAAGTATAAGTATCCTCTCCCTTACTGTAGCAAAACAACTTTTCAAACTCTG
The DNA here is from genome assembly GCF_052849685.1 of Lactuca virosa. NCBI lineage: Eukaryota > Viridiplantae > Streptophyta > Magnoliopsida > Asterales > Asteraceae > Lactuca > Lactuca virosa. The sequence goes on along the minus strand of NC_136426.1, from coordinate 169,009,669 downwards.
CAACTTTGCAAATCAAAAACTTTGTTTCCTATAAATAGCATTACTAACTCGCAACACCTATCATAATGATTATGCTCCCACTAGCATAATAATTATGTCCTTACTAGCATAACACTTATGCTCCCACTAGCTTTGACATGTACCCAGAAATCAGCTGGAATCAATACTTATTGACTTTCTTACCAAAGTTCAGATTTCTGATACAAGGTGCTTCGATAAGACTTTATCTAGGCTTCTCAAACCCATACACCTTTCCTTAGATAGCTCATATGTATGTCTAAACTATTTCAGAACTCACAGTAGTAAGTCCCGAATGTTCATACTATTTGCCATTTCTCACAATTCGAACTATGAAGAGGGATACCGTAATCATAATCGAATTTGAGAATGAAATTAACACAACTGCAATCTCTTCAAATCTACTTAGTGAAAGCGTTTCCTCACAATCCTTTTATGAAGCGGAGAGAAACCTTTGCCACTTAGATTTTATGGTGTATGTATTCCTATCCATGTGAATTTGTCATAACTATAATCACAAGATAAGGTTTGTGACAAATCTAAACTCATATGGACTGAACTTGTTCAATCTTAATTTCTTGCCACCTAGTAGTACAGGGCCTACCATTGCTTCCAGGTTGTTGAGCAGCTCACCTATATTGGTCAATGTACTTTCATTGATTAAGGTGCTTTGCCTTGTGCAGTCAAATGAGAACTCATAGAACTCACATGCATAGTCAACAAGAATGGGCACAGAAACAAGAATGAGCCAACAAGATAGGTTACAAACCTCAAGTCGTGTGCTAGTGATGAATAATAGGTTTATTCTTGATTAGTTCTTGAAACCTTTCAAGACGTTTAAGACTCCCACATACCTCTTGACATACAAGATTCTCTATCGAGAAATGTTCCTCGACAAACAAATATTCAAGTGTTAGTACAGATTCTTATCAAGAAAAACACTTCATATAATTGGTCTTAGTTGGTCTTTGTCTTATCCAAGACATCACAACTACCAATCCAAATGTGCAAGAGTGAGAAACATTTTTAGTCCACATTTCATTAGGTGTTATAAACCTACTTTAGATATGTCACATAAGGCGTAATCTTGGAGTATGACTCTAAGACTCGATTTTTGAAACGAAGTATGGCTCACTCTTTTTGATTCAACCATTTCAACAATTCCTGATTCCTCTTCTTAGCCATACAAAGTACTAAAGTGTCCTTAGAGGATTAATTGTGACATGGTTTCATAATCACTAAGATTATCATAAAACACGATACTTAAGTACTCTCCTTTCCTTTCAGATTGGAGAAAATTTTATCTTTCTGCCTAATTGATTCTTCTTATTCGTTCTGCTACACATTTGAAACTTTTTCAGTGATTCAAAATCACACTTAATCTTGTAAGCATAACCATATTTACTAAACTTTTAGTAAATCATGACGAATAGTCTTATCGTTCTTTGTGGTGGACTTGACCAGTGCACATCAATGTGTACAAGATCCTTCAGTCCTTCACTTGACTCACATCTACATGTGAACAAGGAATTAGTCCTAATTTTCCAAAGATGAAGGTTCTCATTCATCAAACAATACAAGTCGTATGATTCCAAGTTTCTGTCCAATTGAAACTTGGGTGATGAGAATCTTTCCTTATTTGGTAAATTTCTGACACTACCACAAACGATATTACTAAGAATCAAATCCATTTTCAATATTTCCAAAAATATATAAACACCAATTTTCACAAATGCCATTGCAAGGAAATATAAATAAATTAAGATAAAATCAAAATTTTCTTTATTTATAAAATTGCGGAAAAAACTTGTCCTTACAACGCAAATACATATGAAAACTATGTTACTAATATTCCTAAGCAATCCATCATAACTCTTAAGTAGCAGCTCAAATATCTGATCATCGAACCATGCGATCGAAATTCATCTCTTCACGAGCAGACTTAGCTTACTCTTCCTTTAAGCTTCCTTTCTTTTCTTCGATCCTACAAAACATCAAAATGCAATCTTATCACATTATGTATTAAGAATCTATAAATAGGAACTTAATAGAGTTAGATAGTGAACTTACCTGAAGTAGAGTCATACATTTTGACTTTACCATCCTTGCGATCCTTCAGGTAGATACGGCAGCTTCGCATCCAATGCCCCTTCTCTTGGCAATAGAAACAAACAGACTCTTTTGGAAAGGTACACGGGACAATCTCAGACTTAGCCTTTCTCCTTACCATTTGGTCAAACGGTTTGACCTTGGCCGATTCCTTTCCATTGGGAAGAGAAAACTTTTTTGGACTTCCAATGTGGCCATTGTCAATGTCCATGGAAGTTTGGGAGATTGATCTTCCAGACAAATTTGCTTTACTAGTGCGCCAAATCATTGCTGATTCAGCAGCAATAAGAAAATATGTCAGATCAACAAGGGTCACGTCGTGGTTTGCCATATAGTAGTCCTTAACGAACTGACTATACGACTCGGGAAGTGATTGAAGAACCAAGTCAATAGCCAACTTCCTCGACACCCAACATCCCTAGTCTATCAATGTGTGACTTCATCTTCAAGACGTGTGCACACATAGACCTTCCATCTTGGTGTTTTCTTTCCAATAGGGCTTGAGTGACCTTGAAAATTTCAAGTCGACGAAATTGTGGGTCAAGGAGAATTACTGGAGGAGGTGGAGGAAGAGAAGTATGATTTCCAGTTCCACCTTTGCACGAAGAAGGGAATGATCTTTCACCTTCATCGACATGTGGAATATCATCTTCGAATGGAAAGCCTTTTCCAAAAGATTCGGGAAGACCATAGTTGTCAGGACTAGACATCTACAAGGGAGAAATTTAAGTTAGTTGATTCAATCCTTAATATATCACCCAAATGAAATACTAAGGCTAGGATCCAACACAATAATTTACAATTCGGAAGAGGGATGCCGTAATCCAATTGTAAACTATTTATCGGTAGGTAAATGAGGATTTACCAATTCCACCATGAAAACGAAATTTTAAACGAATTAGGTTTTTAAATGAAACTCCTAGATCTTTTGAGATTCATTGAACTTTTCGATGGTATGTTTAATCTCGATTATGCCCTTCATGTTTGTGATTGGGATACCGAGGATCACACACAAGGTGTGAATAACCATGCAAATTAGCTTGGTACTTTCGATGTCATTTATCATCTAATCGATGTGCCGGTTAACCACACACACTCCATCAATCAATGATAATTTACGAGCTACTCATTGCCATCCTTCATTACTCCCATATTAGTGTTCCGGTTAACCACACACGCTCCACTAACGACCAATATGGTGCAATGTGCAATTTCATGGGTTAAGATCAAATTCACATTTTTCCTAAAGTAACTAAGATTGGGAATCTATTAAAGGTTTAGTTACTTTATATTTCATTATACTTTTAATGAGGATTTAAATGTCCTATCAAACCCGTTCGGCTAACGACCCTCCACTGGTCAAGAGTGCGGTGGGTAAGAGTGGATACCAATGACGGTCATTTTACAAGCCACTTCCTTAAACACCTCTTATAGACCATCTTCGTGAATGAGGCCTACTAATGGTAAGACCGACTGTTTACTTACATATATAATATATTAAACTTTTAATTTTATATAGTATAAGGGTGTATTTTACACATTTAAAATACTAAGTGGTTTAATCTATTAATAAATTAGACTATTAATTTAATTAAACTTAAACCATGTCATTATGGATTTATTAACTCTCTCTTTTAATAAAACACTTAATTAATTTAATAAAATCATAACGGTGTAATTTGAACTATTCAAACTATCAAGGTTCTAAATTTAAGATTTCAAAATTAAAGCTATTTAATTAAATTTCAAATTACAAAACCAAGAGGTGCATTTTTTGAAACTTTTCAAATTACTAGGGTTTAAGAATTTAATATTTCAAAATTAAAACTTTTAATCAAATTTTAAATTCCAAAACTTGAGGGCAAATTTTGAAACTTTTCAAAACATTTAGATCAAATTTGAAAATCAATTAAATTAGTTACATAATTTATCCTTATCACATAATTTGACCTAATCTTATAATTTTGGAAAAATAAATACAAATCAAATTTTACAAATAATTAATTTATCATATAATATAGTAATTATCTTAAAATTTGACAATTATCCTTCAATTAGATGAGGATATCAATTACCATATCATGAAAGAATTTTAACAGTTAAAATAACTTATGACAATTATCCTAATCTAGTTTTAGGCCAAAAATCCGGAAATAATTCATCAGACCCGACACCACCTCGTGGTGACTTTTGCCACCTCGTGCTGATCAGGTAGAGAAAAAAAGAATGATTTTTTTCAGCTTTGTACAAACATATTAGCATCAAATACAATAGAAAAAACGATCTAGGCTCTAATACCACTGATGGGTTTTGAGCCCTACAACATTCCTATGGTGTACATGCAACCCTAATGCTTTGGATCTAGGTTTTTCTCAAGTTATACATGCAAATAATCATCCAAAGCTTAAACCCTAAGACTAGCATACAAAATGTCGAAATTCATATGTAAAATAGGGTTTGGAACATTACCTCACTTGTTATGTAGCAATAACAAGAACTCCTTGACCTTTGAAAGTTTAGTGCCCCAAGTGTTGCACCTCTAATAGAGTCACAAACACTCAATGCAAATGAAGACTTGGAGAGGGAGGGATTTCGGCTAGGGTTTCTCAAAAAAACTCATAGGGGCCAAAAATCCTTATGTTAGGAGGGTTTATATAGTTGAAGTTATTAGGGTTTTCAGGTGGAAACCCTAATTCCCTTGCTTAGGCCTTAAGCAATCCATGAACCCCCATATGACACGGCCTTGGAAGAAAACTCTATGGGCTTTCCATAGATTTTCATTCACCCCATATCAATAAGGTCCATTAGCCCAAACTATAATTATTATTGATTTACATAATCAGTCCCTCCATTATTAATCAGTTCCTTTAATCCCAAAATTAATGCTAGAATAATTTCTGATTAATTACTAATTAATATATGATTTCCAAATAATATATTAATCATAATATATATTAAATCATTATGAGTACCAATTTATCATTCACATAATAAATCCTACTCTCTCTCTCTCTCCACTTGTCATCCTATCAAGTTGCATGAGTGAAGGCAACCCAAAAGGACCATGCTCATAATCAAATCAAGTACATACCATAAATAGTTTGGCCTTAGACACCTAATCCAACAGCTACCATGTATGTCGCAAAAAGAGTTGGCGAAGAATTCAGGTGTTAATTGGATGAAGAAGTCGGAACGCGATATTGAGTTGATGTCGCTGATAGAGGCTTGGCTAGAGGCGGAAGTTGGATTGGTCTCGTGAGAGACATTTTTGAAGATGAAGAACAAATAAGCATCTGAATATAGATCTGGGTTAGGTTAGAGAGAGATGGAGAGAGAGAGAGAGAGAGAGAGAGAGAGAGAGAGAGGATACATAAGGGAGGGTACGACATAGGTAGGGTAATGGGGCCAATTTTTTGCTTTTCATTTTTATCTTATAGAGTATTAAAATAAGTATGAAAAATATAAAAAAAAAAGAAATTAAAAGGGAAAAATGGTCTTTTCAAGTTTTTTAGGACCAAAATCACATAAATTTCTTGATTTTGGACCTTCCATGCAAGTCGGAAAATTTTTGGACCCTATCGACAGTTTTTGCGAAACCATAGGGACCAATTTTTTGCAGTTTTGTCCATATTTGTTAACCCAGAAAGAAATATTAGGTGCTCTTCCAATGTGTACAATCAAGGATAATGATCATTCCCCATCAACCATGCCTCATTTCATGTTCCAAATATAATTTCTTAATATCACGTATAGTAGGTTTCAAAAAGTATTATTTTCCAAAAACGTCAATAACACATGCGCACAAATAATCTACACACTCTACTGAGGTCACCTCATACATTTTCAATTAGTCGTATGTTTCATCATTAGCTATTTGTATACTAAGTACCTAAGTGAAACAATATATTTTTGTATAGTACTAAATCTCATTCTACCTCTAGCATCTGGTCTTTTCTAGAAAAACCCTTAGCACGAATCTAAAACTAATACAAAAAAAATACCTACAGATATTAAAATGGAAATTCAATATGATGCTTAAGATGAATGGTGAGTTTTAGTATGGCGAGAAACTCACTTATGCTGAGAAGCAGATTACTATCGCCTAGAGAAAGATAAGAGCCTTGCACAATAAGGAGATCATGTTAGTAAAAGTCCATTGGCAGTATTGAAAGGGTTTTGTTTGGACCTGCGAGCCAGAAATAGGTATATGGGTGCACTATACAGAGAAGTTTCCTAGCGGTGACTTCGAGGCCGAAGTCCGATTCAAATGGGGGAGAATTGTAACGCCCGTTTTCCAAATAATTAATTATTCGCGGGATATTGGTGTAAATGCAATTAAATGAATACGATTAATAATGAATAATAATAATGATAATATAAGAAATAATAACTATAGATATACTTTAATAATTTAAATGGAAATTACAATCGAATTTAAGGACTAAAGGAGTAAAATGAGGAGAATAAGGTATGTGAGGGTATAAAGTGCCAATAACTAAACTTTGGTGTTAGAGGGACTGGTATTTCCAAGTTGTGAAAACATGGCCATGGAACACGATATACGTGTGTGGGTACGACGGGAAGAATCGTCTTCCCTTTTCCCTCTCATTCGATCATGGCAGTGAACCATATTCCCCCATCTCGTCTCCTCTCGTTGTCGCCCTATCTCAGCCGCTATGCCATCGCCTTGCGCCGCCTCTATGCTGGAAACCGCCGCTGGCACCTTTCGGTTGCTATTAGTCGCCGAAAAAGAAGCGTATAGTAGGGAGGAAGGCTCGATTACGAATGTTTTGTGTCAAGGTTTCACAAGAAAGGTATTTCCACTCTTGCTCTGTTGTTCTTTCTTTTCTTCTTAACCGCAAATGCACTACCACCGCCACCATGATGGTGGTTGCCGTCGCCAGCCACCACTGTCGTAGTAGCAGTGGGTGTTGTTGATTCTAATGCTTTTTATTTTGGATCCTATTTTCTCTTTTGGATATCGTTTGGGTGTAATAGAACAAAGACCTAAAGTTACATTCACATGAAACAATAAGAAACCCTAGTCTTCATCATTATGGTAATCTACTTTCAAACCTAGAATTACACAATTGTTGAGATCGTTATATGTGTTGGGTGGTTGTGTATTAGTTGTCAATGAAAGTCTCTACACCAAAAAGAAATCTCTTGAAAGTACTTCTTTGTATGATAAACTAAAATTAGCAACATACTTTGTATTTTGGGTGGTTTGACCACCATTGACCACCACAAAACCACCATTAGACCACCATCATGTGGTGCAACTATTAAGAACACATTTTTCAGAAATAGATCTCCTATGGAGCTTAATGGGTTATGTTGGCAACCTAACCTAAATAAGGGTAAAAATGTCATTGTATGTGAAATCCCTAACTTTGAACCCTCATTAAGCCAAGTATTAAGACCTCTGGGTTAAAATGAATTACACATTTAAATAGCCTAATAAGTAACCAATAATCATGTTGAAAGTGTTAAAGTGAAAGCTTAATCATTAAATCCTTAATGGGACACCAAAAGTGATTGAAAAGCTAATATGTTAAATTTCACAGAACCCGTCCTCCAAATTGTAAAAATCATAGAAGATTATTGGAAACTCCAAAAATCATAAAGATTAGTTTTCTAGAAATATTATTATGTCTAGTTCCTTCAGGTTAATGGGATGATGATTTTATACTTATAGTCCATTGAGGTGTTGGTTGTGAGCAGACAAGCCCGTTTGTATGATAGGAAGATCGACGAGTTGTCGTGAGCTGAAGGAATGGAAATAAGAAACCTATATTGGTCGATTACAAGATTTCAATTGGTAGGTATTGTATGCATGTTTGGAATAGTTAAATTGTTTGTAATGTAACTAATTAATTGGGCTACCATGGTGCATGGTTCAGTGCAAGGTACGATACCTTGGGTGCAAATTGGATCAATATAAGAGTGTGAGTTGGGGTATCAAGGGGATATCGCTAGTTAATGTATAAGATATGTTTCGTTGATGTAGTTTGAATTTTTAATTGTCTGGAAGACAACTAAAAGGTTGGAGTGGTGTGTGTATGTGTGTATTTCAAATCTATTGTCTCTGTTGGGATGTTGAGGAGGTGTTGATCAAGATATAACTTTAATCATGAATGGTAGAGTTCCTTGTTAAGAGATTATGCAGTTTCGTGCAAAATGAGTGAGGATAATTGTTTGCCTTAGAGAGTCCATATCTGAAGTTTTAGAGCATAAATTCTAGATTGATGGGAGTTTGAAAGGGGTTGGGTTGTGTTGCTAGATGTGGTTAAGAATTTTGAAGGTGAGATACTTTACTAACCCGGTAAAGTAAGTGTAGTTATTGATGCTCTTAGTATGAAGGCAGCTAGTGAGATACTTTGGGAGTTATGTCTGCAATGACAACGCTTACTCCTCTTCGAGTTGTTAAGAAGGCATGGGAAGTGGCGTTTTGAATGAGAATGCCATATACATGTCACACCCCCGAACCAAACGGCGGAAACGTCCGAGGGTTCGCGTGACTTAAATTGAAATATCATCACAATGAATATACATGAAACATAACACATTCATCACCAAACATTACATAGTACAACTGGCATTGTTTACATCAAGTACATGGTTTACATTACATGATCCCAAAATATAAAGAGTTTGGTGATTAGCTTCGACAAAAGAAACTTTCAACACACTGGATGCTTCCTCGTTCTAACGATTACCTGAGAATACAAGTTATTTTGAAAACGGTCAACATATATAATGTTGGTGAGTTCATAAGTGTGTTTGATGTAAAATAGTTTATGTCGTTCGTAAAACCCAGAAAATCCGATATTTTCTGTATTAAGAGTTTTCATGAAAATGTTGTGATGATCCTGTAAGTATATGCGTGAATGATTTCAAAACGTATACAAATGAGAAGTTTTGCATTATAGTTTTTGAAAGTATAAATGAGTAAGATTGGTTTCCCCGGAAAACCCGATGTTTTCCGATAAAAAGTTATGATTGTTTTGCATTATTGAATCGTCACATCGAATGAATATGATTTCCCTTGATTACTTAAATGATATCGGATTTCTACGAGAATCGTTATAACCATGCATGATAATGACTAGTTCGTCTGTCTTGGCATTCTAATGAACACCGAAATTGATCTTAAGATTTTGTCACCCTAGACTGGCCGAGTCTAACTGTAGCGAACAGCTTAGGTGTAGGGGAGTCACCCCCGTATAGATCTATACACAAACTCTCATTCTCCCTCCAGGAGACTTTGATTACAACTACAGACTACGACCGACACTTATTGGTGTCACCCGTTATTACTCACTTAATCCACATGAATTTGATTAACCTTGATTAATGACCTGATTTTAGGTTACTTGAAGAGAAGGTAAGCCTAACATACAAGGAGAAGAGGACTACTAGGCCCTACTAATTACGTATGTTATTTAAGGCTGTCGCGTATACGAAAATCGCGTTGGCCCATTTCGCATAGGATTTATTTGGACCTTACTAGCAATGCTAATGGGCCACTGAGGCCCAATAGCATGTAAAAGCCATTGAGGGTCCCTTGATCATGTAATTGGGTCACAGGAGGCCCAATAACATGTATTGTTTAGGTTGGGCCCAAAAGTCATGTAAATGGGTCACGAAGGCCCAATAAACATGATTAGAATCTCTCAAGCCCAACAATTACAATGTTTACTTGTTTTGTATAGTATTTGTGTTGTGAAGTTGTTTAATCGATACGTCGCAATAATCAGCAATTTGTTTTATAACGATTCATAGATTTATAAAAAAAATAGTTATTTTTCTATTTAAAACCAATAAGTTATAAAGTTTTGTATATTTTGACCCAATTATTTTATTATGAACATAATTGACCAAAAATATTAGTTTGACCTATTCAGCCCCTTAATTTGGTATAGTTGGCAACTTTTAGCCCTTTTTATGAAAAATGACATATTAGGTCCTTGAACTCTTTTTCTTGACATTTTTGGCCTAAACACTTAATTAAATAATGTTTTAAGCCCAAAGTTTTATTTTGGACAGTTTCAGTCCCTTAGTTAAAAGATTTGCATTTAAATCCACACTTTTCACAATTTTTACACTTTTTACCCAAAATCCAAAATCTTTGCATTTTTAGTCCCTTTTGATAAATAGGGCCATTTTAACCCCTGAAATAGGTTTATTTACGTTTATAGCACCTGTTTTGAGAAAACTTTCCATTTCAGCCCCTTAAATTTGATTTTTCGCATTTTTGGGCCTAAATAGCCGAAAAGCCCAAATTTTAGCCCATTAGGCTAAAATTTACATTTTTAGTCCTTTAAAAAGCCTAATATTTATAAAAACTCTTATTTTGGCTGTTTTGACCTTTTGATCCTTGTAGAAACCGTGAATGACATCTTTTTCCCCATCTTTTGTTTATTTTTCAAAAATAGTCCAATAACAAATTTTTATGTTGTAGTGTGTTATTTTAAAGCTTGTATAGTAGTTTATTTTGACATGTTAAGTGAAGTATGACCTAGATCACATATTTTTCCTTCTTGAACTATAAATCTCGAAATATCTTTCATTTTTAGTGCATATTTACCACAAAAACACAAGAAATCACACATAACATACAAATACACATAGATCTTCACATTTTACTTGTATTCTCCCCCATAAATCATATGAAAACCAAAAATAGAGGGGTATGAACTCACCTTTGCTTGTTGTTTTCGATTTGAAGAAAGAAATGGAAGAGTTTGATGCTATTTTCGGCCCTAGAAAGCTTCTTGAGAAGACTTTGGCTTAGATAGGTTCTAAGAAGCATGATCATGAACTTTCATGAGTTAGAAGGAGATTTATAAAAGAATCAATAAACTAAACCATGGATCTAAGTACAACTTACCAAGGATAATGATTTCTTATGGAAGAACCTCCTTGAAATGCCCTAGATCTTGAAATTTTGATGGAGGAATGAAAGTGTTCTTGAGGGAATTTGAAAAGAGTTGGAAATGAATTATGTGTGTGTGTGTCTACCTTCAACCGAGAGTATGAGAGAAGAGGGGAGAGATAAATAGATGAAGTGATGGTGCATGGGGGGGAGAGGATGGTGCATGGATACCCAAAATGTAAAGATTAGGTGTCTAACCCTCAATAATTCACTTCTCTCCCTTTTTTTATTAATATCATGGGTGTGGGCCGAGAATTGGGCTAGGGAAAAGGAGTTGAGTATTTTTGGCCATTAGTTGCCCTAGTTCGAAATCATAGGCCCAATAATTTTTAAAAGAGTGCGTTTTACGGCCCAATAAAGCTTATTAGTTTAGTTAAGGCCCATTAGGGTAATTTATTTCATTTTAGGCCCATTATGGCCCAAAACGTTAAATTTTATAAAAGTGGGTTGAATTAGAGCCCAATTACGAGTTCTAAGCCCAAAATAGTCACATTGGAAGTTTATTGGCCCAATAAGGAAATCCTAATCCATAATGGACTTAAACCGGGATTTCTAGGGTTTTCAACTTTACTTGATGAATCTAGGGTTTGAATGTGCTTCCATAGGTTGAATTTCAAGCATAACATGAATTAGGGTTTACGAGTTTACAGTAGATAATGTTTACAAGAGTACAGAATTTCCTAGCTAGAATGCTAGTTGTGACATCATCCCCCCGTTAGAGGGAATTTCGTCCCGAAATTCTTTTTGAAGGTAGATTTGAGAATGTGAGAATAGGTGAGGGTACTTTTGCTTTATCTGGTCTTCGCGTTCCCATGTGAATTCCGGTCCACGTTTCGCGTTCCACCGAACCTTCACTATTGGAATGCGACTTTGCTTAGTACGCTTCACCTCCCTGTCCATGATTTCAACTGGTTCGTCGATGAACAGGAGATTATCGTTGATTTCCATTTCTTCCAATGGAATGACGAGAGTTTCGTCGGACAGGCACTTCTTCAAATTTGAAACATGGAACACGGGGTGTACACTGCTGAGTTCGGTAGGTAGCTGCAATCTATAAGCCACAGGACCGATTCGGGCAAGAATCTCGAATGGTCCAATATACCGTGGGTTTAGTTTTCCCCGTTTCCCAAAACGAATCACCCCTTTCCAGGGAGAGACTTTTAACAACACCCGATCCCCGACTTGAAATTCCAAGGGCTTTCGCCGTTTATCAGCGTAGCTCTTTTGTCGGCCGCGTGATGCTTGAATTCGAGCTTTGATTTGAACTATTTTCTCTGTCGTTTCGCGTATGATTTCTGGTCCTGTTAATGCATTGTTTGGTGTCTGCCCTCTTGCCAGCTGAGTGTCGCCTACCTCAGTCCAACACAACGGTGATCTACATTTACGACCATATAATGCTTCGAAAGGAGCAACTTTGATGCTTGTGTGATAACTGTTGTTGTACGAAAACTCAATTAAAGGTAAGTGGGTATCCCACGACCTTCCAAAGTCTATCACACATGGTCGAAGCATATCCTCAAGCGTTTGAATGGTTCGCTCATTTTGACCATCCGTCTGTGGGTGGTAAGCAGTGCTCATGTCGAGTTGTGTCCCCATAGCCTTCTGAAGCAATTGCCAAAAGCGTGAAGTGAACCTACTATCTCGATATGAGATGATAGATATTGGTACTCCATGGAGTCTCACGATTTCCTTGATGTATATTCTTGTCAATCGTTCCATCTTGTATGACTCCTTTATTGGCAGGAAATGGGCGGATTTTGTCAACCTGTCGGCTATTCCCCATATGGTATCCAATCCATCTGTTGTCTTGGGTAATTTGGTCATAAAGTCCATAGTGATCCTTTCCCATTTCCACTCGGGTATTACTGGTTGTTGTAATAGTCCCGAGGTCTTCTGATATTCTACCTTCGCTTTAGCACAAGTGATGCACTTGCTAACGTATGTGGCAATTTCTGCCTTCATGTTAGGCCACCAATATTGTTGCTTGATATCCAAGTACATTTTATCTGAACCCGGATGGATGGAGTATCGTGTCTTATGAGCCTCATTCATGAATACTTCTCTGAATCCCCCAAGTTTAGGGACCCAAATTCAGTTCATGAAATAATATGTTCCGTCTTCCTTGACTTCCAAGTTCTTTTCCATTCCATGTAACGCTTCGCTTGTTCTGTTTTCTATCTTCATGGCATCGAACCGGGCTGCTTTGATCTGTGAGCACAGATGGGATTGAATGGTTATTGAAAGAGTCTTCACACGATGATTTGAGTATTCTTTCCGACTTAAGGCATCAACTACCACGTTAGCCTTGCCTGGGTGGTATTTGATTTCGCACTCATAATCGTTTAGCAGCTCAACCCATCTTCGCTGCCTCATGTTTAACTCCTTTTGATTTAAAATGTGCTGGAGACTCTTGTGGTCGGTGAAAATGGTGCACTTGGTACCATAAAGGTAGTGCCTCTAAATTTTCAAGGCGAAGACCACAGCTCCCAATTCGAGATCATGGGTGGTATAATTCACCTCATGTGTCTTTAGTTGTCGGGATGCATAAGCTATCACCTTTCCACGTTGCATGAGTACACAGCCTAAACCCTGATTCGAAGCATCGCAGTAAACTACGAAGTCCTCTGTTCCCTCTGGTAGTGATAGTACTGGTGCACTACAGAGAGCTCGCTTCAGAGTTCGGAAGGCAACCTCCTGCTTTTCTGTCCATTCAAATAACACTCCCTTTTGTGTAAGCATGGTAAGTGGCTTGGCTGTTTTGGAGAAGTTCTGAATGAATCTCCTGTAATAGCCTGCGAGACCTAAAAATTGACGAATTTCTGTGGGTGTCATTGGGACCGCCCATCCTTCTATGGCTTTAACCATAGAAGGGTCTACATGTATCCCTTCTTGACTGACAACATGACCCAAAAAGTTCACGCTACGGAGCCAGAACTCGCACTTAGAGAGTTTTGCGTATAACTTTTCAGTTCGTAAGGTTTCCAAGATTTGCCGGAGATGTCGGCCATGCTCCTCTTCGCTTCGAGAATAGACTAGGATATCGTCGATGAAAACAATGACAAAATTGTCGAGGAATGGTCGGCAGATTCAATTCATCAGGTCCATGAATGCGGCAGGGGCATTCGTTAGACCGAAGGGCATTACAACAAATTCGTAATGTCCATAGCGAGTTCGAAAAGCGGTTTTAGGGATATCCTCTTCCCGGACTTTGAGTTGGTGATATCCAGATCGCAGATCTATCTTAGAGAAGTAACTTGCTCCTTGGAGCTGGTCGAATAGATCGTCGATTCGCGGAAGTGGGTAGCGATTTTTGATAGTGAGCTTGTTCAGTTCTCTGTAATCAATACACATCCTAAAGGATCCGTCCTTTCTCTTAACAAAGAGGACCGGAGCTCCCCAGGGTGAGAAGCTAGGTCGGATGAATCCTTTGCTCAAGAGTTCGCTAAGTTGACTTGACAGTTCTTGCATCTCCGCAGGAGCCAACCTATAGGGTGATTTGGCAATGGGCGTAGCTCCCGGCACCAGGTCAATTCGGAACTCGACTTGTCTTTTTGGGGGTATCCCCGGAAGGTCTTCAGGAAAGACATCTGGGAAGTCGCAAGCCACTGGGATGTCTCGAATATTGACCTCTTCCTTGGACTTATCTACTATGTGTGCCAGAAACGCCAAGTCCTTCTTTTGTAGATACTTCTGTGCCTTAATGCACTAGATAAGACGAAGGTTCGTACTGGGTTTGTCCCCGTATATAATTAGGGTTTCGTGGTTAGGGAGATGAAGGCGAACAGCCTTCTCGCAACACATAATTTCGGCATGATGGGGGCTCAATCAGTCCATGCCGACAATCACATCAAAACTCGTAATAGTTACAGGCATCAAGTTTATTTGAAAGGCATGTTGATTTAAAGTTAGGGTAAATCCTACATAGATTTCCCCAGCTGATTATGTTTTCCCATTAGCCATTTCCACCGTAAAGGTTTCATTAAGCTTTTGGGGTTGTTGTTTTAGCAAGTGTTTGAATTTGTTACTCACAAAGCTTCGCTCTGCCCCGGTATTAAACAGGACGCATGCATATGAGTGGTTAAGGAGAAACGTACCGGTGACGACAGCGGGATCCTGAACCGCTTCTCCTTGTCCCATAGTCAGCACTCTTTGATGGGTTTCGAGCAATACATCATTCCTATGGTGTACATGCAAACCCTAATAGCTTTTGGATCTAGTTTGTCTAATGAACATGCAATTGAATATCCAAAGCTATAAACCCTAGATCTAATAAACTATAACTGAAATTAGGGTTTAGATCTTACCTTTAATTGTTATATAGCAATAACAATCAATCCTTGCTTTGATTGGCTTCAGAAAGCTTAGTGCCTCAAGTGTTGCACCTCTAATGGAGTCACAAACACCACCAAGCAACTTGGATGAAGAGGGAGGAGAGAGGAGGCACCAAAAACGGCTGGAAACCCTAAAGGATTACTTCACCACGTTTTGGGGGCTTAAGGGTCCTTTATATACATGTAGGCTATTAGGGTTTACAACTAGGAAACCCTAATCTGGCTGCTTAAGCCCTAAGCAGCCCATGGACTCCTTTAACATATCCCTTGGACGATTTCTAATGGGCTTCCCATAGAATTCGTCCAACCTATATTATTTAGGTAATCCATAGCCCAATTGCAATTTTCTTATAATTACAAATCCAGTCCCCTAAGTTTAATTAATGTCTTTTAGCCACTAAATTAATTCTTAATTAATTCTTGACTAATATTAATTAAACAATATGATTTCTCCTTTAATATATTATTCTTATAATATATTAATAAATCATAATTAAACCTTTCTCTCCTTAATTCATCCTACATATTGCTATGGTGAAGGCAACCCAAAAGGACCATGCTCATAATCGGGTCAAGTACATACCAAAATAGTTATGGACTTAGACACTAATCCAACAGTCTCCCACTTGGATAAGTCTAATAACTATTTTGCATAACTTCAGAACCTGATCAGCAATCGTAGCTTTCAAAAGCCGTTGTCAACTCTGATCTTATCAGATACGCGTGTCCTTTAGATAAGGGATTATATATTCCTCCATTCTCAAGATATCATATAGACACAAGACATGAATTTGATCATTCTCTCTATACTGTTTCCCGACTTCCGATTTATGACGACTGACAACAGACTACAATTGAACACATCAACTTAGTCCCGGCTTGGCCAAGCGCTTAGGGTGTCATCACTAAATCATCGAGAGGCCCACATATATCACTTTTATCTCACTTTGGGTAAAAGGAATGGATAAACTTCGACTCAAATGCTCACTTGCATTTACTGATCGAATCACACACAACAATAAGTTTTATAACACCAAGTTACTGGTGCGTTTTCTTATTATCAATTTGCAACCGACCAATAAATAACAACTCACATGTCTCGTTTCAAGAATATACAATGTTATCGTCTCAGAATTACTCATGACAAAAACCATGAAGTGATTCAAGTGAGCGTGGGTTTGATCCAATACTCTAATCTTATCAAAGCACTCATGAACTCTGCAACAAACTTGTGCTATGTCTAAACACTTTAGACAATCTACAGACAGATTCATGACAGTCTTCCTTCATACCTACTTCCAACGTATGACCGACTGTGGCGGTTCGAATAACCCAGTTATTCTAGAAGTCAAAACATGCAAAGTGAAATGCAATAATAATATTAATCCTATATAGCCCCAAAACTTTTGAGCGTAAATAAAAACACTTTTATTTAAACACCATATTGATTACTCATTATTCATTGCTTACTGTTTCAGAAAATCAACTTATTACTCAAATTATAACCACAATTGTCCCATGCTCCAAGCATGCACACTTTGGTTTCCTATGGTCCATACTTTGTGAAATAGATCAATTGAAAAACTTTTCCAATGAAACTCATTTCACAATCCCCAATTCTTATTATTATAATAAGAACACCAAATTCTTGCCACTTTTAGAATATGTCAGATTCTAACATTTTATGCAACGATCCTTTCGTAAAGTCATAGCACAAAAGTCATCAAGACTTGGCCAATGAAATCACAAAGTACACTATCAGAAATTGTCACAAAACAATTCTATAGATGTGATGTCTCTCACTCAAAGACATTCCTTCGAACATCCTTTTGCATAAAAGTTTCTAATCTACATAGATTCTTAATTTTCAACTCCCATTTATGGAAACATTTCCATATTTGCTATATGACAACTCATTCTTAATAGAATCTTATCTATTTATAATAATGTCAACATAGTCCATCCAGTACTATACTTCCAACTACTCACAAGCGACAAATCCTCAGTGAACCTCAGATCGTCCTTTGATAGTTGTTTAATTATTTTAGTCAAAACCGATTCTAGTCCTTTTTCCCTCTTAATGCCCTAGGCATTTGGAAAATTTTAGAATGGTCAAATATTATAGCATATGCAATCGATCCTATACCCGAAGCGTATTGGACACGATGCATAATGTCTCACATAAAGACGTGATACTTTATCAGCCTTCTGCCATAATATTTTATGTGCCCTGTTCCCATAATTCGAACTATGAAGAGGGATGGCGTAATCATAATCGAATTTTGAGAATGCACTATGTATCCTTGACTAATATTATTAACATTTCTCGATCTAAGATTTAGAATTTTGAAACGACGTATAATATTCTCTCCCTTAATTATAGCAAAACAACTTTTCAACCCTTGCAACTTTGCAAAGTGAATCTTTGTTTTCTATAATTAATATTGCTAACTTGCAATACTTACCATAATAATCATGCTCCCACTAACATGATGATTATTTTCTTACCAGCATAACACTTATGCTCCCACTAGCTTTGATATGTATTCAGAAAACAATTGAACTTCCGGAAAACAATGCTTATTGAATTCCTTAAGTTTATATTTCTAAATACCTAATGCTTTGATAAGCCTTTATCTAAGCTTCTTAAACTCATACACCTTTGTCTTAGAAAGCTCACATGTGTGTCTAAACAAATTTAGAACTTATGTTACTAAGTCCCAAATGTTCAGACTAATTGCCAAATCTCACAATTCGAACTATGAAGAGGGATGCCGTAATCATAATCGAATTTGAGAATACAATTTTCACAATTGCTGTCATCTTAAAATCTCTCTTAGTGAAAGCATTTACTTACAATCATTTTCATGAAGGAGGGAAACATTATGCCACATAGATTTTAAAGTGTATGTGTTCCTATCCATGTGAATTTGCCAAAACGAAGGTTTACGACAAATCCAAAAACATATGGACTGAACTTTCTCAATCTTGATTTCGCGCCTCATGGTAACACGAGTGCCCACCATGTCTTCCAAGTAGTTTAGCAACTCACCCTTACATATCAATGTACCTTCCATTGATCAAGGTGCTTGCCTTTATGCATACAAATGAGAACTCATAGAACTCAGATGCATAATTAACTTAACTGGAATGGCGCAGAAAACAAAATTATGTCATCCACGATAGGTTACAAACCTCAAGTCGTGCGCTAGTGATGATCAATTATGTTTATTCTTGATTTATTCTTGAAACTTTTCAAGACAATTAAGACTCCCACTGACTCCTTGACATATAAGGTTCTCTTGTCAAGAAACATTTCTTGACAAACAAATATTCAAGAGTTAGTGTAGCTTCTTATCAAGCTTAACACTTTACACAATTGGTCTTAGTTGGTCTTTGACTTATCCAAGACATCACAACTTACCAATTTCAAATGTGCAAGAATATGAAAACTTTTCCAAATTCCACATTTGATGAGTGTCATAAACCTTCTTAAGACTTGTCACTCAAGTCACAATCTTAGAGTATGACTCTAAGACTTGATTTTTTTGAAACGAAGTATGATTGACTTCTTGATTTAACCATTTTTTACAATTCTCGATTCCTCTTCTTAGACACGCAATTGCACTAAGACTCACTTAGAGGATCAATTGAGACATGGTTCTTAATCATTAAGACTTATCATAAAACACAATAAAAGGTACTCTCCCTTCTTCTTAGAATAGAGAAACTTTTATCTTTCTGCCTACTTGATTCCTATTATTCGTTCTGCTATTGATTGAAACTCTTTCGATCAACTCAGAATTATACTTAATCTTATAAGTATAACCATATTTACTAAACTTTAGTAAATCATGACGAATATCTTTATCACTCTTGTGGTGGACTTGATCAATGCACAACCTAGTGTACTCGATCTCCTAGTCCTTCTCTTGCCACTTTGTCAAAGAATTAGTCTAATTTCCAAATATGAAGTTTCTCATTCATCACGCAACCAAGTTGCATGACTCCAAGTTTCTGTCCAACTGAAACTTGGGCGATGAGAATCTTCCCTTATTTGGCAAATTCTCGACATTTCCACAAATAACATAATAAAGAATCCATTATTGCTAACAATAGAAACAATCAAACATCAATTTTTCATACACACCATTGCAAGGATAAATAAATAAGACAAAATCAAAATTTATTTTATTGCGGAAAAAAATTTGTCCTTACAATGCAATTCAACTGAAAAACTATGCTATTTCATATTTCTTATCATTCTATC
Source organism: Lactuca virosa (assembly GCF_052849685.1). NCBI lineage: Eukaryota > Viridiplantae > Streptophyta > Magnoliopsida > Asterales > Asteraceae > Lactuca > Lactuca virosa. The sequence continues at coordinate 168,990,003 of NC_136426.1, read as the reverse complement.
CTAACTCTAGAGTAGCAGCTCAAAAATCTGATCCTCGAGTCCATGCGATCGAAATCCATTTCTTCATGATCAGATTCAACACGCTTCTTCCTTAAGCTTCCTCTCTTTTCTTCGATCCTGCAAAAACATCAAAATGTAATCTTATCACATCATGTATTAAGAATCAAAGAATAGGAACTTTTAGAGTTAGTTAATAGATTTTTACCTGAAGTAGAGTCATACGTCTTGACTCTCCCATCTCTTAGATCTCTCAGGTAAACAGGGCAGCTTCGTCTCCAATGCCCATTCTCTTGGCAGTAGAAGCAGATGGACTCTTTTGGAATGGCACAAGGAACTATCTCAGAATTTACCTTTTCTGGATTTCCAATGTCACCATTTTCAATGTCCATTGAAGTTTGGGAGTTTAATTTTCCAGACAAATTTGCTCGATCAGCACGCCAAATCATTTCTGATTCAGCAGCTATAAGCAAATAGGTCAAATCAATGAGGGTAATGTCATGGTCCATCATATAGTACTCTCTAACGAACTCACTATATGATTCAGGAAGTGACTGAAGAACCCAGTCAACAGCCAACATTTCTGAGATATCGACACCCATCATCCTTAACCTATCAATGTGTGACTTCATCTCTAAGATGTGTGCACACACAGGTTTTCCATCTTCGTGTTTACTTGCCAAAAGGGCTTGAGTGAGCTTGAACTTTTCAAGCCTTTGAACTTGTGGGTTAGGGAGATTAATTGGAGGAGGTGGAGGAAGTGAAGCATGACTCTCATTTCCTTGATCGTATCGTGGAACGTCATCTTCATTTAGAAAGCTTGTTCCAAGGGACTTGGGAAGACCATTGTAAGATTTAGACATCTACAAAACGGGAGAAAAATCAAGTTAAGTTGATTAGAATCCTTGATGTAACACCCAAACGAAACATCAAGGCTAGGATCCAACACAATACTTTACAACCTAGAAGAGGGATGTCGTAATCTAGTTGCAGAATATTTGAAGGTAGGTAAATGACGATTTACCAATTTCCACCATGAAAAACGAAAAAGAAAAATTAAGTTTTAAATGAATTGAAACTCCTAGATCTTTTGAGATTCATTGAACTTTTCAATGGCGTGTTTAATCTCGATTATGCCCTTCAAGTTTGCGACTGGGATGCCGAGGATCACAAACAAGGTGTGAATAATCATACGAATCACGTGATGCACTCAATGATACTATCACCTAATCAATGTGCCGGTTAGCCACACACGCTCCATTGATCTATGATAAACATCGAGCCACCCTTCGCCACCAATGCCAAACCCAAATTAGTGTGTTGGTTAACCACACACGCTCCACTAACGTTTCGACAAGGGTACAAAGTGTAATTCCATGGATTAGCATATAATTTCACATTTTGCCTAAAGTAACTAGAGTTTGGGAATTTGTAAAACCATGTAGTTACTTTGTACTTCATTATACTTATAATGGAAGGTTTTCGTCCTATCCTACCCGTTCGGCTAACGACCCTCCACTAGTCAAGAGTGCGGTGGGTAAGAGTGGATACCCATTCAATCGCCATTTTATAGGCAATTTCCTTAAACACCCCTTATAGACCAGCTTCGTGAATGAGGCCTACTAACGGTAAGACTGACTCTTTACTCATATATATAATATTAGACTTTTAATGTTACATATATATAGTATAGGGTGTATTTTACACTTTTAAAATACTAGGTGGTTCAATTTAATAAATTATACTTTTAATTTAATCAAATGTAAACCAAAACTTTATGGAATTATTAAATCTCTTTTAATTATACACTTTAATTAATTAATAAAACCATAAGGGTGTAATTTGAACTTTTTCAAAAAATACGAGGGTTTTTAGAATTTAACATTTCAAAATTAAACTTTTAATTAACTTTTAAATTCCAAAACTTGAGGTCAAGTTTTGAAACATTTCAAAACATTAGAATTTAGAATTTAAATATTTCAAAATTAAACTTTCAATCAAAAAATTCAAATTCCAAAACTTGAGGGCAAGTTTTGAAACCTTTCAAAACATTAGGGTTTAACTATTTAAATTTCAAAAACAAAACTTTTAAGTTCAAATTTAAACTATAAAACCTAAAGGGCAAAATTGAAACTTTTTCAAACTTACTAGGTCAAATATTTACTAATAATAATCCTATATTATCCATATTTAACCAAATCCATCAATTTTGACAAGGATAATCATTCCAAACATAAAAAATCGATTTTAGGCAATAAAAACGAGTTTTGGCAATTATCCTCAACAAAATTTGGTGGAAAAATCGAAAAATTCGGCAACAGATCCTCGGACTCGTCGAGTAGGACCTACTCGTCGAGTCCATGAATGGACTCGGCGAGTCTGGCAGTCAGAACCCAGAAAATTTGATTTTTTTAAGCAATTTTCGATCAAATAAGCATCAAATTCACTAACAAACAGCCCTAGGCTCTGATACCACTGATGGGTTTCGAGCAATACATCATTCTTATGGTGTACATGCAAACCCTAATAGCTTTTGGATCTAGTTTGTCTAATGAACATGCAATTGAATATCCAAAGCTATAAACCCTAGATCTAATAAACTATAACTAAAATTAGGGTTTAGATCTTACCTTTGATTGTTATATAGCAATAACAATCAATCCTTGCTTTGATTGGCTTCAGAAAGCTTAGTGCCTCAAGTGTTGCACCTCTAATGGAGTCACAAACACCACTAAGCAACTTGGATGAAGAGGGAGGAGAGAGGAGGCACCAAAAACGGCTAGAAACCCTAAAGGATTACTTCACCACGTTTTTGGGGCTTAAGGGTCCTTTATATACATGTAGGCAATTAGGGTTTACAACTAGGAAACCCTAATCTGGCTGCTTAAGCCCTAAGCAGCCCATGGACTCCTTTAACATATCCCGTGGACGATTTCTAATGGGCTTCCCATAGAATTCGTCCAACCTATATTATTTAGGTAATCCATAGCCCAATTGCAATTTTCTTATAATTACAAATCCAGTCCCTTAAGTTTAATTAATCTCTTTTAGCCACTAAATTAATTCTTAATTAATTCTTGACTAATATTAATTAAACAATATGATTTCTCCTTTAATATATTATTCTTATAATATATTTATAAATCATAATTAAACCTTTCTCTCCTTAATTCATCCTACATATTGCTATGGTGAAGGCAACCCAAAAGGACCATGCTCATAATCGGGTCAAGTACATACCAAAATAGTTATGGACTTAGACACTAATCCAACACTCTTCCTGCTGCTCCTGTCGCCTGGGTGTTTGCATTGGGACAATTCCGCCTGAAATGTCCGGTCTTTCCGCACCCATAACAGGTATAACTGGCTCCATCCTTTGTGTTGTTGTTGTTGTTGTTGTTGTTGTTGTTGTTGGGCATCTGGTTTTGTGGAAGCTGGGTCCTACAATACTTTGCTGTATGGCCCTTTCGGTTGCATCTTGTGCACATCATCTCTCTGCATTCCCCGTGGTGATGGTAGTTACATTTGTTACACTTGGGAAGATTCCCTGTGTACTGTTTTGGAGTATTCGGCGTGGATGAGGCTGGAGCCTGTGGTGCTGTGGTAGCTTGGGTTGCTGCATGGACAGTCACTGTCTGTTGCTTCTTAGATGATTCTGAGTTCTGTTTACCTCTTCTCTTGTTGTTCTTCCCTTTCTTATTCTCTTCTTCCTTCTTAACATCCGCTTCCACAATCTTAACACTCTTCTTGCTGCCATGATCATACAGATTCTTGGCCAATCTTTTGGCGCTATCAAACATCTCAGGGTTTGCCGCAATGACATTCCCTTGGATAGGTGCAGTCAATCCCCAGATGAACCTCTCAATCTTTTTCCCTTCTGAGGTGATCATACCCGGACACAGAAGAGATAGCTCGCTAAACCTGGATATGTATGCGTCGATATTAGAGTTCTGAACTGTCAAGTTCCACAATTCTTGTTCCATCTTTCGTATCTCGCCTCTAGGGCAGTACTCTGCCAACATCATTTCCTTCAGTTCTTCCCAGGGCATCGCGTTTGCCACTGGAAGGGTCATGGCTTCGATGTGACCGTTCCACCAGGAAAGAGCTTGATCAACAAAGGTACATGCTGCGAACTTGACCTTGCACCCACGTGGACACCCGCAAATTTCAAAGACGGATTCAATTTTCTCAATCCACCTCTTTAGGGCTATGACACCTCCCGTTCCATTAAAGGTTTGTGGCTTGGCGTTGATAAAGTCTTTGTAAGAGCATGTCTTCGTAGGTCCTTGATTTATTCCGTTGTTTGAACTTCCAGCTCCCTGCCCGTTTCCTCCGCCATTGTTCCCTTGGTGGATTTGCGCCATGGCTGGTGTGACTACAGCAGATACAGCTGCTTGAAACGCAGCTGAGTTGACTTCCGGTGGTGTCGGTGGTTGGTTATTTCCGCGGTTTGGTCTCTGAGGCATCTTGCTGTTACGGAACAGAAAGATGTTGAGTATGTATTGTTTTTAAGTTGAGAATTTCGTGAATCGATTTTTGTATCTAATTCTTTCCATATATTCACACCAAACAATAATAATATAAAACACATAGCAGGTCACAACATCACCATAAAACACATGATATTTTTCACTAATAATATCCGTACTTTGATACATGAAAATTTGCTCGAAAGAGCATACATAAAGTTCGGCAGCATAACGACTCTATGAGTAGTGTAATCACTTAAACATGGAGTCGGTAGTACATAATATAGCGAACATAAGAGAACATAGCACTAGTAGGGAAGTTTACTGGTCCGAAGTGCTCTGAGATGCGTCGGGTGGTGGGGCTGATGATGTGGATGCGCCCTGAAGACGCGCCACCTGTCGTTCTATGGCTCGTAGTCGATCCTCCCACATCGCTTGACATACCTAAAAGTTATGGATTACTTCTTGAGTTTCTCGCTCCGCCCGGGCCACTGCGGCTCGCATCTGATTCAGTTGCTCGGCCGTGTCCTAGGCCAGGTCGCCAGTGTTCTGTAACCGTCTCACCATGACAGGAAGTGCTCGGTCAGCCGGTCCTCCCTCCCTCAAGTCATAGAACTAGCGAGCCATGCCAAACGGGGGTCGTTGTCCCTGTTGTCTGCTCCATCTCCAAATGTCGATACCCCAGGGAGGGGTAGGGCCGTTAGGGTCCATTCGGTGAGATGGCACCCTCACTGGGTATGGGGGTTGATTACTACAGACTCAGTGTCCGAATCATCGCTGTTGTCGCCACCCGACTCTTCCTCTTCAACATCTGCCACAGGTTCCGCAGGTCCCCCTTCGATTTCCTCTTCCGGTTCCTCTTCTTCCATGGGATCCTCTTCAGGCTCCTCGTCGGATTCCTCTAGCCATCCGTTATTCCCCTGATTGGGGAAATACGGATCTCCAGGGAGATGGAACCCACCATACTGTCTGCAAGGGGGGGTATATCAATAAACTATTATTAATCCTAAGATTTGTTATTTATATATAAAAAGTTGGGTTGATGCGTTCTTCTTGTTTAACAATAGGGTATGCCTTAGGTTTACTGACCATCGCGATCGTTCCAGGGCATGTGATAGTTGTAATACGAAGAAATGTAGTTGATCAGGCTACATTCATCCTAATACAACTGTGAACAGTCCTGGCTTAACCGGGATGTCAGGTTCTCCCAATCATCTTATTCGATTTGTTATTATGTTCATTTTTCTAAGTCGCACAAGTAAGAGTGTTTATTAGCACGTTTTATTTGTTTTGTTCAGAGTTATTTAGTCCCTTGTTGGGTTTATAGTTGCATATCAATGTGTGGTTAGATATGCCAGTTCAATATAAACAGAGCTCTGATACCAACTTGTCACACCCCCGAACCAGACGGCGGAAACGTCCGAGGGCTCGCGTGACTTAAATTGAAATATCATCACAATGAATATACATGAAACATAACACATTCATCACCAAACATTACATAGTACAACTGGCATTGTTTACATCAAGTACATGGTTTACATTACATGATCCCAGAATATAAAGAGTTTGGTGATTAGCTACTACAAAAGAAACTTTCAACACACAGGATGCTTCCTCGTTCTAACGATTACCTAAGAATACAAGTTATTTTGAAAACGGTCAACATATATAATGTTGGTGAGTTCATAAGTGTGTTTGATGTAAAATAGTTTATGTCGTTCGTAAAACCCAGAAAATCCGATATTTTCTGTATTAAGACTTTTCATGAAAATGTTGTGATGATCCTGTAAGTATATGCGTGAATGATTTCAAAACGTATACAAATGAGAAGTTTTGCATTATAGTTTTTGAAAGTACAAATGAGTAAGATTGGTTTCCCCGGAAAACCCGATGTTTTCCGATAAAAAGTTATGATTGTTTTGCATTATTGAATCGTCACATCGAATGAATATGATTTCCCTTGATTACTTAAATGATATCGGATTTCTACGTGAGTCGTTATAACCATGCATGATAATGACTAGTTCGTCTGTCTTGGCATTCTAATGAACACCGAAATTGATCTTAAGATTTTGTCACCCTAGACTGGCCGAGTCTAATTGTAGCGAACAGCTTGGGTGTGGGGGAGTCACCCCCGTATAGATCTATACACAAACTCTCGCTCTCCCTCCAGGTGACTTTGATTACAACTACAGACTACGACCGACACTTATTGGTGTCACCCGTTATTACTCACTTAATCCACATGAATTTGATTAACCTTGATTAATGACCTGATTTTAGTTTACTTGAAGAGAAGGTAAGCCTAACAGACGAGGAGAAGAGGACTACTAGGCCCTACTAATTACGTATGTTATTTAAGGCTGTCGCGTATACGAAAATCGCGTTGGCCCATTTCGCATAGGATTTATTTGGACCTTACTAGCAATGCTAATGGGCCACTGAGGCCCAACAGCATGTAAAAGCCATTGAGGGTCCCTTGATCATGTAATTGGGTCACAGGAGGCCCAATAACATGTATTGTTTAGGTTGGGCCCAAAAGTCATGTAAATGGGTCACGAAGGCCCAATATGCATGATTAGAATCTCTCGAGCCCAACAATTACAATGTTTACTTGTTTTGTATAGTATTTGTGTTGTGAAGTTGTTTAATCGATACGTCGCAATAATCACCAATTTGTTTTATAACGATTCATAGATTTATAAAAAAAAATAGTTATTTTTCTATTTAAAACCCATAAGTTATAAAGTTTTGTATATTTTGACCCAATTATTTTATTATGAACATAATTGACCAAAAAAATTAGTTTGACCTATTCAGCCCCTTATTTTGGTATAGTTGGCAAATTTTAACCCTTTTTATGAAAAATGACATATTAGGTCCTTGAACTCTTTTTCTTGACATTTTTGGCCTAAACACTTAATTAAATAATGTTTTAAGCCCAAAGTTTTATTTTGGACAGTTTCAGTCCCTTAGTTAAAATATTTGCATTTAAATCCACACTTTTCACAATTTTTACACTTTTTACCCAAAATCCAAAATCTTTGCATTTTTAGTCCCTTTTGATAAATAGGGCCATTTTAACCCCTGAAATAGGTTTATTTACGTTTATAGCCCCTGTTTTGAGAAAACTTTCCATTTCAGCCTCTTAAATTTGATTTTTCGCATTTTTGGGCCTAAATAGCCGAAAAGCCCAAATTTTAGCCCATTAGGCTAAAAGTTACATTTTTAGTCCTTTAAAAAGCCTAATATTTATAAAAACTCTTACTTTGGCTGTTTTGACCTTTTGATCCTTGTAGAAACCGTGAATGACATCTTTTTCCCCATCTTTTGTTTATTTTTCAAAAATAGTCCAATAACAAATTTTTATGTTGTAGTGTGTTATTTTAAAGCTTGTATAGTAGTTTATCTTGACATGTTAAGTGAAGTATGACCTAGATCACATATTTTTCCTTCTTGAACTATAGATCTCGAAATATCTTTCATTTTTAGTGCATATTTACCACAAAAACACAAGAAATCACACATAACATACAAATACACATAGATCTTCACATTTTACTTGTATTCTCCCCCATAAATCATATGAAAACCAAAAATAGAGGGGTATGAACTCACCTTTGCTTGTTGTTTTCGATTTGAAGAAAGAAATGGAAGAGTTTGATGCTATTTTCGGCCCTAGAAAGCTTCTTGAGAAGACTTTGGCTTAGATAGGTTCTAAGAAGCATGATCATGAACTTTCATGAGTTAGAAGGAGATTTATAAAAGAATCAAGAAACTAAACCATGGATCTAAGTACAACTTACCAAGGATAATGATTTCTTATGGAAGAACCTCCTTGAAATGCCCTAGATCTCGAAATTTTGATGGAGGAATGAAAGTGTTCTTGAGGGAATTTGAAAAGAGTTGGAAATGAATTATGTGTGTGTGTGTCTACCTTCGGCCGAGAGTAGGAGAGAAGAGGGGAGAGATAAATAGATGAAGTGATGGTGCATGGGGAGGAGAGGATGGTGCATGGATACCCAAAATGTAAAGATTAGGTGTCTAACCCTCAATAATTCACTTCTCTCCCTTTTTTTATTAATATCATGGGTGTGGGCCGAGAATTGGGCTAGGGAAAAGGAGTTGAGTATTTTGGGCCATTAGTTGCCCTAGTTCGAAATCATAGGCCCAATAATTTTTAAAAGAGTGCGTTTTACGGCCCAATAAAGCTTATTAGTTTAGTTAAGGCCCATTAGGGTAATTTATTTCATTTTAGGCCCATTATGGCCCAAAACGTTAAATTTTATGAAAGTGGGTTGAATTAGAGCCCAATTACGAGTTCTAAGCCCAAAATAGTCACATTGGAAGTTTATTGGCCCATTAGGCCCAATAAGGAAATCCTAATCCATAATGGACTTAAACCGGGATTTCTAGGGTTTTCAACTTTACTTGATGAATCTAGGTTTGAATGTGCTTCCACATGTTGAATTTCAAGCATAACATGAATTAGGGTTTACGAGTTTACAGTAGATAATGTTTACAAGAGTACAGAATTTCCTAGCTAGAATGCTAGTTGTGACAATGCAAGAGAATTTCATGCGAGATTTAGATTGTTGATTAGGAAAGTCGGGGTCATTTGACATACTATGGTCAGGTTCGTGTTCCTACACTTGAGGTAATAAGAATTTACCTACATGAGAGGGGTTGTAGCTAGACTCGGGGTACCAGTTTCTATATTCTATGTTAAGGATTTTGGTTTAGGTCTTGGTTTTAAGAAATACTCTATGAGAAAATAGACGCTCGGTTGCGTTATAGCACGACATTCCACCACAAGCAGACGGTTAGAGTAAATGCAAGGTTAACCTTTAAGGTAATTGGGATGCGTATTTTCCACTATAGGCATTCTTCCTTTCGAACTGTTGTGTGGTAAGAATTGCAGGTTATATTGTTGTTAGGAAAGATTAGTCACCGAGTACTAGGGAGCCTAAATGTTATGCTTAAGACGAATGGTGAGTTTTAGTTTGGAAAGCAACTCATTTTTGCTAAGAAAGCAGATTGCTATTATTGAGAGAAAGATAAGAGTCGTGTGCAACAAGGAGATCGTGTTAGTAAAAGTCCATTGGAAGTATTGAAAGGGTTTCGTTTGGACCTGGGATTCGGAAATAGATATACAGGTGCACTATCCTGAGTAATTTCCTAGCGATGACTTCGAGGACGAAGTCTGATTCAAGTGGGGGAGAATTGTAACGCCTTTTTTTCGTTTAATTAATTATTCGTGGGATATTGGTGTAAATGAAATTAAATGAATATAATTAATAATGAATAATAATAATGATAATATAAGAAATAATAAGTATAGATATTGTTTGATAATTTAAATGGAAGTTACAATCGAATTGAAGGACTAAAGGAGTAACATGAGGAGAATAAGCTATGTGAGGGTAGAAAGTGCCAACAACTAATATTTGTATGTAGAATTTGTTGTTAGAGGGATTGGTCTTGCCAAGTTGGGAAAACATGGTCATGGAACACGATATGCGTGTGTGGGTGCGATGGGAAGAATCGTCTACCCTTTTCCCTCTAATTCGATCATGGCAGTGAACCCTAATACCCCATCTCATCTCCTCTCGCCGCCGCCCTATCTCAGCCGCTATGTCATCGCCTTGCGCCGCGTCTATGCCGGAAACCGCCGCTTCCACCTTAGGGTTGCTATTAGTCGCCGGAAAAGAAGCGTATAATAGGGAGGTAGGCTCGATTATGAATGTTTTGGGTCAAGGTTTCACACGAAAGGTATTTCCACTCTTGCTCTGTTGTTCTTTCTTTTCTTTTTAACCGAAAATGCACCATTACCACCACCATGGTAGTGGCTGCCGCCACCGGCCACTAGTGTCGTGGTAGTAGTAAGTGTTAATGATGTTAATGTTTTTCTATCCTATTTTCCCTTTTGGATATCGTTTAGGTGTAAGAGAATGAAAACCCAAAGTTACATTCACATGAAACAATAAGAAACCTTAGTCTTCATCATTATGGTAATCTACTTTCAAACCTAGAATTACATAATTGTTGAGAGCATTATTTATGTTGTGTGGCTGTGGATTAGTTGTCAATGAAAGTCTCTACACCAAAAAGAAATTGCTTGAAAGTACTTCTTTGTATGATAAACCAAAATTAGCAACTTACTTTATATTTTGGGTAGTTTGACCACCACAAAACCACTATTAGACCACCATCAAGTGGTGTAACTATTAAGAACACGTTTTTCAGCAAATAGGTCTCCTAAGGAGCTTAATGGGTTATGTTGGCAACTTAACCCTAATAAGGTTAAAAATGTCATTATATGTGAAATCCCTAACTTTGAACCCTCATTAAGCCAAGTATTAAGACCTTTAGGTTAAAATGAATTACACATTTAAATAGCATAATAAGTAACTAATAATCATGTTTAAAAGTGTTAAAGTGAAACATTAATCATTAAATCCTTAATGGGACACCAAAAGTAATTCAAAAGCTAATATGTTAAATTTCACAGAATCTGTCCTCCAACTTGTAAAAATCATACAAGACTATTGGAAGCTCCAAAAATCATAAAGATTAGTTTTGTGGAAATCCTAGTGTGTCTAGTTTCTCTAAACTTTAATTAATCTTTCCAAATTCCAACTCCCTGAGGGGTAGAATGGTCAATCTTCTATGGCTAATCTATGTTGTCACAGATTTCGTGCACTGCCATCTAAAAATCATAATAAATTTGTTAGGACTCCAAATTCCAAAACTCCTAAGAGTGTAGTTAGATATGGATGTCTAGTATCCTCCATATCAAGGGCTTGATCAAATTCCTTGTGAATTGATACAATTTATTCAAAGAGTATTGTGTGGTCGTGAAAGGGACAACATAAAGTCACTAACTTGTAAAATTAATATAATTTCAACCAAAACTCATTAGAAGGAGACCCTTATATATCTGGAAAGGTAAAATAGGGAGCTTTACTATCATAATTTTAGCAGAATTTATTAATGGGAATAAAAGTATCAAAACGGGTCCCGAACAGAGCACTATAATAAAAGAAAAGTTAAAGTAATGCAAATATAAGTATTTTAAAGTATAGTTATGAAGCACAAGTTAAGTAAAAATGTTATAATTGTTGTGTAGGTGTTCAGAAATGAGGAGGTTCGTTTAGCTCTTATAACCAGAGTATTTCAAGCTATCAAGAGAGGTGAGTTGCACTAACTCTCTTATTATGTAGGCATTACTTGTTTTATGTTTTGTTAACGGATACCCTAATTTGTTAGAGTGAACAAGGTAAGGCAGAATGTAGGTTGTCATCTAGTGAGGCAAAATTCACTCTTATCTCTTATTCCCTATCTAGGGAGTAATGGGGTAGTTCCTAGAAGGGGAAACAATGTTATGGTTGGTACCAACAATATGTGTTTGGAATGTTTATGTTTATGTTATATGTTTTTATGTGAAATGTTATGCAATGTATAAGTAGGAGATTTATATAATGATAGAGTGATATGTATGCTCACTAAGCATTATGCTTATCGGTTTTTATTTAACATTTGTCAGAATCGTCAGGTTTTAACGCAGGAAAGAGACCGGTGTGATTGCAGAAAACATTATCTTAAAGATTTTTATGAAAATTATTATGTTATGTTTTCCTTTTAAACCTAGGATGTTTCTGCTTCCACTAATGTTCCCTTAAAATGGTATTTTATAAGAATGGTTGATTTTTTTTTAATTTATTTATGTTTTTAAAAGGGTAACGATTGATTTACTATGTTTTATATATAAAAAAAAACATTGGGTTGCTACATGTTCTTATTCCTATTTTTAACTTAATTAAAAATGATCCATGAAATTCGGAAAATGAAAAAAAAAACGTGGGACATAAATGAAGCGGTACTTGTTTTCATTTTATTTGTACTTAATGAAACTGTTAGATGGTAATCGAGAAAGAGACCAAAACTAATGAATAGGTCAATCATGAAAAATCATGCAAAATAGTAATGTCAAATTTCAAAAATAGATTAACAACTGAAGAAAGGTAAATACTATATAGACTAAACTAGAGACCAAAATTGATGATTTGTCAATCATGAAGAATAGTAATGTCAAATTTCAAAAATAGATTAACATCTGAAAAAAGGTAAATACTATATAGACTAAACTTGTAAATTACTTTTTTTCCTTATAAAAATATTATGCCATTAAGTTCATATGAAATTAAACCTAAAATATGTGAAATATAATTTATTGTATTTGAAAAAATACAGATAGATATTAAACTATAAAATATTTTAAAGACAAAATTGCAAGTTTGGTTATGTGGTATGTGAGTTTGGCCCAAAATGTTTTAGAGTTGCACCATTGATCCAAAACTTGAATTCTATTGCAGGGTTGGTCCAAATGTTTTTGGAAATTTTGAAATGACTAATTTACCCTGCATATTTTGTTTTCTTATTTTTCTTTTATTGCATAAGTTAAAAGAAAAGACAAAAAGAAAATACCACCCACCCACCCACCCCCCTCTCTCTCTCTCTCGTTCAAAATTCAAGAAAACACATACACACTTCAGATGTAATTGATTTCAACCCATTAAAAAACCACTTTCTGAAGCACCACCACCCATTAATCTTGCTTTTTTTTCACAAAAATCATATCAAAATCCAACAGAGAAGTGTGATGAATGGTTCGAGACTTCGAAATATGGGTTTTTATCTTTTTTGGCGAAGGATGGATCTGAGAAATAAACATTTATTAGAAAAAACACCACCATCATCGAAATCCCTTCTTCTTGTCGGAAACCTCTTGGCCGATGTCATCGATTGCTCGATTTCACCGCCTGAAGGATGATCTGCGCGTCTAATCTCTATGGAGGTTAAAAACACCAGGAATATCCATGGTTTTCAAGTTGGAACGAGATCTAGGTTTTTTAGGGTGTTTCTCTAGAAAAAAATTGATCAAAAGTTTCTTTTCATTGATTTTTTTTGTTGAAGTTTTGATCGATTCAGTGAAAAAAGGGGATGTTTTGATCGATCCTCCATCTTGTGATTTTCATAAATGGATAGTTCTTGAACAAATCCAAAAAATCGTCTCCTCCATTTTTCTAAAATCGATAGTTCGTGAACAAACCCAACATATGTTTCAAATCCAATTATAATCTCTCTATTTTTATTTCTCAGTCAAAATAAAGGGGATGAGAGTGGTATTTGGTTTGTGAAGCACACCAGTCGAGGAAAAAAGCATCCAACAGAGGGATTCCAATTTTATATGGGTTTACACAGTTCTTCACTGTGTGTGAGTGTGTGTTTTTCAAATTTTCACTGTGTGTAGAGAATGAAGCAATCTCTGTAGAACGGAGGCTGTGGATGGAGGTTTGATGGAGGGAACAGATCATAAAAGTGTTGATCCATGTAGGTTGGGTTTGAAAACAAAATTGATGAGTTTGAGCATATGGGTAACTGGAAAAGGTTGAGGAGATCAAGTGGGGTTCGATAAATTTCTTCTTTTTCTTCTTCTTGTTCTTCTTCTTCTTAGAGAGAGAGAAAGAGAGAGAGAGAGAGGTGGTATTTTCTTTTTGTCATTTCTTTTAATTTATGCAATAAAAGAAAATTAAGAAAACAAAATGTAAATCAATCATTTTAAGTTTTTCCAAAAACATTTGGACCAAACCTGCAATAAAATTCTTTTATTTTGGACTAGTGGTGCAACTCCAAAACATTTTGAACCAAGAGTTCAATTTTTGACATACAATAATGACCAAAATTGTAATTTTGTCTATTTTAAAACATATTATACATTTCTAATTTTTAAAAACAAAATTTGTATTTACAGTAAAATATAATAATATAATATAATAATTACTAATAATAGCAAAAAAATAAATAAATAAAAAACAATCACACAGGTAATATGGTAATATACAATTTATGTTATTTTTATTTACATCAAACACTTTTTAATTGTTTTCTATACCCATAACACACATAATATCTAATATTACGGCCTTTTCAACTTCTAATAATAATGTTTATATATATATATATATATATATATATATATATATATATATATATATATATATATATATATATATTTATTTATGTTATTTTGTTTTTACTAACTATTGTGTGTCACAATGCACAGATTTGGACCACCAAATGGAATAGAATCAAAGGTCATGATCTGAGGGTCTATGATATTACAATAGGGTAACATGTACCATATAATCACACAAATTTCAGCATAAGGGCATTTTAGTCAATTAACCAATATTAAAAAAGCAAATTTTCGGATTTTTAGGGATAATTAATTCCTTTAGTTTTAAAAATCTGAATATTTTAAATTAATTCAAATTTAAAAATCCAATTTTATTATGTTAGAATGACAAAATGCCAACCATAAACTAGTAAATATATTTTCGATTTTATTCTTGCAGAATATATTTCCAATGCAGATATTTTTGATAATTAACCTGATTTAAGAATTATAGATTATTATTCATATACATCCATGTTGGGTCTATGATTTTATTCTTAATACACATCTGAAATAAAATACAAATTCATACATATTGTTATAGACTAATATCCTTATGCATTTTAATATATTTATACATATTCTAACAGAATATCATAAAAATAAATAAAATTCTTAAAAAAATAGCATTCTTGAATATAACATTATTGAACAAATACACTTCATCTTCTTTAGCGGTCCATATAATTCACTTGATCTTCGCATATATACTTTTTGTTGAACTCGATTCCAAATATTTCTCTTGTATGATCAATATTGAATTCCTTCTCCATGCAATTCTGAAAGAATAAGATACATTACCCATCAGTATTACCAGTTAAACAAAAATATTTGTTGTTAACAAACATTCTCAAAAGACATTCTAATAGAATGCATATATATATAAATAAATTCTAACAGAATACATTACAAAATGCACTTAAATCATAGTCTTTTTTTTTCTAAATGCATAAACATTCTAAAGAATATATAAATGTATTCTCTCAGAATTACTAGCAACACATGTTTTATGTAATATTTATATTCTCATAGAATGAACACGTGTTTGCATTCTAATATGAAAAAAAATCTCCAGCTTAACCCTTTTCATGCAAATTTTGACAGAATGTCAGCTTAACCATTTTCATCAAAGACTAATGACATGTACCACTACAGTTAGAATAATTCTTAAACAGTGCAATTAACACATTCTTTTTTGAACAATATAACCAAATTATTAAAGAATGGTGAACAATATGTTATGTACTTTTATAGATATAATATGTTTCTTTATTTAAAAAATAAAAAAGAAGAGTTCATTGAGGCATTTCATTGAACGGTGTATGAGCATACAGAATATGCAAATTTAGTAAGAACAAAAATTATCGTTGCTTTTTCTAACTTTGGAAAATCAGGCAGACTTTTCCCTACTTTGAATTCAAAGTTTTCCACTAAAACAAGATTGGAATATAAAATCATCTAAAATTCAAAAGAAATTATCTAAATAAATATTAATAAGGATTAGAGAAAATATGCAAATGAGTTCACAGTTGTCGACTAGCAAATGGATTCAACTTTTTGCCTAAGAAAAATGGCTGCTTTCAAAGGATTTTTCAACACGACATTAAGTCATCGACAATTGCAACAAAAAAAATTCAGTTACACATCATAACAAGAGAACAAAGACCAGATAGGGAGAAGAGAGATACTACAATGGATTTAGAACCCCTCTCCTGTACTCTCCCATCAGGCA
Source organism: Lactuca virosa (assembly GCF_052849685.1). Classification (NCBI taxonomy): domain Eukaryota; kingdom Viridiplantae; phylum Streptophyta; class Magnoliopsida; order Asterales; family Asteraceae; genus Lactuca; species Lactuca virosa. The sequence continues at coordinate 168,973,784 of NC_136426.1, read as the reverse complement.
TAACCGATATGTGGAACCTAACCCTAGTACTGGAAAACATCCCTTTAATGGACTTCTTAGACTGAAATATGTGAGTGATGGCAGCAAGAGGAACTGCCAGCGCTTTTGATGTCGGAGCGGATGTAGTTGATTGAGGGTTAGGGAGCCAGAGGAGACGGTAGGTGGTCAGAATGAGAAGACCGGACTTGAAAATCGACAAATTGGGGTTTTCTTCATTGACTAAGTCGACGGTGGGTTGTAAGGAGGACTCGACCTCGCCAGGCTAAAGAACTGGGCGACCGCTACCGGTGGTTTCCGCCGGCAGCAACCAGTTTCCAGCCATCTTCAATTAAACAGTCGGTCTTCAATTGAGGTGAGGCTATAAATTTTTGAGGCCGATCGTTTGAATATAAAGAGGGGAGAAGACTAGGTTTTAGTAATTTAATGAATTACCATAATTAAATATGCAAAGATTACTATAATACCCTTACATGATTTATTTAATGATTTATTATTTCCTCAGTTCTCATTGGTGCATACATGCATACAACAATTGCTAGAAACATTTGAACCTAGATCTCTCTCTCTCTCTCTCTCTGTATATATATATATATATATATATATATATATATATATATATATATAATGTAATACTATCTAATATTCACAAGTGAATGCATCGTCTAATATTTAAATATGAATATACTATGTTTATTATATGCTATATTCATATATGAATGATACTTAAATTGTAAAAAAACATTAATCATACTTTTTATTCATAAGTGAATAACGAATGTACTGTAGTAAAAATCTGATGCATTTTATTCACTTATGAATAATGAAACTATAAAAAAAATAAAAATTTTATTTTATTTTAAAAATATATAAATATGGATGTCTATTTATAAAGAATAAAAAAAATTATGAATTTTGATATATTTCAAAATAATTTTTCGATAAAAACAACTCCTTAAAAATAAAAAAATAAACGAAAAAAATATGTTTTTGTATATATATTAAGGTAATGATTAGCATAGTTTAAGAAAACATGTTTTGTTAGAAAACACACGTGTATTTCTTTCCCATTTCCGCCGGTACGATGGAGGCTTTTTTGGCAAAAATAAATGAGTGGCTGAGTATGATTCCCTCATTCTCAACCTTTTTTATTTTCTCAATTGAACTTACATATATATATATATATATATATATATATATATATATATATATATATATATATATATAGAGAGAGAGAGAGAGAGAGAGAGAGAGAGCTAGGTTCAAATGTTTCTAGCAACTATTGTAAGCATTAATGTACCAATAGAAATTTAGGAAAAAATAAATAATTAAATAAATCATTTAAGGGTATTATAGTAATCTTTGCATAATTAATTATGGTAGATAATTAATATGTTTATTATTCCTTTAAATATGGGATGTCAAAGTCAAAATCTGTTGAAAAAAACCCTAGTCGATTCTTTTTCTCTTTCTCTGGAATTCATTTTCACGCTCCAAAAATCACCACCGATATCAAAATTGAACCACCATTCAAGTTGATTTTGTAATTCGCTGGTGAAGTCCAACTACTGAATCGATGGTTTGAAGGTTGGTCTCTGCCACCAACGTAAGTTTACTTGATTTCTGATTCTTCTACTTCTTGATTGCTTGCAAATCTTCCTTTGAATGTTACTGATTTACGATTCTTCACATGAATTTTCCATTTGATTTATTCACTGATTTTCGATTCTTTGATTTCTGATTATCCTTCATGTTGATTTCCGATTTCACTAGTATACCCACTGTGCTCTAATTCTTCTTTAATTTTAAATACCCATCATTCAAGTTGATTTTGTAATTTAGAATCTGACTTAAATAATGATAGATTGTTCTTGATTTTCATTTGTTCTTGATACTTAATTGTTCTTGATTTTCCATTTGTTCTTGATACTTTATTGTTCTAAATTTGGGTTGTTTGATGATAATGTCTAACAAGTGTTTGTTGAAATGCCTGAAAGAGAATCTAAAGAATTTAACCTTATGGTATGCATTCTGTCAGAATTACTAGCAACACATGTTTTATGTAATTGTTTAAAAAGATAATTAATTTGTTTGTGTATTATTTTGGCTCAATTTGTGATTCTGAATTCCAATTTCTATTGTCCCTCGTTATTGTATATTTGGAATCTAAAATTATATTAGCTGTAAATAAGATACTTTTGAATGTATTCTACGTATTCTGTCATAATGTATTCTGCCAGAATAAAATCTATGTATTCTGCCAGAATGTATTCTATGTATCCTGTCATATTCTATGTATTCTACCAGAATATATAAATTGATAGTTAATTGCAAGTAACATGTTTTTAACCATTATTAGTTTTTATTGTATTTATGATAGGAATGGCTGGAAGAATGCATTGAAGACCTAATAGGAATAACTTGAAGAATGATAAAGTTTGATCATACTCACAATTTAAGAATGTTGTTATTTTTTGAGAATTTTATTCATTTTTGTTGATATTCTTTTAGAATATATGTATAATTATATTAAAATATATAAGACTTTTAGTCTATAAGAATATGTATGAATTTGTATTTAAGTTCGGATGTATAAGAATATATGAGAATGTTGTTATTTTTCAACCTCGGATTCAACATTTTGTTATTCTTCAATAATATTTCAATAGAATAAAATTCTGAAAGAATATCATTCTAACAAAAATATATTCTGAAAGAATAAAATCGGTTATGTTTACAAATTACGTTAGAATTAAAATTGAATTAATTAGAAAAATTCAGATTTTTAAAATTAGGAGAATAAATTATCCCTAAAAATCCGAAATTTTCCTTTTATAAATGTAGTTAATTGTCCAAAATACCATTTTGATAAAATTTGTGCGATTATATGGTACATGTTATCCCATTATAATAGCATACACTCTTAAATCATGTCCATTGATTAATTTCATCCATTGGTTCAGATCTGTGGCACACAATAGTTAGTAAAAACAAAATAACCTAAGCATATATATATATATATATATATATATATATATATATATATATATATATATATATATATATATATGTATAATATATATATATATATATATATATATATATATATATATATATATATATATATATACAGTCCTTATGACTGGCTACTCCAGATAAGCCGAGAAAAATTACTTAATAGGGTAATATATTTCTCACTTTGTAAACATATAGTCCTTAATAATTTTGTGCATATTTAGTCCTTAATATATTTTTTGTTGTAAAATAAGTTTTTGTTGTTTTTGTACACATTTAATACTAAGTTTTTCTTACGGCATCCTATGTGGGACAATCATTAATGAGGTGTTTGGGGATGTTGATAGTTATGTCTATGGTGGCCTCGACTGCTTGGTTGCCTAGGTCTTGTGGTTTAGTTTAGGTCTTGTGTTTTGAACGTCGTAATTACTTCATACAATCTCAGATTTTAACGATCTTTATATGCACACATTCGTATTTGAGTCTACTACAACTTTCATTAAGATTACTCCTATTAAAAAGTAATATATTTTTACTTACCATTTTATATAAAAAGAAAAACATTTATACATTCATTCATAAAAAATGCATGGATATAAAGACCATAAGTAAAAATATATTACTTTTTAAAAGGAGTAATCTAAACGAAAGTTGTGGTAGACTCAAATACAAACGTGTGGATATAAAGATTGTTAAAATCCAAGATTGTATGAAAAAATTACGACGTTCAGAACACAAGACCTAAGTCAAACCAAAATACCTAAGCAACCAAACAGTCGCCATGGATATAAGCATCAACAGCCCCAAACACCTAATTAATGATTGTCCCACATAGGATGCTGTGAGAAAACCCAAAAAAAATCAGTCTTAATTACTGAATTTGTACAAAAACAACAAAGACTTATTTTGCAACAAAAAATATATTAATGATTAAATATGCACAAAAATATTCAGAACGAAATGTGTATAAAGTCAGAAATATATTACCCTATTACATCATTTTTCTCGGCTTACCTTGAGTAATTGGTCATAAGGACTGAATGTATACAGTTTAACAAGTTGAAGGGGTAAATATAGACGAAAAAACTCAGTGACTAAATGTGTACAAACCGAAAAATATATTACCCTTTTAATTCATTATCTCTAAAGTTATTTTAAATATAATTATTTTAAATATAAGTTTAATCTATTTTAGACAAGATTGGTGGTATTTTATAAAACAATGACTCAAAAGGTCGTAACTTTCTTACCATGAAATTCATATAAACCTAAATTTAAAATTTAAAATATATCTTATCATATTTAAAAAAGGGGTTATTTCCATAAAAGACCATATATTTTGATTTTTTTTTCTTTTTAGACCTAAAACTTTTTTCTTTTTCGAAAAAGACCTAACTTTTACATGTTACTTGTTGTTTTAGACCTAACAGGTCACCAAAAGGGAAATGAAGTATTTTTATTTCATAAAAGACCCTACATTTAGTATTTTTTCCAATTTAGACCTAAAATGTTTTTTATTTCAAGACTAGTTGTATAAAAACGTGATTATATCTTTTTAGTTTAAACATAGACATCGATTTAAACAATGTAATTATTATGCCTACATTTATTTATAATTGGACAATTCTTTGTCCATGTATATTTATACAAATAAAAGGAGTTGTAAAAGCTATTTCTTCACAACACCAAGTTCATGTAGCTTAATTTCGTCAAGGCATAAAAAATATATTTATATTCTTTTAGTTTAAATAATAGACAACGATTTAACTTTAGCATCTTTTGGCGTCGTATTGATTTACGCATGAAACATTTTTTTTAAACCATTACATATACAATGAAGTTGTATAGTATAATTTTTTTTTTCACGAGTGTAATATAAATAATAACAAAATGTTTTGTCTACATTTGGGAAAATTTACGGTTTCTAGCTCCAAAACCTTTTTTTATATTATTGGTTTAATTAGTTTTTCGATTTCAGTTGCCTAAAACAATTACCAAAAGCTAGGAGTTGAATACATAAACATGTGAAGTCAAATTTCCTAACAGCACAAAAAAGATTTTATATAATTTTAAGATCATAAATTCAATAACCAATTGAGTACCAAACACCTTCAAGCTTTTTTAAATTAAAATGAAATCCTAAATTTTATTTTGGTAATTAATATGATTATACTTAAGAATCAATAACCGCGATATACAAATACCATGTGTTTGGATATTTAAGTGTGCGGTATCATTTTTGTTATTTGGATTTTTAACTTATGCTCAAATGGTTTCATTCCCATAATATAGTTTTATGTATTTATATGTGATGTTAACATTTTTTAAGAATGTCTTAAACTTGAATCTGATATATATCTAAACAAAACTATTACGAATGTTTAGGATTAATATTTTTATATATGTATTTGATATAATTATAACATATTATTCAATAATGAGCTAATGCTACAAAATATTCTATGACTTTGGTTTATGAGTATGATAGTGAGTGCACTTATTAACTGTTCTAAAAAAATTGATTAAAAAATTCGACAAAAAAAATAATATAGAAAAGTGTAAGAGGAAAATATGTCCAAACTCACGAAATATGTATAATAGACAAACTAAAAAAAAAATTTGTATACAGTTTGTTAAATTAAATGGTATGTTTTTTTTTCTACAAATAAAAAAAATTGTTATTATGCTAAAAGATTATTCCTAGCCATGTATTATCAATGTTACCAAAAAATATCAAATTAATATCAAACTTTTTATTAGCGGTAATAGTAACATTTTTTATAAACAATATATCAAGTTTAATGATATAATATATATCCAAGATAAAGTTTAATTATATCTTTTAAACAAAAATAAAATTTTGCAATTCTTCTAGGTTATATTCGTTCAAAAGATAATAGATTAGATAACATTTTTTAGTTTATACATGTATACTTTCTTTTTCGGTGTAGTCAAGAAGTACCTTATATATATTTGGTTTTGAAGATTATAACAAATTTTAAAGTTGAGTTTATTTTGAAAAAAAAACATTTTACGTCTAAAATGGAAAAAACTATAAAATATAGGGTCTTTTATGAAACAAAAATACCTAATTTACCTGTTGGTGACCTGCTAGGGTCTGAAATAACAAGTAACAGGTAAAAGTTAGGTCTTTTTCTGAAAAGAAAAAAATTATAGGTCTAAAAAGAAAAAAACTCAAAATATAAGGTCTTTTATGAAAATAACCCTTAAAAAGTATAAGAGAAAATATATAAAATAAAGTCACATATAGGATGAGGTTGATGATGTGTAATTATCGAACCTATCAAAGTCAGTTGGAGAAGAAGTGATATATATATATATATATATATATATATATATATATATATATAGGACTAAGCACCTTTTCCAAAACACTAAAGCCGCCGCCCCTTCCAGATAAACGTCCCCCTCCCCCTCATCGACGCCTCCAAATCAAAAGGTTGCCACCGTACTCGCCTCCTCATTTCTCCGGCAACGGCGTTCATCATCGTCATCTCTATCCCCTCCCTCCTCCTCGCCGACCTTTCCCACCGCCGTACCTCCAGTGAAGCGAGAGGTTCACTTCGTTTCCATCCCCATATCATATCAGGTTCGATTTCTCATCACCATATCATATCTATAGTTACTTGATAAAGTATACGATGAGTTGTTATCAGTTTCTTATTCTTTCTACTGATCTATAAATTACCATTTGTAGTGATGAATTTCTTTTTATTGTTATATATCGATTTTGAATAAATCCCCTTTGTAATCTTTTATATTTTATTAACAGAAACACTTTTATTGTTTTATTCATATAAATGATAAACCTTTTGGTAATCTTTTATACACCAACCGATATACAAAGAATAAGCATGAATACTCATATCTTTTCTAGCAATTACAACTGCTAATTACTAAATATTATTCCGACGGTTTTGTTTTTTGTTTTTTTCTAGATATTTTTTTAAGTTATTCGGACGGTTTTGCGGTTTTGGTTTGGTTTCAAGTCAAAGTTAAAATGACAATTTAGCCCTTGGAGACTTTATTTAGACTACCGCTGTCATTGGGGGGTGTATGTGAGCCGCTCATTACTTTTATTTAAGAAAAAAAGAAAATTGGATAAATGTTTATGACCCAAGCCACAAGCCACCCACACGACCAAACTTTTTGTGTTTGTTTCGATGACATGTGTTTTTTTTTTTTCTAAATACTTAAAGTATCAAGTTTTTTATTTTTTTATTTTTTTTTAATCTAAGTATTATTTTTGTAAACAAGAAATAAAAAAACTATAATTGGTAATTTTTGTTATAATTAAAATATAATATTAAGATACATTATATTTAATTTAAAATTTTCATTTTTAATCTCTTTTAATTTTATATTTGTTATCATATTTTGTATCTAATTTCGTTTTAAATTTTATAAAATTATTTATAAAAAATCATATAGTTTTAATACTTTTAATAATTTTTAAATAATAAAAAAAAATTATTAAATAAAAAAAATTGCGTCGGTTGGTAATGGAAGTCGAAGGTTAGATAAAGTTAGATAAAATAGAGATGAATTTGTTTTTTAATAAAAAAAATATTGAATTAAAAGTTGTTAATAAAGATAAGGTTAATTTTTTTTTTAAAGGAATTAAAGGAACCCTATGTGTCTGGAATCTGGATGTGTGGTGTGTGGGGGGGGGTCATCATGTCGGTTTACTTTTGTTATATTAATTAAATATCCCAAAAAAAAAAATAGTAAACCAAAAAGAAGAATTTGATATCGAGGGTTCTGCTATACGAATAGAACCTCAAAAGAGATCGGATATCAAGTTTTTTTGTTAGACGTGGCTGCTTAATGTTTTGAAATACACATAAGGCATATTTGTAATGCACTTTTATGCCCTTGAGACATTATGTCAATATAAATGTGGGGTAGGGCGTTTAAAATTGGATATCCAAAATTTTTGAATAGATATTGTTATCAAAATCTATGCAAAAATTTCTTTTACAGATTCGGTTATTCGAAAGTATTGTGTTTTTTTGCTCCTTAAAAAACGTCAACAAATTTTGGATATCTATATCCAATATCCGAAATTTTTGAATATCCGGAATTTTCAAATCTTTGAAATATAGTAAGCGAAATATAGTCATCTCATGTCTCGTAGTGATGAAAAAAGATACCACATGACAACAAGTGAAAGAACGGACGAAAATTGCACATTAGACTAAACCACATGGACGGTTTATATAATTTGCTCTAGTATTTACTTCCAAACAAACACAAGTTCTATAAATTTTCTATGTCTACTTTCTCATCTTCAATTTGATTGCTTTTGTAATGTGATGGTATATGATTTTGTAATATACTAATGTAATTGGTTATTTCCAAACAAACCATTTAATATGATGTTTTGTAAAATGACAGCTACCACCTTCACTCCACAAATCAAAAATGGCAAAGTACCTCCCACCCGAACTCATCATCAACATTCTTTCAATGCTACCCTCAAAATCCCTTCTCCGTTTTCGATCAGTCTGCAAATCATGGCATTCTCTCATTTCTTCCCCCGAATTCAGCCCAACTCATTTTCACAATTTCAATAAATTCAACTCTCGCAATCTTGTTCGATGTTGTCTATGGACAGAGAAAAGGGAAGTATACACTGTCCATCACGATGACCAACATCTTACTCTTGATGCCCCCATTGATTTCCCCTTCAATCTTCTTCGTGATGAATATGGAACCATCTTTTTTACACTCATCGCGTGTTGCAAAGGCGTTGTTTGCCTCTATAATGAAAGATCCCCAAAAAATGAAATCCTACTTTGGAATCCTTCCATTAGAAGGAAAGTAACCCTAACTCCTCCTTCATATAGGCCCGAACTTACTCTTGTTTTCGGGTTTGGGTATTGTGAGAATTCTAATGATTATAAGGTTGTGAGACTCGCATATGATCGTAGTAACTTGATCGATAGACCTGAGGTAACTATTGATTCAACATATATAATATTATTGGGAAATTAAGTAATCTAACCACAATTTAATATGTATTTGAGAAAATAACCAAAAAGAATTGTTTTCTAGCAAAAGTAATCACTTGGTCTAGAATGGGCATTCTGGACCAAGAAAAAAACATTTTTTTTTGACAAAAAAGTACATTTCAGACTAATGGAATTTCGAACTAAAATTTCAAATTTTGGAAAAAAAATCCGTGAATTTCAAAAACAAGTCTAAAATCAGATGAACAATCCTGAAATTTTGAAAAAAAAAATTGTTTTTTACTTGAATCTAACAAAAAGTTAAACAAACAGAGTAAATATAACTATATATGATATTAGTGCATAAAATTAGATATTTTATTGAAAAACGGTGACATTAAACACTTCGAAATAAATATTTTGGTTACGTAAAGAGATTTTTTTGAAAAAAACTCCAGAATATGAACAGTAGTTCAGGAGGATATATTTCGAAAAAAGTAGTTATTTTTCAAAAATTGAAAAATAATGGTTAGATTACTCAATTTTCCAATATTATATGTATTAATCGATAGCTATATCTTGAACTAATTATTACCACTTTTTTGATATGCCTATTTAAGGTCGAGATTTACACTGTGAAAACCGCGGTATGGAAACCGATCGGGTTCCCTCAAGACTCTCCTTGCTACCATATCCTTAGCGACTGCTCACAAGTCTTTTTCAATGGATCTATTCATTGGTTAGCAACCGATTTGGGAGTTTCACATTGTTCAATCCTAACAATGGACATGAGTACAAATCTTTTTGGGGAAATCCAATTGCCTGAGTATCTAGTGAACTATTCTTCAATGGGAGTGACTTTAACGGTTGTTGGAGATTCTTTGGGTGTGATTTATTCAAACCGTTGTACAGTTGTGGGTTCAAGCACTTATAAGATATGGGTTATGAAGGAGTACAAGAAACCGACTTCATGGACATTGATATATGATGTGCATTATCCGGATACGGATTTAGGGAGACCTTTGAAATTGAGACATAATGAGGATTTAGTAACTGAATCACGTCGATGCAATTTATCGATTTATAATCGTGAGGCGGGGTGTTATACGGTGGATGGGTGTTGTAGCAAAGGTGTTAAATTGTGGTCGATTTCTATAGACAAATACGAAGAGTGCCTGACATTGTTGGATGTAGAAAGTGCTGGTAATAATGAAGAGTGATTGACAAGGTATGAAGGTATTGTATTAATAATGAAGAGTGATTGACAAGGTATGAAGGTATTGTATATTTTGTGTGTGTTTGTGTATATGGTTATTGTATTATAATGATTGTGGTAGTAAACATGGTTTGTTTGTGTAAGAAATTGAAGTCATTTGGCTAGTGTTTGAATGTGGCTTGGCTTTGTACACTAAACCCTATTATCTATTATATTTGTGAATTTATATAATATACAAATTGGTCATTTCTTTGATCATGAACTACTACAATAAGTCTTATATGGCTTGGTTAAATCAATTAAATAACTTGGTGTTCAGCTGGATCTTATGACTCGGTGAGTTATATGTGAAAAAAGAATAAACACCGGTTCCAAAACTGGGTTCTTCCGGCTTAAAAGAAGCAGTTTTAATTTTTTTTAAAAAAATTGGTTAGAGCTCGGTCAAAATCCCCAAAACAGGGTCATATAAGGGTTTAACTTGGCAGTGATTCGATTTAAATAAATATGTCGGTCGCTTTTTTATACTACTTTTTTTTGTTAAAATAACTATCACGACCTACATCTAAAATTATACTATTTTTTAATTAACCACCTATAAAGCATGTACAAACTAAAACTTACATTCAAAACACACATTCAAGGGATGTAATTCGATCCGGTCCTGGACTTAACAAGACCGTGAACTACTTAATAAACCAAAAACCGAATTAGACGAATAGTAGGAACCGAAAACCAGACTAATTATACCAGCACGGGTCCAGTTCGGTTCAGTTATTAACCGAAAACCTCAAAAAACATGTACAATATGTTTAAAGACCGAAATGAATCGGAAAACCGGAAAAAATCAATATTTTGATTTTTTTTTAAACTTACGAGGTTGTTTGGTACTTTTTTAAAACTTAGAGGGTTGTTGGTACTTACTTCATAATTAACACCAATCAACTTTTTAATATTACCTATAAGTAATCTAACAACTTTTTAACATGTATTTTAAGAAAATAACAAAAAAAAATTAGCAAAAATAATCACTTAGTCTGAAATGGGCATTCCGGATCAAGAAAAAACGTATTTTTTTTACTGATTCCGGAACAACATTTCAAATTCCGGACCAACATTCTGAATTCCGGACTAAAATTTCGGATTTCTGAAAAAAAAAAAAGAAACTCTGGAATTTCAAAAACAAAACCGAAATCCGAAGAACATTTCCAGAATTTCGAGATAAAACTTCTTTTTTAATTTAAATTTAACAAATTTCACATCTGCCGCTCTAACCCTCCAGCATATCAGTGCGGCAGGCCAGGATGATTATACAGCGTCGTCCGTTCCTTTCTCGTCCTCCACCACCATAACCGCCACCGCTACCACCACTACCACCACCTCTGACACCAGTCGATCCCACCACTGTCACCTCTTTCACTTATACCATCTTCTGTCACCAACTGTCGTAATCATACATGATTACTCAATCTGTGAACAGGCATATATGTATAATCATTTATGATTAGACATATACGTATAAACATGTATAATCATATATGATTATACCTCTCCGTTATATAATCATTTATGATTAGGCATACCCTGCTGTTGCCGTTATGCTGGAGCGTTAGAGCGGCAAATGAGAAATATATGGTTGGGGTTGAATCTCAAGGTCTCTACTTTTCTTTTTTCTAATCTCAAGTAAACCGTCTCATATATATATATATATATATATATATATATATATATATATATATATATATATATATATATATATATATATATATATATATAGGAAAAGTGAATATACCCTTAAGGGTATATAAGCTCAGGTATATATATATATATATATATATATATATATATATATATATATATATATATATATTAGTGCATAAAATTATACATTTTACTTAAAATGTAGCATTCAAATCCATAAAAAAATTAAAAAATAACTATCTTTGAAAATTAAAAAAAAAAGAACCGGAATATGAATAGTACAACGGAATGAGACATTCCGAAGAAAATGGTTATTTTTTCAAACACTAAAAAAAGTGGTTATTATTATTATTATTATTATTATTATTATTGAAAACCTCATTTGTAATGGTTAGAACACTCAATTTCCCATAAATAATTAATACTCAAAATTTACTATGATTACATGAAACGGCCAACCATTTGAAGAAAATACATTTCTTAATATACCAAAAAATTATATTCAAATGAAATACATTTAAGATTGACGATTTTCAATCTCAAAACACAAAATATATTTTTTCATTTTTTCAAATGCAAAATAACATAAAAATTATTTGTATTTCCGTTACTTACTATTTATACCTTGTGATAAGAGTAAATTTAAAAACCTTATGATAGCTTATTCGAGTCGGTTCCTTAAGAACCAATTAAACGTTTATTTGGGTAAACCGGACCGAAATACCCGAGAACCGAATAAGCTTAAAATATAAAATCGAAAACCGAACCGTATAGCTTATTCGGTCGTAGTTCGATTTGGTTCTGGTTCGGTTATTTAGTTGAAACGCTCATCCTTACATCAAGTACAAAGAGTATGCATTGATGAACAAGTTTTATTAATATAGACATTGTAAAAACCAACCATTATAGTCATTGATAAAAACATGGCTGAATGTTGCAAAAACTCATTCATTTGGTCATTTTTTAATACATAAAACTTCCATAAAAAATTACAAATTCAGTTTTGATCTTTACAATTTAGACCATTGATATTTACAAATTTCTAACATTGAAAAATGTATGCTCTTAATAGCTGATTAATTGTCAGCTAATCCAACTATGACACTTATGTAATATAAAATCAAAACATTTTTAATGTAAACAAACAACAAAAACTTATGTTTTTAACTTAAGGTAAAATGAAAATTCTTGTAAATATTTTTTCTAACCACTGTTATTATCCGTCACCTCCGGCAACCTAACACCTCCACTGAACACCGCCGTCACCACCTCCGGTCCGACCATCGGTGGTGTTTCTACAACATCCGATCATAACAGAAAATGAGAGAGAGAGAGGGAGGGAGAGAGAGATAGGTGGTGGTCTGAATGTCAAAGTTTTTGAAAGAGAAAGAGATGAGGGAGGGTATCTGTGAAGGATATGAGGGAGGTGTGGCGGAGATGAGGGGAGACGGATCCGTTGGTGGAGAGATTAAGAAAGAAATAGGCTAAAGGAGAGGGGTGGTGGTGTAAGTGGTCGTCATGGATGTTGCTGCCGGCGATTAGAAAATCACTCCGGCGGTGGATGTGGTCACGGCTCCTGGTCGGCCGAAGATGGAGCTGCTCGTGGTCGGGTTGTGAGGATGAGAGAATACGTTTGGTTAGCGGTTGATAAGAGTTTAGAATTTTAGGGTTTAGTTTCTAATTTACAGATGGTTGGTTTAGGGTTTTAAAAGTATGGGGTTGGGCTTAAAAAGACTGGGTTTTTTAAAAACGAAAATTGGATTTTTTTTCTTAAAAAAAATAAGTGTTTTCTTATAAAATTTATTTAAATAAGCTTTTTTAGTATTAAAATTTTATAAAATATTTATTTTTATGTACTTCTCATTTTTATATTGGGAAAATGACATAAAAGTCCTTAAGTTTTCACAAAAATGTCGGTTTTACCCTTGGACGTGTTTTATGTCCAGTAAAGTCCGAAGTTTTGTTTAATTTGTTCATTTTTACCCTTGTAGCCGGTTTTCAGGTAACCTACCGGTTACCTAATGCCAGTAAAGCCCTTGAATTTTAAAAAATTTCAGATTTACCCTTAAGTTTTTCAAAAATGTTCGGATTTACCCTTACATTGATGATTGTTGTTGTTGTTGTTGTTGTTGTTATTATTATTATTATTATTATTATTATTATTATTATTATTAATACATTTTTAATTATATAAAAATATTTTATACATACATTTTTAAATGTATAAAAATATTTTATACACACATTTTTAAATGTATAAAAATATTTTTACTAATATAAATATATTTTTAAAAATATATGTACTTGTATTTAGTATTTATATACATTTGAAAACCCTAAATCTTCATCTATAATTGTTGAATCGAACAGAAAAAGCTTGATAAAGTAAAAAATGCCGTCAATGACTGATTTTGCAAAAACAAATGCTTCATATCAATATAAAAAATGATGCATTTCGTGATCTTTTTTTGTGAACTTACAACAAACATAAATGAAGTTTACACTCGTATTTGACATTTCGTTATCAATTTTTGAGATAAAAATAGTTAATGAATGATTTTAAGTTGATAATACTTAATTTTTACAGTGATCAAGTGTTTTTGTCGAGGGTTTTTTTAATTATATTATGTATTTTTCATTTACGAGTGTTATTTGTTGATCATTTATTGTTATCTACTCACTATTAACCTAATATAGTTGAATAATAGAGGTTTTTTCAAATTTTATACTAAATCTTATCTGTAATCGAGTGTTTTTATTGAGGTTTTCTAATTACGAGGGTTTTATAATTGTTACGTTATGTTTTTAATTAACAAATATTTATTTTGCTTATCTATTTAGTATGATGTTTGATAATAAATACATTATACTTGGTAATATGTACAAATACATATAATTATATCTTTTATATAATATAAACCATATAAATATGTATTTTTATATTTTTATGTATATAATATATTTTTATATGAAATAAATATATATTTATACTTATAACTACTAAATACAAATAAATACATTTTTAAAAATGTGTGTATAAAATATTTTTATACATTTAAAAATGTATTAATAATAATAATAATAATAATAATAATAATAATAATAATAATATGTATAAAAATGTATTAAAAACGTATGAAATTTTTTTATTCATTTAAAAATGTATGTAAAAAATATTTTTATACAATTAAAAATGTAATAATAATAATAATAAAAATAATAATAATAATAATAATAATAATAATAATAATAATAATAATAATAATCAAAATAACAATCAAGTTAAGGGTAAATCCGAACATTTTTGAAAAACTTAAGGGTAAATTCGAACATTTTTGAAAATTCAAGGGCTTTACTGGCATTAGGTAACCTAGGTAACCAGCAGGTTACCTGGAAACCGACTACAAGGGTAAAAATGAACAAATTAAACAAAACTTCGGGCTTTACTGGACATAAAACACGTCCAAGGGTAAAACCGACATTTTTGTGAAAACTTAAGGGCTTTTATGTCATTTTCCCTTTTATATTTGTGCAATATTCTAATTATTTATCTGTTTTTTTTAAAAGAGATGTTTAAGTTTTTTGGAATCAACTTGTCCGCTAGAGATGAAGATTTTTCTACAAAAACTTCGGCATTTTCCACCGATCAGGTTATATAACTATATCAATTATGATGCTTTCAAATACAACATATATACTAAATCACTTGAAATTTGATTGCAGAAGTTCAAGTCTCGTGAGGAATTATTGGAGTGGACACAAAACACCGCACGTTCTTTAGGATATGTCATTGCTACTAGAAGATCAAAGGCATATGGGAACGACTTCGTGTATAAAGTCATACTTATATGTGATCGTGGCAGAGAGTATAAACCTAAAGAGTATACAAGTAGAGCATCTGGAAGCAAAATGACTAATTGTCAATTTCAAATGGAAGGAAAGTATTCAAAAGAACATGATTAATGGACGCTAAGGGTAAAATGTGATGAACATAATCATCCACCGGCACAACATATGGAGGGTCATCCATTTGCAAGACATTTATATGTTGACGAGACTCGTTTGGTGGCTAATTTAACAACAAAGATCGTGGTGCCACGTGACATCCTGTCAACATTGAAGGTTTAAAACGAAAACAATATGTCGACAATTAAAACAATATACAATGCACAACAAAAGATTCGGATGCACAGGCAACCACGAAGAACTCCAATGCAGGTTCTTATGTCCCTTTTACACACCAATGATTATGTCTATGGGTTTACTACATGTGATTCAAATGAGTTAGAAATTTTATTTTTCGTTCATCCAACGTCTTGGAAGATATGGCGTGCATTTCCACATGTGTTGATAATAGATGCCACTCACAAAACCAACAAATATAATAAGCCGTTTGTTCAAATTGTTGGTGTGACATCAACTCAAAAGACATTCTCTGTATCTTTTTGGGCTGATCAACATCTTAATTTTGGAAACAACACAACCAATAGATTCGAGAGTGCACATGCCAATTTAAAGAGATTTTTGGACTCTGCGAATTCTAATCTCGATTGATTTGTGCAACAAATTAATGAAATTGTGCAGTCACAACTCACTTCAATCAATGAAAGCTTTGAAAAAAGCTTAATTTTCTGATATAAGCATCACAATTTGTACTGCTTTGGGTTACTCAGAGGTTTTGTGTCGAACGAAGCTCTTGATATAATATTAGGAGAGCTCCAAAGGTTAAATGCGTCAAAGTTGGACTCCTCAAATTGTGGTTGCAAACTCTGTACCAGTTGTGGGTTACATGTGCTTGCATGCTTTCTGTTTACTCAAACTCAAGTTCGTATGTTCAATTACAACATATACAAATTTTTAAATACTACAAAAATATTTATTTTGTATTTTAATACAGGTGAAGAAATACCTTTGGATTTAATAGATATCTTTTGGAGAAATCTTAGTATTTCTAATACGAAGCCTGAAAAAAAAAGACGATATTTGTTGCGACGATGAAGTTGAAAAGTATAAAGAAAATTTCAACAAGCAGTGAGAAGCAGGAAAAAAAATTATTTGAAAAAACTAAAAGAGATATATGATCCACGCACAATTGATGTTGGAGAACCCACAGTTCAAAATAAGACCCGCGGACGGCCGAGTATGAAGAAACAACATAAAAAGAATGTCAACCCTCGAAATCTAGCTCCTCCTAGATGCAACGACTCTACCACATCAGAGTTCATTGGGTTGGATTTAAATAAAGTGTAACACCCATAAAATTCAAGCCAATTTAAAACTTTTAAAACATTTCCCAAAACCATTAACCATTACAAAACTTGTTTTCAAAATGTATCATATCAGAGTATCCCAGAAACAAAGTCATAAAAAGTGAGGAGTTGTACGATCACGCCTTTGCCTTGTCACGATCTCCTGATGTACTTGAAACAATAAACTGAACTGTAAGCCCGAAAGCTTAGTGAGTTACCCCCAAAATACCAACACCGTACAATCATAATCATAACATAATAACCATCAGCATGCATAATGAGCCTTTAGCATGACTGGACCGCCTCGCAGGCCTTCAGCCCATCTGGATCGCTCTCCGAGCGTTCGGCACGTCTGGACTGCCTCGCAGGGCTACAGCCTATCCAGACCGCTCGCCGTGCCTTCGGTCTGACTAGCATACCCTCCTGGGTCTGTAGTATATCCGGATCGCCCTGGGTGTGTTGGCCTTCAGCACAAAGCAAGACCGCTTCAACCCAACCCCCAATCAAACAAACATGTGCACATACATATCATATGCTATCATAATAACAGTAAAACCAATCTAGCAGATCAAATTGCATAGTAACATCCTATAACCAGGACACCAACCTAGCCAGGTCACTAACATAGCATAAACCTATAACCAGGATACCGACCTACCCAGGTCACTGACATAGCATCATCATATCACCATCCTAACTACCAGGATGCAAAACAATAAACATATCATGTAATAATCCGGATACAAATCCATAAAGGGCCGGCCTTGGTGCCTTAGACCCTGTTGATATAGTGAGGATAACTCACCTTGCAATTGCCGAACTGAAGAGGTAAGATCAAATACTCCCATCACAGCCACGAACTCCCACCCAACACTATGATGGAACCACATCTATGAGTGCCCAAATACCAGAATACCCTTGGAAGTCAAACTGGTCAACTCTTGGTCAAAGTCAAAGTCAACAGCCGAGGTCAACAGTCCATGTTGACCTGACTCGCTGAGTGCACTATACTGACTCGTCGAGTTCTTCCAAACCCACAGAGTCATGAAACCCTCGCTGACTCGCCGAGTCATCTCCCAGACTCGCCGAGTTGGATCGCAACTCATGACTCGTAACCCTAATGTGACTCGCCGAGTCGGGCGGCCTGACTCGCCGAGTTCCTTCGCCCTAATCCACAATCCAGCGATTCTGAGCTAACCAATTGTTCCAAATTGTAGATCCAACCTTCTAGGGCATGCTTCTCACATAAAGGTGCAAACTTTACGTGTATGCAAGGTGATTTTGGCTCAATACAAGCTAGGGAGAAGGTCCATGACAAGAATGCTCACAAACAAGCTAAAGGGCTGATACTTTATGATTTCATGGACCAAGACAAGTCTAGATCTGAAGTTGCAACCTCAGATCTAGACCCAAAACCCGAAATGGATCCTAAACATGCTAAGTGGCCCCAAATCTCATTCATGAATAGATCTAGATGCAACAAGGTCAAGGTAACGACTTGTTACCTTCAAACTGATGCCACTGAGCAGAGAAATCGAATCCACCAGCTCCTCTATGATCTTCTTAAACTCCAAGCCTTCTTCTTGCAAAAACACACTTTCCCTCCTTCACACTCTCAAAATGGGGGTTTGGATCGGTTAGGGCTGCTTCTGGACGTCAAGGGGTGATAAGGAGGCTGAGGTAAGGACTTAAGGTCCTTTAAATATGGTGCAAACCCAAAAATTAGGGTTTTTCTCTTCCCAACACCAACTCGTCGAGTCCATCCGCCGACTCGGCGAGTTGGTCACTTAACACGTGGCCAAAACCCGCTCCGACTCGACGAGTAGGCATACCTACTCGCCGAGTAGACTCCTTAAATTACACATAAGCCCCTAAAACATACTTCTGAAGTTTGGGATGTTACATAAAGAACCTAAAAGACATAATTATTCATACGCCATTGACTTAAACGAAGAACCACATATGCATGATCCATTCCTAATGAAGAGTATTCCTGATGTATTTCATGATTACATTGAAAATATACAAGATGTACTCGGTGATGGAAACTGTGGTTTTCGAGCGGTAGCTGTTAGTCTAGGGCATAGTGAAGACCAATGGCTATACATTTGGAAATAATTACTTGAAGAGTTACAAAGTCAATTTTATACATTCGGAAACAATTGCTTGAAGAGTTACAAAGTCAATTTTGCGACATTGGATGGTTATGCCTTTGATTGGTTACTTGATTGCCAACAAGTTTGGTGTGATTGTTCATTGTCTAAGCCATGAACAATCTACAACCTGCTTCCCTCTTTAGAGAGGTCTTGAAGAGTTTTAACCTCACCGAAGCGTTACATTGACAGTTGTAGGCAGACATTATATTTCAGTGTCTTTAAAAGGAAATTACTCAATGCCTCCCACCACAACATATTGGAATGCTCATAAAAGCTCGTCTGCATCTTTCTGGCAAACTATGTATTGGTCGCGTTTCAAATTATACAATCAACATAGGCTTCGTAGATCTGAAATACCTTGGATACATATCAAGGATTAAGTATGAATGTATTTGAACTCTTTTGATATGTATTGCTTTCAAAATTTTGTTTTATTATTAGTATGTCATATTTCTCTTTTTGCTACCTATTTGTTTCACATAAAACCAAACCATGCCCTTGCAATTACTAAAAAGGAAAGAAAGTAAAACTTTATTGAACACAAATTATTATACTAAATAAGCTTTCATTAATAGAAATTCAAAAATTCTAATAACTAAAGTATACATTGAGTTAAAGTAATATAAGTTTTATAAACTTTTATCTGGAGTTTAAAAGTATACATGTATCTTTGTAAATCTGAAATAGATGAAATGAAATAAAAATAAATTCTGAAAACTTGTATAGAAACTGCATAAAGAAATCAAAACTATAATCTTAAGTTTCATAAATCTGCCCAGTAATTTTATTATGAGCATAAAGAAATCAAAACTATAAATCATAAGTAAAAAGTTTCACAAAGAGCTATCAGTGGAGTAATATATATTCTAACGGAAAAGGATGGTGTTTCCTGATGGAGAAGATGATCTGGCGGTGTAAATCACCTATAACAAAATCCCTGGAAACTTTGGTACCAACATTAATAAATGGTGATGTCCCAAAATGAAATCCCTTTTCGAAATCCCAAACCCATATCTGATCATTAGATCAATCCACCAATAGTTTTTTGGGTTTAATAAAAAAGAAGTACAAAATGAAACCCAAAATCGCAAAATATTAAAGGAAATTCAGAAAACAAAATTCTATTCATAATCACATAACAAAACACATCTGATAATCAAACTCAGCAGTGGCACTTTGTTGGAAAATTAGATTCCAAATCGATTTTATAGAAGAAATCGCTTAACAAATTAATTTAAAAAACAAATTGATTTCAGAAATGGAGAAGATAAGCAATAAAACTGATTTTAGAGAAGAAAGAAAATGATTTCAGCGATGGAGAAGAGAAACTTACCGGCGACACTGCTGGCGGAGGAAGGTAATGAAGTGATGGCTCAGGCAGAGGAATTTCATGAAGTGGCGTAGGAACTTGCTGAAGTGGCTGAAGGTTGGAACCGGAAAGCGTATGCGATGTGTGGGTGTCGAAGCGTATTAAGGCACCAAAAGAAAACGAAAATGAAAGGGAAATCAAAATAAATTAAAAATCAATGGAGAGAATCGAGTATTAGAAGATTAAAAGAGAGGGGTGATGGAGAGAATGTGGTTTACCGGAAACCAATTCGATTGAAACTCCAATGAAGCAAATAACAAATAAAAAAAAGTTTCTAGGTTTTCACCAGAAAGAGAAACGGGAATTATTTAAGGGAAAAAGAAGAAGCCACCTAATATAGGGGAAGAAGAGCGATAATTGAAAGATTTTCTCCGGAATATAAGGCTTCAAAAACAATTCCATCCATTTCCTTCTTATCCCCAATTTCAATTTGTTTAACCAGGGGACCGAGTCAATAGTCATCGTTTTAAAACTTATGTTGACCACATACCATAAATTTATTGTACATATTGTATAAGGGGCTGTACCTCTTAAAATTCAGCATTTGAGGCTAAATGCCTATTAAGGTTTATATATATATATATATATATATATATATATATATATATATATATATATATATATCCTTATTCTAATAAATGAATAGGTTTATTTTCATATTGACAAGTGTCAAACTATTAGAGCTTGCCATTAATACTATATGTTACATATCATGTCACTTGTCAACCTATTAATTATGAATTTAAAATTTCAAAATTTAAATTTTCTTACTCTAATTACATTAAATTAATAATTGATTCTCTATTTTAAATTTCAAATTTTAAAATTTTTCACTCTAATTATATTAAATTAATAAAATTAGATTAAAAAACAAAATAAAATTAATACATATTATATGGTGATATAACTTTATGTATTTATTTAAATAAACGATTATAATTTTATATACCTAAAAAAATTGATTAATAATTTAAATAAACGTATTTATTTAATTTATTTAAATAAGTGATTAATAATTTTGATTTTTTAATATAAAAGCTTAATTAATTTTATAACCGTGGTTCTCACGGGTTATAAACTAGTATATATATATATATATATATATATATATATATATATATATATATATATATATATATATATATATATATATATATATATATATATATATAGGTAAGTTCAATTGAGAAAATAAAAAATGTTGAGAATGGGGGAATCATTCTCAGCCACTCCTTTATTTTTGCCGCAAAAGTCTCCGTTGTACCAACGTAAATTGATAAGGAAAACACATGTGTTTCCAACAAAACATGTTTCCTTAAACTATGCTAATCATTACCTTAATATATACAAATACATAGTTTTTTTCGTTTTTTTTAATTTTTAAAAAGTTATTTTTATCGAAAAATGATTTTAAATATACCAAAATTCATAATTTTTTATTCTCTACAAATAGACATCCATATTGATATACTTTTAAGATAAAATAATTTTTTTTTTATATTTTCAGCTATCGTTATTCATAAGTGAATAAAAATGCATCAGATTTTTGTTATAGTACATTCGTTATTCACATATGAATAAAAATATATAATAATTTTTTTTTACAGTTTAAGTATCATTTATACTAATTATTCATATATGAATAACAAATTAACTGTAACAAAAATCTGATAAATGTTTTATTCATATATGAATATAAAATATGACGACAACTAATACACGTTTTATTCATATATAAATATAATATATGATGAAAGATGATGTAAAAAATATATTTTAAGTAAAAAAAACTTTATTACGTGTCATATTCATATATGAACGATACTTAAACTATAAAAAAAAGTTAAACATACATTTTATTCATAAGTGAATAACGAATGTACTGTAATAAAAATCTGATAGATTTTTATTCACTTACGAATAACGAGAGCTGAAACTCTAAAAAAAATTTATTCTATCTTAAAACTATATCAATATGGATGTTGTTGTAAATAATTGGTGGTGTTGTAAATAATTGGTGGATGACATAATAATTGGTGCATGGCAAATTTGTCAACATTTCTAACTAGTTACAATTATATGTTAGTAAAATTTGTAGTATAAATACTCCTCCATTGTAAAGAATGAAACACACCAAAAAATTATAAGAGATATAACTTTCATATTCTCTCTAAATATTCTTTCTTCTCAATTAAAGTTCTTATCAAAATTTACTTGTTTGGTTTGATTTATAGTTACATTAATTACGCTTAATTCATAACACGTTATCAGCATGAAAGCTCTAATCAAGGTTACTAAACAAGTGAAAAATCACATATATCTTAATCAAGGTATGTATTACTTAGTAAAAACACTATTAATTATAAAAACCTCAATCATATTAAAATAATAATACTAATGAATTAATGAAACTTATACATTATGGACATTATGGACCACTAACAATTTTTATTTCTTATACTAACATTTCTTTATGTATTCTAATTTTTATACTAACATTTACATTATGCAACTAATTTTTATTTATGTAAACTAACATTTACATTATGCAACTAATTTTTATTTATGCAAACTAACATTTACATTATGCAACTAACTTTTATTTATGCATACTAACATTTATATTATGCTACTAACTTTTATTTGTGCATACTAACATTTAAATTATATTTGTTTATACATGTCAATGTTTATTTATATTTTAGATACTCTTCATAATTTTATTTAAACATTTACTAATATTTATTTATGTTTCTAATTAGTAAAGTTATGTATTAGTTATAAGTCTTATTATATGATTTATAAAATACATATACATATATACACAACGGGAATATATATGCAACAGTTATAAACAACAAAAACAACGACTATATTTTTTACCATAAATAAACATCTTTACCCTGCTTATTTACCCACAACAAATATTTCTCTCTTCTATCAAATAAATCAATTTCAAGAAATCAAGCTTCAAGATGATTCATCCTTTTGTGATAATCATGACTATAATAGTCATGTTACTTTTCATCCCAATCCTTAACATCGAAGATAATATGGAATTTCATCTACTTTTAGGCTTGTATGCAATGTTAGCTTTACCGCTTCTTTTTTGTGTAATATTTATTGAAATAAATGGATTTTAGTTTTAATTTTTATTTTGTTTAAAATTTATAGTTACATTATGTCCAACATTGCAAAGCTCGAGTTTGCAGCACTTGAAGTTAGTGGGAAAAACTATGTGCCATGGATGATAGATGTAAAAATGCATCTTGAATCCATGGGTATCTCAAATACTATATATGAATTTAATAATTGCTTGGCACAAGACAAAGCAAAAACACAAGTTTTCCTTCGTAAGCATATTGATGAAATGTTGAGATTTGAATATCTTGATGTTACTGATCCAAGTATTCTCTGGAATCTTTTGAAAGCAAGATTTGATCATCAAAATGAAGTTATACTTCCAAATACTAGAGATGAATGGAGAAAACTTACTCAACATTTCATGCAACAAACATTATTTTGATGCAACAATATCGGATGCAAAAGTTCACAAAATATTCTTAACTGAATGCATGTCTGCTCGTTGCAGAGCAAAACAATGAACTCTTAATGAAAAACCATGAATCTCGTCCAATGGGATCAATAGCACTTCCTGAAGCAAATGCTACAAATATTGATGGTCATCGAAACAATACACGTGGACGAGGGCGAGGTCGTGGTCGAGGACGAGGCCGTGGCTATTTTAATCGAAACCAAAGCCATAATCAGAACCATAATTCTAGTCGTGGACAAGGTAATAATCGTGGTCGTGGCCAGAAAAGAAATAATTACCAATATTCACAAAGAAACAATGTCCACACACAAGATAAGGCCAAAGTGGCAAGGCATGACACTGGGACATCACAAAAATCTGATGGTTCATGTTATAGATGTGGTAGCACAGACCATTGGTCAAGGACCTGTCGCACACCTGCACATCTTTGTCAACTTTATCAAGAGTCCATTAAAGGAAAAGGAAAAGAAGCAAACCTCATTGATAATG
This sequence comes from Lactuca virosa, assembly GCF_052849685.1. Classification (NCBI taxonomy): domain Eukaryota; kingdom Viridiplantae; phylum Streptophyta; class Magnoliopsida; order Asterales; family Asteraceae; genus Lactuca; species Lactuca virosa. Next base: position 168,949,067 of record NC_136426.1, on the reverse strand, counting down.
TTGAATTCACTCCGCTAAATGTTGCTGATTTCTGCAATGACATGGAAGACATAAACTAAAAAAAAATATCTATTATTGTTCTAGTAAAACTGTTTTTCCTTCGTTTGTTTTTCATATAATGTATTTCCTACAATAAATAAGCTTTCTTTTTAATAATAATTATGATTATGTTTATTCACTTATTATTCCTTTTATATGTGAAGTTTAATATGAGTCCAACTGGAGCACAACACCAAGAAAAGATTGGAGATCTTTGTATAGCAGATAGTGGTAGTACACATACTATTCTGAAATCAAAGAAATATTTTTCAGAATTAGTACCAACAAAAACAGTCATACATACAATATCAGGTCCTGCAGACTTGATAGAGGGAACCGGGAAAGCCCATTTTATATTACCAAATGGTACAAGCTTTTGTATAGAAAATGCCTTATTTTCTCCAAAGTCTAATAGAAACTTATTAAGTTTCAATGACATATATTTCAAAGGTTATGACACAAAAACTGTGACCATTGAAAATAAGAAATATATGTATATTATAGACAAAAACCATATGCTTGAAAAACTACCAACACTTGATTCTGGTCTGCATTATACATATATACATATGATTGAATCAAATATGTTAGTAGAAGGAAAACATTATGATCCTGGGACATTCAGTTTAAGGCATGATAGGTTGGGCCACCCAGGATTAACAATGATGCGAAGGATAATTGAGAATACACACGGGCATCCATTGAAGGACCAAAAGTTCCCTCAATCCAATAGCATAAAACCATGTACATCTTGTTCCCTTGGAAAGTTAATTATAAAACATTCTCCAATGAAAGTTGAAAGGGAGTCACCTAGATTTCTAGAAAGAATTCAAGGTGATATATGTGGACCGATTCACCCACCATCTGGACCATTTAGATACTTTATGGTCTTAATAGATGCATCCAACAAATGGTCTCATGCTTGCCTATTATCAACTCGTAATATGGCATTTGCAAAGTTTCTTGCCCAAATTATTAAATTAAGGGCACATTTCCCTGATTATACTATCAAAGAAGTGAGACTTGATAATGCTGGTGAATTTACTTCACAAGCATTTAATGACTATTGTATGTCTGTAGGAATTGTTGTTGAGCATCTAGTTGCTCATGTACACACACAAAATGGTTTAGCTGAATCACTGATTAAACGTCTCCAGCTAATAGCTAGACCATTGATAATGAGGACCAAACTTCATGTTTCTGTTTGGGGCCATGCAATCTTACATGCTGGATTATTGATACGCATGAGACCAAGTTCATATCATGTATATTCTCCACTACAACTTGCTTTCGGTTTAAGAGCCAAATATATCCCATTTGAGAATTTTTGGGTGTGCAGTATATGTCCCTATTGCACCACCTCAACGGACAAAAATGGGTCCTCAAAGAAGGTTGGGAATATATGTTGGTTATGAGTCAGTCTCTATTATAAGATATCTTGAACAATTAACAGGTGATGTTTTCACAGCACGCCTAGCAGATTGTCAATTTGATGAGGCAAATTTCCCATCATTAGGTGGAGAAAAGAAGATTCTGGAAAAGGATGTGTCATGGCATGAGCCTACTTTATCATATCTTGACCCTCGCACAAAGCAATGTGACATGGAAGTTCAAAAGATAATGCATTTCCAAGAAATGGCAAATCAATTACCTGATGCATTTACTGACACAAAAGGGTGACTAAATCATATATACCAGCTGTCAATGTTCCAGCTCGAATTGACATTCCACATGGACAATCTGATGATAAAGTCACTCAAGAGTCTAAAACACGCCTGAAGCGTGGAAGGCCATTTGGTTCTAAGGATAAGAACCCACGAAAAAGAAGAGGAGCAGAAAATGCACTAGATCACGAGGAAAGTGTTCCTGGAGAAACACAAATTATTCAAATTCCCCCAGGAAAGGAGGATGATGCATTAAATTATGGTCAGACAAATAGAATATGTGACCAAAATGAAACTGACAATATAGGTGCAATATTTTCTTATTCAGTTGAATGTGATATTATGAATGATGATCCCGAACCACAATCTGTCATTAAATGTCAAAGAAGAAATGATTGGGCTAAATGGAAGGAAGCTATGCAAGTTGAATTAAATTCTCTTAACAAGAGAAAGGTTTTTGGGAACATTATCCTCACACCTGAAGTTGTGAAACCATTAGGATATAGATGGATCTTCGTACGAAAAAGAAATGAGAAAGACGAAATTGTAAGATACAAGGCCAGGCTTGTTGCTCAAGGTTTCTCTCAAAGACCTGGAATTGATTATGAAGAAACTTATTCACCGGTAATGGATGCAACCACTTTCAGATATTTAATCAGCTTGACAGTATCTAAAAATTTAAAGATGCGTCTTATGGATGTTGTTACAGCTTACTTGTATGGATCACTTGATAGTGATATCTATATGAAAATCCCTGAAGGATTTAAAATGCCTGAAGCGTTAAGTGCAAAACCCAAAGAAATGTATTCTATAAAATTACAAAGATCTTTGTATGGGTTAAAGCAATCTGGGCGCATGTGGTATAATCGTTTAAGCGATTATTTGACAAGTAAAGGTTATAAAAATAACACTATTTGTCCATGTGTATTTATTAAGAAAACAACATCTGGATATGTGATCATAGCAGTCTATGTTGATGATCTAAACATCATTGGAACGAATAAAGAAATCCTTGAAGTGGTTGAACTTTTAAAGAAAGAATTTGAAATGAAAGATCTTGGAAAAACCAAATATTGTCTTGGTTTACAGATTGAGCATATGCCTAACGGAATACTTGTGCATCAATCAAATTACACAGAAAGAGTCTTGAAACGTTTCAATATGGAAAATGCAAATCCTTTAAGCACTCCAATGGTTGTTAGATCATTAAATATTGACAAGGATCCATTTCGTCCATGCGAAGAAAATGAAGAAGTCCTTGGTTCAGAAGTACCATATCTAAATGCAATTGGAGCTCTTATGTATCTTACCAATTGTACTAGACCTGACATTTCTTTCGCTGTAAACTTGCTAGCAAGATTTAGTTCAGCCCCAACAAAAAGACATTGGAATGGAATCAAACATATTTTTCGATACCTTCGAGGAACTAGTGATTTAGGTTTATTTTACCCTAACAATTCAAAACAAGGCTTGATTGGTTATGCAGATGCAGGTTATTTGTCTGATCCTCATAAAGCTAGATCTCAAACTGGATATGTATTCATGAATGGAGGTACTGCAATTTCCTGGCGTTCACAAAAGCAAACACTTGTTGCCACATCCTCAAATCATGCTGAAGTAATTGCACTAAATGAAGCTAGTAATGAATGTACATGGTTAAGATCGATGACACAACTAGTTTTAACTTCATGTGGACTTGAAAAGGATATATGTCCAACTTTAATTTATGAAGATAACTTAGCATGTGTCACTCAAATGAAAGAGGGATATATCAAGAGTGACAGGACAAAACATATACCTCCAAAGTTTTTTGAGTACACTCAAGAGCTTATAAAGAACCATCAAGTTGAAATCAAATATGTTCAATCCAGTAACAATGCAGCAGACCTTTTTACGAAGGCACTTCCTACTGCAATCTTCAGGAAACATGTCCATGGCATCAGAATGCGACATGTGCATATAACATAATGTGACAGATGTCTAAATAAGGGGGCGTCAACTATACACTGCACTCTTTTTCCCTTCGCTAAAGTTTTTTTCCCACTGGGTTTTCTTTAGCAAGGTTTTTAATGAGGCAGTACGTCAAAGTTGAATGCTAAAATGATGTCATCCAAGGGGGAGTGTTGTAAATAATTGGTGGTGTTGTAAATAATTGGTGGATGACATAATAATTGGTGCATGACAAATTTGTCAACATTTCTAACTAGTTACAATTATATGTTAGTAAAATTTGTAGTATAAATACCCCTCCATTGTAAAGAATGAAACACACCAAAAAGTTATAAGAGATATAACTTTCATATTCTCTCTAAATATTCTTTCTTCTCAATTAAAGTTCTTATCAAAGTTTACTAGTTTGGTTTGATTTATAGTTACATTAATTACGCTTAATTCATAACAGATGTCTATTTATAGAGAATAAAAAATTATGAATTTTGATATATTTAAAATAATTTGTCGATAAAAATGGCTTTCTAAAAATAAAAAAAAACAAAAAAGTATGTTTTTGTGTATATTAAGGTAATGATTAACATAGTTTAAGGAAACATGTTTGGTTGGAAAACACATGTTTATCCGTTATCCATTTCCGACGGTACGCCTAAGTGTTTTGCGGCAAAATAAATATGTGGTTGAGAATGATTCTCTCATTCTCAACCTTTTTTTTCTCAATTGAACCCCCATATATATATATATATATATATATATATATATATATATATATATATATATATATATATATATATATATATATATATATACATACATACCAGTCGTTTACCCACGCAATGCAGCGGCGGCGAATAGTTTTTGAACGTTCTATTTTTAGGGCCACATATAGTTTCGTTTTGTGAATTATTTCCCTTCCGGTGAATGGCGAATAGTTTCTGAGCACAGATGCAAGTGGTTGGTATTTTTCATCTCGGCGATGTATTTGATTAAAAACATAAGCACATTGTTATCTTAGGTTAATGCAATTTGGTTTCAAAATATACGCATGTGTGACGTTGTTTTATGTAAAATAGTCGTTTTAGGTTAATGCAATTTGGTTTCAAATTATACGCATGCGTGTCGTTGTTTTATGCAAAATAGCACAACGAATAGTTTTTTAGACAATTAGGGGATCCCATCTCTTATTAATTTTCCAAAAAGTACATTTGTAATCCTCTATTTTATATTTTTTTTATTCTGGATATTGATTTTATTATATTTCAAATATAAAATCAAAAAGATTAGAATTCTTGTATAGATCAAAGGAGGTTAGATTCACATGTCATACATTTTTAATACATTTTTAGTAATTGTATAAGCAAATAGTAAATTATCGTTACGATGATCATAACTTCATTACAAATCAATGCGTTATTTAAAATAATGAAATTAGAAAAGGGAAAAATAATTACATGAAATACAATACATAAACTTTTACACATCGCGATTGTTATGCTATATATGCCATATGCTAACCAACTCTTTCCTATAAAAGACAAAAGTTCGTATAATTTATGGTTAGAGAAGAACTTCCTAAACACCAAAAGTTTATAACCTAAGTATGAGAGCATGCTAATGATTATGTAGCTACATTTTGCCTGAAAAATGATTGAATAACTGTAAGGAAGACACTTAACCTATATCTCCTAACAGTCAAATTAAGGTTTAAATTGACTTTCAATGAATGAAAAATGGAATATAAAGTCTAAAAAGCTTCTGATATCTAATGAAGGTTATTGTAAAGAAACCTGGTTATACAAAGATTTAGTCTGAAAAAAACTAGCTATACTTGTAGAATAATGAAAAATCAAACTTCAAAGTACAATGTTATAATCAGACATATAAAGAAATATCCAAACTTTGTCCAAGCAACTACTAAATTTTAAGACAATGATGATTTAATTAACACTATTATTCCAACAGATTTATAAATTACCCAAATTACCTGTTCCTTTCAAAACCACCATTACCAAGACCATTTGAAATCTTAAATAATCATTTCCAGAAAACTTTATCCTGAAAATTTGACTTTTTCTATTCATAGAAAAAACAGAAACCAAGTTTTTACATTTTTTACATATTTTCTTATTAAGACCCTTGTGCCCATAATTAAGGACCAAGTTCTTACTTCAAACATCTTCCTAAATTACTCCTGTAAAAAAAATTGAACACCTACCTGTTTATCGCTCCTAACTAATTTTTTAGACAAAATGACACTACAAGAAATAGAAACATACTTCTTATCATTAGATTATACTTCAACACCTTATTCCTACACATCACAAGAAGATAACAATTTAACTAACATTCTTGACCATGTGTAGTGGATCCTAGCATCTACATTTTAAAAGACAATGTTTATTATGCAATAAAAGAAATAAATACTTTGTAGGCATAAAAAAATGGCATGTTGTAAACTTACCTTAAACAAATACATATATTTTGAAAATGAGAGTTCAGTTGGTGCAGCCTCTGGGACTGGTCCTGAAACTACAAACAACTACTCGTGTAAGAAATAACATGGTGCTTTATTTTTTTGTTTTTATTTTTTTACTAAAGTTTGACATAAACAACTATATTTTTGGATCATGGCATATATAAAATAGATACTTTTGACATAAACAGTTATCGAACATCGTTCAAATAAGAAAACATAAACCATTAGGTAAGAAATGTCCAAAAAATGTCAATGGAAAGTAAACAGCTACAACTTACAAATTTCTTCCTTATGGATTTATTGTCTTCGAGAATGTCAATAATATGAAATCATGTTTACAGTTGGTTGCATTTCTGATGGATAACTACCAAAGCAGGGTCAAGCATGTTCCTGTGAGTAAGAACAACACCATCCCACACAATTAAGAACACTACAAAACAAAATCCATGGGAAATAATTAAGATTTTATTTCTCCATTTTTTAGTCAACTAAGACATCAGTTATGCCAAAAAGCATCAGTACCCCTCTTTTCATTCTTCCTGGTACATTTTTACTTCAGAAAATATCCATCTAATTAAATGTCATCCTAATAAATAGTTGAATACAAAAAATGGAAATCAAGATTATGCTCCTACCTTTTGCTGTTCTGTGAATTAAGACCTCCAAACTCCTTAAATCAACAGCCTGCAAGTGAAATTTAAATTAAAAGAGATTCAACAGAGAATTTTTATGTCATCTTTGCTTAAACAAACAATTTCTAGTTAATTGAACTCAAGTTCTCTTTAGGTGGGAACCCATAAAACCGAAAAAGAGAACTTGAATCAATGAAATAAACTAATAAGATCTTGAAGAAATGCATTAAAATACGTGACAAATAATCAACGACCTGGTTGCATAATAAGAAATAATAAAACATCCACAAAAACCCATAAAATTAGGAATGAACTATTAAAAAGACTGGAGAATTTGTTTGGAAATTACCTGCTTGGATGATGGCAACAAAAGCGTATGGTAAAACCCAAAACAACCTACAAATCAAAACCCTTGTTCACCAAAGTAAAACTCAACCCAAAAAAAAATCAAATTTTGATGAAACCCAATCAGATTCAATATCAAAAACATTAAATTTACAGAATTTAAACATAATACCCTCGATTTTCTGAAGAAATAACCAAATCATGTAAATAAGTATTTATAATATCGAGAATGAAGATCGATTCAGCATACACCATTTGAATACTACCGAATTGTTGAGCATTCTTTAATAGAAAAGTGTTCCAAATATGAAGATTAAAGGGGTACCTTGGAAAATCCGAGTAAACTGAACGCACCAAGAAGAAAGGCAGGCTAGTGGCAGAGCAGGACGGAGAAGATAAAAATAGCAGATTTTCGGCTCACATGCATGACCTCACACACAAATGTGTAGTTACTGAACGTCGTGGCATTTTCATTATTCCATTGATTTCAAATACGCAACTCTTCAGATGTTATGAATGGCGAAATTGAGTGGTGGTGGCGATGAAGAGTGGTTTAGGGTTTATGGAGAATATGGAGCCTAGGGGTGGTGAGCAGTGGTATAGAGGTGAGATTCGAGAGATAGATGCCGAGATTAGGGATACTGGAATTCCAACTTGAACATAAAAAGCATGTGAAATACTGGGCAGACATAGCATGTAGATTACTTGCTTTCCACATAACGAAGACCAACTACAGGAAGATCTTCAGAGAAGGAGGCAGAGAGATGAGGTCGTTTATGGCTTCTAGATCCAACTCCCAAAAAAGTCTCTATGTCTTCCGGTGATAGTAATGATGACTTTACTGCGGTGGTGTACAGAGAATAATGATGGCTTTGGGTAGCTGCAAAAAGGGTAGGAGGTTTAGGCTGTTGGAGAAGTGAGAGAGAGAGAGAGAGAGAGAGAGAGAGAGAGAGAGAGAGAGAGAGAGAGAGAGAGAGAGAGAGAGAGAGAGAGAGAGGTGTCGTTTTAGATTATGCTTAAAATGGGGATCAATTCAATTTTTCCTAAAAAATTGGGGAATATGAGTCAAAGTAGTTATGCGACAGATTTGGGGAATGGTTTATATGCAATTTACATTTGTATCTTGTGCTGTATCATTTGTATAATTGGTTGAGTTCAAAATTTTAATATTATTTTATTAGTAGTTACTTGTACTATTAGCTTAATGGTTTGGACGTCTTAACAAATAATATTATTATATTCGATCTATTTATAGAAATAGTGAGATTTCTTTTATAAGATAGTAAAGATATATATATATATATATATATATATATATATATATATATATATATATATATATCTTCTTATCTTAATAAAAGAGTCCGATCTTACGTGGCATCTTCTCCACCTACAAAAACTTCTAAGTAATTTTCCTAATATGCCCTTGAGCTTTTAAACCCCCCAGACTTTATCTACTCATCCGTTCATTCCCCAAATCACGCCTCCATTTGCTCCAATTTCAAATAATTAACTCCAAGATTAAATGGGCTAATAATTGATCGAATTCAAATAGCTACGAAGAAATTGAATTCGAATCATGTATCATGGAGTAATATGTTCATATGTTCAACAATATAACTGAAATCAAATGGTTTATAAGTATCGGTTATGTACTCGCGATATGCACAGATAAATCGAATCAAACTCTAATGTATTTGGGTACACATCACCTTAGCTTTTTAATTCATGTTCATGTATGTACAAAACATCTTATTCTAATTTTTTTCTGCATTATTTTACGTTTAGGTTCCAAGATCGAGAAGGAGATGATGAAGAGTGGCATATGTGGCGGTGGAATTGAAAAAAAAAATCTGATTTGCAATTTGCAATTGCAGAAACAAAATATAGCCTTTAAAACCGCATCCTTCAAAATTAATCATCCATATTCAAATCATTTAAATGGGGCATATAATTCGTATTCCTCCTCTTATTTAAAGAGTATAAATCATCATCCAACTATTGCCCTACTATCTAATCACCGTAATTTTTTATCAAGATCGTAAGTATCCATTACAATTTCAATTTTGATCATCTGATGCATCATCTTCTATGATATGTTTTGAATTTCTTTGTTAATATCTTTCTAATCTTCCATCTCATAATAAGCTATGTTTGTTGTTTATCTAATGAGCCTGTTTTTGAATGAACACATAGTGGTTTCATATTTAACTACTTGCATTGATCCATAAGACCATTACTTTTTATTAACAGAGAGTCCATTGACACCACCTGAAAGTCGAGAGTATACTGGTGAGATTATGTTTGAAACATTCAATGCTACAGGGCTTTATACTGGCTTTATATTGGAGTTCAACAAGTACTTGCTCTTGCTAGTCGTATACCCGCGCAAAGCGGCGGCAACGAATAGTTTTCTGGCGGTGATTAATTCATTTTGGTGAATAGTTTTCTTGTGGCTATAGAGGGCGGTTAATAGTTTTGTTTCAGTGAATAGTTTCTTTTTTACAACTAATTTCCATTTCGGAAACATGGCATATTAAAAGAACATACATTGTATGATATTTTGGAAAATAGTTTCCTTAAGGGTTGTGTTATGGATTTTTAGTTTTTGGTTTAGGGTGTTACCAACATTAGTATTATAGTTGTTAGTGGTGTGATCCTAGGTTAGGAGTTTAATATGGAGATGTTATGGTCTACATTAAGTGATAAAAGTTTTTAAAAAATGCTAGTTATGACTTTTTATACATATATTCCCATGGCTATTTTTTATCGGTTAGTTTGTAAACATCATATTTCAGTTATCCATATGAAATGGCTAAAACTACTTGATTTGTTCAAATCGAACCACATTCTTAGAAACCGATCCAACTTTCATCCAAACCAGTTTCAGATATAACATGTATACAAATTAGACAATTGTGTACCTCTAGGCAAATACTTATGTTTATATTTTTTTTAAAGTCGGCTAAATGCAGAAAAAATTACTTAGTTTCACTTATATGTAACAACATTTTTTTTTCATATAACGTAATATGAACTTGGAAATGGTATGTTGTTAATGAGGTTGTTTATTAATTTTCTTTGTGGATGACCGATCATGATTGATGTATAAACCTCATCACGGAGAGTCAACAATTATGAAGCAATTTTTTTTAAAAAAAATATACAAGATTTTGAAGAAAAAATATTCATGTAAAAGATTAGATGAAACAATACCCAAATTTTTTTACAAAAAGGACATCATAAATCCTTTTTGGAAAGCAAAAAAACAATTTTGTTTATGAATTTAAACCAAGGTTCTAAACAACGTAAGACGTGATTTGGCGGCAATGTCAAACCTCAAGCTTTTCCGAGCCTTGGCGAGCCACGTTGTTTGTAAGGCGTGACTTAAGGCGGCAATTTTGTATATAATTACTATTTTTATATGTATTTTCAAATATTATTCTATTTAATATACATATATGAGTTAAGGCGGCGTTTTGGTAAAGCTTGACGACAGACACAAGCCTTCAAGTCATGGTGCGTCATGACGAGTTTTTTAGAACCTTGATTTAAACTCACGATTTTAAATTTTTCAATAAATCACACTTGTTAATGTCACACTTAAATCATATTATATCGAAAATTAATTTTACCGTGTTTTAAAATTGGCCAATCTGAATAAAAAAAACAAAAACAAAAGCGTGTATCTAACTTTAATAAATACGATCTCAATTTGCAACAACAAGGATACCAAAGCGGCGTGCGACACGCTAATTTCCTTTTGGCGAATAGTTTTTAGAGATTATGTGGCATATGGGGTGGTTGTAGGTAGTGTGTTCAACGCAAAAAAAAAAGGCCGCACACAAAGGATCATACATGCATCACGTTTAAGGAAACCGCCAACCCAAACCGCCTAGTTTAGGGAAACCGCCAACCCAAGAACCAAACCATACCCGAACAACCAAAACCTGAAAATCCGATTAACGTTTTGTTCAAACGGTTTTGCGATTTAAACCGAAAAATGCTCACCCACAAGTAGCTTTTACAAAACATGAAGCGTTTTTTGGCGAGACTTAAAAGGACATTGGTAATTCTCGAAAAAAGCTACCAATTTTGTACTATTTTTCTTTCAAAGGCTTGGGTCTTAAAAATGATAACAACATTCAAGTTTCACTATGAATGATAATAACAGTTAGAATTTTTATCTTTAACTATGAATAAGGTTCATCAAAATCTTTTAAGGTTTAAGTATCGAAATTGATTTTAATTGAATTTTTTTATTACTTTGTAGGAAGTTAAGTAATATATACATTGTATCCCACATGAAACTTTAAGACTTGGAAGTTTTCAAATTGGATGCTTATAAAAAGTTTCTAAACTGATTATCGACTTGTTAAAATGATTAAAAACGCAAAAAGACTCAAGTGTTAGGGTCAACAAAATAGGATTTTAATGCCGGTTTGAACAACAAATAATTGTTTCATCTAATTAAAATTTGAAGTGAATGGATTCAAAACATCTTTTAGATTTCACCATTCAATAATCCACATCACAATGTCCCAAGACTAATCCAAAGTAAAATTTCATAATTTGGTGGATTTTTAAAGTACAATGCCTTAATAAAATAATATGAAAAGTAGAATGCCTAATAGAAGAAAAATGAAAGAAATATGTTAGAATAAGCAAATGATGGTACTTTCCATATCTTAAAATTGTCCTGCCCTTGACATCTCCATCCATAAATAAATTAAATTTGAAACTTGCTGCCATGATTTTATTTTTCACGCCATAAAAATCCCAACTCCCAAGCTCTTTTTAATTCCCATTTTGGACAATTCTACCCTTGACATCTAAGAGTTTCCAAATCTCACTCCTGTGCAATCCGAAAACACATTAGCCAGTTATCACCAACATAAATCTAAAAACTAAATTTGTATTACCCATGAAGATAACATAAATCAATTTTTTTCGTTTCATAATAACCATTTCTACTTAATTTTTGAATTTAAGCCCTTGTGACCAGATTTTATACAAAACTTCTTCCCACTCTGGATGCAGAGTATATGAACCTACAAAATGACATAAAAACAATAAATGACATAAGTATCATCTTTAACATTCTTCATAGTAAACATGTGTGTATGAGAGAAAGTGAGATATGTCCATGTCAGGCTGACAAAATATATGCAATGCCTATTTCCAGGGGCTTTTTATAATAGTTTCTATTAGAGAACCTGATGAAAAGTCATTTTAGGGACAAAAAGGAGAAACAATCTTAAAATCATCATGGAATGTGGAATAAAAGAACATTTGATATACCTTTTGTCAAGGTTGCCCCCAAGGGGTACTTCTGTCCTGCTAACTATTATATGGGCACTCCTATCCTTGAAGTTAACCTTGTAAATGAAGCAACGATTCATTTAAACAAAATAAATTTCCCGTAGGATTCTATAAGATATAATTCGTGAAAGATTATAGAATATTATAACTAATACAACCAAAATCCAAGCTCTCTACGGTGGAGTTGTCTTTCAACTTACGTTCTTTATTGGACCTGAAATCATGAAAGACAAATGTTATAATCAATGAAGAAATAAATTAATAAGGAATATCAATATGTATTAAATAAACAACCAAAAAGCAATATACCGAGTGACTCGTTCATCTATAAAAAAAAGAAAAGAAAAAAAATGGTCTAAAAGGCATACATATTTAAAACTTTATATCATGAGTTAAGCTTAAAAGTACCATTATGTCCAACCCAATTTGATTTTTTTTTTGGAAATTTTAGGAATAAATAATTCATATGAAAGCTTGACTTGTATCTTGGCAAAACAATTCAGATTTAATCTCACTATCAGTCAAAGATTAGACAACAATCATACTAAAGGTGTGTTTTAACGTGGTAAACTTACATCAATTGGTTCTGCAGTGTTCTTTCCTTTGAATAATAAGAAGTAAAATATACAAATTTAATCATAAAAGTCACCTCATATGTATTTCCATCATCCAACCCCAATGTTCCTATCTCCAGCCATCTTCACCATAAATCAACCATCAAAGAAAAACAAAAACTTAGGATTTTTCTTATTGAGACAGAGATCTGGGAGAATGACGAAAATCAGAGAAATCAAACTTCATAAACATTAACCGATCAAAGAAGTTACAAATAAACCTTTGATGATATATTCTCTATGGACAACACACAAGAAATGAACTGCAAATCTACATATTTAACAAAAAAAACACAAAAAGATCTAGAGAAAGATGGTGTACAGGAAAATGGTTTTGGGAGGGAGAGCAGATGATACGTTACTTTACAACATAATCAACTTACATTATGAGATTTTGAGTAAAAAACATAATGTTTGAATTGGGGGAAAGTAGTAGAAGAGAGAAGAGATATTTGAGGTTGTTGCCTGGAAAATTATAGAATAGATGCTAGATTGGAGATTTATGTGTGAAAGAGGCTAACGGTGTGGTTGAGGACTTTTGATTCTAGCCATCCCTATGTTTTACGACTATTATTCCTCTGGTATGGGGAGTAGGGTTTTCAACAAGATATATGAAGTTGTGTGTTCGACGGTTGTCAACCAAAACATTAAAGTTCGTGGTTGCCGGAAACAATGGAGGCAAACAAAGTATTTACCTTTTTTCTCAATCGATGGCAGTAGCCAGCACCAAAGAAAGCTTAACAGTTAAAATGATTTAGCTTGAAGGAGGTTGTAGAGAAGAGGAGGGGAGATATACGGGAAGGGAACCGATATAGGGGGATGAAAGTTGGGGATTACAAATTTGAATCTCAAAGTTATCTTATACAAATATATAAGGGAGCTGAGACTGACTTAATCAAAGTAGAACGATCGGGTAAAGAAGTATATGCATAGAATAATTGTAACTTTAGTTTAAAGAGTTAGATTTATAAGAATATATTATTATTTTATTGATGGTTAGTTGTACTTTAAGCTTAAAAACTTGAACGTCTTAAAAAATAATATTATTATATTAAATTTATTTTTAGAAAATAGTAGGATTTCTTTTATAAGATAGTATATATATATATATATATATATATATATATATATATATATATATATATATATATATATATATGAGTTATTTTGAGAACTTAAAGATTTGCGAGAACACGAAAACTCCTAATTTGGTCATCATTTTTCAAAACTAAGACCATCGTTAGTCTTCAAATGTTGCGTTTGAAGCCATATCTAAACTACAAAAAAAAAATTGATGATTTTTTTTAAATGTGCATGTATGTACATTTGAATATTCATATATATGCATGCATGCATAATTTCAAAATCAACACAACAATTGGACTCTAATACCAGCGTTTAAGGGAATCACAATTTGAAAACATAAAAAAAAACATAGAAAACAAAAATATGCATATATCCAAAAAAAAAAAATTCGTCAAATCTTTTTTTAGCATATATGGATCTCTCTTAGATGCAGCTCTAGGAGTCCAATGGTGGTTTAGGTTTTGAAAAATGATGAGCGAATTAGGAGTTCTTGAGTTCTTGCAAATCTTTAAGTTCTCAAAAGTACTTAGCACTCTCTCTCTCTCTCTCTCTCTATATATATATATATATATATATATATATATATATATATATATATATATATATATATATATATATATATATATATATCAAGGTTGTAAAAATCGCTCGACGGTAGCTCGGCGGTCGACTAGGGTCAATCGATTAATCGGTTTGGCGGGGATTAATCGGAGGATTAATCGGGGACCATAAATTACTAATAAAACTATTTTAAAACTTAATATATCCTAAGAAAAAATAGTATTTGAAAATTTAAAATTTTTAAAATTTTAAAATTTTAAATATTTGAAAATTTGAATATTTAAAAATATAAAATTTTGAAGTTTTGTAAATTTTAAGGTAATATTTGAAATTTTGAAAATTTGAATTTTTTAAAATCTTCCCGCCGAGGACCGCCAAGGACCGCCTAGCCCGAATTTGACCGATATTGACCAATTTTCGCCAAACACTCCTAATCGTATTTAGTTGCAGACCGCCTAGCGCCTAGACGGCCGCCTAGGCCGATATTTACAACAATGATATATATATATATATATATATATATATATATATATATATATATATATATATATATATATATATATAATTTGATGTGGAACACTCAATCTCAAACCAAGAATAAGGACCCAAATCCACCGCTTCATCATACTTGTTTCAACCAAATAGAACCATAGAAGGCCCTAATCTTAAACCCAAAATGTTAATCAACATTCAAATTTTAGTCCAAATTTAGTGAGTTACTTAGAAAACGCCATACCTTTGGTTTTTGCATATCCTTTTCTACAACCAAGGATCAATTAAACTCATTTCAGATCGGTAATTTCCCAAAACATGCAATGAACCTCACATCAGCTTTCACAAAGAGTCAGTGTGCATAAGAACTTCATTGAAAACGAGTTTTGGCAGAAACAAACCGAACCATCAGGTAAAAATCCTTTTCTCATTAATCTAGTGTAGTAGCTATCATACATCCTCATTGTAAAAAAGACACATCAAGTATTAGATTTTTTTTAAAGAATTTTGTAACATCCTCAAATTTCAACCCAAAATTTTCTTTTTAAATTTAAAACAATCATTCAACTTTCATTCTCAAAAATAGATAAATAACCATTTGTTTAAGTTTAACAAACCATAATAAAAATAAGAGTAATAAAAGATAATGAAATCAGATGTGCAGATGTCTCCAAAAAAATGACCATGAATGCAATGCAATCAAACTGTTCCCTTCCCCTTGCTACCAGAACAACCTGTAACATTTAAACTTAAAGCGATAAGTACAAAGCTTAGTGATTTCCCTAAAATACCACATACCCATATGAAATCTTTGATCTCACCATAGTCTTGCAATCACTTCGTTCATATAGTATCACTGCATTCTTTCATACAAGTGTTATAATACCACCATAGTCTTTCATACAGAAGTGGTAAAGACAATCTATTAGCCATGATACCTACCGTCAGACATAGAATAGTGAGATGACTCACATGAATCAAAAAGTTGAATTCCAATTACTAGAAGTCCTATAGAATCAATTATACAAACAACCTAAACCAATCAGAGGATAACCCTTAGTCTACATTAATGAGTTCTAATCTATGAAATTTTTTTTGAAGGTTTTTGTAAAAAAAAAAATTAACATCGTTACGGTTCATGATATTTGTACAACCAAAGTGATAGTTTTGGTTGATAAAAAGTTGAGGTGTTCAAATATTGGGCATGTTGTTGCTTTAAGGTCATATTCTTCATTTACTAGATTCGTGGTCATATTGGTCATATATATGCAGTTTCATGTTCATAATGATTTATGGTTATTAATGAAGGGTTTTGAGCAAAACAACATTCCTATGGTGTTCATGCAAACCCAAATGCTTAGATCTAGTTTTTCTAATTGTACATGCATAATTGTCCAAGCATTGCAAAACCCTAATCTAGCATATCACAAAAACCGAAATCATGTCTAATAACTAGTTAGAACATTACCTTTGATTGTTGCTTGAAGATCTTGAGCCTTTGAGAACCTTAGCACCTCAAATGTTGTGTCTCTAATACATCACAAACACCAAAACAATTGGAGAAGGCAAGAGAGAGAGGAGAGAGGTAATTTTCGGCTCTTAAACTCTTCTTAGGGTTGTGGTAGCCGAAAATTGCATGCATAGGGGTTCCTTTTATAGGTGAGGTGTTAGGGTTTCAGTCAAACACTTATCCGGTTGCTTAGGCTCTAAGCAATCCATAAGATCTTTCTGGAATCCCTTCCTTGGACGAAATCTTAAGGCCTTATCCACAAGATTTCGTCCACCCTATCTTTAGGGTTTTCTCAGCCTACTTTGCAACTATCCAATAATTACAATATCAGTCCCCTAGGTTTAATTAATATCTTTTGACCACAAAATTAATTCTTAATTAATTCTTGACCAATATTAATTAAACATATATGATTTCTCCTTTAATATATTATTCATATAATATATTAATAAACCATAATAACCTCTTTCTCTATTATTCATCCAGTCAAGTTGATTTGGTGAAGGCAACCCAAAAGGACCATGCTATAACCGGGTCAAGTACATACCAAATATAGTTATGAACTTAGACACCTACTACAACAGTCTCCCACTTGGATAAGTCTAATAACTATAGATGCAAGTACGACTTCGAAATCCGATTAGCAATCGTAGCTCTCAAAAGCCGCTGTCGAACTCTGATACGTCCTTTAGATAAGGGATCGTATAGTCCTCCGTTCTCAAGATATCGTGTAGACAATCACATGGAACATAGTCATACTTATTGTCCAACAGTTTGTTTCTCGATCTATGATCTGTCTGACATAGAACTTAATTGAACACATCAACTTAGTCCTGACCGGGCCCGACACATAAGTCAAACCAAATCATCGAGGGGCCCAAGATATCGCTTTTACCCTCACAGGATAAAATGAACATATAAACTTTGACTGATATGCATTTACTATTTACTCATCAAATCATACACAACAATGCGTTTTATAACATCAAGTTAATGATGCGTTTACGCATTATCAATGCACAACCATCTCGCAAATAATAAACCATATATCTAGGTTTAAAGACTATATGATATTATCGTTTCACAATCACTCGTGATTAATTCCATGAAGTGAGCGCGGGTTTAATCCAATACTCAAATCATATTTCAAGAGCACTCATGAACGTTGCAAAAAACTTTTGCTATGTCTAAACACTTAGAAAATCTACAAGTCAATTCATGGCAGTCTTCTTTCATACATACTTCCAAAGTATGATCGACTGTGGATAGTTTAAATAGTCTTATTATTTAGGAAGTCAAAACATGCAAAGTGAAACAATAGTAAATAATTGACATAAGACAGTAACATTACTGATAAATAATACTCCTTTATTTAATCATCAAAATGTCAATTACAATTTATCTATTACAAGTTTCTATGGCTCTCTAATCACTAAAACTAATAACGTCCTTCAGCCTAATGCTCCTAGCGTGCTGCAAGTGCTTAACCCTACTCAGTCCCTTCGTAAGGGGATATGCTGGGTTATCCTCTTACGATACCCTCTTCACTACAAGGAGTCCCTCTTCTACCCGATGTCTAATGAAATGATATTTTCTGTCGATATGCTTGGTTCTGCCATGATCCCTCGATTCCTTGGTTAAGGCAACCGCACCTTTGTTATCGCAGAAAATCTCCATAGGCTCCTTTATGGATGGCACAACTCCAAGGTCTCCAATGAAGTTCTTCAATCATATTGTATCCTTTGACGCTTCGCTTGCTGCTATGTACTCTGATTCGCACGTTGAATCAGCTACAGTCTTTTGCTTGGAACTCTTCCAAGTCACTGCTCTCCCATTGAGGGTAAAGACCCATCCTGACTAAGAGCGGAAGTTGTCTTGGTCGGTCTGAAAACTGGCGTCACTATACCCTCTCACCCTTAAGTCATCACTCCCACCGAGGATAAGAAACCATTCATTAGTCCTCCAAAGGTACTTAAGAATATTCTTTACTGCGGTCTAATGTGCTCTACCGGGGTTCCCTTGATATCCGCTGACCATGCTCAAAGCGAAGGCCACATCAGGGCGAGTACAAGTCATAACATACATGATCAAGCCAACTATGGAAGCATAAGGTACTCAGCTCATCTCTGCTATCTCAGCTTCGGTACTCGAGCTTTGAGTCTTACTCAACTTGGTATTGCTTTGGATTGTAACTCCTATTTCTTGGAATTTTCCATACTAAAACACTTTAGTATCTTATCCAAGTAAGTACTTTGACTAAGTCCTATTAGTCTTTTACTCCTATTTCTCACAATCCTTATCCCTAGAATATATGCAGCTTCTTCAAGGTCCTTCATAGTGAAGCACCTCCCAACCCAGGACTTAACCTCCTGCAGGGTTGGGACGTCGTTTCCTATGAGCAGTATGTCATCAACATACAAAACGAGAAAGCTAACTATACTCCCACTGGCTTTGACATATACACATGACTCATCCTCGCTTCGCAAGAAACCAAACTCTTTGACTTTCTCATTGAAAAAAAGATTCTATCTGCGAGACACTTGTTTCAAACCATAAATGGATTTCTCAAGCTTACACACTCCATTAGGGTGTTTCGCATTGACAAAACCCTCTAGCTGACTCATGTAAACATCCTCAGCCAACTTTCCATTAAGGAATGCGGTTTTGACATCCATCTACCATATTTCATAATTCTAAAATGCAGCTATGGCTAGCATAACGCTTATAGACGTTATATTCGCTACTGGTGAGAAGGTCTCATCACAGTCAACTCCGGGAGTTTAAGTAAAGCCCTTCGCAACCAATCGTGCCTTATAAGTGTGCACTTTCCTATCCATGTCGGTCTTTTTCTTGAATATCCATTTACACCCGACCGTCTTACGACCCGATACATTGTCAACCAAGTTCCAAACTTGATTGTCATACATGGACTAAATCTCGCTGTCCATAGCCTCATTCCACTTTGCAGACTCCGGGCCTGCCATGGCTTCCTTGTAGCTGTTAGGTTCATCCAAATTTACTAGTGTACTATCACTAATAAACGTATCACCTTCACTTGTTATATGAAAACCATATAACACAGGTGGAACACTAACTCTACTGGAACGTCTAAGAGGTAAGGACTCGTCAATTGGTTCAACTGGAGTTTCCTCCTCGGGTTGAGCGCCAGCGTTAGAGGTTCCTTCATCACTTGATTCTTGGAGCTCTTCAAGATCAATTTGCCTCCCACTGTCCTCTTGGCTTATGAGTTCTCGCTCCTGGAAAACCCCTCGCCTCGCAACGAAGACAACATTGTCACTCGGTCTATAGAAGAGATATCCAAAGGACTTCTGTGGGGAGCCGATGAAAATACACCGCTCACTACGAGGTTCGAGCTTGTCGTGAGTCTCTCATCTTACGAAAGCCTCACAACCCCAAACCTTGATATGTGCTAACGAGGGAGCTTTCCCAGTCCACATCTCGTGAGGTGTTTTGGCAACCTTCTTGGTAAGGACTAGATTAAGGATATGGGCGACAGTCTCTAAGGCATACCCCCAAAATGAGATAGGTAACGAATCATGACTCATCATGGAACGAACCATGTCTAGCAAAGTTCGATTGCGCCCCTCAGCCACATCATTCAACTGCGGTGTCCTAGGTGGCGTCAATTGCAAAAAACTTCCGCATTCCTTGAGGTAATCGTGGAATTCAAGACTAAGGTACTCACCACCTTGATCGGATCGGAGCATCTTAATTTTCTTGCCCAGCTGATTCTCCACTTCTTGCTTAAACTCTTTGAACTTTTCAAAGGTTTCTGACTTGTGCTTGATTAAGTAGATATACCCATATCTGCTATAATCATCGGTAAAAGTCACATAGAAGCGGCTTGCATCCCTTGTGGTGGATCTAAAGGGCCCACATACATCGGTATATATAAGATCCAATAAACCCTTACCCCTTTCACAAGTACCAGTGAAGGGTGACTTGGTCATATTTCCAAGAAAACAAGACTCGCACACGTCATCATCCCTAAGGTCGAATGACTCCAACACTCCATCCTTTTGGAGTTGGGCTATGCGCTTCTTGCTGACATGTCCAAGACAACAATGCCACAAGCATGCTTTGTCCAAACTGTTGGAAGAATTGATATGTAACACATCATTTCCTAAGTTGTCTACAACCATCATAGTTTCATATATACCATTACAAGGAAATGCTTCAAAGTAGAAAGAACCATCAAAGAAAGCATTAATAGAACCTTTTTCATTATCAAACGAAAATCTAAAATCTTGTTTATACAAACCATGAAAAGAAATAATGGTTCGTGTCATTTCTGACGAGTAACAACAATTATTCAAATATAAACCTAACCCACTACTAAACACTAAAGAGTAAACTCCAATCTTGGTGACAGGCGACGCTTTCCTATTCCCCATGATCAAGTTTATCTTCCCATGCTCCACATCCCTACTTCTTCTTAGACCCTGCAAATTAGAACAAATGTGAAAACCACATCCTGTATCGAGGACCCAAGACATAGCATGTGATGAGTTTTTAGAATGAATAGTATAAATACCTGCGAAGGATGGATTTATCTTCCCATCCTTGATATCTTGTAAGTACTTTGGGCAGCTTCGTTTCCAGTGCCCTTTCTCGTGGAAGTAGTAGCACTCTGCATCCTTCGGGTTGGAGGAGGGTGCAGCGGGACCAACCTTGGTTCCACTAGAAGGGGAGCCATCGTGGGACTTTCCCTTGTGGCTCTTAGAAGGAGTCTTCCTCTTCTTACCCTTCCATTGCCCAATTGCTAAGACGGGGGCGGTAGTAGGAGTTGATGCAACGGATTTGTCTTTCAAACTACTCTCAGCAGTCCTTAGCAGGCCTTGAAGCTTGCTTAGAGTAACCTCCTCCTTGTTCATGTGGTAGGTCATGCGGAACTGGTTGTAACAAGGATGTAAGGAGTGTAGAATCATATCTATGGCTAGCTCCTCATCGAAGTTAACATTTAACTTTAGCAAGCGGTCCACGTATCTCTACATTTTATGCAAGTGGGTCGTGACAGACTCTTCGTCCTTCATTTTGGTAGTGATCATCGCAACGATGATCTCATACCTTTCCTGCCTCGCGCTTTGATGGTACCTATCCATCAAATCTTGATGCATCTCATAGGGGTAGTAGTCCTTGTAGGACTTTTGGAGTTTGGCGGTCATGGTCGCGAGCATGATGCAATGGACTTTCGTAGCATCTCGCTCGTGAGCCTCGAAAGCAGCGATTTCTTCAGGAGAAGTAGTGTTGACATTAACCTCTTTCAGCTCCTTATCGAGAATCTACTCCTTGTCCTCGTAGCGGGTGACCATACGGATGTTGCGGATCCAATCATTGAAATTGGTCCCATCAAAAATCACCCTCCCATACAAGTTCATGAGTGAGAATGAGCCGGAAGGGGTCGAGCCTGAAGCATTGTTGTTCGAAGTAGACAACTGAAATAGAAAAGAGACAAAGTTGAATTAGATAAGAATCCCCAATTAAACACCCAAAATGAGAAATTAGGACTAGGATCCAACAACATTATTCACAATTTAGAAGAGGGATGTCGTAATCCAAACTGCAAATAATTTGAAGGTAAGTGAATGACGATTCACTAATTTCCACCATGAAAAACGAAAACAAAATTAGGTTTTCAATGTATTGAAACTCCTAGATCTTTTGAGATTCATTAAACTTTTCAATGGCATGTTTAAATATCGATATGCCCTTCAAGTTTGTGACTGGGATACCGAGGATCACAAACAAGGTGTGAATAACTATGAAAATATACTTGGTACCCTCGATGTCATTTACCACCTAATCAATGTGCCGGTGTAACATCCCGAAATTCAGGTACAACTATTTAGCCCTTCTTTTATTCAAAGTGTCAAGTTAAGCCCTTAAGAGGAATTGGTAGCAAATGAGTACGCTGGGCGTACTCAAGAGTACGCTGCGCGTACTCATGCGCTTATTTTGGACGCGGACTCGCCTGAGTACGCTGGGCGTAATGTGTCCAGGTGCAAACCCTAATTTCTGACTTGTGCCCTATATATTGGATGCTAAGGCTCATTTCTCAGCCTCCATAGCAGTGAGTAAAACCCTAAGAGAGAACTTTTCATCGTTCTTAGTGAGTGTGTGTGATTTTGGAGCTAAAAGTGCCTTGGTGTGCTAGTGAAGAAGAAGGAGAGGAGTTTGTGGAGACTAGAGTTTGAAGTGCAAGTTTGGATCTGAGATCTACAGAGGAAGGAGCTGCATTTTGAGGTATAAAGTTCAAAACTTTCCTCTTCATTTGGTTTGTTGCTTCATGGACCATTTTAGGGTTAAAAGTCCCAAAGGTGGAGACTTTATGAGCGTAATGTGCTCCATGGACCTAGATCTGTCCCATTTCAGTGGTATTTGTGTTATAGATCCATAAAGTTCCCATCTTGGTCGTGGATATGAGATCATGCTTGAGTATTGGGATTTCTAGTGTTAGGAAATGGTATATTCTGGGTGTTAGTGACTTGTTCAGCCATGCAAAGGCTTAAAGTCATCGACTTTATGGATTAAGAGGCTTAAAAATGGTCAGATCTAAAAGCTGGACGTGAGTCTTAACTGTTTAAGACCTCAAGAGCTAAGGGACTGAAACTGGGATTTACGCCGGGCGTAATCCCAATATGCGCGGCGTACGGGGTGGCGTTCCCCGATTCTGAGAGACTGCCGGGTACGCCCAGCGTACACATCTGGTACGCGCAGCGTAACCCGGAGGGTTGACTTTTGGTTGACTTTTAGGGTTTGGTCTATAGTGGGGCCTTTGAGTTATGAGAGGGGTAAAATGGTCTTTTACCCTTCTGAGAGTACTAAGAGGAGGAATAGTCTAGCCTTGAGAGATGTATTGATTGAGAGTATTTATTTTACATGATTAGGCAGAGGCTAGACCTGATTTTACAGAGTTCGAGCTTTACCGAGTTACCCGAGGTGAGTCTTCTCACTATACTTTACCTAGAGTGGTAACAGAGTTATGTGACAGAGTTATTGTATGCTATCTATGTGATTTGTGGCACGACATTATTTCTATGTGATTTATTCTGTGTGTATACCAGAGTTAGGACCGGAAGGTCCAAAGAGCTAGGACCAGAGGGTCCACAGAGTTAGGGCCCAAGGGCCCACAGAGTTATAGCCTCGAGTGGCTAATATGTGTTATGTTCTATAGTTATGTGCCAGTGTATTTGTATGCTATTTATGTGTTGAGATTTATTGTGATATGTGATATGCATGATCCAGAGTTATCAGAGTTAGGACCTTTGGGTCCATAGAGTTAGGGCTAGAGAGCCCACAGAGAGTTGGGACTGGAGGGTCCCACTGAGACACACTGACCAGAGGGTCAGCAGATTCATAGCCTCGAGTGGCTAATATGTGTTAGAGTGGTATTTTGGGGAACTCACTAAGCTTTATGCTTACGGTGTTATGTGTTATGTGTTTCAGGTACCAGTGGTGATCGCGGGAAGGCGCCGGCATGATCTGTACACACACCCGCAGAGTTTATTATGATTTGATCTTGGGATTTGTAGTGAGATAAAATTGATACGTTGTTTTTGAAAGCAATTGTGGATGAATTTATATGGTTTTAAAAAGTGAAAAATTGTTTTGAAAATTTGGGTGTTACAAGTTGGTATCAGAGCCTTGGTTTGAGGGATTCGGATTCATCTTCGGGCGTATCTGAACTCAAACTGAGGATTTGAGAGAAATTTTGATGACTAAAAACTTTTTAAAAGAGTAAAAAGAGTTTTGAGACAAACAGAGCAGAGCCGTGTGTACGATCAGCCAGCGCCCGAACGGTGATTTCCCAAAATACCCTTGTAATTAGTGTTATGAGATATATTATGTTATGATATATGATGAGTTATGCTATGCATGCTAGAGTAGACTAGGTATTCTTATTAGGACTAGAGTGGCCTGATATGTGATGCCTTAGTCTAGGAGTTTTGCTGCTAGGGATACTTGAGAGTGTTTAGATAGCAGCGAGGAGTTTATGAGAGAGCTGCTAGTGAGTAGCATATGGTTAAAGAGAGTAGAGTACTTGGGACTTGGGATCCAAGGAGGAGGACTTAGAGTGGATGCTGATGCGGTGTGTACGGTAGTATAGGGCCCGTACTACTGAAGACACCGGAGCAGCGCGCACCCTAAGTAAGAATCCATTGGGTACTCAGGAACAAGTAGGGTTGAGTTATCGAGTGCGAGTATACTCGATCGAGTCTATGGTATCTTCATATTGTGTTTCAGAGACATCATGGTTGGAACATCGCACACGCCGGAGGGCAGCGGTATTAGCGATGAAGAGATTCGCAGTATGATTTTGACGAAATGACCGTGGCGATCCGGAGGATTGTGAGTAGCGGATCGAGGGGTGATGTCATGGTTCGAGTACCATGATTAGTAGCAGATCGAGAGGTGATGTCATGGTTCGAGTACCATGATTGGTGGCAAAATGAGAGGTGATGTCATGGTTCGAGTACCATGATTAGTAGCAGATCGAGAGGTGATGTCATGGTTCGAGTACCATGATTGGTGACAGATCGAGAGGTGATGTCATGGTTGGAGTACCATGATTAGTAGCAGATCGAGAGGTGATGTCATGGTTCGAGTACCATGATTGGTGACAGGTCGAGAAGTGATGTCATGGTTCGGGTACCATGATTGGTAGCAGATCAAGAGGTGATGTCATGGTTCGAGTACCATGATTGGTGGCAGATCGAGGGGTGATTTTTTGGTTCGAGTACCATGATTTGAGGCGGGTTGAGAAGAGAGGAGATGGTTCGAGTACCATGAAATGTGGCAGTGAGTGCTTCTGGTTTTGTCGGTTATTCCGCAGCGATTATCTAGACCAAGGTCGGATGTGAAGGAGTATGGGCCCAGAAGGCCAGGAAGAACGAGTTTTAGTGGAGCATCCCATGATAGGGAAACCGAGTTAGCTCCAAGGGATTGTTGGTGATATGTCATTCGAGTCGCAAGAATCAGAGTAGAGTAGGGAAGGTACGTTATGGAGGGATACGGTCTGAGCTGGAGAGCCGGCCGATAGTAGATATGTCACTTTCCGTGACCCGAGTGGTGCTATTTCCGTTTCTTGTGGGAGGCGTAAGAGGTGTTGAGATTTCGGTTTCTGAGTTGGAGTGAACCCGGTGGGATCGCACTGATGGTGACTTTTCAATCAGAGTATCCGGCAGTAGGTCTTCCGCGAGGGAGTGATATAGTTTGAGCAGGTTGACAGTGGAGACTGAAATGGTCAAGGATCAGGATGCATCCTAATTGAGTATAATAGGGCAGGTGTTAGGTGCGGTATTGGGCGATCAAGAAGGGTATATCAGGGCATTGACTCCTATTATTTCTGAGAGGTATAAGGGGTGGAAATGTGGTTTCGGCTCTTGTGATAAGGAGCATGTTGGAACGTTGGGCAAGGAGTCAAGGATGAGGAGTATGATGGTTCATTATTTCCAGATCCAGAGTTAGTGTTAACACGAGACAGTTGGGAGGTCCGGTGAGAGTATAGTGTGAGGTCCTGAATGACTAGAGGTAGTCACGATGGTAAGTTCTGAAGGTTGCATATGAGACCTTGGTATCTAGAGTTGTTTGATCCTTGTCAGAGAAATCATCAAGCGTTGCATAGCACCTTGCGGAATTAGGTGCGATGTTACTGGTGGAGACAGCATGAGGGATAGAGTGTTGGTGCACCAATTGGTAGTGGTTCGAACCCTAAGCGGGGAAGAACCGAGTATTTGAATTGAGAAATCCGCACCTGCTGCTAGAGTTACCGAGGTTCGGCCAGCGAAGGTCGAGGCACCGAAGGCTCGCGGGAGAGCTTTACAGTTGACAACGAAGGAGTTCCGCGCATCGCCCGATGTTGTGGCTGGTACTTTTTGTGGGTTCCGTACCTGTTTTGGTGATAATTGACTCGGGAGCGAGTCGATCATTTGTGTCAATAACGTTTGGTCGGCACATCAGTAGCCGACGAGAGGCGTTGAGTCGACCTCTACGAGTTTCCATAGCGGACGAACGAGCGGAGTATGTTATGAATGTGAGTCGATGATGTATACTCGAGATCTTCGGTGTTGAGTCCCCGATAGATCTGGTCCCGATATCGATGGGGGACGTGTGTGTCATAGTGGGCATGGTTGGGTTAAGCCGATTTGGGGCTGTCATAGACTGCGAGCGACAGTTGGTGACGATACGAGCCCCCAGTGGGGGACTACTTACGGTGTACAACGAGGGTAATCGATGTGGGTCGGTGTTTTGTTCAACCGCCAGAGCGAGACAGAGTTTTCAGCAAGGCTGCAGCGGGTATGTGTCCTATGTGATGGACACACGAGAGGCCGCTGGGAGGCCAAGTTCGATGGATGACGTTCCGATAGTGCGAGAGTCCCCGAATGTTTTTCCCGAGGAGTTGTCGGGTGTGCCTCCCGAGAGGCAAGTAGAGTTTCGCATCGAGTTGGTTCCGGGGGCAGCACCTATCGCCAAGGCGCCTTATCGCCTTGCGCCGCCAGAGACGCAATAGTTATCCTCGCAGCTTCAGGAGCTACTAGGGAAGGGTGTTGTGATACTATGGGGAGCCGTAGTACTCACTAGTCAGAGAGAGGTTGTTGTGATACTATGGGGAGCCGTAGTACTCACTAGTCAGAGAGAGGTTGTTGTGATACTATGGGGAGCCGTAGTACTCACTAGTCAGAGAGAGGTTGTTGTGATACTATGGGGAGCCGTAGTACTCACTAGTCAGAGAGAGGTTGTTGTGATACTATGGGGAGCCGTAGTACTCACTAGTCAGTAGGAGGTTGTGGTGATGTTATGGGGAGCCGTAATACGCACTAATTAGCGAGAGGTTGTTATGAGGAAGCCTTCTTGATCTGAGCATGACACAGGAGGGTTTTAGGCTTGAAAAGCCCTACACATGAGTTTTGGGAGCCTGGTGGTCGGACCAGGGGTGAGACCGGGGTCTCCTCAATGATTGGGAATCATTACATTCTGAGTAAGTGTGGACATCCAATCTGAAGGGATTGGATAAGTAAAGTACGCATGTGTTGCGGGTCCCCAAGCTATGAGTTGAATGAGTCATTAGAACGAGAGATTCCAACTACGGGCGGACCAAACTCTTGAGTTGAGTTGAGTCCTGGTGATGTGTTGTACAGACCGGACCGAAGGGTCCAACGATATAGATCGGACCGAAGGGTCCAACGATGAGTATCAGATGATAGAGGTCGGGGTTGAGTCGATCTCCAGTTGGGTACGAGGTTGCATTTCAGTACCGCCTACCACCCACAGACAGACGGGCAGAGCCGGCGGACGATTCGGACGCTCGAGGACATGCTTCGGGCATGTGTATTGGACTTCGGAGGAAGTTGGGACATGTATTTACCCTTGGTTGAGTTTTCCTATAACAACAGCCATCATTTGAGCATCAGTATGCCACCCTTTGAGCTGTTGTATGGGAGGAGGTGTCGTACTCCTATTTGTTGGGGTGAGGTCGGGCAGCGTGTGATGGGTAGTACAAAGATAGTACTTCAGACGACTGAGCAGATTCAGCAGGTCAGACAGAGGTTGTTGACCGCTCAGAGCCGCCAGAAGAGTTATGCGGACAGACGTCGCTCGGGGCTTGAATTCCAGGTTGGTGATTTAGTACTCCTGAAGGTATCTCCTTGGAAGGGGGTGATCCGATTCAGGAAGAGGGGTAAGTTAGGACCTCGGTATATTGGTCCTTTCAGGGTGACTGCCAGGGTGGGCAGGGTAGCGTATCGTTTGGAGCTACCTACGGAGTTGAGCCAGATTCACGATACCTTCCACGTGTCTCAGTTAAGGAAGTGTATCGCTGATTAGTCGGCAGTGGTTCCGTTAGAGGACATTCAGGTGGATGCGAGCCTGAATTATGTTGAGAGATCGGTTGCGATTGTGGATCGAAGGATCAAGACTTTGAGAAACAAGGAGGTGCCATTGGTTCAAGTCCAGTGGCAACATCGGAAGGGTTCTGAAATGACCTGGGAGCCGGAGTTAGAGATGCGCGAGCAGTATCCAGAGTTATTTGTTGAGTGAGACTTCGAGGGCGAAGTCTAGTTCTAGTGGGGGAGAATTGTAACATCCTAAAATTCAGGTACAACTATTTAGCCCTTCTTTTATTTAAAGTGTCAAGTTAAGCCCTTAAGAGGAATTGGTAGCAAATGAGTACGCTGGGCGTACTCAAGAGTACGCTGCGCGTACTCATGCGCTTATTTTGGACGCGGACTCACCTGAGTACGCTGGGCGTACTCAGGGTTACGCTGGGCGTAATGTGTCCAGGTGCAAACCCTAATTTCTGACTTGTGCCCTATATATTGGATGCTAAGGCTCATTTCTCAGCCTCCATAGCAGTGAGTAAAACCCTAAGAGAGAACTTTTCATCGTTCTTAGTGAGTGTGTGTGATTTTGGAGCTAAAAGTGCCTTGGTGTGCTAGTGAAGAAGAAGGAGAGGAGTTTGTGGAGACTAGAGTTTGAAGTGCAAGTTTGGATCTGAGATCTACAGAGGAAGGAGCTGCATTTGGAGGTATAAAGTTCAAAACTTTCCTCTTCATTTGGTTTGTTGCTTCATGGACCATTTTAGGGTTAAAAGTCCCAAAGGTGGAGACTTTATGAGCGTAATGTGCTCCATGGACCTAGATCTGTCCCATTTCAGTGGTATTTGTGTTATAGATCCATAAAGTTCCCATCTTGGTCGTGGATATGAGATCATGCTTGAGTATTGGGCTTTCTAGTGTTAGGAAATGGTATATTTTGGGTGTTAGTGACTTGTTCAGCCATGCAAAGGCTTAAAGTCATCGACTTTATGGATTAAGAGACTTAAAAATGGTCAGATCAAAAAGCTGGACGTGAGTCTTAACTGTTTAAGACCTCAAGAGCTAAGGGACTGAAACTGGGATTTACGCCGGGCGTAATCCCAATACGCGCGGCGTACGGGGTGGCGTTCCCCGATTCTGAGAGACTGCCGGGTACGCCCATCGTATACATCTGGTACGCGCAGCGTAACCCGGAGGGTTGACTTTTGGTTGACTTTTAGGGTTTGGTCTATAGTGGGGCCTTTGAGTTATGAGAGGGGTAAAATGGTCTTTTACCCTTCTGAGAGTACTAAGAGGAGGAATAGTCTAGCCTTGAGAGATGTATTGATTGAGAGTATTTATTTTACATGATTAGGCGGAGGCTAGACCTGATTTTACAGAGTTCAAGCTTTACCGAGTTACCCGAGGTGAGTCTTTTCACTATACTTTACCTAGAGTGGTAACAGAGTTATGTGACAGAGTTATTGTATGCTATCTATGTGATTTGTGGCACGACATTATTTCTATGTGATTTATGCTGTGTGTATACCAGAGTTAGGACCGGAAGGTCCAAAGAGCTAGGACCAGAGGGTCCACAGAGTTAGGGCCCAAGGGCCCACAGAGTTATAGCCTCGAGTGGCTAATGTGTGTTATGTTCTATAGTTATGTGCCAGTGTATTTGTATGCTATTTATGTGTTGAGATTTATTATGATATGTGATATGCATGATCCAGAGTTATCAGAGTTAGGACCTTTGGGTCCATAGAGTTAGGGCTAGAGAGCCCACAGAGAGTTGGGACTGGAGGGTCCCACTGAGACACACTGACCAGAGGGTCAGCAGAGTCATAGCCTCGAGTGGCTAATATGTGTTAGAGTGGTATTTTGGGGAACTCACTAAGCTTTATGCTTACGGTGTTATGTGTTATGTGTTTCAGGTACCAGTGATGATCGCGGGAAGGCGCCGGCATGATCTGTACACACACCCACAGAGTTTTATTATGATTTGATCTTGGGATTTGTAGTGAGATAAAATTGATACATTGTTTTTGAAAGCAATTGTGGATGAATTTATATGGTTTTAAAAAGTGAAAAATTGTTTTGAAAATTTGGGTGTTACAGCCGGTTAACCACACACACTCCATTGATCTATAATAAACATCGAGTCACCCTTTTCCACCATTGCTAGTCCATATTAGTGTGCCGATTATCCGTGCACGCTCCACTAACGACTTGGCAGGGCGCAAAGTGTAATTTCGTGGAATAGCATCACTTCACATTTTTCCTAAAGTAACTAAGATTGAGAATTTTATAAAAACATTTAGTTACTTTATTAATCATTATACTTTTAATGAGGAATTAGTTGCCCTATCCTACCCGTTCGGCTAACGACCCTCCACCAATCAAGGAAACAGTTGGTGAGAGTGGACACCCATTAAACTGTCATTTTATAGGCAGCAACCTTATACCCCCCTTATAGATCGACTTCGTGAATGAGTCCTACTAACGGTAAGACTAGCTTAATCTTATACATATATATAATAATTAATTTTATAATATTATAATAGTATAAGGGTTTACTTTTAAACAAAATTCTAGGGTTTGGAATTTAAACGTTTCAAGATTAAAACTTTTAATTAAAATTTTAAATCCCAAAATTTGAGTGCAAGTTTTGAAACCTTTCAAAAACTTTCTAGATAAAATTAAAATAATTTAATTAATCAAATAATTTGTCATTATGTAAATTTGACCTAATTCAATTCATGGCAACATAATTCATACAAATAATCATCTTTATCATATAAACTAATAATTATCTTATGGATTGACAATTATCTTCTAACTGGATTAATATATGCATTACCATAACAGATAAAAACGGATTTTAATTAGAAAAACAATTTATGGTAATCCTCCAAATCTAATCTTAGCCAAAATCCCGAAAATTTTCGTCAGATCCCATTCCGTGTCGTGGAATGCTATTCCACGTTGTGGAATCAGACAGAATAAAAAAACGAAAATTTTCAGCTTTGAACAATAAACTTTGCATCAAATACATTAGAATAAACATCCTAGGCTCTGCTACCACTGAAGGGTTTTGAGCAAAACAACATTCCTATGGTGTTCATGCAAACCCTAATGCTTGGATCTAGTTTTTCTAATTGTACGTGAATAATTGTCCAAGACTTGCAAAACCCTAATCTAGCATATCACAAAACTCGAAATCATGTCTAATAACTAGTCAGAACATTACCTTTAATTGTTGCTTGAAGATCTTGAGCCTTTGAGAACCTTAGCACCTCAAATGTTGTGCCTCTATTAGATCACAAACACCAAAACAATTGGAGAAGGCAAGAGAGAGAGGGGAGAGGTAATTTTCGGCTCTTGATCTCTTCTTAGGGTTGTGGTAGCCGAAAATTGCATGCCTAGAGGTTCCTTTTATAGGTGAGGTGTTATGGTTTCAGTCAAACACCTATCCGGTTGCTTAGGATCTAAGCAGCCCATAAGATCTTCCTGGAATCCCTTCCTTCGACGAAATCTTAAGGCCTTATCGACAAGATTTCGTCCACCCTATCTTTAGGGTTTTCTCAGCCTACTTTGCAACTATCCAATAATTACAATATCAGTCCCATAGGTTTAATTAATATCCTTTGACCACAAAATTAATTCTTAATTAATTCTTAACCAATATTAATTAAACAAATATGATTTCTCCTTTAATATATTATTCGTATAATATATTAATAAACCATAATAACCTCTTTCTCTATTATTCATCCAGTCAAGTTGATTTGGTGAAGGCAACCCAAAAGGACCATGCTACAACCGGGTCAAGTACATACCAAATATAGTTATGGGCTTAGACATCTAATCCAACAATTAAACGATAACAACAAACTATAAATCATCGCAATAATGAAATACCCCAAATTCTCATTATAGTTTCTAGATCGTATTCCTTTCAGGTGATATATGCAAACCAAAAGATCATATTCCCCTTTGATTAATCAAACATTACATGGTCTACTATACCATACTACCCTACACCTCATACTAACTTAACCATACATGAAACATCCCAAAAATACGGTCCAAAAATTTCGTTTTAAAATCATTTAAGAAAAACCATAAGTCATCAAACGTCATATAAAAATCATAAGTTATGTATCTCAAAACATCATATCAAAATATTGTATCAAAATCACATGTCTAAATATCAGAGTCTAAACATCCCATACTGAACAAATGGTGTGTGCACTGCAATCATCCCGAGCTCTTCCCCTTGCTACTGGAAGTACCTGAAACCAAAACTAAAAGCTGTAAGCACGAAGCTTAGTGAGTCTCCCTAAAATACCACATACCATACACATAAACACATAATATCATACCTTGGGCCTTGCCCACTACATCGGGCCCCGCCCTGCATCGGACGAATCCGGCATCGGGCCCCGCCCGACATCGGACCGAAGTCTGGTATACATATTAACAGACATATAGCATAAACACATAACATAAACATATAAACATTCCTCGGGCTTGCCCCGACATCATACCGATGTCCGGAACACATAACACATAACATATAAGCTAAACATTCCTCAGGCTTGCCCCGACATCGGACAGAACTCTAAAACATATAAATAAGCACATGCAAGAATCACGAAGACATCAAGCATAAAAACATTCCTCGAGCTTGCCCCGGCATCAGACCGTAGTCCGGAAACATATAATCTACATTGGGCTAACCCCGACATCGTACCTAAGTTCGGCATACGCTAATATACATAAACGGGCCGTATAAATGGTACAACGGATCCCATAGAGGTAATGCCACCAAATCTTGAGGGCGAAAACCACAGCCCCCAGCTCTAAATCATGCGTCGCATAGTTAGCCTCATGAGGCTTCAACTGTCTCAAAGCGTATGCTATCACATGACCCCTCTACATCAGTACTGCACCCATGCCAGAGATCGAAGCGTCACAGTAAACCACAAAGTCATCGATGCCCTCCAACGAACTCAGAATCGGTGCCTCACATAACCTCTGTCTGAGAGTCTCGAAGGCTGCCTGCTGCTCTGGCCCCTAGCGGAATGTCACCGACTTCTTGGTCAGTCAAGTCAAAGGAACATCAATCTTTGAGAAATCCTAGATGAATCTCCGGTAATAACCCGCAAGACCAAGAAAACTTCGAATCTCAGTGGGAGACCTTGGAACCTCCCACTGCATCATGGCCTCTATCTTGGCCGGATCGACCAGAGTACCCTTCTGGTTGACAAGGTGCCCCAGAAACTGCATCTCGCGCAACCAGAACTCACACTTAGAGAACTTTGCGAAAAGTCTCTCCCTCCTCAGTGTCTCCAGTACCTCCCTCAGGTGCTCCTAATGTTGCTCCTGAGTCTTGGAGTAAACCAAGATGTCATCAATGAAGACTATCACAGACCGGTCCAACATCGGTCTGCACACGTGGTTCATGAGGTCCATGAACGCCGCCGGAGCATTGGTGAACCCAAACAGCATCACCACAAACTCATAGTGACCATAGTGAGTCCTAAAAGTTGTCTTCTGCACATCCTCATCTCTGACTTGCATCTGGTGATAACCCAATCGCAGATCAATCTTGGAGAACCAAGATGCGTGCTATAGCTGATCAAACAAATCATTAATCCTCGGGAGGGGGTAACGGTTCTTCACCGTCACCTTATTCAGCTCCCGGTAGTCTATACACATGCGATGTGACCCGTCCTTCTTTTTCACAAACAAGATCGGGGCTCCCCATGGCGAACTGCTCGGCCTGATAAATGTCTTGTCTACCAGCTCCTGCAGCTGCGTAGACAACCCTACATCTCGGGAGGAGCCAACCGATATGGTGCCTTGGCTATCGGAGCCGCTCTAGGAATGTGTTAGGGTTGACCCCCGTAGTTGCAAGAACCTGTCCAAGATGCAAATTTCGGGACAAAATTCCATCTAACGGGGGGATGATGTGACAATTGGAAAATTTTGGAACAAGCAAGGTCTAAATTGTAACTATGTATAAGCGAATCCATAGCGTAACTTTGTTGCAATAAAACTTTGAAAATCATATTCGTAATAAACACTTGAAAGTCAACAAAATAGACCAAGAATTACGAAAATTCCATTTGCATTTAAAGTGTTTCGGCCTAGGACCCCAAAACATGGGATTTCGGTTGATGCAAAGACCAAAATCACATGTGATTTCGGTTTACATTAAGACCGAAATCACCCTGTGATTTCGCTTATAGCATGGGCCGAAATCACAAGTGAGTGTGGTGTTTTCCAGTGAGTTTTCTAAGTGATTTTGGGGTATCTTTGGGGTTTTCGAGGGGGTTTTCGGTTAAGAGAAGAAAAGAATAGGAGTTAACTTCGTGATTTAGATGTTTCCTCCTTTCCAATACAAAACTATACCCATCAAATATCCATGCTTTAACTAACAGATAACAAAGTAAACATCCCATCACTTTACCTCCTTATCTTAGGCTGAAATCACCACCTAAGCTCCCCACCATTTCCATTACTACTTTCTGTTAACTTCATTTCCTCTCAAAGAACCAAGTTCAAGCTTCCAAGGATTAAATCTTCAAGCTTATTCTTAGAGTTTTGGTAAGTTTTCTTGTTAATCTAGTGTTTTTATACACTATCATGTTAGCTTCATCATATTTACACATATTATTATGTGTTAAAACTCTTAGGATAATATCACCTTCAAAGAGTTCATCAACCACATTCAAGTGTTTTAGGCTTAGACATCTTCACACCATCTCTTCAAACAACCCACAAATCCACTCAAGGTGAGTTCTTACCCCCACATTTTCAAGTTTTTCATGTTTTAGGGTGGGAATACAAGTAAAGTTAGTTTTTACATAAATACTTGCATATTTCATCTCTATGATATATATAAAACATTATTTGCATGGAATATGGTTACCACTAGTTTGTAGACAAATATTTGTGATCTATTAGTTTTGAAATGAAAAACGAACAAAACAAAACATAAATTTTGTTATCTAATCATAAGGAAAGTTATGATTTCGAAAATACAAATATTTTTGGGACATTTTACCAACGTATAGCTTTGCTAAGAAAAAGCGTTACAATCTAGATATTTCACCATTTTGTGGGTTACAACCCAAAACATGATGTTTTGACATACATTTTGAAACCAGAAAATGATGTTTAAAGGTATAATTATTGCATTTACAAGAAAATGATGTTTTCAGCTCATGTAAATCGATTGATACTGGTTGTGAGACATTTGGCTTCACCGTACCTACCAAAGTACACACTAAAGTCCTGAAATTATTGTGACAACCATCAAATTTCGGTCAAGTCAAAGTCAAACAAAGTCAACTAGTCAAACCGGTCAACTCCATTAACCCTTGTATGTTAGGGTCTACGTTATGTAATCACTGTACAATTCGCTATTTTAATGAGAAAACATCATTTGGAAAGTTCATGTGTTTGATATTCCTTAGCCTTAACAGTGCTAAACAACGAACCAAAGCGATAAAACACTATTGCCCAATCATCGGGATTGTGTAGGACACTAAATCATGGCTTAACGGGGTCTATGGACCTTGCGTTGTGAAGCCGGACACTCAAAAAGATCACAAACGAAACCTCTCGCAATCTCATTCAAACCCTACTCAAGATTACTTGACGCTAATAGGATCGAAACTCATACACTACGATATAAATTGACGTTAATAGCAACATAGTATAGTACAACGTTATAACTATAATCAAATTAAATTATGATACCATATTAAAATCAAATCAAAGTATAATGCTCTAATTAAATTTAAAAGAATCAAACTTGAATGCTATAATTAAACTTCAAATCAAAGTAGATTGTTATAATCAAATAATAACTCATCTTTTATAAAACTCTATTTTTATAAACTTTACATTAAATTTTATAAAACTCTATTTTTATAAACTTTACATTAAATTTTATAAAACTCTTATATTAATTATGTAAAAGATGCTTGTGTTAGTGGGAAATTATGAAGACCACCAAAAGCAAAAAGATTATTCCCATGGTCTCCCACTCACACCTCCCATCCACTTTCCTTTCCTTTTTCTCCCAACACATTATTCTCTTCACCACTTAAACCTTCTCTATTCTTTCTCTCACTCTCAATCTCGAAATTCATCCAAGAAATACTCATATTCCAGCCAAGAACAATCTATTATACTCAAATCTTCATCCCTCTTGAAGCATTCATCAAGGTATGTTGTTAAAAGTTTCAAATTCATACAAGAAACAAATTAAATCCACCAAAATATCTAAAACTCATTTTATGCATAAACCTGATTTTTCTCAGAATCCCATCAATAAAATAAGAAGTTCTGGAAATTTTCAGAAAATAACTTATTTTTATTGAATTACTATAATTATTGCAATAAAGTAGGGCAATAATTCACATAAAATACTTTTTGCATTCAATAAATTCTGAGAAAATTCTGGGATGACCAATATATTGATTAAACATAATTTATGAAGTTTCATGCATTTATATTACTATTTACTATTATTTATGACTTTATTGATTAATTAATAATGAAATATATAAAAAATACTTCCCCTAGTCACAAATATCCGAAACTTATACACTTCGCTCTATATCATGTTATAAAACTATGGTTAATTTTACAGAATTTTTGGGAATCATTTATTATTTTTCCCGAATTTTGTTGTTGTTTAATCATTAAAGTATTAAATAAATACTAAAACAGTTCAGAAAAATATAAAATTTTTACAGTAATTAACATTGTATGAAATAATGATTTCCTAATAATTTCATAATTTTTCAATACTGTGTACTATTTAAAACCATTTTCCTAAGTATTTAAGCATGTAAAAATGCATTTTAATGATTATTTCATATAAATAATTGTTAAAATCTGTAAATAATTATAATTGGGCAAATTATTATTTTAATAAGAAATTATTAAAATCTGGCCTAAATTGAAAATATAAATTAATTATGCAAAGTAATTAATTCAATTTAAAATTCTTTTAACAAATGAATACCTTAATATTATAATCAAAATGAATTATTGTTAATTCATCTAATATAAGAATATGTGTCTAATTATTTGTATTAGTACTCTATTCTCGTTTAGCAGTTCCTAAACCAAAACTATTAATTATATTAGGTTCTACGCCATTTTGACCCGAACCGTCTATCGTACGACACACGCATTTCGTTTTGGGACTAAAGTGAGTATCTACCCCATATTTTATAATTTTCAATACTTTTGGGGTGTATCATGTGGTTCTAATATGTTCCAACTTCATTTTATTGTTTTATCACAATTGAGACATTGTTGGGACATTTATACGTGAGTCATTAATTGTATAACTATTGTTTGTTTACGCTACATGTACTTGTAGTGCATTATCATTTTTAGTCTAATCTCCATGACTATGCCCGTATTCTTGAGGTACGTTATGGACAATAATAGCACTATTGGGTTGACCACCCCGCCTTGGGACGCTAAGGTGATTGATCGCACGTGGTTGAGTGTGTATGATGATTAGATGCTCCATCCTATATATATTTATATATATATATATATATATATATATATATATATATATATATATATACATATGTATATATAGGGTGAGGACTTATTGTTGTTGTTATCATTTGTTAATCAATTTTTGATTTATAAACCGTTATCTCAAATACAATTGTTTGTCGACTTCAAAAGAAAACAAATTTCAAATTATAAATGTTTCAACTTCACAATTTTCTCTACTAAAATTAGATTACTCACCAACTCTCGTAGTTGACCTGTTTTTACCCATGATGCAGATTTGAAGAATGAAGATTGATGAAAAATAGGTTGTGCCTTAGAAATCCACAAGACAATTTAAATTTGATGTAATAAATGTTGTTCGTATTTGGATTTGTATTTGTATGTTGTGGATCTTGTTTGCATACTTAGTACTTAATTGAATCTAATCATATTATAACATAGTTGTCATGAGACTTTGAACAATATATCACGCCTCGATCGATTCCGACAAGGATCGGGGTGTGACAGATTATAACCAGAGTCTCTTGTAGGGAGAGCGTGACACTTGTGTATAGATCTATACGGGATTGACAACCCCGCACCTAAACTTTTAGCTACAGTTAGACCGGCAGGTCTGGGGTGACAAATGTCGTAACAGTTACGACGCCCGAAGCATGTCATTCAGGCCACTAGTCGCATTAGTATGGTTATAATAACTCACATAGTGTATTGACAACACATTTGATTTACGGGGTAACATACATTCAAGTAGTTTATATAGAGATAAAACTTCATAACACCATTTTTCAGTACAGTATTACTAACATTTTTAGTCTTGGGATTTAAGACTTACAACTCATTTATAAA
Organism: Lactuca virosa; assembly: GCF_052849685.1. Lineage (NCBI taxonomy): Eukaryota > Viridiplantae > Streptophyta > Magnoliopsida > Asterales > Asteraceae > Lactuca > Lactuca virosa. The sequence goes on along the minus strand of NC_136426.1, from coordinate 168,910,153 downwards.
GAAAATATCAGATTTTATGGAAGTATACTCTATCATTTTACTCGAAACAGTTACAAATCCTTCTCATACAAAATGCTTATGAACTCACCAACTTAATTGTTGAAAATTTTCAAAATCAATTGTATTCTCAGGAAATCGGTAATCAGGTAACCAAAGAGTTTTTGGAGGACGGAATGTCGTTGCATCACGTTATTTATTTTTGTCATATGCATTTGATATCATGTAAACAATGTTTTGAGCACAATGTAAACTTATTGAATACTCAATACAATGGTTGTAATGCTTTGATCTCTATTATTCAATTGTTATGATAATGTACATGAAAGTCATCTGCCCCCAGACGTTTCCGCCGTTCTGGTTTGGGGGTGTGACATAATGGCAGTGTGCCTATAGGCCCATTGGGTGCTGGTCGGGAGTCTTTATGTCTGTGGTTGGGTGATGGCAATAATATTAGTTCGAACCCTAAGTGGGGAAGAACTAGGTATTCTGCTTGGAGGATCATCAACCGGTCCAAGTTTTATGGTTTCAGCATAATGGGTCAGAGGAATCTCTGGTCAGGTATACTGAATTTTGGTTTGGGTTTATTGTTACATAAGAAAAGGAGATTGGGTTACCATCAAAGTGCTCATGGTTAGGAAGTTTCTCGTTGCGTTTCTCAAGGATCCGTCGAAATCCTCCATGGTCACAGAGAATGTAAGGATTTTTCAGATTGTGGGTGCAAAGGAAGTTTCCATTAAGTTTATTCCTTCAAGGACACATGCATTGTCCTCACAGCAACAAGCTGATGAGTAAGGAACTTTTTTGGTCAGTAGTTCCTTTCAGATTCGCCAAGAATCTTGATAGAGGAGCGTTGAGCCGCTCGAGTTGTGCATCGGTTATATAGAACATGGTTAGCCCTAGCTCGGTTCGGTTATATTTGTTCATGGTTGGGAATTGGTTGACCCGTTGATCAGCTTTGGGGTTTGGTATGTGTGTTTCCACTCGGGCTTCTTAAGTAGCATAAGATATCGTTGGTTGTTCCATTTGTCGTCGAAAGTTGAGGTTGCTTGAAGGTTTCGACCTATGATTAGTTTAGGTGCAATTGATGCGCCAAATTTTTATCAAGTTTCATAAGACATATATCTTGGTCTTTGTGTATGCATACTCTTGACTATTGGTTGTGGAATTGTTATTCATAGTCGGATTGAGTTGGCAGTTTGGGTATTGGGAGTTTGGGTGTCGGAACAATGTTGTCTGATTTTCAGGAGTGTATGTATGGTCCAGTTTTGACGGTTCGTGTTAGGTTGGTTTTTGGATTGATTCGACCAGGTTGTTGGCAACATATCTAGGTAATTTGTGGAAATCTTCTTCGAATTTGGAAGTTCTATTGGTTTAATTGCATATTGGTGGATCTGTTCAGTTTCATTCTAAGGTTTGGGATATTTTTTTTGGTTATTAGGAGATTGTTTTTGTTAATGGATGGAGGATTCATAGATTCGTTTAATCCACTAGTACTAAACCCTTTGGATAAGGTTATAATAAAGAAGGGGCACAGTAGGCCTGAGGAGCATTGTGTTTTCTCCTGGAAAGTGTGAAATGTTGTCAGTCCTATAAATATTGTCGTGGGTGGTATATGTAGACTGGGTATGATAGCATGATAATAATTTGTCTGATCTTATGGTAGGGTTCGTCTGATGATGTGTCAGTGGAATCCTGTACTGTGGAAGGGTTATGTGTTGCAGAATGGTATGGATCCTATGGTTTTGGAAAGTGTTCAATGGGATGTTGACTAGGTTCCTGTTGTTCAGTGGGATAATGGCAGTGTGCCTATAGGCCCACTGGGTGCTGGTCGAGAGTCTTAATGTTTGTGGTTGGGTGATGGCAAGAACGGTGAGGAACTAAGAGCTTCTTATCCCAATGTTTGGATGGTGTCATGTCATGTCGTAAGCCATCGTAGATTTTACTTACGTGAGTTGGGTCGACAAATGTGTAGTGGAGACCCATGTGTTGGTTTGTTTGTTGTATGGAATAGACGAGTGTCTGAGCATTATAGTGTTGTCATTGGTGGCTTAATGACCGATAGGTTTGGTCAGGCCGTTGTAGGATGTTAACTTGTTGGAAAAGTCACGGTTGTTTATCAGCAATTCCTTGTTGGCTTTTCTTAGTGTATTTTTATTCGTGTTTCATGAAAAGTTTTAAGTGTGTTAATTTGACAGTGATATGGGTAGTTATAAGTCTCTTGGATGTTTTGGCAGATGGTTGTGCACCTGAGCTATTATTATATTAACCATGGTTACACTCGTGGGAACAGTTGGTTAGTCATGATTTATCAAGTCATCAGGAATTCAGGTGTGTAATTAAGGTCTTTGATGAGCATGTAAATGATACCTATCAACTTTTAAATTTATAACACTAAATAAGTTAACTAATTTATGTACCAATAGGCTGTGTACCTAGTCGGATTATAGAATAGCTTAGGTAAGTTGAGTATCGAACACAGGGAACGTAATTTAATTAATAAAATAACTACTTTTAATTAAACTAAGAAAACAAACTTTAAATTGGGTTTTTACTGATTTTGCAAGTTCATTAACTTAATTCAAACTACTATCAATTATTAAAACTAAACAAGCAAAGAAAACAATTTTTACTTCAAGATTAAAGAGTACTTCCGTTTAGTTCCGATTCCCCCTCTCTTATGATTGATTTCTAGTGGATGAATTATATTGATTACCAATTCGTTAAATTACTAGTTATTATGATTAAATGCCTAGATGTACCAATTTATGAATTACCATGCCATGATCAAGCACAAGTTAAACACCAAATTCATATAAGCATGAATTGGACTATGAATGATAAATCGATAAATTACCTACCCTAGATCAAGACAACCAATTCAAGCACAAATTAATGATCAATTATGCTCTCTAACACAATTAAAGTTATTAACTTTTAATTACTTAATCCGTAGGATTTGATTAATCAGTAGCTCTAATTATTTAATGATCATAAACAATTAGGTAACAAATTCATGCAACTGGAATGACCATTTATTACACAAAACTTGATTAATAAGCAATATAAGCTAAAACTTCAATATGTTAGGATTTTGATTATCAAAAACAAGTAAAATCAACATAAAACATCCATTAATTCGAAATCAACGCATAAAATTCAGGTTCATCTTCACCAAACAGAAGTATGGGGTGATTAGCCCATAACTAAAACAGAAACAAACATGAAATCAAAGTTAACTAGAAAAGACATGGTAAAATATAGCAAACCAAATGATTCAATGATGATCTTCCTTCAATTATCTTCAACAATTGAGTGCAAAATGAAATCTTCACTTCTAAGGGTTTTCTAGGGGTTTTTAGTTGTAATCCTTAGCTTAATCCTCAAGACAACCTCTGGAATTCGACCTAATGTTCGATTTATATAGATACAAAAAATATGGCTGCCATGCCGTGGCCAACACTTAAAACGCGTATGCCCTAGGTCACTGGAAGCTTCTATGTCAGGACAGGTGGCCACGTCATGGACTTTAGATTGCCACGTCGTGGCATGCAATTTTTGCACGACTTATTCTCTTCTTTCATGCTGCTACTAGCTTTGACTTCCAAGTTTCCAACTTTCTTCAAGTTTGGTCCTTTTTCTTCAAGAATGTCATGTTTCGCTGCAAAATGTAATTTAACTCAATAAGTATCAAATATCTTTGTGTTTTACCAAAAATATAGCTTAAACGTATTAAAATAATGCCTAAACATATGTATAAAAATGACAATATTAGTTTTTCGGTCTTGATTCCTGAATTTGGGATGGGTTGATCAAACTAATTGCTTTTTTATCTTTGTAAACCAAAATACTAGCATTATTATTATCAAATCCGAATGTAAAACCATTATACCACAATAAATAAAAAGAAATAATGTTTCTTTCCTTATAAGGCGAATAGAAACAATCTTATAAAAGAACTGAAAAACTAGAAAGTAAAGAAAGCGGGTAATCTCCATTCTTGGTAACAACTACTCTGCTCTTGTTCCATATGATGAAATCAAGCTCTCCATGCCTTACCTTCCTACTTCGTGTTAGTCCTTGAAGTGCCAACACCCTTGGCCTTGTTCTTTTTAAGATCCTCTAGGTAATTAGGGCAACTACATTTCCAGTGGCCCTTCTCTTGGTAGTAGAAGCAAATGGCTTGCTTAGGGTCATTCACTAGTTGTTTGTTAGAAATGTCCTTCTTAGGGTTGGAATTGGGAGCACCCACTTTTCCTTTCTTTTTTCCCTTGACATTGGGATGAGAGGACCTCTTTCTCTTGACACCACCTTCCCTAATAGCCATCATAGGAGTCGTTGAACTTCTGTTCCTATATGGAACAATGCTTTCTTCAACTGTCTTGAGCATCCCATGTAGCTCTATGATACTCTACTCTAAACCATTCATATAGTAGTTCATAGTGAGCTGCTTATATGCACTAGTCAAAGAGTTGAGAATGACATCAATAGCGAACTCTTGAGTGAATGGGAATCCAATACTTTTAAGTTAGTCAAAGTACCATTCTAGCTTTAGAACATGGGTACTCACAAAAAAACCCCTTGTTGCTTGCAACCTATAATTGATTTCATCAACTTGAATCCCTCAGTTCAAGCTTACTCTTGGAACATGTCTTTGAGTTACTCGTTCATGACATACACCCCAAGGTTCTCACAACTCTTTTGGAGTTCAGAAGACATGGTCGCCAACACCAGACACGAGACCTCGATAGAGTGATATCAATGCTTTTCATGTTTGGTTGTTTCTTCTTTAGTAGTGTCATCAGGAAGTTCCTATCCAAAATACTCGTCCAAAACATAATCCTTTTTTTCGTACCTTAAATTAATCCTCAAGTTTGGAATCAAATCAAGGCAGTTTGGACCAGTGAGCTTATCTTGCGAGAAGAGTGAGAGTAGTGAGAAGTTTGATGAATTTATTGGTGCAGGAGTGTAACACCTCTAATCTTAGACCGAAATTTTCATTTTTAAATTACAAAAAACAAGTTTTCAACCACATAATTATCCAAATAACAATTATCACAAAATATCAGAGTTCTCAAACGGTCCCAGTAATAAATCTCCCAGCGAGTGTGAACAATCAAACATTTGCCTTCCCTCGATCCTCAGAAATACCTGCCACATATATATCAACAACTCAGCAACCCTGGGGACTATCAGTAGTCACCATGGACTAACAGCATGCCCTGTGGGTTATCAGCAACCCTTGAGACTATCAGCAGTCTCAATCACATATAAACAATATAACATAATCATCACAACTAGACCCGGCTGATCTTTACAGATACATCTATTCTACCACACATGTAAGAATAAGTGAGGAGACTCACCTAATACTGACGACAAGTAAATCTCACACCCGAACTGCTGGATCTAAAATCCACCTAATCAACAAAATAATTAACCATAATCAATAGTTAAGGTCCAAAACTCACTCTCCAGACCAATCCCACAGCTAAGTCCTCTAAGGTAAAAGTACAAATTTTCCCTTCTTATGGTCCAAAACCCTAAATCTTGACCAAGGTCAAAAGTCAACAAAGGTCAACTGCCAGCAAGTATGCTGAGCGTACTACTTCTTACGCGGGGCGTACAACCAACTCTGTATCCATCGGGGGCGGAACCGACTATGCGGGGCGTAGCCAAGAGTACGCCTGACGTACTCTATTTGCCTATATTTCCACCAACTTAGTGTCTTAATCCTTTAAGACAACCAAACCAACCTCAGATCTGACTAACCTAAGATATCTTAACCCATAAAGTAGATTGCTTTAAGCCTTTGTATGGCTAGGAAGGACCCAAAATGCAACAATCTTTAGCTTCCAACACATTCTAAGCTGCTTTACTCATGCATGAGCTAAAGGGAATGGTCAAGCAACCATACGTACGCCCAACATACTAGTTGGTCATCCACGATCAAATGAAGACATAATGTTCTTTAAATAAGGGGCAACCCTTAAAATTAGGGTTTAAAGTGCACCACACGTACGCCCAACATACTAGTTGGTCATCCACGATCATTCAAGTTACATGAGTATGGTGCGCATACTCTTATGTACGCCCAATACACAACAAAATTCGCAAGCCTCTTTCATTAAGGGACCAAAAGTGCCACCTTTGATGAAGATTCAAGAAATAATAAAAATACCTGATATTGGGATGTTACAAGGAGGAGGAGGAGGAGCAGTAACACCAGAAGCCATCTATTTAAGAAAGAGAACACAATTAGTTTGATCACTAAATCATTTTAACATAATTACCCAATACCAAATTATTAAACAAAAGACTAGCATCCATATTTGGCTTCACAATGTAAAGTGGATTAGCCGAAAATTACAAAATAAAGTTATTTAGGTGGACACATTATTTTCGATCTCAATCTTTATGAGATTCATAGATGTAATATTTATTGACTTATGTCAATAGCATGTTAATCTCTTCCAATTCTCCTTTAACAATCATGACTGGATTAGCCAGGGATCATGAATCCAAATGGTGAATCGGCCATGGAAAGTTACAGTGAGATTTGGCTCAGGTAACACTTGAGAATCGCGATTAACATATACATTTCTTTGACTTTATTCTTCTCTTGACAAGCCGGTAAAACACACACGCTTACATAAAAAAGAATATACCACAAGGCATAATTTCCATGGGAAGCATATGATTCACATTGTTAATATAAAATATATTTTATTTTACTATTTCTTAATTTAATACTTTTAACTTTGTACGATTTTCCTATCAAACCCTTTCAGTAACTCTACTTCAAAACACAAGAAGGTGGTGAGGGTGGTGAGCAACGAATGCCACTTAAAAGCCGACCTCATTAAGAATCAAAGAGACCTACGTTAAACCTTCCTTATAGCAATCAAAGTGGATGAGCCTAGTTGTCACGCGAGTACGCAATGTTTGCAGATGATGTGATACACATAAATATAATTTTACAATATATATATATATATATATATATATATATATATACACACACACACATATTTAAATTGATATATCTTTTAATTCAGTTGACTAGAAGTCAAAAATTAAATTATAATTGTCCTAATCTTTTGTCTTTTAATTAAATCAATTTGACTTTGTCCTTTAGTATAAAGGCTAGTTTGTATGTGTTTAAAATCGAAAAAGACGAGCAACCAAAATAAGAAACGAATTTAGAAAATTCTAGAATTTTAGATTCCACGACGTAGGGAATGAACAACCACATCGTGGCACACAAAAACACACAATTTTATTAAATTATTATTTTAGTTCGCAGCAGATGGCCACGACGTGGTCAAGAAGGGACCACAACATGGTAACGAAGGTCGTCGCAATCCAGGTTCAGCATCGACTCAGCCCACGATGTGGTGGAGGACCAGCCACGTCGTGACAAAGAGGCATAACCACCAAAATATTGTTTTTCAAGCATAAAAATATTTGATTTTTATCAAGGCAACTTTCTAGTCATTTAAGATGATTTAAAACAGAAACCCTACATATACGATCCCTAACATACTTGCCAAGACAAAGTCTAAGAGCAATAGATTTGAGTTAACCATGGCTCTGATACCACTGACGGGTTTCGAGCCTATCATAGATAAAACAGTATGCAACGGAAACAACAAAAAATTATTATCTAAGACTCAAAACATAAGATCTAACTCTACTGTCCATGCAACTTATAGAACACAAGAGAATAGAATCATACATTTGCTTTCTTTGTAGATTTCTTCTTTTGCCAAGTCAGTTGGACAGACTAAAGAATCCAACGTAGAATTCTTCTTCTGAAATCACACCCAAGATACAAGATACAAGTAGATCTAAGCAACCCTTAAACTATGAGCTTCAAACAGAACTGAAACCTCGATTTTGTAATCGACCACGACATGGAGAACAACCTGTCACGACGTGAAAATTGCACTTCGGGATTTCTTAGGGTTTTTGAGGATTCCAAACTTTTGAGGCTAAGAGGTATTTTTCTCATTTATCAAAACCAGATTTGGATCCCTCTATTTATAGGGAGGTGATTTGAAACCTTAGAGATAATTACCAAACTTAATTATAATTATCTATGGAATTCAAATCATTCTGGAATATTTCATATTCCTTTAATTACAATTAATTAATTAACAAAATAAGTCCCTCAAATAAATATATTTTCAGATCGGCTTTATTTTTTTCTTGCATGTAACCCAAAATGACACTGTTATTTATAGTAATATAACCGGGCTTGTTATGACTATGAACACTAATCTCCATCAATTCATAGATACAACTACACCACCATTAGCAAGAGCTCCCAATTCGAAGATCTTCTCTGTATACCACTTGTTCAACAGTGGTGAGTCAATCCAACAAAAATACCTATAGTCCCTCTCTTCATCCTACACAAATAGAAAAATGCAAGATTAAAAACCTTAATCAAAAGCTAGTTTTCAAAAGTGTGAAATTATAAAATATGTACCATGTAATTTGGGTAATCAAGGAACCTCTTACCTGGATTCTTTCGAGTCCATGATGTCCACATTCTAGTCAGATCTCCACAATAACACCGTATGATATTTCTGTTTGAAGAAGAAGAAATCATTGATTTTCTCTATTTCCTCCGGCCGCACCTTCGAGTGCTGTTTGAAGAAGAAGAAGTTGATTCATCAATTGCTTCGGTTTATCCATCTTAAATGCCAGATATGATGTCATTTCACATAGTGACTGTCAGATTTGGTGCTACATAAGTGTGATACTGGATCATCCACTAATGATATTGTTTTGAATAAATTAATCAGTAATTAAGACTTAATTAATTGAAAAAATATAAAAATTAAATCAACTCCAATACCAAAATATAAAAACTTTTATGAGAAGAATTTTCTTTTATTAAAACATGTTCTATTATCTGTATTTTCAAAAACTAAAATATATTAATATAATATAATAATATAATAATAACTACTAATAATTAAAAGAAAACTTCAAAATAAAAAATAAAAAATAATATTACTAATAATAATTGAAAGAAAACTTCAAAAGTAAAAAATAAAAAATAACATAGCTAAATATGATAATATATTAGGATCAGGTTGATGATGTGTAAGCATGGGACTTATCAAGTCAGTTGGAGACAGGTATATACAACTATATACTATAAGACTATAGTCTATAATTCCAAAACATTGAAGACGCATGCCCCCTCCATATAAACGCCCCCCAATATATGCCTCCAAATAAACCGCGGCCACCGTCCTCGTCTCCGGCAACGGCAGTCACCGTCGTCATCTCTACCCCCTCCCTCTTTCCCGCCGCCCTTTCCTACCGCCGCGTCTCCAGTTAAACGAGGGTCTAGTTCGATTTCCCATTCCAATATAATATCAGGTTCGATTTTTTTCATCACCATATCATATTTTGATAGATTCTGATGAGTTGCTGATTGATTTCATATTCTTTCTACTGATCAATAAATTCCATTTGTACTGATTGATTTCTTATTATTCTTACATATCGATTTTGGATAAACCTCTTTATACTGTGTAAAGAATATGAACATTCCAGAAACACTTTTATTCATATAAAGCTTTTAATTTGGTAATCATTTGTTCATCAATCGATATACAAAGAATAGAGTAAGCATGAGGACAAGTTATTCACATATCTTTGAGCAATTATACCTGCTAATTTTAGTAAATATTAGAGAAAAAAAAAACTCTACCAAAAAACCTTGACGATTTTGGATGAATTTAGTTAATAAGAATTCTTATTCGTTGAACTAATTTCAGCCTTGAAAGTGGAGAATGTTTGCATTATAATTTCATCGAGGTTTCTTATTTTTTTGAACTAATTTTGGTCGTTTGTAGTATTCTATAATATTTAGAACAATTTCATCCTTGAAATTGAACGGTTTCTTATTTTTTGAAATGATTTTTGTGTTTGTGGTATTTTTGTAACATTTAAAATAATTCCATCCTTGAAATTAAACGGTTTCTCATTCTATGAACTAATTTTGGCGTTTTTGGTATCTACCTCTTCTAATAAATTGATAGACTCTGGATCCAAACCCGAAGGCAAGACCCGGAATTGGCCTGTGATTCGAGTAACAGGGGTACTCCAAACTAGTCTGGGACTTTTATTAATCGCATAAAAACAAAAACAAACAATAGAGTACCATATTTATAGTATTTTACTAGGGATCCTAAAATAACTCAAATACCTACCTTGCTCAATACTTTAAAGATAAATCCTAATTTAATAAAAAACATATCCTAACTTATTTAAATAATTAATCTAAATAAAGTAAGCTGGCAAACTCCACCATATCAATCTGATTGTCGCCTTTGGTAGACCCTACCAAACCTTCGGGGCGTATCATTACTCCCCTCCCAAACACGCACCTTGTCCGCAAGGTGGAATTCTGGAAACTGATGGTCCAAAGCCTCCCACGGTTCCCATGTAGCTTCATAATCAGGTAAGTCCTTCCAACGGATTAAAACCTCACGGCCAACAGTACCCTCACGAACTCCCTCCACAAGCTCCGGGTATAACAATACTTCCATTTCGTCTGTCAACGTGGCAGGTAACATGGGAGCCACGACCCTGTTACCCAATGCTTTCCGCAATTGAGACACATGAAAAACTGGATGTATACGAGCATTATCCGGTAACTTCAAGCGATAAGCTACCTTACCAATCCTTTTCTAAAACAGCAAACGGCCCAAAATAACGCGGAGCAAGCTTTTCATTGCGACGACGAGCTACCGAACGTTGTCAATACGGTTTTAACTTCAAATATACCCGGTCACCTACATTAAATTCAACCTCACGCCGACTACGATCAGCAATAGTCTTCATTAACTGTTGCGCTCGAAACAGGTGGTCTCGCAATTCCTGTAATATCTGATCCCGACCCTCCAAATATGCATCCACATCACTAACTGGAGTTCTGGAGCTTCCATAATAAAACAACTGTGGAGGATCTCGACCATATAAGATACGAAATGGGGTAGTGTTAGCCGATGTATGAAAGGAAGTATTATACCAGTACTCCGCCCAAGACAACCATTTAACCCACTTAGTTGGCGAGTCACTAACAAAGCAACGTAAATAGGTCTCAAGACAACGATTAACGACTTCAGTCTGACCGTCCGTTTGGGGGTGATAAGTTGTGTTGCACTTTAACTTAGTACCTTGCAAACGGAACAACTCCTTCCAGAATTGACTCAGAAAAACTTTATCACGATCCGACACTATCGACTCGGGTACTCCATGTAAACGGACCACCTCTCGTAGGAAAGCCGTAGCCACAGTTACAGCCGTGTACGGATGCTTCAATGGGACAAAGTGTGTGTATTTACCGAGTCGATCAACTATGACAAAAATGACCGTGTAACCTTCTGACCTTGGTAACCCATCAATAAAGTCCATGGTTATCTCTGGCCACACCGACGATGGTAATTCCAACGGTTGCAACAACCTGGTGCCATAGCTGAATACTTGTGCCGTTGACACACGTCACATTCTGCCACCAATCTTGCGACATCGCCCCTCATACCTACCCAATAAACTTCTCTTGCCATCCTCTGATATGTCTTATGCGAACCGGAATGACCTCCTACAACACCTCCATGAAACTCAGCGAACAATTTTGGAATCCACGGAGACCCTCGCGGCAACACCAGGCGATCATTAAAAAGCAATCGGTCATGTTTAACCGAGTAACCTGGTGGTAAATCTTCCCCATCAAAAAATCGCTGCTTAGCGGCCCGTATGTCTGGCTCGCTATCTAACACCTTCCATAAGTCACTCCAATCAAAACGACTAGTAGTTGTTAACGTATTAAGTGTTGGGACGGAATTTTTATGAGATAATGCATCAGCAACATTGTTGCATTTACCTGGTTTGTACACAATGTCAAAATTGTACCCCAATAACTTCGATAGCCACTTTTGATGGTCATCAGTCACTGTGCGTTGTTCAAGGAGATACTTCAAACTCCTTTGATCCGTACGAACCACAAACTTACGTCCTATTAGGTAAGGACGCCACTTTTGGATGACCATTACTACCGCCATTAATTCCCGCTCATAAACTGACTTGAGTCTTGCACGGCTTCCCAAAACATGGCTAAAGAAGGCTAGAGGTCGGTTTTCCTGCATCAAAACAGCCCCTACTCCATACCCCGACGCGTCCGTCTCTACTTCAAAAACTTTAGTAAAATCCGGTAATGCAAGAACCGGTACCCGAGTCATTGCTAATTGCAATTTCCGGAAAGCTTCTGTGGCTTTGGGGTTCCAACAAAAATTGTCTTTCTTCAACTGTTCGGTTAGTGGCCATGCTTCTAACCATGCTATTCTCCCATACCCCTCTACAAACTTTCGGTAATAACCTGTGAGTCCTAAAAATCCGCGCAGTTCCCGCAATGTTGTGACTCGGAGTGGTGGCTTGGACCAAAAGGGGTGCCAACCGTGACCAACGAGGACGTTGGCTCTTTAAAGCGTGGGGTATTGTTATGATCCCACATCGGCCGAAAGTACTATAAGTTGGTGGCTTATAAGTCTATGTGTCCCCTCCTCCTACAAGCTGACTTTTGGGAGTGAGTTCTACACTTGGGCTTATGGCACGATGTGGGCCTAGTATGGGATGGGTCCGTATCAATTGGTATTCTAATAAATGAAACCTAAAAATGACACGTGTCTATCTTTGACACGTGGCATTTTTCTATGATTTTTATTATTTTCTTTTTTTGGTAACAAATCAAATTCAATTCAAATTTTAAAAATACAAAATCATATCCTAATAACATTATTCTATTTATTTTGCTTAACAAATTAATTTATAATTATTTACAATCAATAATATCTTGGTTTTTTTATATTTATTATATTTTTATTTATATAAAATTTTTAGGTATACCGACCGTGGTTTCTACGGGTTATAACCTAGTTTTTGTAATATTTAAGAATAATTTCTTGGTTGAAATTGAATGCTTTCTTATTCTTTGAATTAATTTTGGTCGTTTGTGGTATTTTGTAATATTTAGAATTATTCCATCCTTGACATTAAAGGTTTTTTATTCTTTGAATCAATTTTGGCGTTTGCGGTATTTTGGTGGCATTTTTGTAATATTTAGAGTTATTTATATAAATTGTTTGTTATGTACGTTTGAGGTAATCCGTAGGTTTTTGTCATATTATTAATTTCTTTTTGATTAAATTGCAAAATTGGTCATGGTATTCCAAAAAATGCGAAATATATTTGGTCTCAATAGAACACAAAAAGTGCAGTTTTGGTCCCTGTGGTATCAAAATAATTCAGTTCGAGTCCTGTTTTTTTTACACAACGGTTAATTCAAAATACCAAATTTGCATTGAAAATAAAAATTGGTCAATGAAAAAAGAAATGGACTTGAACTGTGTTTTTAAGATACCATAAGGACCAATTTAACAATTTACTTTTTCTTTTTTATTATTCCGATGCTTTTGATTTATTTTGTCATTATTAGTTTTTTCTTATTGAGATGGTTTTGGTGTTGGATTTGGATTTTGGTTCTGGTCGACATAAAATCACTCTTTAAGGGTTTATTTAATTTTTTATAATGATTTATTTCCTCCCTTTTATTATATTGTATTGATGTCGACTTTCTCATCTTCAATTTGATTGGTTGTGTAATGTGATGGTATATGATATTGTAATGTACTAATGTTATTATTCCATACATTTACATCACCTTCAATTCATTGTAGAAATAAGAAATGGCAAAGTACCTCCCACCTGAACTCATCATCAACATCCTCTCAATGTTACCCTCAAAATCCCTTCTCCGATTTCGATCAGTCTGCAAATCATGCCATTCTCTCATCTCTTCCCCCGAATTCAACCAAACTCATCGTCACAATTTCAACAAATTCAACTCTCGTAATCTTGTTCGATGTTGTCTATGGACAGATAAAAAAGAAGTATACACTGTCCATCACAATGACCAACATCTTACTCTTGATGCCCCCATTGATTTCCCATTCAATCTTCTCCGTGTTGAATATGGAACCATATTTTTTACACTCATCGCGTGTTGCAAAGGTGTTGTTTGCCTCTATAATGAAAGATCCCCCAAAAATGAAATCCTACTTTGGAATCCTTCCATTAGAAGGAAAGTAACCCTAACTCCTCCTTCATATAGGCCTGAACTTACTCTCGTTTTCGGGTTTGGGTATTGTGAGAATTCCGATGATTATAAGGTAGTGAGACTCGCATATGATCGTAGTAACTTGATCGATAGACCGGAGGTAAGTTTAAATTCAACATATATAATATTATATGTATTAATCGATGTACACAACAGTTTTCCTCAATACACAACAATTTATGTTTTATAGAGTTGTACAATACAATATTTTAAAATATAAATTGTTGTGTATGGAGAAAAAATGTTGTGTACGAATCAGCTTCCTTAATTGATGGTAAGTGATTCGTACACAACAGTTTTTTTCTCCATACACAACAATTTATGTTTTATAGAGTTGTACAATATAATATTTTAAAACATAAATTGTTCTGTACGGAGAAAAAATGTTGTGTACGAATCAGCTTCCTTAATCGATGGGAAGTGATTCGTACACAATGGTTTTTTTCCATACACAACAATTTATGTTTTATAGAGTTGTACAATACAATATTTTAAATCATAAATTGTTCTGTATGGAAAAAAAATGTTATTTACGAATCAGTTTCCTTAATCGATAGCTAAATCTTGAACTAATTATTACCACTTTTTTTATGTGGGGATTTCAGGTTGAGATTTATACACTGTGAAAACCACGATTTGGAAGCCAGTTGTGTTCCCACAAGATTTTCCTTGCTACCATATCCTTAGCGACTGCTCACAAGTCTTTTTCAACGGATATGTTCATTGGTTAGCAGCCGATTTGGGAGTTTCACATTGCTCAATCCTAACAATGGACATGAGTACAAATCTTTTTGGGGAAATCCAATTGCCTGAGTATCTGGTGCATTATTCTTCAATGGGAGTAACACTAACAGTTGTTGGAGATTCTTTGGGTGTGATTTATTCAAACCGTTGTACAGTTGTGGGTTCAAGCACTAACAAGATATGGGTTATGAAGGAGTACAAGAAACCGACTTCATGGACATTGATATATGATGTGCATTATCTGGATACGGATTTAGGGAGACCTTTGAAATTGAGACATAATGGGGATTTGATAACTGAATCACGTAGATGCAATTTAACAATCTATAATCGTGAGGCAGGGTGTTATACTGTTGATGGATGTTGTAGCAAAGGTGTTGTTTTATGGTCGATTTCTATTGATAGATATGAGGAGAGCTTAGCATTGTTAGATGTTGAAAGTGGTGGTAACAATGAAGAGTGATTGGTAAGGTTTGAAGTGATTGTATATTTTGTGTGTGTGTGTGTGTGTGTTTTGCATATATGGTTATTATTATATTCTAATGATTGTGGAATGTAAGTAGGTTACATGGTTTGTTTGTGTAAGAAATTGAAGTCATTTGGCTAGTGTTTGAATGTGGCTTGGCTTTGTACATTACACCTTTTTATGTATTATATTTGTGTATATATCATAAACAAATGAGCTATTTTATTTGTTGATGGGTTGATTGCATAATAAATGTTTTAATCGATACTGTTCTAAAGATGAAACATGTGAGGAAGGTACGTTATTAAAGCCTCACAAAAGATTACTGTATTTTTAGGATGAGGGTAATTAACATTTATCTGATTAGTATATTGTGTGGAATCAGAAAATTTGAGTTGGAAAAGTAATAGGTAAATTGGCTTCATTAAAAATAAACTCTCTCTATAACGTATCTCAAAAAAAAAAAAAAAAAAAAAACTTCATGGCACAACTCACGACCCAAGCTGGTTAGTTGCCAAAAATATGGCCAAAATTTACATCAACTTAATGCAGGTTATACATGAAAAAATTAAATAAAAAATTTGATTTTAGTATTGATTTTTAACTATTATTAAAGTTAGTCGGTATAGATAGATCTTTTATACTCATTTTGTTTTAATGGTTTCCAAAAGTTACATCAATTTATTATTAATTTTAACTATGTTTAAATCATTTTACATATTAATTTAAATTAATGATTATACAGTTATGGATTTAAAAATCCAACTATCTTTGAAAATAACCTATTGCAAATCCATGATTAGTTTTATGTTTTTTAAAGTTTCAATGTTGTTTGACATTGTCAACTTATAACAAAAGAATAAGGTGTTGTTGTTTTTTTTTCTAAAAAACCTCTTCTAACCACTTATTGCTGTCTCACGCAGCACACGCGCAACACTTGACCCTTCAAGCTGTTTGTTTTTCAGAAGACTTCTGACTTAAAAACTGCTGTACGTGTGCTGCGTAGCACAACACTTGACCTTCTGCTTCAAACCTCTTCACACCTTACTTTAACTTATTGCTGTTGGTGATCAAGCAATGGAACAATAAACAACAAGGAATTAACAAGGGTAAAACTGGAAATAGGCAGTCGAATGATTACTTCTTTATTGAATGAAGAATAACAACCTAATGATTGAGTTGCTGTACAAGGAAATTTCGACCGATGATTTGTAACATCTAAACTATGCTATTTAAACTACTAAAATTAACAGAAAAGAGAAATAATAGGAACAGTCCATTTTTCCAACGGTCATGACTGCCATGTGCTTTATTTTCTTCCTAATTACCAGGTCAACCTTTGACCAACATTTCTCCCCCTCAAGGTTGACCTTTCTTCTTCAGGTCTTCTATGCCAATTAGTGCCCTCATCTCAGCAAACTTTATCATTGGCATTGCTTTTGTTAGAACATCAGCCTTCTGTTGATCTCCACTCACACGCTCCACTTGAATCTGTTCCCTTTCAACACACATACGAATAAAGTGGAACTTTGTGGCTATGTGCTTGCTTCTACCATGGAACACCAGATTTTTTATGAGTGTTATAGTGGATTGGTTGTCAATTAACAGCTTCACCTTTTGTGCTTTCTTTCCCATCAGCTCACTGAACAAATTCCTTAACCACAGTCCTTGACATGCAACTGCAGTTGCAGCCATATACTCAGTTTCACATGAACTGAGAGCCACAATTTTCTGTTTCTATGATGCCCATGTTATTAGATTTCCTGAGTAGTAGTAAGCTACTCCAGTGGTTCCTCTCCAATCTTCACAGTAATTGTTGTAGCTGTTGTCACTGTAACCCTGTGATACATCAACCCATACTCAGTTGTTCCCTTCACGTATTTCAGGATATGTTTTATGGCAGCATAATGCCTTTGTTTTGGGTTTTTCATAAACTTGCTCACCACTCCAATACTGTAGTTAAGGTCTGGTATTGTGTGGACCAGGTATCTTAAACTCCCAACAAGTTTCCTGTACATTGTTGCATTCACGGGTTCACCATGTTCATCTTTGGTTAAATGGAGTTTTGGCTCCATTGGGTACTGAGAACTATTGCAGCCTTCCATCCCTGATACCTTTAGGATCTTTTCAGCATATCCCTTCTGTGTGAGCATTATACCATCCTTATCCTGTGATACTTCAATTCCCAGGTAATATGATAGCAATTACATATCTCTCATGTCAAACAATCGTTTCATTCTATTCTTGAACTCCTGGATTCCCTTTTCACTCGACCCAATGACTATAAGATCATCTACATATACTCCAACTATGAGAATCAAGTTGGGTTTGTGTACCTTGTAGACAGCTTGCTCTTGGGCACATCTGGTGAATCCAAGTGACTTGAGTGATTGGTCAATCTTTACATTCCATGCCCTTGGCGCATGTCGTAACCCATACATGGCCTTGTGAAGACGGTACACCCAGCCTTCCTTGCCTTTAACCATGAATCCAGTGGGCTGAGTTACGTAAACTTCCTCCTTAAGATCGTCGTGCAGGAACGCTGACTTGACATCCAGGTGATGAACAAGCCATTTTTCTTTAGTTGCTACCGAGAGGATCAGTCTTATCGTCTCCAACCTGGCTATTGGTGTAAAGGCTTCGTTAAAATCGATACCCCTTTCTTGAACGTAGCCTTTTGCGACCAGTCTGGCCTTATGTTTGATTACTTCTCCAGCTGCATTCCTTTTTAACTTAAATACCCATTATAGTCCTATTGCCTTGCGATTTGGGGGCAATTTGGCTAAGGACCAGGTATTGTTTCTTTCAATTGACTCCAATTCCAATTTTATGGCCTGCTTCCAAGCCCTTTCAGCCGCTGCTTCTTCATAGGTCGTAGGTTCATCAGCGATCAACAATAGTTTCTGGTCTTTCTCATACAACTCTTGTATTTCAGCCTCGTCCAATCTTCTTGTGTTCTCGTAAATTTCATTGAGTGATCGAAATCCTTTCGCTGGTGTGTCATCATATGAGGCTACAGACCCAGTTTCTGCCGATGCTTGACTTGGAGGTGTTGATCGCGACTCCAATCTGTGCAATCTTTGCTGTGGCGTATCTTCAAACGGTAGACTATGAGTTTCATGGTCTAGGTGAGAGTCACCATGTAACGGTTTCAACGGATCTTCACTCACATTATCTGCTGGATCGACTTCTTGGGCTGGTTGGGATTGGGTTGCCATACCGATCACACTGTTCGTCCAATAACGGGTTGTAAGAGGCTCCCCCATTGACTCGTTATTCCAAGCCTAAGATTTCGCTTCTTTGAACATCACATCTCTGGCTACTACAATCCGTCGACTACTGGGATTATACATACGATATCCCTTAGTTCTTTCTTCAGTTCCCAAATACACCATAACCTCACTCTGGTCGCTCAATTTTGTTAGACCACACAATGTTTTGACGAACCTTACACACCCAAAGACCTTCAGGTGTGCTAAGGATGGCTTAGACCCCTACCAGACCTCGTATGGAGTTATATTCTTTAGTGCCTTCGTCCCAATTCTATTCTGCAAGTACACCGAGTGTCGTACTACCTCGCCCCAAAATTGATCGGGCAGTCTCATGGCCTTGAGCAGCGATCGAGTCATCTCTAGAATTGTTTGATTGCGCCTCTCCACAATGCCATTTTGCTGGGGCGTGTGTGGAGTTGTCAATTGCCCACGAATCCCAGCTTGTTCACAGAAATTAGCGAACTGGGTGGAGTTAAACTCGCCTCCCCGGTCAGTTCGTAACATCTTGATCTTATACTCGCTCTCCCCTTCAATTCGTGACTTAAATTTCTGGAACATGTTGAAGGCCTCGTCTTTGGTTTTGATCATGTACACCCACATGTAACGTGAGTAGTCATCTACAATTAGTAGGAAGTATTGATTACCGCCTTTTGTTGCAGGTGTAATGGGTCCACAGAGGTCTGCTTCCAACAGCTGGAGTGGGTCTTTTGCTCTCCACTGGGTCACCTTTGGGAAGCTCTGTCTTGCCTGCTTGCTTACCATACAGCCTTCACAAACTTGTGATGTATGAGTCAACTGGGGCATACCTGTCACCATTCCCTTACGTGTCATCTCTCCAAGTAACTTGAAGTTTGTGTGACCCATACGTGCATGCCATAACCATGAGTCATCATCTATACTCATGGTCAGGCATACATGCTTCCTAGGCATAAGCTTTATTTTATAAAGTCTGTTCTTGGACCTTTGCACCTTCATAACTAGGCAGCCTGCTTCATCATACATACTAAAAAACTCTTTCTTCATCCCTATGTCATACCCCTCTTCAGTCATTTGTCCTAGACTGATTATATTGCTGTGCAGAGAAGGAATATAATACACGTCTGGGATGACAAATTGGTCGCCATTCTTACAGTCAAACAGGAGAGTGCCTTTTACTTTGACCGGAACCTTAGACCCATCTCCGAATCGAACCTGCCCCGTTACTTTCTCATCAAGTTCAGCGAATAAGGCCTTGCATCCGGCCATATGGTTACTAGCCCCATTGTCTAGATACCATATGTTTTCATCATTACTCTCCTTGAGTTGGCTTGGGTAGACTTTTTCTTCATTCAAAAGGACTACTTCGGAAATCTTTTCTCCACAAACAGTCAACAGTAGAGTTGGTTCCTCTTCATCAGTGTTGGAACCTGAAAGTGAACCTCTAGCAATCCTAAGTACATATTCCGAAGGCTGTTGGTTCCGATGGAAAAAGTGATCCGGAACCTGTCCGGAGCTAAAGAAAAGGAGTAAAGTATTTTGAAGAGGAACACATTCTGGAGCTAATCCTGAAGTCCGGAATGCATGTTGATCCGGAATCAAACTTTCATCTCCGGAACATTACTTGTCCGGAATGAAGTTATTTTGTCTCTTATGCATTTATTACTTTTGTCTTGTATTTTGATGTAACGTTTCATAGGACTTAGTCTAAAGTTGATTTAGGACAATCAGAATGTCAGACTTGTATCTTTTGTCCGGTCCTATGTAAACACTTGGGTTAATTCGCTGTAACATTCTCTCCTTTATATAGGAGCATTCAATACAAGTCAACTACGGATTTTTCTCTCACTTTTGGCATTTACTCTTATCACATTTAAAACATTCTTCTTGTTCCTCATTTATTAACTTTACCTTGATCACTATTTACTTGTTCTCAATTAATGTCTTGATCATTTGTTGAATCGATTATATAAGACTTGACTGGTCTTTCCAGTCTCGACTTGAACATCCATTATTAAGCAGACATTGATCTCAAGCATTCACTCAAGGTTTGAGTTCTCAAACCTTGTCCCTGCGCAAAGATCTTGTTCTCACAATTGGTATCAGAGCTCGAGTGGTTGTCCTTTGAATCCATAAGATCAGATTATAGTTGGTTAGAATTTACCTTGGTATTTCAACCATTTCTGTGTTAAGGATAAAAGTTCTTCTATATACCACTTAAGCTTGAAGATATCTTGACTTCAATGGCCGCTTCAAATCCTCAACAAATAATTTCAATGCAAATCGCAAATAGCGTGGGTGGCCCTACACGTGTCCCATTGCTAGTTGTGGAAGAATATGATCATTGGAAAGTTAGAATGGAAAGGTTTTTACTAGCCAAAGAGAAAGGTGAAAAAATCTGGAGATCCGTCAAAGAAGGCCCTCATGTTCCTGTAAGAACAGTTGTAAGAGATGCAGCTGCTCAACTCATGCGAGAAGATGAAGTTCGTCCAGCCCCTCTAACTGCTGATGATATTGAGAAACTGCATGCTGATCAAGTCGCCTTCTCTGAAATGGTGTTTGGTGTTCCTCCATCACTCTTTGAGCACATCAAGATATTCAAATCAGCCAAAGAAATTTGGGACACTCTTCAGGATCTGATTGAAGGTTTCGAAAATATGAAGGACAAACGCCTCACCTCCATTGTCAATGACTTTGACACCTTCACTACTACTCCAGGTGAATCTGTAGCCTCAGCCTCCAACCGATATCGAATCGTTGTCAACAACATGACTGCTCATGGGATTGTTCGAACTCCTCTCGAGTACAATCTCAAGTTCATTAACAGTCTTGGTAAAGGATGGGGAAATGTAAAGTCTTGTCTTCAAAGTAATGGTTCCTTAAAAAAATTGAAACTCTATCAACTTTTTGATGAGCTTCAAGGACATGAATCAAACGTTGCTCAAACCATAAGAGAACTTTCCGGAGGACCACTTGCTCTAGTCAGTTCTTTTGAATCAACCATTCCGAATCCACCTGCTCCGGAACCTTACAAACCCACTGTTCCATTAACTCAGTCATCCTTAACTTCTTTACCCACACACATCTATCCTGAAGATGATTCCGAAACCTTGGATTCTGAACTCCGTTTCCAACAAGAATTTGCCTTACTCTCCATGAAATACAAACGACCTTTCAATCCTTCTTACAAACCATACCAAAACAGATTCAACGCTCCTCACCAAAACCATCCTCAACCATATTCTGCTTCGGAACCAAAACACCCCTCCGAAAATCCTCCTGCATATAAGCCTAACCTCAAAAAACCAAACTCAGCCCCGAAATCTTCTAAAAATTCCAACTCAGAAAAACCAAAGATCTTGTGTCATAAATGTGGTCATGCTAACCACTTTGCCAAAGATTGTCTAGCTGATGCTCCACAAAAACCAAAAGTCAAGGACTCAGCCTATTATGTCCGAAAAGCACAAGAAATGGCTGAAAGTGAGAAAGCATTTGTTACTACTGTTTCAAGAGATGTCGAAGGATACTGGTCATCCGGAGATGATGATGATGTAGTAACTGGAGGAAACATGTGTTCGATGGCAAGACAAACAGTTGTATGTGATGAAGGTTATTGGTCTTCTGGATCCGAATATGAAGAAGATGTTGCTAAACCTCACTATTGCTACATGGCCACTAACGATCCACCAGGTCGAAGCATTGTTCAGTAGGTAAAATCCATGATCTCTGATAATAATTTTTATTTAACTTTATGTGAACCTTATCTGACCTAGATCCAAACAGATATGAACACCATCTATAAAGCCTATGAGTCCGCCATAGAAGCCAGTGAGAAGAAAGACTGTGAACTAAGTCGTCTTAGATTACGTTTTGAGGATAAGAAATTGAAAATCGAGTCTTTAGAGCATGAACTTGTAATGTCAAAAGATGAATGTATCATTTTGAAAGATAAATGTGAAATCACTTATTCCGAACGAAATATTTTGATTTCTGATAACAAACGTCTCAATGCCAAAATAGATGCTTTGCATAACTCTGTTGACATGCTTGAAGCTGACATTCGGATGACTCATAATTTTCGTCATCCATGGTCCAAAGCTCCTGGTCTCGGAAGCGAGTTTCCGAAACCAATTGTTAGTCCCCTGAAGGATTTGCAAAATATGACATTCATGGGAGAGGTTCCGGACATTAAACATTCGGACACTCCTGTTTCTCCATTGTCACCCCTTCCGGAGGCTAAAAGATCTTTTGAGTCCCTAATTCCTGAGTTCCAACCAATAGTTGTCAAATGTCCTGATTCCACGCCTCTTCCGCCTCTGATAAATCTGGACCTGAATCGGACCATGGAATATCATTATAGTCTTCCAAATTGTGTAGACCATGTTCCTATAAGCAATCACGTCAACAACTGTGTGATTGAGGAAATTATTCCGGAAACAACTGAACTCAATGCCTCGGAATTTGTATGGGCATCTCTAGATGATAAAGTTGAAGTCTCAGGCAATGTGTCCTCTGAGTCTTGTGAATCGGACTCAGTAGTTCTTTCAAAAACCAAATTGGTTCCCATTACTCCTAAGTTTTCAAATCCATCCAAAGGACAAACCTCTGGATCCTCTTCTCATCCTAAGAAAAAAACAATGTTGAATAGAAAAGATGTTGTAGATCCCAATGTAGAAGCTAGGAATGCTTATAAAAAGGAAGTTAAGGAAAGACAAAATTCCAGGTTCCTTGCTAACTCTAAACCAAACTCATCTTGGAACAACACAAGGAAGTCCTTGTATGAAAACCATAGTCAAAATTCGTTTGTTCCCACAAGAATCCTAAAAAGATCTTCTGAACCTCCTGTTCGTTCGGAACCAAAGGAAGTCCTTAGCTCCAAATCACCTCAAGCTCATGCTAATGTCAAAACAATCTGAAACACTTCACCAGCATCTCGAAATGTTTCATCTGTTTGTACTGCAAAATCTGATGGCATAATTTTTAAACCAAAATTTCTAAGAACAATGTGTCATCAAACAAATCCACAAGTTCAAAAACCACTGTTTCAAAATCTTCAAACAAAAATCTTGTGTGGAAAATCAAATCATCTGTTAACAAAACAACTGACTCGAAAATAACAAAAAGTGTCAATCCTTCGGATACCACCGTTCCGAAGAAGTTAGCTCCAAACCCACAAGTAGTTGAATATGACTACTGGATAGATGAAAAGACTTTAGCATTCTGTCTGTTTCCAAAGAAATCAAGTAATCTCACCAAGAAACACGTAGTTATCCCAAAGTCAAGAACAAAGTCCAAAGTCCATGCATACGTCCCAAAGTCTAACTCGAAGCCTAAAAGCTCCATTGCTCACTAATTTTGCAGGCACTTTGTGCTTCGGAGCAAGAAACAATATGGTATATTGATAGTGCTTGCTCCATGCACATGACGGGGCAGAAGGATTTTCTGCGAGATTTAAAGCTCTCTCCAAATGCTGGTTACGTGACGTATGGAAACAACTCCAATTCTCAAATTCGTGGTTATGGAACTCTCACCAATGGAAACTTCTCTATTTCACATGTTGCTTATGTAGCTGACTTGAAACATAATCTGATAAGTGTTGCTCAGCTCACCGACTCAAGCCGACGTGTGGAATTTTGCAAAAAATATAGCTATATGATGACTGAAGATCGAAAAGAATGTTTAATTAAGTCTCTTCGCAACAAAAACATGTACCCACTTGACATCTATATGATCATCGGCAAACCGCAACTCTGCCTTCTCTCCAAAGCTGTTCCTGACGTTAGTTGGTTATGGCACCGAAGGCTCGCACATCTGAACTTTCAGTACATGAATGATCTTGTATCAGGTGAAATGGTAAGAGGTTTACCTCTTCTTAAATTCGAAAATGATCATTTATGTGCTGCATGCGAGTGTGGTAAGCAATCAAAGAAGGTTCATCCTGTTATCATCGAAAAATTCATTTCGGATCCCTTAGAACTTCTACACATTGATCTTTGTGGACCATCCACTGTAGAAAGTCTTCATCATAAGAAATACATTCTTGTGATTGTTGACGACTTTACAAGGTTCACCTGGGTCTTCTCCCTAAGGCTTAAATCCGAAACAGCCTCTGAGCTCATCAATTTTATCAAAGGAATAGAAGTTCTTATCAAACTCCCGGTTAGAAGAATCCGAAGTGATAATGGTTCGGAATTTGTTAATTCCACGATTGAGAAGTTCCTCACAGAAAAAGGAATCGATCACAACTTCTCAGCTCCCTACACTCCACAACAAAATGGTGTAGTTGAAAGACGTAATAGAACACTCGTTGAAGCTGCTCGATCCATGCTGAACTATGCAAACCTTCCACTCTATATTTGGGCTGAAGCTGTATCCACCGCTTGCTTCACTCAAAACCAAAGTATTATCAATCGATGACTCAACATGACTCCATACGAAGCAATGAATGGTCGAAAACCAACGATCTCATTTCTACATGTCTTCGGATGCAGATGCTTCATCAAAAACAACCGTGATCAGCTTACAAAGTTCCAAACTAAAGCTGATGAAGCGATCTTTCTAGGGTACTCCTCCAAATCCAAAGCTTACAGAGTTCTCAACCGAAGAACTCGTGTTCTGGAAGAAAGCTTCGATATTACCTTTGATAACAACTTTGTTCGGAATTCTGGCCCCACTCACATCACAACTCACATCATGGATTCTGATGCTCCTCCACCAGGATGTCCAAACCCTCAAACCATTCTCGAGGTTGACTTTGAAACCCTCTTTGGTCCTTCCGAAACAGCTCTTGATTTCGAATCTCGATCACGAGCATCTTTGATTCCAATTCCTCCTTCAGAAGCCCCAGTTTCTCACAACCTCTCCGGTCCTCTTCCGAGCCTACCTCCATTTGATTCCGAACCGTTTCAACCTTCTCAGGTTGAGGGGGATAATAATGCAAATCCCTCTCTTGAATCAAATATGAATGACTTCCAAGATGCAGCTGCTGATTTCGATGACTCAAATCCTCTCAACATTGATGAAAACGAAAATTTCTTTGAGTTTCCTTCTGATGATGATGTAAACCTCTCCGGTTCAGAAGTTCAGGGGGAGCATCATCCCAATATTCAAATCATTCAGGGGGAGCAAATCAATTCTACTGTTGATGTAGGATCCTCGGCTGCACAAGAACTTCCTCAACTGCATGTTTGGACGAAGGATCATCCTCCGAACCAAGTGATAGGCAATTCGAATGTTGGTGTACAAACTCGCTCAGCTACCAACATCCAAAATGAATGCCATTTTTCAACATTCATATCCATGGTTGAACCCAAATCCATCAAGGAAGCATTAGAGTATGCTGATTGGATTACAGCCATGCAAGACGAACTGGTAGAATTTGACCGAAATGAAGTCTGGACTCTCGTACCTCCTCCTCAACATCACCCTATTATTGGTACAAGATGGGTATTTCGCAACAAGATAGACGATGTAGGATTTATCATCCGAAATAAGGCAAGAGTGGTAGCTAAAGGTTTCAGTCAAATTGAAGGTCTTGACTACGACGAGACATTTGCTCCTGTTGTACGACTTGAAGCTATCAGAATCTTTCTTGCTTATGCAGCCCACAAAGGTTTCAAAGTTTATCAAATGGATGTTAAGAGTGCTTTTCTTAATGGTGAACTTAACACTGAAGTATACCTTCAACAGCCCCCCAGATTTATTAATCTTTCCTTTCCGAACTACTGTTATAAACTCCGAAAGGCTGTCTACGGACTCAAGCAAGCTCCTCGGGCTTGGTACGAGACACTCACCGATTTTCTCAAGCGCTCAGGTTTTCAAAGAGGTATACTTGATCCCACTTTATTTCGAAGATCAAATGGAAAGCATCTCATGCTGGTACAAATTTATGTGGACGACATCATTTTTGGATCTACGGATTCATCTATGGTTGCTGATTTTGCCAAACTTATGGTCAGTCGTTTTGAAACGAGCATGAATCGAGAATTAAGCTTCTTTCTTGGCCTTCAAGTCAAACAGACTAACAAAGGTATTTTCATTCACCAAGAGAAGTACATTTATGAGCTTCTCAAGAAATACTCTATGGACACATGTGCCTCAGCCAAGGTACCTATGGGCTTCGGTCACAAAATCTTTGCCGACCCTTCGGGTGTTTCAGTAGATGAAAAGAAGTACCGTGGAATGATTGGATCCTTACTCTATCTCACTGCAAGTCATCCGGACATAATGTTCTCAACATGCTTATGTGCTAGATTTCAAGTCAATCCGAAGATGTCTCATCTTTTTTTTGTGAAACAAATATTCAGGTATCTTAAAGGTACAAAGAACCTCGGAATCTGGTATCCAGCAAATGAAAGTTTCCTTCTGCAAGCTTACTTTGATTCGAACTATGGTGGTCTTCTACTCGATAGGAAAAGTACATCAGGAGGATGTCAATTCCTAGGTGGTTGTTTAGTCAGCTGGTCATCCAAGAAACAGAATTGCATTGCTCTCTCTACAGTCGAAGCTGAATACATTGCTGCTGCCAGCTGTACCTCTCAAGTTCTTTGGATGAAATCTCAACTCTTGGATTATGGTTACCGTTTTCAACGCATCCCTATCTACTGTGATTCTCAAAGTGCCATTGCAATCTCACACAATCCAATTCAGCACTCCATGACGAAGCACATTGACATTCGGTACCACTTTATTAAAGATCATGTTCTAAATGGTAACATCGAACTTATTTTTGTTCCATCTGACGATGAAATTGCTGATGTCTTTTCTAAGGCATTAGATGAAACCAAATTTAATGGGTTTCTGAACAAAATGGGTATGATGATGCCTGATCCTCAATTCTTTCAGGAGACATGTTCTCTTTGATAGAAGTATTCAGAAGAAAAATATGCTCCGAACTCATTTATTTTTGCTTCGGAACTATTTTCCCTCTAAATACATAGGATCCTTTTACCTGTCTTTTATACTAATTATCCCTTGAGTTTCTTAAGCTGTACAGTTTATTCTCTTCTTCCGAAGATCAAGATCGACCATCATCCGGATCACCATTTCGGAACTCATTTTAAAATTTACTCTGGAATTTTAAAAGTGCTTCGGAATTTTCAAAATTGCTCCGGAATTTTAAAATTTGCTCCGGAATTTTCAATTTGCTCCGGAATTTCAAAAATTTGCTCCGAAAATTCAAAGTGCTCCGGAGTTTTCAAAATCTGCTCCGGAATTTTAAACTTGTTCTGGAATGTTTAAAATTGCTCCGGAAATCCTTTTTATCATATATCTTCCGGAACATTCCTTTTATCTTCCGGATCATGCACTGTCCGGAACAATTCATCCGGAATACCAAGAGGTAATAAGGTGAAACGGTTTTTCTCAACGGTTACTTTTTAGGAAGATCCTTATCCAATCTTCCTCGATTTGCGTGACACAATCGCACGGCCTCTAAAATGGAAAACGAATTGACAGTTACATTCCCCTTTTTTAGACCAATTGCTTTGCCCTTTCACCTCACCTGTCTGATCTCATTTTCCCAACATTAAATGCGACCCGATGGATCTCGGATCCTCATCATTACCCTTTTTTTCGACCCGACCCGACTTTTCCTACCTATAAATACCTTTTCACATTTACCTTTACCTCTTTACAATCTCTCAATTCTCAAACCTCTCTAAAACCCTCACAGTTCTTCGTGTTCTTCAAGCCTTCATCATCTTCAACAATGGAGTCCCCCAAGAACCAGGCCTCTACTGCTCAAACTCCAAAGAAATCCATTGCTAGGAAGAAATCATCGAAAGGATCGAAGGGATCATCATCGTCGGCAGATCAAGAACCCTTTCTTAGGGACACTACCCAACTGTTTTCCTTAAACCCCCTTGACTACGACGAATCAATCAGGATCATGATTGAGTTCCTTGCTCATCATCCTCTTTCAATTCCACTTACCAAAATCCCAGATCCTCCACTCCCTCTTTCTCATCTTCATCGTGCATTCACAAGCATCAAACTTGAAGATGATGTACTGTTAGCCTCCATCATCTATGATCGCACCATTCCCGTATACAAAGCGACCTTTCTCAAGGCCATTGGAATTTCACCCAACCCTGCTGGTTTCAAAGTGGTGGAACCAACTACTGAAGAGTTCCAGACGTTTCTTAACTTCATCGGGTACAATCAAGACTATAGGGCAAAGGATTTTAAGAAGACTGCAGTTTCAGGGCTCTGGACCGTTCTTATGCACTTCATCATCCGTGGATTATCGGGCAAGCATGGTGGCACTGATACTCTAAGCAAGGACTGGCTGGATGTGGTATTCAACATCTATTCCGGACGAAACAATGCTGTCGACCTTCCGGAAGTGTTATGTCAAGACTTTTGCAAGTTTGCCATCAAGACGAAACCGAACGAGATTTTGAGCCCTAGATTTTGGGTCCTGACGATTGAACAGATCTTCAAGGAACTTAACGTCCCCATTCCGGTGAGCACCATTCCTCCGGAGGTATGTGTATCTTTCAAACTTGTTAAGACCTATAGAATTCCGGACCAATCAGCTTTTGGTCCGGTCAGACGACTTCCGGACAATATGTTGGCCCTCATTCCTTCCGGATCTCCCTTTTTGAAACACCATCTTGAGACCTCGGTTGTGTTCGACCCAACACAACCTGCCCCGGTCTCAGTTGAGCCTATTCCGGAAGAGGCCACTCACACTAAGTCTGGACCCAAGGTTAAGCAACCGGCCAAACGAAAGGCCTCTCCCACCAAACCCAAGGCAAAAAAGAAAACCAAAGTCAGTGCCCCCTCTCAACAGGAGGGCACCCATGACATTCTGGTTGAATTTGGCCGTCTGCACACCCCTCCTGTCCACTCATCTGAGGTACCCCTCAATGTTTCATCATCACAAGCACACACTCACGGGGAGTCTACATATATTCCACCCTCACCCTCCCAAAATAGTGATGTCGGTGTTGAACAAAGTTCCTTGCAGCCCCCTGGAACGCACCCACGTGTCACCTTTGATAATCCCATTATTTCTTCCACACGCACACACTCCAGAACCGTTGTTCCGGAACCCAAGCATCCGGAAGGAGGAGAAGTCTCTCCAACTTTCAATGCCCCAACTGGTCTGATACCCGGAAGGTGTACAGGACGACCAGGTTCTAATGACCCTTTGTGGGAAGATTATGTGAACAGGGCTGCATCAAGGCATCCGGACCTGACTCGTGCTCAAGTTGAATCCACTCTTATCTCCATGAGGAACCGGGCTCTCCAAAGCAACATGCCCTATGTCCTTCCCTCAGACGATGACGCCATCAAGGAACTCACTTCGGAACTGCCCCCAATAGTCATTCACCAAAGCATCTTCCATACTGATCTGGAAGAAGAGATTTTCGAAGAGGTTATGTTGGAAGAAGAAGCAACAACAGTTCCGGATGCTCATCTCATGACATCCATTCATTATCAGTCCAAAGAATCCGTATCCAAGTCTGCCTTTGACTTCGGAACCTCCTCCACTTCCACTTCGGACGACGGCTCCAAATCACAACTTCAAGAAGACGATGATGTTACCAAACCGGGTCCCTCCTCCAATACGGATGCTCACCAGCCTCCTCCGCAACACTCAGATTCCGATTCCGAATCCTCCGCTAGTGATCATGTTGACCCATTCGCCCTACTGGAGATCCGCACCAATGTCTCTGACACTATGGCTAAAGTGTCATCTATAGAGACTTCTGTAACAGAGCTGAATTCGAAACTGGATCAAAAAGTCTCCGGACTTGATTCAAAACTTGATGCCATCCTTCAGTCTCTCTCCCACCAGTCCGGTCCTTCCATAACAGATAGAGAAGCTCATCTTGACCAGCTGGTTTCCATCTGGCTGAAACACACTGTTGAGCAGATTGATTCCAAATACGATGCTCTTGTCGACAACTACCTCAACACCATCTCTTCCATGCTCAAGGTTCATGACGATCTTGTGTCTGCTACCAACGATCTAATCAAGCAGACTCATGTTCGTCATGAGAAATAAATTCAACGATTGGAAAAGGAGATCCGGAAAAAGGATGAGATGAATCTGATCATCCAACAAGTCCTCATCAAACTCCTGCGCTCAACTTGGAACATTGTTGATGTTCCGAACAGGAAGTTTGATGAGATGATTGAAATCCTTAGCAACACCTTCAAGCATCTATCCGAACAAGCTCCCACTTCTGAAGCCTATAACACGCTGACTCTTCAACTCTCCACCGGTCTTCAGAAGGTGTTCTCCAAACTTGATGATATCAAGGAGGACTTATCGCTTTCACCAGTTTCCAGGGTCACCGATGCAAGAGGGGGAGAAGGCCCAAGCAGGAGATGGAAGCCAGCCTCGGAATTCTTACTCCGGGATGAGGACCTCGATTCCGAAGAAGATGTCCAATTTGTCTCCGGAGTCCTGGGTATTACTGAAGGAAATGAAGGAGATGAAGACTATGATATTTACATTCCGGATGAAGCTCCCAAAGGGATTCTTGGCCTTCAAGCCCCAAAGCTGACTGCTCCGAAAGTATTATCAGAAGAAGAGAAGAGGATCTGGTCCGCCGTCTCATGGCCATCCTCTCTTCCGGATGCTTTTGAAATGGCCGTTAAAATAGATAAGGCAAAATCCTTCCTTACCGCTCAAGCCTTCCGAGCCACTCCCTCCATGATACCTCCTTCTCCCATTCCGGAACCAAAAATAGCCCCAATTGATCAAGGCTCTCCTCTCTGTACTCCAGATGAAATTCCAGAAGAACCACATCCAATTCCTACTCCGGAATTCGTCATTGAAGAGAGCATGAAGATGGTTATTGATGCTCTTCAGAGAGACAAAGGGAAGAAACCGATGACTTCGGAACAACAAGCCTTTCATTCCGGACCTCCCCTCAAACAAAAATTTGGATGGTCTGAGGAAGAAATTCACAAGGCATTGGAGGACAGCATCCTAATTCAAGCATTAAAAGATCATCCCGATCTGATGCGTGGCATTTCTCCGCTGTGTCGAGAAGGCATCCTTCAAGCCAAGGATATCATCCCAACTCTCTACTATGACCTTCCCTCACATGACACTGATCAACTGGATCTTTCTCTCTCTCCCTTCAGCATGTTCTACACAAAGTTTGCTCCACTCCACCCAAACGACAATCCGGAAGTGATCATCCGGACCGAACGTGAAAGGATCAAAACCTTTTACGCCAAGAATGCTCTACCCTTAGAGGAGGTATGGACAAGAAAGAGGATCACTAAGGTTCATGGCTTCGGAAGAAAAATCTTGGTAAAATTTGAGCTGAACTGTCCTCTGTTCCGTTTCCATCTTCTTCGGAACAAACCAACTCCAAAGACTGTTACTGATGCGGATTTTCCTTCTATGAATCCGAACGACATCCTTACTCTTGCTGCGTACTTAATAGAACATCAAAAGGATGACATCAGTATGGGTGCCTATCACGCAGCTCTCAGCTTTCTCAAAGACTATGTTGCTGAGTTTTGCAGATGTGATTACGAACTTGCTCACCTCTACGGAACCGAACAATTTGTGGCAAAGATCGACTTTGTTCTTTCGGAAGCTGAAATTCTTGCAAATGGTTCTAGGGTTTGTCTACACCACCAGAAGAACAAACAAGAAGGACTTCTTCCGAGTCCTTGACAAACACTTGGTTCCTACCAAAGCTCTGCATAAGTTCATATCCCGCGCGTCCAAGTCTGATACTCCGGAACAGGTTAATGCAAATTTTGTAAGTCAACTGACTTGGTACATTGCAGTGCGAGAATGGTTGTTCCGAGCATACACCTTCATCAAGGAAGAAATGAACTAAGCTCGATGGATTGCTAAGTTCACTTAGGGGGGAGATTGTTGGAACCTGAAACCTCTAGCAATCCTAAGTACATATTCCGAAGGCTGTTGGTTCCGATGGAAGATGTGATCCAGAACCTGTCCGGAGCTGAAGAAAAGGAGTAAAGTATTTTGAAGAGGAACGCATTCCGGAGCTGGTGAGTTCATAAGTGGTATTTTGTATGTAAAAATATAAAAACAAGACCCTTATTGCTCATAACCGGAATGGTGGAAACGTTCCGGGGTGGATGACGTCATGTTTAGCATCATAACCAATGAATAATAGGAAACATAGCAACACAACCAGTACATTGGATACATAAAAATGTTTACATCAGTTTGAAACTTGTCTTAATTACATCAAAAGTATGTAAAAATATAAAAACAAGACCCTTATTGCTCCGACTTCTCTAAGTCCAATGAGTACCTGTCTACTGATTTCCTGAGAATAGAAGCAGTTTGAAAGAATATCAGCATAAAGCTGGTGATTTCATAAGTGGTATTTTGTAATGAAAACTTGTTGATGAGCTTGTAAAGGTGTTCGTATAGATTCAAGAAAATCCGATATTTTCTTTAATGAAAATGTAGTGTTTTAAATTCTGTATAGGACCATGAATGTTCGTTACCGAAAACTGTAGTGATATGCGTAAATAATACTTCATGTGACTAGCTAATGCTAATCATGATGTATAAGTATTTCGTACGTGAAACCATTGTATAATCGGTTCTGTTTGAAAAACCAGGAAATTCTCCAGTTGTAGTGTGTATTAGTTCTATTTAGTATAAATAAAACTGTTGAAGGGTGCCAACTTGCAAACTAAAGGTGATTTATACATATTGTGAGTCGTATAACCATACCTGCATGACTAGAGACCTTTATAACGTTCTTCAGGCGTTAAACTAAATGACATTTGTTCACCCCAGACGTGCCCGCCTAATTGTAGCTAGCAGTTCAGGTGTGGGATTGTCAGTCCCGAATAGATCTATTCACAAATCTCACGCTCTCCCTCCAGGAGACTCTGGTTATACTATGATAGGATTTATCCCTGTACCCTAAGGGTACAGTGTTGAAGTAGAGCCTCACAGTATCGTACAATCTAGTTTACATGTAGTGTTGTAGCATTATACGGTAGTGAAATCCGTAAGTATGCCGTATGTAGTGACAATTATAGTTATGAATGCCATGTTCATGTTGTGGTGTAAACTATAACTAAATCTACATCCCATGGATCCATACCTTTATCCAAAAGCTAGAAGGGCCCGTATGTGAAATTATTTCACATATCACGGGTTTTCAAAAGTTGAGTTGTTTGGATGTTCAGAAATCTTCAAGAAGTCCCCACCACTTGTTAAAAGTATCTTTATAATTATCAAGATTGTCGGCCACATGTAACAAATTAAATAATGGCCCTTGTTTAAACGTCATCACTTACGTTTTTATTCTTGTCCATTACTTTGTAAGCCCATCTATATAAGGGCATAAGTTCTAAGTTTGGGATCATCGAATCCATTCACCTACAATCACCACCACCACCATTGTAACAAAGCTTCCGCAGTATTTTAATAAAAAGGAGTTTACTTTAAAGTTTTAGTTTTTGAGCTTTAGTACAAGATAAGAAATTCCTGGCAACGTAATTTTTATCTTGGTAAATGGATTCGATGATCCCAAACTTAGAACTTATGCCCTTATATAAATGGGCTTACAAACTAATGGACAAGAATAAAAACGTAAGTGATGACGTTTAAACAAGGGCCATTATTTAATTTGTTACATGTGGCCGACAATCTTGATAATTATAAAGATACTTTTAACAAGTGGTGGGGACTTCTTGAAGATTTCTGAACATCCAAACAACTCAACTTTTGAAAACCCGTGATATGTGAAATAATTTCACATACGGGCCCTTCTAGATTTTGGATAAAGGTATGGATCCATGGGACGATTCAATTTTATCGTTTTTAGACAATAATCATCCCACCCGGGGTCCACTATAAAAATTGAATCGTCATCACTGTTGTCACTATCTTCTAGAAATCCTTTGCTGTTGTAGCGGCATTTGTTTTCTTTTTGGTTATTGTCTTGGACTTCCATGGGCTTATATATTATTGCGGCCCAATCGTTGTGCGAGGGCTTCCAGTTCGATGAGGATTCTTCGGGCTTCTTTGTTTTGGATTCGAACATCTTCCTTTTGGTCAGACCAATGGTTGTCTCTTGTTGATTTTCCAAAGCAGACTTGAGCTTTGCACTGTATGATTGCTTGTAAATTTCGCATTGCTTTGATCGCTTCTTTTGCTGCTGATAATTCGATATTTTGGGCGACTGATCTCCATGCATCAGATTTATCCATTCTGATTGGGGTTTGATTGGCTCTAAGCTGGTATTGTCTGTACATTGCTCCTGGTTCTTCTAGTGTGAAGATTGTTTTAGTAAAGATTCTTGGGAGTGGTTGAAAGTCTTCATGATTTCTTCGCAAGTAATCTTCATATTCTTCTGAGAGGCAGAAGGGGATTGTAGAACTTCCTCCACTGAGTAAAGGGTTGCTGCTGCTAACCGTTTCATTTCACCTGTGCATTCTGCAAAACAAAGGTTAACAAGTCTTGAGAGAGAATCAATTAGTGTATTATGTTTCCCTTCTATATGCTCTATGTTAATCTTGACGTCTGTTCCTGTGACTGCATCTGCAAACTTTATCCACCTGACCCTTGAGGATTTGTTACTATTAGCTTTGTTGTAAAAGCTAATAATGGCTTGGCAATCTGTCCTTAAAGTGATTTCTTGTTTATCAAGGTAGTAGATTTTTAGTTTCTCCAAAGTGTTAATGCAGGCATTGATTTCAGCATCAATTGTGGATTGGGTTGTTGAGAACTTGCCACTTGCATATGCACAAATGTTTTCTGAGCTTCATGGTCCTTCCTTTTTGTTCTTCCATTTGACTATACCTCCCCATCCTTCCATACATCCGTCTATTTCTAGGATGATATAAGAATAT
Organism: Lactuca virosa; assembly: GCF_052849685.1. NCBI lineage: Eukaryota > Viridiplantae > Streptophyta > Magnoliopsida > Asterales > Asteraceae > Lactuca > Lactuca virosa. The sequence continues at coordinate 168,874,671 of NC_136426.1, read as the reverse complement.
TCAGGTGGTATCTCAAGGTCTGGGAGATTCTGAACTTGCATCTTGATCCTTTTGATTAACTCATAATCAGAAGGCTTCAATCTTTTGTCTCCATGAGCATTTGTTTTTTCGTAAAGCGGCCTTAATAGTATCCCAAGCTTTGGGATATGATTACGAGCATAGTTAAGGATTCCTAAGAATGACCTCAACCCCTTTTTTGTCTTCAATTCTTCTTCGTTGAAGTTCACAATCTTCTTTATGATGTGCGGTTGCAACCTTATTGTTCCTTCTCTTACGACTACTCCCAAAAAATCTATTGTTGGGACTGCTATCTTCATCTTTGTTGGAGATAGGACTAGGCCATTATCCTCACATATTTGCAACATCTTTTCCAAGTGCTTTGCATGTTCTTTTTCGTTTTTTGAGAAAACCAGTATATCATCAATATATACTGCGATAAATGATTCTGTACCTCTGAAGCATTTATCTATTTTTCTTTGGAACACTGCTGGGGCATTCTTCAAACCAAATGGCATAACTAGCCATTCGTAAAGTCCCCCATGTACTAAGAATGCTGTCCATGGTATTGATTCTTCATCCATGGCGACTTGATGGAATCCTGATTTGAGATCAAATTTTGAGAAAATTTTTGCACCTCCTATTCTCTTGATGATCGTATTTATGCCTGGTAAGGAGTATTGGTCCTTGTATGTGTTGTCATTCAAGGATTTATAATTAAAAACCATTCTTTCTTTCCCTTTGACCTCCTTTCCAGTTACAGGATCAATTGTTGCTCCTGAGTTTACGATCATTGCCATCGTTCTGTGTCTGCTTTTGCTTGGTCGAATAGCACCAATCTTGAGTAAACTATCAACATGTATTCTAAACGAATCTTCCATTGCTGGTGTCACATGTTTTAGTGGTCGATCTTCAATTGTAATGTCTGGATTTAAAATATCCAGTTTACAAAGCTCACCATTCTTCTTCCAATGCTTTAAAGGTTCTTCTCCGATGTATCCTTGGAGCTTTAACCTATCAATGACAGGTTTAAACCGTTCTAGGAATGCATTGTTACCTTCTTGGTTGAAATAAATAGATTCATTTATTTCAAAGAAATCTTCTTCACTAATTTCAAGCTCAGTGATGGCAACTTCAGCAACCTCAGATTGCTCTGAAGTTTTCATCTTGGTAACCTTCTTATAAATAGTTATCTCATCACCTTCTACACGAATTCCTCCTTTCATGGACCTTAGGAAGTTGGTACCTATCAGCATTTCAATGCCATTGCTGCCATGCATATCAAATGCATATATAAGGGGAATTTTTAACTTGTTTCCCTCGATGAGAAAATAGCCTTGCTTTATTTTGTGAGTTGCCTGCTGTCTTGAATTTAAACCATTAAAGAAAACACTGTGGTTTAAAGGTTCAAGTGCTTCTTCTGGAATAACCTTCTTGTTTATGCAGCATGTTGATGCTCCTGTGTCTATTATTGTGCCGATCCCAAATGCTGGGCAATTAGGGATATAAAACTCAACTTTTACGTTGTAAAGTGAGTTAGTTATCTTCCTAACTTTTGGGTTTGATGTAGCATTTTCAGAGTAATGAATCTCTGCTTCCATGAAGGGCCTTGCTACATGGAGTTCGCTTAACGGTGGGAATTCTTCTTTAGGGAATTGAGGCTTTTCCCTTTCTTCCTTCCTTTCTTGTAGTTGCTCCTTCAGCCTTCTTATTTCTTCGTTCTTTTGTTCTTCAAGCCTTACTTGTTCAGCTTTAAGCTGATCGATTATCTTAAGAGTATCTGTGAGATCTTTTATTAGCAAGCCTTTTTCAAGCTGCCATGCTTCCTCTCTCTTTTGTATTTCTGCCTTGGTCTCATAAAACTCTTTGGCTTGATCCTTAATCATCTGCTGCATTTGCTCCGTCTTCTCTTTCAAAAGTTCTTTGAGAAGCTTTATTTCCCTATTGGTAAAGTCACTTTCTTCTTCCGGCTTAATCTGCTGTTTTTTCTTAACGTTAACTGTTTTGCCAAGATAATTTTTGGCGCAAAGAGCACATGTTGTGAGTTGGCACTTGGGACAGTTAAGTCTTGACATGTCTGTGGTTTGTATTCCACAGTAATAACAGATCGTGTAATCTGTGACTGTGTTTTCCTTCCAATCATGCTCACAGTTTTTACTTTAAGCTGAAAATTCTTTGCTTGGTTTCCACGATCCTACAGATTGAACCATATCTGCTATTTTTGTTGGTGGTCCTGGATGGAAAATGAAAGCATAATGACTATGTTGGATATCCTCTCTTTCATCTTCGCTGCTACTTTCATTATCTTCATGTGTTATTGTGAAAGTTGCTTCTTTAAATGGAGTATCTTGGACCATAACACTGATGCTTTGATGGGTATCGCCTTCTCCTTCTGATATACTATAGACACCGGTGTCATCAAAGTCTGCTGAGACAATGTCCCAGTTATCATCAAGATCCAGTTCTTGATAGACAACTGATCCTGCAATGTTTCCTTGCTTTCTTTTGCAATCTTTTGCGAAATGCCCTTCCTTTCCACAAATAAAGCATTTGCATTTCTTGACTCGTCCTCTGTCATCTTTGTACTTTCTTTTGAATGGCTTTACATGAGAACCATGTGGCTTTCCTTTGTAAGTCTTTGATTTCCTCATTCCATACTGTTTCCTGTTGTTTTTGTAATAACCAGGAATTGGTATGGCTGAACAAAGAGATAAATCTCTAAGCTCTTTGGCAAGCGCCGCATCTTTGCACATTTCTGAGATGAAAGTATGAGTGAATTTGATTGCAGGCAGAACTCCTGAACTTAGACCAGGGTACCTGGCTTTAAATGATTCTTCAACTTTCTTGGATAGAGAAGGTGGAAGTTTAGCAAAAAGTTTTTCTGTTGTTGAGGGGAAGTACAGTCTTCCAGACTTTATTGCTAACTGCCTGAAATCCTCCAAAAATGTCCACAAGTTCTTGGTTTCTTCACAAGTTATTCTGTCTAGATCTCTGTAGGCTCTGTCTTGTTCATCAGTTGAGCCTCGGTATGGATCTTCTAACAATATTAACTGCCTAACTTGTGATGTTATATTCTGTGGTTCATCTGCGATTGCTTCAAGGGCAGCATATACATCTGGGTATGCCGTTCGCCATTGTTGCCACATTAACTTTTCACTTTCTCCAAGAAGATTTTCAACAAAGGCTAATTTTGCTTTGTTGTCAGTCCATGTTTGGCTATTGAGCCTATTGATTGTTATAGACTCCCATTGTGCTATTACATCTGACCATAAGCCTTGATCTGCTGGTAGAACAAGCATTACACCTGATTCCGTCCATGCTGGTGGCAGAGTCCACTGTGAATTATGATATTCACCATATCCTCCATTAAAAATATTGCCTTTTCCTTGAGGGTAACCAAACTGGTAGTTTGGTTTATAAATTGGCTGTGGATTTTGCCGTGCTGGTGGGTAGACAACTGGTCCTAATATTGCATCATCTGGAGGTTGATAGCTTGCACCAGATTCTGCGTCATTTGCTGTTGGAAAAGCATGTTCTTCGTGTTTTTTAACCATTTGTGCTGCCATTTGTTTAAAGTTGCGAAATTTTGAGTATGGCAGATTGTCATCATCTTCTTTGGAAAGATGAAGAATTGTATGGTCCTCACCATGCTTCGCTGCGAATGGGTTTTCCCATTCAGACTCTGATCTTTGTGTGGCGAGTTAGTCATCCCATTGTGGCAAATATTCATCAATAAAATCTTGTTGGTTTTTTGAAAATTCTTCTCGTAGGACAAGGATCTTTCCACCACTTCTTTCATCATCATCCCAGTCACTTGTTTTGTCCATAATTGTCACTTTTCCTGGGGTAATTTCATCATCTGGGAATCCATCTCCCCAGCTAGTTGCTGCAATTTCTTCTATTGAAGTTGTGCTTACTGAGGTATCGTACATGACATAATAGTCCCATTTTCCAGATGGTTCACCAAGAGTTGACCATTTATGTTTTGATCGTCTTGGCTTATTGGAACGTCTTGCTGTGTTCAGTGGCTCATTCTCCAAGATCTTTGCTTCATCCAGACATTCTTCACAAAAACATATATCATAGGGGATATGTTTTGTCTGAGGTGTTTAAAAACATACTCCTATAAAATGCTCTTCATCTTCGTCCAAATGATCGTTACCTAATACTTCTCGATCATTCTGGTCAACAGAGTATCTTGCTGGTTGGGGGGTTCGGCGATATCTTTCAAATTGGAGACTTAATGATCTGTTAAGCCTTTCATGTACCGCTACTCTTGATGGTACACTTACTGATGTTTGCTCAGATGGCTTTAGATTCCAGCTCATTCCTTCAAGCTCTTCTATACTCCTTCTTTCACCAGAAATTGCCGTGATGCCATTTGTTGTGAGATGGTCCACAACATTTTTCTACACTATATTGGAATCCCATATAGCTAGTGTTTGATAGCCTACCCGTCATGGCTATTGTAATCAAAAGATTACTTTCGCCGCCTTGCCAAGTTTCATACCCATGAGTTTGTATGACAACTTCTACATGATTATGGAAGTCCTCAATACTTAGAACCATATCAGGGAACATGTAGACTAGCTGCGTTCCTGCAGAGAGGTCGACTTCCATAGTTCCAATGATTTGTCGACTATCTTCCCATCTAGTGTCCCGAAGGACAACTAGAGCATTTGTTCCCGCACTTCTCCGGTGGAGTGCATGTAGCCTGATCATGAATATTCCTAGGTGAATATGTTGGAGCCCTGAAGTTCTCAAGTTCTGGTAGCTTTCTTGGTTACACAGCCGAAGGTTAACTTGATTTTCTCCAACACATAGGATTCTTTGCTCAGAGTAGTGTTCATAGACTCTGTGTCTTGTAGTACTTCTATTGTTTGAATAAAGTACCTCTGCTGGAACAAGATTTGCCCTTCTCTCTCTTGATATTTCAAGTTGTCTTTCTGGATCTACAACAGACTCCAAGGTGAGATTATAGCTGTTTCTTCCAAATACTCTTCTTGTTGCCCTAGCTGCTTGATATCTGTTTCGGGTCATTTGTCGATAACCACGAATTTGATCTTCTTGAGTTGGGAGTTCTGTTTGAGTTTGTGTGGAACTCCTGTTGAGGATGCTAGGCCTTCTGAAAGTCATTTCTTTTATTCTTTCCCAAACTGTTCTTTAAAGATTTTGTTAGGATCTTCAAAGACATAGATTTGCCCGTTACTTTTCTTTACTGGAAGTTTCCCACTAATAGAGAAATTATCAAGTCTTCTGGTTAAACTTGATATTGAGTCTTCAAGATCTGCTGGCTGAGTATTTTGTTTGATAACAGTTTGAACTTCTTGTTTGAGCTTGTCAAACTTTTCTTCAATCTCAATCAGTTTCTGACTTTGCTTAGTTGCTAAGTAAAGCAAGGTGTTGTTTTGTTTTATAACAACCTTTACTTGGCTAACTAGAGCTTCTTTGTAGTCGGTTGTTTTTGCAAAACCAACTGCTGGTGATTCAAAGTCTTCAGTGGCTTGTATGTCTTCCTGATACTCAGTAGTTGCCTTTTGATTGGCAATACTCATCCGGTGATGAGCCTCTTGACTTCGTGAAGAATATTTTCAACCTTCTGGGTTTTATGATTGAGTTCTTCAGTTAGTCTGAGGGCTTCTTTCTCAACTAACTTTGGTTGCTCTGCTATTTCTTGAACAAGGCTCAGGACTTCTCTTTTTGTGAGTGGTTTAGATTGATGGATCTCAGTTGAGATTTGTTGAAAGCGTTTTCTGGTTTCACTCTGAGTTTTTCTTAATAACTCCTCACAGGATTCAAGCTTCTCTTGACCACTTTGGACTTTTGACTCAAGATCTTTTTGTTTTTCAGAAATACTTTTAAAATTCTTAAGTGCTACTTTAGAAAAGAGATTTAAACCATTATAAATACAAGCTAAATTATTGGCTAAATCGGTAGTTGTAGGTTTAGAACTATTTTCTTTAAAAATGATATACTCAGGATCCACAGTTCGTGAATTATCGTACCAATTTTGTATCTCTTGCTCAAAGCGATCGGACATAAAAAAACGATAAAATTGAATCGTCCCATGGATCCATACCTTTATCCAAAAGCTAGAAGGGCCCGTATGAGAAATTATTTCACATATCACGGGTTTTCAAAAGTTGATTTGTTTGGATGTTCAGAAATCTTCAAGAAGTCCCCACCACTTGTTAAAAGTATCTTTATAATTATCAAGATTGTCGGCCACATGTAACAAATTAAATAATGGCCCTTGTTTAAACGTCATCACTTACGTTTTTATTCTTGTCCATTAGTTTGTAAGCCCATCTATATAAGGGCATAAGTTTTAAGTTTGGGATCATCGAATCCATTCATCTACAATCACCACCACCACCATTGTAACAAAGCTTCCGCAGTATTTTAATAAAAAGGTGTGTACTTTAAAGTTTTAGTTTTTGAGCTTTAGTACAAGATAAAAAATTCCTGGCAACGTAATTTTTATCTTGGCACCATCCAGATGATGCAATATTAGGACCAGCTGTCTACCCACCAGCACGGCAAAATCCACAACCAATTTATAGACCAGACTACCAGTTTGGTTACCCTAAAGGAAAAGGCAATATTTTTAATGGAGGTACGGTGAATATCATAATTCACAGTGGACTCTGCCACCAGCATGGACAGAATGAGGTGTAATGCTTGTTCTACCAGCAGATCCAGGCTTATGGTCAGATGTAATAGCATGATGGGAGTCTATAACAATCAATAGGCTCAATAGCCAAACATGGACTGACAACAAAGCAAAATTAGCCTTTGTTGAAAATCTTCTTGGAGAAAGCGAAAAGTTAATGTGGCAACAATGGCGAACGACATACCCAGATGTATATGTTGCCCTTGAAGCAATCGCAGATGAACCACATAATATAACATCACAAGTTAGGCAGTTAATATTGTTAGAAGATCCATACCGAGGCTCAACTGATGAACAAGACAGAGCCTACAGAGATCTAGACAGAATAACTTGTGACGAAACCAAGAACTTGTGGACATTCTTGGAGGATTTAAGGCAGTTAGCAATAAAATCTAGAAGGCTGTACTTCCCCTCAACAACAGAAAAACTTTTTGCTAAACTTCCACCTTCTCTATCCAAGAAAGTTGAAGAATCATTTAAAGCCAGGTACCCTGGTCTAAGTCCAGGAGTTCTGCCTGCAATCAAATTCACTCATACTTTCATCTCAGAAATGTGCAAAGATGCTGCGCTTGCCAAAGAACTTGGAGATTTATCTCGTTGTTCAGCCATACCAATTCCTGGTTATTACAAAAACAACAGGAAAAAGTATGGAATGAGGAAGTCGAAGACTTACAAAGGAAATCCACATGGTTCTCATGTAAAGCCATTCAAAAGAAAGTAAAAAGATGACAGAGGACGAGTCAAGAAATGCAAATGCTTTATTTATGGAAAGGAAGAGCATTTCGCAAAAGATTGCAAAAGCAAGCAAGGAAACATTGCAGGATCAGCTGTCTATCAAGAACTGGATCTTGATGACAACTGGGACATTGTCTTAGCAGACTTTGATGACACCAGTGTCTATAGTATATCAGAAGGAGAAGGCGATACCCATCAAAGCATCAGTGTTATGTTCCAAGATACTCCATTTGAAGAAGCAGCTTTCACAATAACACATGAAGATAATGAAAGTAGCAGCGAAGATGAAAGAGAGGATATCCAACATAGTCATTATGCTTTCATGTTCCATCCAGGACCACCAACAAAAATAGCAGATATGGTTCAATCCGTAGGATCGTGGAAACCATGCAAAGAATTGCCAACTCAAAGTAAAAACTGTGAACATGATTGGAAGGAAAACACACTCACAAATTACACGATCTGTTATTATTGTGGAATACTAACCACAGACGTGTCAAGACTTAACTGTCCCAAGTGCCAACTCACAACATGTGCTCTTTGCGCCAAAAATTATCTTGGCAAAACAGTTAACGTTAAGAAAAAACAGCAGATTAAGCCGGAAGAAGAAAGTGACTTTACCAGTAGGGAAATAAAGCTTCTCAAAGAACTTTTGAAAGAGAAGACGGAGCAAATGCAACAGATAATTAATGATCAAGCCAAAGAGTTTTATGAGACCAAGGCAGAAATACAAAAGAGAGAGGAAGCATGGCAGCTTGAAAAAGGCTTGCTAATAAAAGATCTCACAGATACTCTTAAGATAATCGATCAGCTTAAAGCTGAACAAGTAAGGCTTGAAGAACAAAAGAACGAAGAAATAAGAAGGCTGAAGGAGCAACTACAAGAAAGGAAGGAAGAAAGGGAAAAGCCTCAATTCCCTAAAGAAGAATTCCCACCGTTAAGCGAACTCCATGTAGCAAGGCCCTTCATGGAAGCAGAGATTCATTAATCTGAAAATGCTACATCAAACCCAAAAGTTAGGAAGATAACTAACTCACTTTACAACGTAAAAGTTGAGTTTTATATCCCTAATTGCCCAGCATTTGGGATCGGCGCAATAATAGACACAGGAGCATCAGCATGCTGCATAAACAAGAAGGTTATTCCAGAAGAAGCACTTGAACCTTTAAACCACAGTGTTTTCTTTAATGGTTTAAATTCAAGACAGCAGGTAACTCACAAAATAAAGCAAGGCTATTTTCTCATCGAGGGAAACAAGTTCAAAATTCCTCTTATATATGCATTTGATATGCATGGCAGCAATGGCATTGAAATGCTGATAGGTACCAACTTCCTAAGGTCCATGAAAGGAGGAATTCGTGTAGAAGGTGATGAGATAACTATTTATAAGAAGGTTACCACGATCAAAACTTCAGAGCAATCTGAGGTTGCTGAAGTTGCCATCACTGAGCTTGAAATTACTGAAGAAGATTTCTTTGAAATAAATGAATCTATTTCTTTCAACCAAGAAGGTAACAATGCATTCCTAGAACGGTTTAAACCTGTCATTGATAGGTTAAAGCTCCAAGGATACATCGGAGAAGAACCTTTAAAGCATTGGAAGAAGAATGGTGAGCTTTGTAAACTGGATATTTTAAATCCAGACATTACAATTGAAGATCGACCACTAAAACATGTGACACCAGCAATGGAAGATTCGTTTAGAATACATGTTGATAGTTTACTCAAGATTGGTGCTATTCGACCAAGCAAAAGCAGACACAGAACGATGGAAATGATCGTAAACTCAGGAACCACAATTGATCATGTAACTGGAAAGGAGGTCAAAGGGAAAGAAAGAATGGTTTTTAATTATAAATCCTTGAATGACAACACATACAAGGACCAATACTCCTTACCAGGCATAAATACGATCATCAAGAGAATAGGAGGTGCACAAATTTTCTCAAAATTTGATCTCAAATCAGGATTCCATCAAGTCGCCATGGATGAAGAATCAATACCATGGACAACATTCTTAGTACATGGGGGACTTTATGAATGGCTAGTTATGCCATTTGGTTTGAAGAATGCCCCAGCAGTGTTCCAAAGAAAAATGGATAAATGCTTCAGAGGTACAGAATCATTTATCGCAGTATATATTGATGATATACTGGTTTTCTCAAAAAACGAAAAAGAACATGCAAAGCACTTGGAAAAGATGTTGCAAATATGTGAGGATAATGGCCTAGTCCTATCTCCAACAAAGATGAAGATAGCAGTCCCAACAATAGATTTTTTGGGAGTTGTCGTAGGAGAAGGAACAATAAGGTTGCAACCGCACATCATAAAGAAGATTGTGAACTTCAACGAAGAAGAATTGAAGACAAAAAAGGGGTTGAGGTCATTCTTAGGGATCCTTAACTATGCTCGTAATCATATCCCAAAGCTTGGGATACTATTAAGGCCACTTTACGAAAAAACAAATGCTCATGGAGACAAAAGATTGAAGCCTTCTGATTATGAGTTAATCAAAAGGATCAAGATGCAAGTTCAGAATCTCCCAGACCTTGAGATACCACCTGAAGATTCTTATATCATCCTAGAAATAGACGGATGTATGGAAGGATGGGGAGGTATAGTCAAATGAAAGAACAAAAAGGAAGGACCAAGAAGCTCAGAAAAGATTTGTGCATATGCAAGTGGCAAGTTCTCAACAACCCAATCCACAATTGATGCTGAAATCAATGCCTGCATTAACACTTTGGAGAAACTAAAAATCTACTACCTTGATAAATAAGAAATCACTTTAAGGACAGATTGCCAAGCCATTATTAGCTTTTACAACAAAGCTAATAGCAACAAATCCTCAAGGGTCAGGTGGATAAAGTTTGCAGATGCAGTCACAGGAACAGGCGTCAAGATTAACATAGAGCATATAGAAGGGAAACATAATACACTAGCTGATTCTCTCTCAAGACTTGTTAACCTTTGTTTTGCAGAATGCACAGGAGAAATGAGACGGTTACCAGCAGCAGCCCTTTACTCAGTGGAGGAAGTTCTACAATCCCCTTCTGCCTCTCAGAAGAATATGAAGATTACTTGCGAAGAAATCATGAAGACTTTCAACCACTCCCAAGAATCTTTACTAAAACAATCTTCACACTGGAAGAACCAGGAGCAATGTACAGACAATACCAGCTTAGAGCCAATCAAACCCCAATCAGAATGGATAAATCTAATGCATGGAGATCAGTCGCCCAATATATCGAATTATCAGCAACAAAAGAAGCGATCAAAGCAATGCGAAATTTACAAGCAATCATACAGTGCAAAGCTCAAGTCTGCTTTGGAAAATGAACAAGAGACAACCATTGGTCTGACCAAAAGGAAGATGTTCGAATCCAAAACAAAGAAGCCCGAAGAATCCTCATCGAACTGGAAGCCCTCGCACAACGATTGGGCCGCAATAATATATAAGCCCATGGAAGTCCAAGACAATAACCAAAAAGAAAACAAATGCCGCTACAACAGCAAAGGATTTCTAGAAGATAGTGACAACAGTGATGACGATTCAATTTTTATAGTGGACCCCGGGTGGGATGATTATTGTCTAAAAACGATAAAATTGAATCGTCCCATGGATCCATACCTTTATCCAAAATCTAGAAGGGCCCGTATGTGAAATTATTTCACATATCACGGGTTTTCAAAAGTTGAGTTGTTTGGATGTTCAGAAATCTTCAAGAAGTCCCCACCACTTGTTAAAAGTATCTTTATAATTATCAAGATTGTCGGCCACATGTAACAAATTAAATAATGGCCCTTGTTTAAACGTCATCACTTACGTTTTTATTCTTGTCCATTAGTTTGTAAGCCCATCTATATAAAGGCATAAGTTCTAAGTTTGGGATCATCGAATCCATTCACCTACAATCACCACCACCACCATTGTAACAAAGCTTCTGCAGTATTTTAATAAAAAGGTGTGTACTTTAAAGTTTTAGTTTTTGAGCTTTAGTACAAGATAAAAAATTTCTGGCAACGTGTAATTTTTATCTTGGTATCAAAGCTTTGAATCAAAACGTTCTTAGCTCTATGGAAGGCTAAACTCCTAAGGTATATTCAGGAAAAACAGTAAATGTATTATTTTATCAATTTCTTGTATTTCTACGGTAACATTTCTGTTAAAAACTTCATAAAAACCCTTGTTTTTAGATAAAAGACAGCGTAATTGCTTCTATTAAAAAGTACCGAAAGAGTCGGTAAGTGTTTGAAGTTAACCATTTGGTGAGTCTTAAAACAAGTTTGTAAATATAAACCTTTGAAGTTTTTATGTTATGTCCGATCGCTTTGAGCAAGAGATACAAAATTGGTACGATAATTCACGAACTGTGGATCCTAAGTATATCATTTTTAAAGAAAATAGTTCTAAACCTACAACTACCGATTTAGCCAATAATTTAGCTTGTATTTATAATCGTTTAAATCTCTTTTCTAAAGTAGCACTTAAGAATTTTAAAAGTATTTCTGAAAAACAAAAAAATCTTGAGTAAAAAGTCCAAAGCTGTCAAGAGAAGCTTGAATCCTGTGAGGAGTTATTAAGAAAAACTCAGAGGGAAACCAGAAAAAGCTTTCAACAAATCTCAACTGAGATCCATCAATCTAAACCACTCACAAAAAGAGAAGTCCTGAGCCTTGTTCAAGAAATAGCCGAGCAACCAAAATTAGTTGAGAAAGAAGCCCTCAGACTAACAGAAGAACTCAATCATAAAACCCAGAAGGTTGAAAATCTTCTTCACGAAGTCAAGAGGCTCATCACAGGATGAGTATTGCCAATCAAAAGGCAAGTACTGAGTATCAGGAAGCCATACAAGCCACTGAAGACTTTGAATCACCAGCAGTTGGTTTTGCAAAAACAACCGACTACAAAGAAGCTCTAGTTAGCCAAGTAAAGACTGTTATAAAACAAAACAACACCTTGCTTTACTTAGCAACTAAGCAAAGTCAGAAACTGATTGAGATTGAAGAAAAGTTTGACAAGCTCAAACAAGAAGTTCAAACTGTTATCAAACAAAATACCCAGCCAGCAGATCTTGAAGACTCAATATCAAGTTTAACCAGAAGACTTGATAATTTCTCTATTAGTGGGAAACTTCCAGTAAAGAAAAGTAACGGGCAAATCTACGTCTTTGAAGATCCTAACAAAATCTTTAAAGAACAGTTTGGGAAAGAATCAAAGAAATGACTTTCAGAAGGCCTAGCATCCTCAACAGGAGTTCCACACAAACTCAAACAGAACTCCCAACTCAAGAAGATCAAATTCGTGGTTATCGACAAATGACCCGAAACAGATATCAAGCAGCTAGGGTAACAAGAAGAGTATTTGGAAGAAACAGCTATAATCGCACCTTGGAGTCTGTTGTAGATCCGGAAAGACAACTTGAAATATCAAGAGAGAGAAGGGAAAATCTTGTTCCAGCAGAGGTACTTTATTCAAACAATAGAAGTACTACAAGACACAGAGTCTATGAACACTACTCTGAGCAAAGAATCCTATGTGTTGGAGAAAATCAAGTTAACCTTCGGCTGTGTAACCAAGAAAGCTACCAGAACTTGAGAACTTCAGGGCTCCAACATATTCACCTAGGAATATTCATGATCAGGCTACATGCACTCCACCGGAGAAGTGCGGGAACAAATGCTCTAGTTGTCCTTCGGGACACTAGATGGGAAGATAGTCGACAAATCATTGGAACTATGGAAGTCGACCTCTCTGCAGGAACGCAGCTAGTCTACATGTTCCCTGATATGGTTCTAAGTATTGAGGACTTCCATAATCATGTAGAAGTTGTCATACAAACTCATGGGTATGAAACTTGGCAAGGCGGTGAAAGTAATCTTTTGATTACAATAGCCATGACGGGTAGGCTATCAAACTCTAGCTATATGGGATTCCAATATAGTGTAGAAAATGTTGTGGACCATCTCACAACAAATGGCATCACGGCAATTTCTGGTGAAAGAAGGAGTATAGAAGAGCTTGAAGGAATGAGCTAGAATCTAAAGCCATCTGAGCAAACATCAGTAAGTGTACCATCAAGAGTAGCGGTACATGAAAGGCTTAACAGATCATTAAGTCTCCAATTTGAAAGATATCGCCGAACCCCCCAACCAGCAAGATACTCTGTTGACCAGAATGATCGAGAAGTATTAGGTAACGATCATTTGGACGAAGATGAAGAGCATTTTATAGGAGTATGTTTTCAAACACCTCAGACAAAATATATCCCCTATGATATATGTTTCTGTGAAGAATGTCTGGATGAAGCAAGGATCTTGGAGAATGAGCCACTGAACACAGCAAGACGTTCCAATAAGCCAAGACGATCAAAACATAAATGGTCAACTCTTGGTGAACCATCTGGAAAATGGGACTATTATGTCATCTACGATACCTCAGTAAGCACAACTTCAATAGAAGAAATTGCAGCAACTGGCTGGGGAGATGGATTCCCAGATGATGAAATTACCCCAGGAAAAGTGACAATTATGGACAAAACAAGTGACTAGGATGATGATGAAAGAAGTGGTGGAAAGATCCTAGTCCTACGAGAAGAATTTTCAAAAAACCAACAAGATTTTCTTGATGAATATTTGCCACTATGGGATGACAAACTCGCCACACAAAGATCAGAGTCTGAATGGGAAAACCCATTCGCAGCGAAGCATGGTGAGGACCATACAATTCTTCATCTTTCCAAAGAAGATGATGAAAATTTGCCATACCCAAAATTTCGCAACTTTAAACAAATGGCAACACAAATGGTCAAAAAACACGAAGAACATGCTTTTCCAACAGCAAATGACGCAGAATCTGGTGCAAGCTATCAACCTCCGGATGATGCAATATTAGGACCAGCTGTCTACCCACCAGCACGGCAAAATCCACAGCCAGTTTATAGACCAAACTACCAGTTTGGTTACCCTCAAGGAAAAGGCAATATTTTTAATGGAGGATACGGTGAATATCATAATTCACAGTGGACTCTGCCACCAGCATGGACGGAATCAGGTGTAATGATTGTTCTACCAGTAGATCCAGGCTTATGGTCAGATGTAATAGCATGATGGGAGTCTATAACAATCAATAGGCTCAATAGCCAAACATGGACTGACAACAAAGCAAAATTAGCCTTTGTTGAAAATCTTCTTGGAGAAAGCGAAAAGTTAATGTGGCAACAATGGCGAACGACATACCCATATTTATATGCTACCCTTGAAGCAATCGCAGATGAACCACATAATATAACATCACAAGTTAGGCAGTTAATATTGTTAGAAGATCCATACCGAGGCTCAACTGATGAACAAGACAGAGCCTACAGAGATCTAGACAGAATAACTTGTGAAGAAACCAAGAACTTGTGGACATTTTTGGAGGATTTCAGGCAGTTAACAATAAAGTCTGGAAGGCTGTACTTCCCCTCAACAACAGAAAAACTTTTTGCTAAACTTCCACCTTCTCTATCCAATAAAGTTGAAGAATCATTTAAAGCCAGGTACCCTGGTCTATGTTCAGGAGTTCTTCCTGCAATCAAATTCACTCATACTTTCATCTCAGAAATGTGCAAAGATACGGCGCTTGCCAAAGAGCTTAGAGATTTATCTCTTTGTTCAGCCATACCAATTCCTGGTTATTACAAAAACAACAGGAAAAAGTATGGAATGAGGAAGTCGAAGACTTACAAAGGAAAGCCACATGGTTCTCATGTAAATCCATTCAAAAGAAAGTACAAAGATGACAGAGGACAAGTTAAGAAATGCAAATGCTTTATTTGTGGAAAGGAAGGGCATTTCGCAAAAGATTGCAAAAGCAAGCAAGGAAACATTACAAGATCAGCTGTCTATCAAGAACTGGATCTTGATGACAACTGGGATATTGTCTCAACAGACTTTGATGACACCAGTGTCTATAGTATATCAGAAGGAGAAGGCGATACCCATCAAAGCATCAGTGTTATGGTCCAAGATACTCCATTTGAAGAAGCAACTTTCACAATAACACATGAAGATAATGAAAGTAGCAGCGAAGATGAAAGAGAGGATATCCAACATAGTCATTATGCTTTCATGTTCCATCCAGGACCACCAACAAAAATAGCAGATATGGTTCAATCCGTAGGATCGTGGAAACCAAGCAAAGAATTGCCAACTCAAAGTAAAAACTGTGAGCATGATTGAAGGAAAACACAGTCACAAATTACACGATCTGTTATTACTGTGGAATACTAAGCACAGACGTGTCAAGACTTAACTGTCCCAAGTGCCAACTCACAACATGTGCTCTTTGCGCCAAAAATTATCTTTGATTCGTTCAGAATACATGTTGATAGTTTACTCAAGATTGGTGCTATTCGACCAAGCAAAAGCAGACACAGAACGATGGCAATGATCGTAAACTCAGGAACAACAATTGATCATGTAACTGGAAAGGAGGTCAAAGGGAAAGAAAGAATGGTTTTTAATTATAAATCCTTGAATGACAACACATACAAGGACCAATACTCCTTACCAGGCATAAATACGATCATCAAGAGAATAGGAGGTGCAAAAATTTTCTCAAAATTTGATCTCAAATCAGGATTCCATCAAGTCCCCATGGATGAAGAATCAATACCATGGACAACATTCTTAGTACCTGGGGGACTTTATGAATGGCTAGTTATGCCATTTGGTTTGAAGAATGCCCCAGCAGTGTTCCAAAGAAAAATGGATAAATGCTTCAGAGGTACAAAATCATTTATTGCAGTATATATTGATGATATACTGGTTTTCTCAAAAAACGAAAAAGAACATGCAAAGCACTTGGAAAAGATGTTGCAAATATGTGAGGATAATGGCCTAGTCCTATCTCCAACAAAGATGAAGATAGCAGTCCCAACAATAGATTTTCTGGGAGTAGTTGTAGGAGAAGGAACAATAAGGTTGCAACCGCACATCATAAAGAAGATTGTGAACTTCAACGAAGAAGAATTAAAGACAAAAAAGGGGTTGAGGTCATTCTTAGGAATCCTTAACTATGCTCGTAATCATATCCCAAATCTTGGGATACTATTAAGGCCACTTTACGAAAAAAAATGCTCATTGAGACAAAAGATTGAAGCCTTTTGATTATGAGTTAATCAAAAGGATCAAGATGCAAGTTCAGAATCTCCCAGACCTTGAGATACCACCTGAAGATGCTTATATCATCCTAGAAACAGACGGATGTATGGAAGGATGGGGAGGTATAGTCAAATGGAAGAACAAAAAGGAAGGACCAAGAAGCTCAGAAAACATTTGTGCATATGCAAGTGGCAAGTTCTCAACAACCCAATCCACAATTGATGCTGAAATCAATGCCTGCATTAACACTTTGGGGAAACTAAAAATCTGCTACCTTGATAAACAAGAAATCACTTTAAGGACAGATTGCCAAGCCATTATTAGCTTTTACAACAAAGCTAATAGCAACAAATCCTCAAGGGTCAGGTGGATAAAGTTTGCAGATGCAGTCACAGGAACAGGCGTCAAGATTAACATAGAGCATATAGAAGGGAAACATAATACACTAACTGATTCTCTCTCAAGACTTGTTAACCTTTGTTTTGCAGAATGCACAGGAGAAATGAAACGGTTAGCAGCAGCAACCCTTTACTCAGTGGAGGAAGTTCTACAATCCCCTTCTGCCTCTCAGAAGAATATGAAGATTACTTGCGAAGAAATCATGAAGACTTTCAACCACTCCCAAGAATCTTTACTAAAACAATCTTCACACTGGAAGAACCAGGAGCAATGTACAGACAATACCAGCTTAGAGCCAATCAAACCCCAATCAGAATGGATAAATCTAATGCATGGAGATCAGTCGCCCAATATATCGAATTATCAGCAACAAAAGAAGCGATCAAAGCAATGCGAAATTTACAAGCAATCATACAGTGCAAAGCTCAAGTCTGCTTTGGAAAATGAACAAGAGACAACCATTGGTCTGACCAAAAGGAAGATGTTCGAATCCAAAACAAAGAAGCCCGAAGAATCCTCATCGAACTGGAAGCCCTCGCACAACGATTGGGCCGCAATAATATCTAAGCCCATGGAAGTCCAAGACAATAACCAAAAAGAAAACAAATGCCGCTACAACAGCAAAGGATTTCTAGAAGATAGTGACAACAGTGATGACGATTCAATTTTTATAGTGGACCCCGGGTGGGATGATTATTGTCTAAAAACGATAAAATTGAATCGTCCCATGGATCCATACCTTTATCAAAAAGCTAGAAGGGCCCGTATGTGAAATTATTTCACATATCACGGGTTTTCAAAAGTTGAGTTGTTTGGATGTTCAGAAATCTTCAAGAAGTCCCCACAACTTGTTAAAAGTATCTTTATAATTATCAAGATTGTCGGCCACATGTAACAAATTAAATAATGGCCCTTGTTTAAACGTCATCACTTACGTTTTTATTCTTGTCCATTAGTTTGTAAGCCCATCTATATAAGGGCGTAAGTTCTAAGTTTCGCATCATCAAATCCATTCACCTACAATCACCACCACCACCATTGTAACAAAGCTTCCGCAGTATTTTAATAAAAAGGTGTGTACTTTAAAGTTTTAGTTTTTGAGCTTTAGTACAAGATAAAAAATTCCTGGCAACGTAATTTTTATCTCATATATGTTTAGTAGTGATAGTTTTTGTAGTTGTTATGTTTCGAAAATCCCAAACTATACTGATTATAGTTTGCATGTATAGCGTAATGAATATCGAGTCCGGAAAACTATGAAATTTAGTGATAAGTTGAAAACTTCCATTATGCTCAACATGGTACAAAAGGGTTAAGGGATGAGAATTGCATGAGTTTTATATTTGTTAAAAGCTCTTTGTATTAATTTACAAAAGCACTTATGGTTTAGCTTGTATTCTCCCCCTGAAAACGGTTTAAAACTAGTAAAAGTGTAGGGGTATGAACTCATCGTTGTTGTGTGAAAGCGTCGATTGAAATGAAGATCCTCGAGTTGTTGTACGCGGCACTTAACGGAATCTGGAACTTGCTTGAATCGATAAAACGAACTTTCACCACTTAGAAAGAGTTTGCGGCCATGAAGAGTTTATGGTCGTGAACTGGGTTTACAGTCTTTGAAGATGGGCCGTAAACGGGTTTACGGTCTTTGAAGATGGGTCGTAAATGGGTTTACGGTCTTTGAAGATGGGTCGTAAACGAGTTTACGGTCTTTGAAGATGGGTCGTAAACTCAAGAACAAGGGTGCTGATTTCGAAGAGAAATGTGCTCCAGATGCCCCGAAATAACTCTAAACGGTGGTTCTCGGTGTTTCCTCGAAGATTGGAGGCCTTCTAGGTGTTTACGGTCAAGAGTTTTAGAGAGAGAAAGAGAGAGTTTCCGGTCAAAGGTGTTCAAATGAGGGTGGGGGTCTCATATATATAGGGGTTTTGTGGTCGGTGGGTGGGGTCCACCCGACACTGGCCGCAAACGAGTTTACGGCCGTAAACAGGTTTACGGCCGTGAACTCCAGTCAGGCCGTGAACATGATGCTTTTCGAGGATAATTCGAGTTTTGCGCGGTTTTGGCTCCGACTTGCATACGTAAGTTTAATTATATAATACCATATGATTTTCTAAATCAACGGTTCGACGGAAGATTAATAAAATTTCAAATTTCATTAAAGGAAATTGCATAATGGAAACGGAAAAAGTTTCGGGTTGTCACATCATCCCCCCGTTAGAGGGAATTTCGTCCCGAAATTCAAGAATAGAGATACAAATTATGGACTTGGAAAAAGATGAGGGTACTTCCGTTTCATTGAATCCTCACGCTCCCAAGTGAATTCAGGTCCCCGCTTGGCATTCCAGCGAACCTTCACTATCGGGATGCGACTTTGTTTCGTTCGTTTGACTTCCCGGTCCATGATTTCCACGGGTTCTTCCACGAAGTGTAGACTTTCGTCTAGCTCGATTTCATCGAGGGGAATGACAAGTGTCTCATCGGACAGACACTTCTTAAGGTTCGAGACGTGAAAGACAGGATGTACGTTGCTAAGTTCTCAAGGTAACTAGAGTTTGTATGCTACGGGACCGATCCTAGCAAGGATCTCGAATGGTCCGATGTATCTTGGATTTAGCTTTCCACGCTTTCCGAAGGGTATCATGCCCTTCCAGGGTGAGACCTTCAAAAGAACACGGTCACCAACCTGGAATTCCAAGGGTCTTCGTCTCTTATCAGCGTAGCTCTTTTGTCTATCTCTTGAAGCTTTCAGTCGTCTCTTGGATGATCTCAGGACCAGTGAGAGTGCTGTTAGGGACATGACCCTTGGTTAGCTGTGTGTCACCCACTTCAGCCCATCACAGAGGGGATCTGCACTTACGGCCATAGAGGGCTTCAAATGGCGCAACCTTGATGCTGGTATGGTAGCTGTCGTTGTAGGAAAATTCAACCAAGGGTAAATGGATGTCCCATGACATGCCGAAATCTATAACGCAGGCTCTCAACATATCTTCCAATGTTTGAATTGTTCTCTCACTCTGGCCATCTGTGTGTGGATGATAAGCCGTGCTCATATCCAGCTTAGTTCCAAGAGCCTTCTGTAGCGATTGCCAAAATCTCGAGGTGAACCTGCTATCTCGGTCGGAGATAATGGATACAGGTACCCCATGAAGGCGAACTACTTCTCGAATGTAGATCCACATGAGTCTCTCCATCTTGATTTTTTTTATTGGCAGGAAGTGGACGGATTTAGTCAGTCGATCGACAATTACCCAGATGGCGTCGTGCCCACTCGGAGATCTGGGTAACTTAGTGATAAAATCCATTGTTATCCTTTCCCACTTCCACTCAGGTATTTCTGGCTGCTGAAGTAAACCTGAGGGCTTTTGATATTCCACCTTCACCTTGGCGCAAGTCAAGAACTTGCCCACGAAGGTTGCAATTTCCTCTTTCATGTTTGGCCACCAGTAGAGTTGTTTGAGATCCAGGTACATCTTATCTGAACCTGGGTGAATGGAGTATTTCGTCTTGTGAGCCTCATTCATGACAACCTCTCTGTACCTGCCGAACTTTGGGGTCCAAATCTGGTTCATGAAATAGTACACTCCGTCTCCCTTGACCTATAAGTTCTTATCCATTCCCCGCAATGCTTCATCCGCCACTTTCTCTAGTTTCAAGGCTTCCAGCTGAGCCTCTCTGATTTGCACGGATATATGGGAATGAATGGTCATTGTTAATGCTTTCACCTTTCGCCCTGAATACTCCTTTCGGCTGAGGGCATCTGCTACCACATTGGCCTTGCTGGGATGGTAGCGAATGTCGCATTCGTAGTCACTGAGTAGCTCAACCCATCGCCGTTGTCTCTTGTTTAACTCCTTCTGATCAAAGATGTGCTGCAGGCTCTTATGGTCGGTGAAGATATTGCACTTGGTTCCGTAGAGATAGTGTCTCCAGATCTTTAATGCAAAGACCACTACTCCCAAATCTAGATCGTGAGTTGTGTAATTGACCTCGTGTGTTTTAAGCTGCCTCGAGGCATAGGCGGTAACCTTTCCTCGTTGCATGAGCACACAGCCTAAGCCCTGATTGGAGGCATCACAGTAGACAACAAAGTCTTCCGTCCCTTCGGGCAGGGACAAGATAGGTGCGCTGCATAGGGCCTGCTTCAATGTTTGAAACGCAGTGTCTTGCTTGACTCCCCAACTAAAGGTTACACCTTTCTGTGTCAGGGTAGTTAAAGGCTTAGCGATTTTGGAGAAGTAATGGATGAACCTGCGATAATAGCCTGCGAGACCCGAGAATTGCCGGATTTCTGTGGGTGTCTTTGGTGCAGACCAATTCTCGATTGCTTTGATTTTGGAAGGGTCCACGTGTATGCCTTCCTTGCTAACCACGTGACCAAGGAAAGTTACCTTCCTGATCCAAAACTCACACTTTGAGAATTTTGCATATAGTTTCTCCGCCCTTAGTGTTTCGAGTACCTGCCTCACGTGTTGTTTATGATCATCCTCGCTCCGCGAATAGACAAGTATGTCGTCAATGAACACGATCACGAACTTGTCTAGGAAAGGGTGGCACACCCGATTCATCAGGTCCATGAATACTGTCGGTGCGTTGGTTAAACCAAAGGGCATTACTACAAACTCGTAGTGTCCGTAGCGAGTTCGGAATGCTATCTTGGGCACATCATTCTCGTGAACTCGCAACTGGTGGTACCCTGATCTTAGATCTATCTTCGAAAAGTAACTGGCTCCCTGAAGTTGATCGAAGAGGTCGTCGATTCTGGGTAGGGGATAACGGTTCTTGATGGTAAGCTTGTTCAGCTCTCGGTAGTCGATGCACATCCGGAAGGATCTATCTTTCTTCTTTACGAATAAAATCGGGGCTCCCTAGGGTGAGGAACTCGGTCTTATGAATCCTTTGCTGATCAGCTCATTGAGCTGGCTAGATAACTCTTGCATTTCTGCCGGCGCTAAGCGATAAGGAGACTTAGCTACGGGAGTAGCTCCGGGGATTAAGTCGATGCGAAACTCGACTTAACGCTCGGGAGGAATTCCTGGAAGATCTTCGGGGAAGACATCAGGAAAGTTACAGACTTCGGGGATGCTCTCGAGGTCTTTAAATTTTTGCGTCTCGTCGACAACATGAGCTAGGAAGGCATGGCACTCCTTCCGCAGATACTTCTGGGCCTTGATGCATGAAACGATACGAAGGCTCGAACTGAGTTTATCACCGAAAATAGTGAGGGCTTCGCCAGAGGGAAGATTGATACATATAGGCTTCTCGTAGCAAAGGATATAAGCACGATTGGGGCTCAACCAGTCCATGCCGATAATGATATCGAAGCTCTTGATGGATACAGGCATAAGGTCAATGGGAAAGGAATGACCGTCTAGGGTAAGAGTACAGCCTATGAATATATCGTTAGTGCTCTCCTTCTTTCCGTTAGCCATCTCGACGGTAAATGTTTCGGTTAGAGGTTGGGATTTACATTTGATTAGATCTTTGAAGGCATGACTAACAAAACTCCTCTCCGCACCAAAACCGAAAAGAATGCATGCATAAGAGTTGTCAAGGAGGAAAGTACCCGTAACAACGGTAGGATCAGCGACCGCTTCCTCCTGGCCCATCACCAGAACCCTTCCTGTATTGCCACCAGTTGTTGCCTTTGGGCAGTTTCTCCTGAAGTGCCTCGCCTCTCCACATCCATAACAAGGTTGACCAGCACCCGTTCCCGGAGCCTGGTTGGTTGGTTGGGTTGGCACCTTGCATTATCGAGCTGTGTGTCCCTTCCTTCCACAGCTGTTCCAACTCAACTCATGGCAGGGCCCGTGATGATGAAAGTTACACTTGTGGCATAGAGGTAGCTTCCCTGCATAACCACCGGTAGGAGCTTGGGTGGTTGGAACGGCAGCTGGAGGAGCAGCAGGAGTAGTAGCAGCATGAACTGCCACTGTTTGTTGCTTCTTGGAGGGCTCCTGAGGAGACTGGCCCTTGCGTTTTAACCAAAATTTCTTCTTCTTCTCGCCACTCTCCTTTTGTGACTCGGCGACCGCTGATGCCTCATCCAGATCGATCCCATGATCGATCAGAGTCTGTGCCAGATCCTTGGCGCTCTCAAACGTGGCCGGTCTAGCAGCCAAGACATTTCCTTTGGTTGGTTGTGTCAGTCCCCAGACGTACCTATCGATTTTCTTGCTTTCCGGGGTGACCATTCCCGGACAGAGGAGAGCCAGATCACAGAATCTAGCGGTGTAGGTAGCGATGTCGGAACCCTTCATCTTTAAGTTCCAAAGTTCGTCCTCCAACTTTTGCACTTCGCCCCTCGGGCAGTATTCCGCAAGCATGAGTTCCTTCAGTCTTTCCCAACCCATGGCATTAGCCACTGGCAGGGTTAGGGTTTTGACTCGACCATTCCACCAGGTCAAAGCTCTGTCGGTGAAGGTGCAGGCGGCGAACTTCACCTTGTTGGCTTCGGAGCAGGAGCAAATTTCGAAGATGGATTCGATCTTCTCGAACCATCGAGTTAGAGCGATAACACCTCCATTCCCGTCGAAGGGTGTAACACCCATAAAATTCAAGCCAATTTAAAACATTTTAACCCATTCAAAAACCATTAAGTTATTACAACTTATTTTCAAAATAGTTTAAACATCAGAGTATCCCCACAACCAAATCAAAAAATCATGAAATATGAGGAGCGGTACGTTCACGCCTTTGCTTTGCCACGATCACCTGATGTACCTAAAACAATAAACTGAAAACCGTAACCTCGAAAGCTTAGTGAGTTCCCCCAAAATACCCATACACACATAACCATACACATACAACAATGAACAACATACTATGGGTCCAATCAACCGACAGGTTGGAATACCCCAGGCCCTCAACCGTCGGGTTGGAATGCCAACATACTACGAGTCCAATCATCCTCGGGATGGAATACTCTCGGCCCACAACCATCGGGTTCGAATGCCCACACACCTATACATACAATAACTACTATGGGTCCAATCATCCCTCGGGATGGAATACCCCAGGCCCTCAACCATCGGGTTGGAATGCCCACCTACTATGAGTCCAATCATCCTACCGGGATGGAATACTCCTGGCCCTCAACCATCGAGTTGGAATGCCCACCTACTATACATACAATAACTACTATGGGTTCAATCATCCCTCGGGATGGAATACCCCAGGCCCTCAACCATCAGGTTGGAATGCCCACCTACTATGACTCCAATCATCCTACCGGGATGGAATACTCCTGGCCCTCAACCATCGGGTTGGAATGCCCACATACTAGAAAACATGTGCACCTATCAAATAACCATATAACATTCCACATGACAACATACTAGGGCCCTATCATCATACCGGGATGGAATACCCTCTACTACTGCTCAACACGTGCACATATAACAGGTAATCTCCTACCAGCATACAGACAGTCAGACCAACTACAGGTCACTAAGCATAGCCACATCCAATCTACCAGAATACCGATCTAACAAAGCATACCATCATATAGCCATCCTATCTACCAGGATGCCAACTAACATATCACAGCAGTAACTATCTCAAATAAAAAATCTAAGGGCCGACCTTGGTGCCTTAGACCCTTGGGTATAGTGAGGATAACTCACCTTGCAACTGCCGAACCGAACCACGAAAGCACAATCCCGAAGCACTGCCCCAAACTCCAACACCTATACCCATCAATGATCCATTGACATAAATATCCAAATTACCATAATACCCTTGAAGGTCAAACTGGTCAAAGTCAAAGTCCTGGCCAAAGTCAATCTTCCTGATTGACCCTACTCGCCGAGTCAACCCGCTGACTCGCCGAGTTCCCAAATTTCAGAAACTCTTATATCACGACTCGACTCGCCGAGTCACCCCGTGACTCGTCGAGTTCAACAATCTCTGAGTCCTATCATGTCCAACTCACTGAGTCACCACTCAACTCACTGATCTGAGTCTTAACCAGAAGAGGTTGGGGTTTTTCAAGAACATACTCGCCGAGTCCACGACAATCTTCAACAGACTCGCCGAGTTGTTCCTCCAACTCGTCAAGTCCATGCCTATCTTCAACAGACTCGCCGAGTCTCTTCAGTCCTTTATTCATACATAGGCGTTTTGAGTCATGCAGGGGCTCCAAACCGTAGATCCACTCTTCTAGGGTATGACTCTCTCGTAAAGTTACAAACTTTACGTGGAAACAAAGAGCTAAAGGCCCAAATCAATCTAGGGCTAAGGTTTAAGACAAGGATGCTTCACCAACAACCAAGGGCTGATACTTTGTGAGTTTCTGGACCAAGACAAGTCTAAATCTGAAGTAGCAACCTCAGATCTAGACCCCTAACCAGAAATAGATCCTTAACATGCCAAAATGGCCCCAAATCTCATTCTTGAATAGATATAACTGCAATAGAGTCAAGGTAATAGCTTGTTACCTCCAAAATGTGCCCAATCTGAAGTAGATTCTGGATATACACCAATCCCTTGATGCTAGCCTCTTGATCTTCAAGCTCCCTTCTCAATATTCCTCCTCCAAAGCTCAAATCTCTTTAACAATGGAAGCTCACACGATTTTAGGGTTTACTGACTCTCAAGGGCAATAAGGAGGCTGAAGGGAGGACATATGGTCCTTTAAATAGGGTGCAACCCTTAAGATTAGGGTTTTCTCTTTTCAGCACCAACTCGTCGAGTCCAGCTACCGACTCGGCGAGTTGGTCACTTAACTCGCGACCAGAACCCGCTCCGACTCGACGAGTAAGCATACCTACTCGTCGAGTACCTTCTTCAATTTACCCTTAAGTCCTTCAATCATACTTCTAAATTTTGGGATGTTACAACTCTCTCCCACTTAAATTAGGCTTCGTCCTCGAAGCCTGCTGCAGTATACGATTCTGAATATACCTCTTGCACTGCAGACTCCGACTTCCCAATCAACTCAGGACCTTCCAGACCCTACCACTGTACCCCTTTTAAAATAACTTCTTCTCGTGTGGTATCCTTGCCAATACTCCCGGCCGACCACTAGCCTTTTCTACTTAATGTCAGAACACATCAATCCAGTATCACCCGATGATATTGCCACCTTCCTGACATGAACACACCTTCGAGACTTGCGAAAGTTAGACACCACAATAATCCACTGAGCTCTGCTATAACACTAATCCACCTTTCCTTCGCCAAAATTGGCGATAACCCGGATAATCTGCGATAGGGAACGAATCCTGTTCCCATCTCAAATCTATTCCCTTTTTACCATGACAGGATACTGCATCCTTCAGCTTCTAGCAACTCCCATGAATCAACCATCTATATCACATAACCATTCGTACCTAGCCCAATCAGCCTCGGGCTGGAATACCAGGTACGCCTATAACGGGTCCAGTCATCCCAAGGATGGTATACCCTCGCATTCTCACGCATGTTTGGCCCAATCAACCCTCGGGTTGGTATACCAAACACACCAGGTCCAATCAATCATAGGGTCCGGTCATCCTCATGATGGAATACCTTAGATTGGAATACCACTACTCACATAACCCATGCTTACAACCATACTTGAAGCCCAAGGATCCAACCTTGAAGCTCCCTCGATCTACTCTGATTCGACACAACCGAGTGTAACTCACCCCAAAACTCGACAGCACGTCTACTCCAAACGTACCATGACAGGGAACATTACTCTCGCGATCCCTATGTCCACGACCTACGACTGGAACATCCTCACACAGTTCTCAGCGCCGGTCTAGACTGCTCCCGAGTCTATTAACTCCGCTATCTCTAGCTCCTCTGTCCAAATCTCCAATCTGGAGCTACTCACCTTCTCCTCTTCCAAGGAGACCTGAACCATTACTTCGCATCATCAGTCGGTGCCGAAATGTCGGAACCTCAGTCTACATCATCCACTTGTGGAGCACGTCGCTATCCCATAACACATATACATACTCAGAAACTGACTGCATAATCTACAATCCATAAAGAGTCTTCCGTATACCCCTCAACATTTTCGACAGTTGGGAACAACCCCACTGATTGTTATAGCATAGCAGTATCCTCACTGCTCACTCAAAGATCCACCATACATACAGGGTTCTTACCATAGCTGGAACGCCTCATCGCACCACTTCCCGTAACCGACATCCAAACTGCGTCAGGCGACATCCTTCCAAACCACGCCCCATCCGAGAATTTCCAATTCTCCCCCGCTTAGAGCACTAACTACTATCTACCGGCGGCGAAGCTGGTACGCGACTCAATCGTCCCAATCCGAGACAAGGAACTTCAAGGGATCCGAGTTCCCGCTGATGATTCCGAATCTCTGGATCATGACCTTCCTCTCTCTTGAATGCATCACCAGATACTACCCCTCTATAATTTCTCAATAATAAATTCTCACTATCATCTACTATGCTCTAATAACTTATGCAGGAAACAAACAACTCATAATAACATGAACAAGATATAGAAGGAAAAGACATACCGACTGTCACCTCTGGCGCTGTCCCGATCTCCTTCGCCACAAGCTGATAAGCACGCCCTGGAGCCTTCGGAGGCTCTGCTCGACCCTGACCCCCGTCAGTAAGTCTCAAAGTGGCTGGTGCTGGGACCTGCACTAGCCTGGCAGCCAAGAGAGGATACTGGGCCTTCATATGGCCCACCTGATCATAATGATAACAAAGTCGGACTTCGGCAGCTGGAGCCTGCTGCCTACAATCCCTGGCTATGTGGCCCTCCTTGCCACACCTGTGGCACCCAGAAGAAGATCGAAAAACTCCATTATGTACCTTACCACACTTCCCACAAGTGCGACTCCTCTGGCTTTCCTGACGATAATCAGCGGCCCTCAACCGTTTCGACACAGGCTGCGACTGCACCGGGGCCTGCCTCTGCTCCCTCAGCTGGAGCTCAATCTCTAGCTCGCGCCGCATGGCGGCCTCCTGCAACTCCAACAAAGTATCACATCTCTGTGTGGACACAAACTGTCTGATGTCCCTCTTGAGCATGCTCAGATACCGGGCCATCTGAGCCTGCTCTGAAGCAAACTCAGGGCAGAACATTTCCCTCTCCGTAAACATCCTGGTGATCTCCGTCACCGACTCTGAATCCTGTCTAAGCTCCAAAAACTCTTGAGCCAATCTCTCCCGCTCAACCTGCGGAATATAACGGGTACTGAACATGTCTCAGAACTGATCCCAAGTCACCGCAGCTCGCTGCACGTGAGAGTATGATCCCATAGTCAACCTCCACCAATCCTTCGCCCCGAGCCTCAAAAGGTTCAGAGCACACCTCACCCTCTGCTCAGCAGGGCACGAACACGTGAAGAAACATCCCTCCATGTCCGACAACCATCTCATCGCAACAATCGGATCCAGAACTCCGTCAAAGGTAGGGGCTTCGTATTATCGAAGTCCCGATACTGGAAGCCCCGACCGACTCCCCCCCTGCCGCTGCTACAGTCGTTGTAGCTGCCGCGGCAGCCGTCTCAGTAAGAGCTGCATAACGATCATCGAAGTACTCCCTCATAGCGGACTAAATAGTCCCAAACAACTCCGGAATCTGACCCCGGACAATCTCGACCACCTCCTCGCGGATGATCTCCCTTACCCAATCCTCTGTCAACATTGGCCCCTCCCGACCGATAATCTCAGGTGCCACTGGGGCCCCCTGATCACCTTGACCTGATCCCGATCCGGATCCAGTCACGACACGCCTCGTGACCACCATACTGAAAATAGAAGAGGAAAAATATCAGACAATCCGCCTAGATAACCGGGGACCAACTTCCTTCTAAACCCTAGGGGTTGTGACTTCCTTGCTACACGTATGGGTCCTGTGCTTTCAGTAGTACGGGCCCATACTACCTTCCACACCTACCCATATTTGTCTCAAGTATCACCACAACACCCTAATAATATACATAACATAACGAATGCTCAATCCTCACTCCTAGAGGAATACTAAATATCTCATAACTGGCCTCCCGGCCTCACACAACCCACCCATCCATGATACTTCCACCAACCCTGCAGCACTAGTGTATGCTAGCCATACATAACGCTGGACCCCATAGACTTTCGAATATTCGATCCTACCCTAAGGCCTAACCAATAAGAATAGAACATAAGGCCGAATTAAACATTCTCAGGCTATAAGATCTTAATTATATACACCCGTGATGCATACACAAGTAACTACAACAATGATGTCAATCTCATACAAGGAAAACCCTAGGCTAGCAGTCATCATGTAATCAGGCAATTCTATCATGCAATTCCTGAAGATCCCTAGCCTACTACTAGCATGCTGTTCTAATCATATCACATAATCAAATAACTTGTATGGTATTTTGGGGTCTACTTACTGGATCCGGCTGATCGTACCCTCTGCATCCTCCTTTACTTATTTTGAAACCATTTGAAAACCATTTGAAAATCTTTCCTTGATTTGAGACTGGATTTACACGAATGTTACTCCAATTCACTCAAACCAAGGCTCTGATACCAACTTGTAACACCCATAAAATTCAAGCCAATTTAAAACATTTTAACCCATTCAAAAACCATTAAGTTATTACAACTTGTTTTCATAATAGTTTAAACATCAGAGTATCCCCAGAACCAAATCACAAAATCATGAAATATGAGGAGCGGTACGATCACGCCTTTGCCTTGCCACGATCACCTGATGTACTTGAAACAATAAACTGAAAACCGTAAGCTCGAAAGCTTAGTGAGTTCCCCCAAAATACCCGTACACACATAACCATACACATACAACAATGAACAACATACTATGGGTCCAATCAACCGATAGGTTGGAATACCCCAGGCCCTCAACCGTCGGGTTGGAATGCCAACATACTACGAGTCCAATCATCCTCGGGATGGAATACTCTCGGCCCACAACCATCGGGTTGGAATGCCCACACACCTATACATACAATAACTACTATGGGTCTAATCATCCCTCGGGATTGAATACCCCAGGCCCTCAACCATCAGGATGGAATGCCCACTTACTATGAGTCCAATCATCCTACCGGGATAGAATACTCCTGGCCCTCAACCATCGGGTTGGAATGCCTACCTACTATACATACAATAACTACTATGGGTCCAATCATCCCTCGGGATGGAATACCCCAGGCCCTCAACCATCAGGTTGGAATGCCCACCTACTATGAGTCCAATCATCCTACCGGGATGGAATACTCCTGTCCTTCAACCATCGGGTTGGAATGCCCACATACTAGCAAACATGTGCACATATCAAATAACCATATAACAGTCCACAAGACAACATACTAGGGCCCTATCATCCTACCGGGATGGAATACCCTCTACTACTGCTCAACACATGCACATATAACAGGTAATCTCCTACCAGCATACAGACAGTCAGACCAACTACAGGTCACTAAGCATAGCCACATCCAATCTACCAGAATACCGATCTAACATACCATACCATCATATAGCCATCCTATCTACCAGGATGCCAACTAACATATCACAGCAGTAACTATCTCAAATAACAAATCAAAGGGCCGACCTTGGTGCCTTAGACCCTTGGGTATAGTGAGGATAACTCACCTTGCAATTGCTGAACCGAACCATGAAAGAACAATCCCGAAGCACTGCCCCAAACTCCAACACCTATAGCCATCAATGATCCATTGACATAAATATCCAAATTACCATAATACCCTTGAAGGTCAAACTGGTCAAAGTCAAAGTCTTGGCCAAAGTCAATCTTCCTGATTAACCCTACTCGCCGAGTCAACTCGCTGACTCACCAAGTTCCCAAACTTCAGAAACTCTTATATCACGACTCGACTCGCCGAGTCACCCCATGACTCGTCGAGTTCAACAATCTCTGAGTCCTATCATGTCCAACTCACTGAGTCACCACTCAACTCACTGATATGAGTCTTAACCAGAAGAGGTTTGGGTTTTGCATTCTGACTCGCCGAGTCCAAGAACAGACTCGTCAAGTCCACGACAATCTTCAACAGACTCGCCGAGTTGTTCCTCCAACTCGTCGAGTCCATGCCTATCTTCAACAGACTCGCCGAGTCCAATGTGACAACTCGAATTTTTTTTTTAAGTTTTGCCTTGCAAAGCCCAGCCAGTCAACTCCGCTGAGTGTCAGACTCATTTCTCCTATCATTTAGCCTCGTTTAGAGTCCGTTTAAAGGTTCAAAGCTCAGTACATTCCAGCATTGAGCATAGAAATGGATCGCGTAAACTTCTAGCACCAAAATCGAGCCTTACACTCCAACATCAGGAGTGTACGGCCGCACACTGGGTGTGCGGCCGCACACCCCTCTCCTAGCAACACACTCACGTGTACAAAGGTGGGGTTTAGCCTTCATTCATCCCTTTTCAGTCTCCAAGGCTTAGAACTCGATTTTTCTCTCAACTATCATCCGATTTTCAGCCTAGATCTTCAAGAATGTAAGTGTTCTTCACTTGATTTGT
This sequence comes from Lactuca virosa, assembly GCF_052849685.1. Lineage (NCBI taxonomy): Eukaryota > Viridiplantae > Streptophyta > Magnoliopsida > Asterales > Asteraceae > Lactuca > Lactuca virosa. The sequence continues at coordinate 168,843,243 of NC_136426.1, read as the reverse complement.
TGTTAATCTTCATAAACTAGTTACATCCTTTGATTTCATCCATTTGAAATCATGTTTTGGCGAGATCTTCAAATCTTCATCCATTTCACCAATAACACCAAGAACACACACTTGTTCTTGGCAATTTTGGGCCTTCTCGAGCTTTCGGATAGTAAGCACTTCTTCCCTACACTTGAATCTTGTTTAGAACACTAGTTTAAGCCCTTGAAACTGCCCAGAACTCAAGAACATATGGTGTGTGCGGCCGCACACACTCATGTGGTCGTACACCCCTCGGACACCCTCAAAACACCCTTCAAACACCCCTAAAGGCTTCCATATTGTAAGTACCATCCCCCAAGCTTGTTACTTACCAAATATGAGCCTTAGAAGATGTCTAAACCATGTTCTTCAAGGAGTGTGCGGCCGCACACACTCCATGTGGCCGTACACCCCTTTGTTTAGTGCTTAAGGGCCTCCAAAGTGCTTTTCTAGCTTCAACACTTGATGAGCATCAGTCCTACAAGCCTCCCTACCATTTGGAAAACGTTTTGTGCACTTTTTACCATGAGTGTGCGGCCGCACACTCCCATGGCCGCACACCCATGGCCACACACTCCTCAAAGTGGCCGTACACTCCCTTTTAGTGAATCACATGTGATTCCAACACTTGGTCAAAGTGTTTTCTAGTCCTGTGAGGTGTTTCCTTGCATTTGGTTGCTTCTAAACACTATATTTATGTCAATATATGCCATTATATGCCATTTAGGACTCGTTAAGTCTCGGGACTTCATTCGTGGGACTTCTCATCCTTACACGCGTATTCGTTGAATCACCCACATCAGGTGAGTTCATACCCCGTAATGAATCTTTTAATTGTTTTGAATGTTTTAAGGGGGGGAATACAAGTTGAACACAATGTTAATTGTGTAATTGTTCATTATAAACATCTTTCACAATATTGCTTATACCTTTTGTAAGTGATCAAAACATTTCAAAAACTCCTTTAAAGTTATGTTACTTTATAGTTTCACAAAACTCCGTTTTTAAAGTATAAGCATAACTTGGTAGATAAAAGAGTCTTTTCAATAACAGTTCAAGTAAAACACTAGTAAACTATAATAGGTATAGCTTAGGAAGACACTATTCATTACTTCTAGTACAATGAAGCATACAAAGAGTCAGTTCATACACGAGTCAGAACACACTATTTTGAGAAACATTTCACACTACACACTATACAAGAGGGTATACTATACACTAGTACAGAGAGAACATTACTACACTAAGAATTACTATACAAACACTGTTATACGATAATTTAATGTGACAAACCATTTAAGGATACAACGTCACTGTGTTGTATCAATTTGTAACCAGAGTCTCCTGGAGGGAGAGCGGGCATCTTGTGTATAAATCTATACGGGACAGACACTCCCACACCCTGACTGCTAGCTACAGTCCCAGCCGATAAGGCCATGGGGTGACAAAATGTCACCTCACTACATATGACACCGGAGGGTCATCTTTTATTCAGTCGTCGATCAGCATGGTTACATACGAGTTCACATTAAAACCTTTAATTAACCATTTTGGGATTAAAAACTACTTAAGACTCCCTGAGGTGTATTGTCCATTTAATACTACCTGGAGTCTGTATTTTACTACTTAAGACTCCCCGAGGTGTATTGTCCATTTAATACCACCTGGAGTCTGTATTTTATTACTTTAGACTCCCCGAGGTGTATTGTCCATTTAATACTACCTGGAGTCTGTATTTTATCAAAACGATTCCCCGAGGTGTATTGTACATTTAATACTACCTGGAGTCGGTATTTTATTACTTTATAGCCAGCAGTGTCACTGCTGAGGTAAACCATTATTTTCCCTATTACATTTATTTTGTGATCTTCTCACATATTCATTAATGTATAAACTATATTTTGTTAATGATAGTTTCACTCGGGAAAATACACACTCATACAAGAAACATACATACATAACATTTGATGCCTTGGTAGAAGGCTAAGTTTAGTAGAAAGGACCATAATGCTAACCTTATGATTGCTTAATGTATACATCAAAGGATACATATATATCAATAGGATCCGACAGGTAATAGGATGTGTGCTCTTCGCTTCATTTCCTGTTCCTTGTTTGGTTGTGGGCTTGGAGCAGATTCACCCAGCCTATTATCTATTCGATCCTAGATATGTATGTCCAGTATACATTGAGTCATCATAAGGGTACCAGGTATGGGTCAAGTCATAGGACACAGAGTCAATACACAGTTTTCTAGTACAGAACATACCTTCCAAATCAAAACTTTTGGTATACAAAACTAGAAACTTACCAGTTAAGGGTTTAATCCATTTTATTAAACTTGTATAAACTTAAAGGACCTTAGGTGATTAACTCTACAATATTTTAGTTTATACATCACGGTTATATATCATTAATATCCAATAGAAAGTTGGATGTGTGATTTCCGCCTTACTTCCTGTTCCTTTTTTGGTTGTGGGCTTAGGGCAGATTCACCCAATTAACTCTCTATCCGATATCAGGTCATATATAGTCAGTATGAACTAAGTGATTATAGAAGTAATCACTGTGGTCACCATTTTATTATAAGAGATAAGAGTTTTTCTTAAAGAATCTTTTCATTAAATATAAAGAAACCATTACAATTAACTCCATGAGTAACAAGTGAACATGCCAGAGTTATATACAACAATGATCTAACAAACAATGGGATGTGTGCTATTTGCCTTACTCCCCGTTCCTTAATTGGTTGAGAGCTTAGGGCAGATGCACACAGTCGATTGCTTGTTTACTCTGAGTTTTATATCACTTGTATCCATTTAGTACTCATAGAAGGGATTGTAGGATCATTTTTACGTATCTTTCATCAAGGTAGGAAATATAGGATTTCCTAAGGGGAACAGGCGAAGTTTTCTAAACAGAAATTACAACTCACTACACTTTTCAACTACATTTTTCAACTACATTTTCAACAGCAGTTTACTATAACATTTTACAACTTACTTACATCACTAAAATCTTATGAACTCACCAGCTTAATTGCTGATCCACTCTTTCAAATAACTTGTATTATCAGGAGCCCAGTAGACAGGTACTCGTGCTGGGAATTCAGAAGATGGAGCAATATAGCTTCAAGTATTGTTTATAATTTGCTTATGTATTCTATGTTTTGTGAACACACACCTTGTAAACACTTTCTTTCTAATGAAATGGTTGTTCATTACTTTGATTACTATAATGCATGTCTTGTGATACTAAACATGACGTCCTCCACCCCAAAACGTTTTCGCCGTTCCGGTTTTGGGGTGTGACATCCAAGAACAGACTCGCCGAGTCTCTTCAGTCCTATATTCATACAGAGGCTTTTCGAGTCATCCAAGGGCTCCAAACCGTAGATCCACTCTTCTAGGGCATGACTCTCACGTAAAGTTGCAAACTTTACGTGGAAACAAAGAGCTAAAGGCCCAAATCAATCTAGGGCTAAGGTTTAAGACAAGGATGCTTCACCAACAACCAAGGTCTGATACTTTGTGAGTTTCTGGACCAAGACAAGTCTAGATCTGAAGTAGCAACCTCAGATCTAGAGCCCTAACCAGAAATAGATCCTTAGCATGCCAAAATGGCACCAAATCTCATTCTTGAATAGATATAACTGCAATAGAGTCAAGGTAATAGCTTGTTACCTCCAAAATGTGCCCAAGCTGAAGTAGATTCTGGATCTACACCAATCCCTTGATGCTAGGCTCTTGATCTTCAAGCTCCCTTCTCAATATTCCTCATCTAAAGCTCAAATCTCTTTAACAATGGAAGCTCACACGATTTTAGGGTTTACTGACTCTCAAGGGCAATAAGGAGGCTGAAGGGAGGACATATGGTCCTTTAAATAGGGTGCAACCCTTAAGATTAGGGTTTTCTCTTTTCAGCACCAACTCGTCGAGTCCAGCTACCGACTCGGCGAGTTGGTCACTTGACTCGCGACCAGAACCCGCTCCGACTCGACGAGTAAGCATACCTACTCGTCGAGTACCTTCTTCAATTTACCCTTAAGTCCTTCAATCATACTTCTAAATTTTGGGATGTTGCAAAGGGCTTGGGTTTTGCGGTCATGAAGTCCTTATTGGAACACTCCTTTTGATGTATCTGACTTCCGTCTTGCCGCTGGGGGTCGGTTCCACCTCCAGCCCCACCAGAGTTCACTTGTGTCATTGCTGCGGTTACAGCGGCGGTAGCTGCTGCCTGGAACATGACGGGGTCGAACTGAGAAGGCGGTGGTGGTGGTGGAGTGTCGTCGTTTCTTCTGATGGGTCTTGGTTTGGGAGGCATCTTGTTCTAGAAACAATCAGGAAGAAGAGGATGGTAATTCCCCGAGATATATAAAACAAGATATATCTCATCCTGACAATAAAAGTATACTACCGAGCGATAAGCACAGAAAGGTTATTAATGCAAGTAAGTTATCGCTTAAGAAGAAAGTGGTATCAATATTTGGAATGAATCTGTATACAAAATTTGGCTCTAGCTAAAATACTCCTATAGTATTTTATGTCGGATGTTTTTGTTCTTGGTAAGTTATAGGCTTGCTGTAACACCACAGTCACTCCCAAGCACATGTTGGTCATGTCTCGAATGAATATAGTTGATCAGGCTATATTGACCCTAGACATGATTACATAACTGCCCGGGTTTAACCGCAGTGTCCCAACATCCAAATACTTTTGTTTCGTTCTATCTATGACTCTGGTTCTGTTATGTATGCATACTAGTATACTTGTTACAAAATATTTTATATTTCGAAAATATACTTTTGGTTTAGAGCACTTAGGCCCTATAGTGTTTATAGTTGTATACCATGTAAGGTTCGGTATACTTAGTTCGCTATAAACAAGGGCTCTGATACCAATCTGTCACACCCCAAAACAAGAATGGCGGAAACGTTCCGGGGTGGAGGACGTCATGTTTAGCATCACAACCAATGAATAATAGGAAACATAGCAACACAACCAGTACATTGGATACATAAAAATGTTTACATCAGTTTGAAACTAGTCTTAATTACATCAAAAGTATGTAAAAATATAAAAACAAGACCCTTATTGCTCCGACTTCTCTAAGTCCAAGGAGTACCTTGTTAGTAAAAGGTCTTCGTTTTCCTCTTAGAAAGGTTCCTGTAAAGAAAAGATTAGCAGCAAACGATGTGGCTGAGGCTCGAGTTGGACTCGATTCCCTTAAACAGATTCGCCGTCTGTTCCCAGGGTACAACAACCTTAGCAGTATTGTGTACTGCCGGATATTACGACTTGCCTGAAAGAATCGCCGGAAGCAGGAGTACAGAGAAGGAGGAAGAAGAAGAGTATTTTCATTCGTGTGTTTGAATGAGACGGCAAAGTCTTATTTTATAGTTGAATTGTGTAATGGAAAGAAATCACTAATTGATTGAGCGTTTAATGCCAATAAATGTCATTAATTACGCAATTAATGCATCCGTTACAGAATTCAAAAATAGGGACCAAAACTGTCAAGTTTAGCAAAAACAAGGGTAGCGCGCGCTCTAGTTTTCGGAGCTGCATTCGTGTCCGCAGGTCGCGCCCATGCACGAGTTCGGTGTTTTTGGTCTACGTAATCCAAGATTTGCACCCCCCTGCGCGCGGGTAGGAATTGTAGCATAACCATAGACACAAGCTTGTAAGCCTTTCATGCATTCAAGCTTATAAACCTTATTTGGTTTGGTCTTTCTACCAATGTGGGAATCATTCCCACATTTCTCTCTTTTTGCTAAATTTATTCTCAAATACCCATCTTTGAGTATCGATATCTCATTCACATATACTCTATTTTGGACATATAATATATCGTTTTGAAGTCCTCGTGGAGGAGAACACAAACCCGCTTAGAGTTAGTTATATATACAACATATGTATATATTTATATATGTCCAAAGTTAGTAAAAATATAAATATTTATACTAAATTTTCCAACAATCCCCCACATGAATGGAGATCGATCTCTGTACATCCAATTTCCAAACGAAATTTTCAACAGTTGAATCCTGCGTAGGCTAGGTAGGTATTGTCACACCCCGAAACCGATGGCGGAAACGTTCCAGGGTGGAGGACGTCATGTGTAGTATCACAACAGTTGTATCATAGTAAGCGAAGTAAACACAACCATTAGATTATAATATGAATATTTACATTGTTCAAAAACGTGATTTATACATAACAGCATATAGCAAAAGTAAAAGACGTGAGTTCAAAATGTTCCGTCTTCTCCAAAATTTGGCAAGAGTACTTGTCTATTGATGCCCTGAGAATACAAGCATTTTTAAAATATCAGCATAAAGCTGGTGAGTTCATAAGCATTTAATTCTGATGAAAGAATTGTTTCTTTGATTCTTCGAAAAGTTGTTTCCCAAGAAAATCCTATATTTTCTTATGAAAGAGGTTTGATTATCCATTAGTTATACGATAAACAGCCTGTTTATGAAAGGTTAGGTTATCCCAGGAAAACCCTATATTTTCCTTAAAAGTTGATAGTTGGTTTTCGATTCTGATACGAGGTGTACAAGTATCTACCATACTTGTATTGATAGACGTAGTTTCCTTGAAAAATCCTGGATATTCGCTGTGAGATGTATTAGCCTTATTACATAAATAAAACTAATAAAATAGGTAGTGAACTAGATCCTAAGGGCGTTACTGATACCCTCTAGTAATCGAATCGGTTATTACTCTGAGGTTAGTTCACTCGTTTCATTATTACAAAAGTAAATTCTTGTTAACTAAGTTATGAGTGCCATAACCGTACTTAGACTGGACAAGGCATGAACTGGGGCCAGTATCTTTTATGACTTTGTCACCCCTGAACGTAACGGTTCCGCTGTAGCTAGCAGCGAGGATGCGAGATAGTCAATCCCATATAGATATATACACAATAGTCACGCTCTCCCTCCAAGAGATTCTGGTTATAAGTCGTAGTCCTCCACTCACGAATCCGGGGGAGTGTTACCAAGGACATGTCTCAAACTTAGCCTAACAAATTTACAAGTAATAGTACGAAAATCCTGTTTATGATTTGCATGAATCCTTTATAAGATAATACATATTATTATGTGATTCACAAGTTTCTTGCTTTAGATTTGAAAACTGTTTCTACGAGTTGATTTCTTAATCGATTGGTAAAACGGTTTTCTGAGTTAAAAGCATACTGAACATAAAATCATTCTATGCGAAATGAGACAATTTGAGCACAAGTTTCCTTGTACTTTTGCTTGTATTCCCCCCCCTGAAAACATTAAAAACTCGGAAAAAGGCGTAGGGTATGAACTCACAGTTTATCGTAGGATCCGAAAGCACAATTGGTTACGAGTGTTGAGTGTCAACCGATGTTTCGTACGCAAGTGGATCCTATTAGCATGTGATAACACGTATGTATGTTAGAATTAGGGTGTTTCAAGGCTAAACATGGCGGGAAATCACCCTAAACACTTGGAAATGCTTGTCGGGACCCTATAAGATCAAATATGGGAGGTGTACGGCCATTTGAGTGGGTGTGCGACCAGGGTGTGCGGCCAGGCTGCGTGTGCGGTTGCACACAGGAGTGTGCGGCCAGGGTGTGCGGCCAGGCTGCGTGTGCGGCCGTACAGAGGGTGTGTGCGGCCGTACACTCCTCATTTGTGCCCTAAATGTCGATTTTGAGGTGTTCTTGTGCTAATACCAAGTCCTACTAGTGAAAGAAGGCCAAACTCTTCACTTTAGAGAGCTTTAAGGGGGTGTGCGACCACCTTATGAAGGTGTGTGGCCGTACACCTTCAAAGGATGAAGAACACGAAGAACACTATAATTTTTGGGCTTAGATTTAGGTGTCTTACCAATATAACAAGCTGAATGATGGAGTAATTCACGTTTTTGAGGCCCTTAGAGTTTTCTTGGATGATGTTTCTACAGAGAGAAAGTAGAGAGAGAGAGTAGGGTGCAGCCAAAAGAAGAAAAGAGTGAATGAAGGGGGTCTCCTCCAATATATAGGGTCGGGTGTGAGGCTGGAGGGTGTGTGCGGCTGGGTGTGCGGCTGGCTGGCCGCACACGCGGGTGTGCGGCCACACACACCTTCTTTGGTGTGTTTGGCCCGATTTTGTGATGCTACACATTTTCTAATCCTTCTTAAGACTCATATCTAGGTTATACTAAGCCTAGAGCACTCATTTGGACCCACAATTTCGTTAAAAGATGATAAATTCGAGCTTAATATTGATATACAGATCAATTGCACAGGATAAAAGTTTCGGGTTGTCACATCATCCCCCCGTTAGAGGGAATTTCGTCCCGAAATTCGAACATAGAATACAAATCATGAATTTGGAAAGAGATGAGGATATTTCTGGTTCATCTGATCTTCGCGCTCCCAAGTGAATTCCGGTCCTCGCTTGGCATTCCAGTGAACCTTCATTATCGGGATGCGACTTTGTTTCATTTGTTTGATCTCTCTATCCATGATTTCGACTGGTTCTTCCACGAAATTCAGGTTCTCGTTGATTTCAATCTCATCGAGAGGAATCGCAAGAGACTCGTCGGATAAGCACTTCTTAAGGTTTGAGACGTGGAAGACGGGATGAACGTTACTAAGCTCTTGAGGTAATCGGAGCTTGTAGGCTACAGGACCGATCATGGCGAGGATCTCGAACGGTCCTATGTATCTTGGATTCAGCTTTCCACGCTTTCCGAAGCGTATCATGCCTTTCCAGGGTGAGACTTTTAGCAGGACACGGTCTCCAACCCTCGGATTTGTACGATCTTTTCTGTGGTTTCGCGGATGATTTCTGGACCAGTGAGAGTGCTATCTGGGACTTGCCCCTTGGCTAGCTGCGTGTCGCCCACCTCAGCCCAGCACAGAGGGGATCTGCACTTGCGGCCATAGAGAGCTTCGAAAGGCGCAACCTTGATGCTGGTATGGTAACTGTTGTTGTAGGAAAATTCAACCAAAGGAAGATGAGTGTCCCATGACGCGCCGAAATCGATGACGCAGGCTCTCAACATGTCTTCCAAGGTTTGGATGGTTCTCTCACTCTGTCCATCTGTTTGAGGATGGTAAGTTGTGCTCATATCTAGCTTAGTTCCAAGAGCCTTTTGCAGTGACTGCCAGAACCTCGAACTGAACCTGCTATCTCGATTAGAGATAATGGATACAGGTACACCGTGCAGTCGGACTATCTCTTGGATGTAGATTCGTGTGAGTCTCTCCATTTTGAAATTTTCTTTGATTGGCAGGAAGTGAGCGGATTTAGTCAGTCGGTCGACAATTACCCAGATGGCGTCGTACCCACTCGGAGATTTGGGTAATTTGGTGATGAAATCCATAGTAATCCTCTCCCACTTCCACTCCGGTATCTCCGGCTGGTGGAGTAGATCTGAGGGCTTCTGATATTCGACCTTCACCTTGGCGTAAGTCAGGCACTTGCCCACGAAGGTAGCGATCTCCGCTTTCATGTTCGGCCACCAATATAGTTTCTTTAGATCGAGGTACATCTTGTCCGATCCTGGGTGAACGGAGTATCTGGTCTTGTGAGCTTCGTTCATTAAAACCTCTCTGTAACCACCGAACTTTGGGGTCCAGATCCGGTCCATGAAATAGTAGACTCCGTCTCCCTTGATCTCTAGGTTCTTTTCCATTCCTCTCAAGACTTCACCCGGCATGTTCTCTGGTCTTAGGGCTTCCAACTGAGCCTCCTTGATTTGCGCGGATAAATGGGAATGGATAGTCATGGTCAGTGCCTTCACTTTACGACCTGAGTACTCCTTTCGGCTGAGGGCATCTACTACCACATTGGCCTTGCCGGGATGGTAGCGGATTTTGCACTCGTAATCGCTGAGTAGCTCGACCCATCGCCGTTGTCTCATGTTCAGATCCTTCTGGTCGAAGATATGCTGCAGACTTTTATGGTCAGTGAAGATAGTGCACTTGGTTCCGTAGAGATAATGTATCCATATCTTCAATGCGAAGACCACTGCTCCCAATTCTAGATCATGCGTGGTGTAGTTGACTTCGTGTGCTTTCAGCTGTCTTGAGGAATAAGCAATGACTTTTCCCCGTTGCATGAGCACACAGCCCAGGCCCTGATTGGATGCATCGCAGTAGACGACGAAGTCATCCGTCCCTTCGGGTAGAGACAAGATAGGTGCACTGCATAGGGCCCGCTTCAATGTTTGGAACGCGGTGTCTTGCTTCTCACTCCAACAAAAGGGTACGCCTTTCTGAATCAGAGTGGTTAAGGGTTTCGCAATTCTGGAGAAATTCTGGATAAATCTACAATAGTAGCCAGCAAGTCCCAAGAATTGACGGATTTCTGTGGGCATCTTTGGTGCTGACCAGTTCTCTATCGCCTTGATTTTGGAGGGGTCCACGTGTATGCCTTCCTCGCTTACTACGTGACCTAGGAACGTTACTTTTCGAATCCAGAATTCGCACTTGGAGAATTACGCGTAAAGTTTCTCTGTCCTTAAGGTTTCCAGCACCGATCTTAAATGTTGTCGATGATCTTCTTCACTTCTAGAATAGACAAGTATATTGTCGATGAACACGATGACGAACTTGTCCAGGAAAGGACGGCACACCCAGTTCATCAGGTCCATGAACACAGTCGGTGCGTTGGTTAGACCGAAGGGCATAACTACGAACTCATAGTGACCATATCGTGTCCGAAATGCTGTTTTAGGAACATCACCCTCATGGACTCGTAGCTGATGGTACCCTGATCTTAAATCTATTTTCGAGAAGTAGCTAGCTCCTTGAAGTTGATAGAAGAGGTCGTCGATTCGAGGAAGAGGGTAACGGTTTTTGACTGTGAGCTTGTTCAGCTCTCGATAATCGATACACATCCGAAAGGATCCATCCTTCTTTTTCACGAACAAGATCGGGGCTCCCCAGGGTGAGGAACTCGGTCTGATGAATCCTTTGCTGAGCAGCTCATTGAGCTGACTAGATAGCTCCTGCATTTCTGCTGGTGCTAGGCGATATGGAGATTTAGCTACAGGAGTAGCTCCGGGGACTAAGTCGATACGAAACTCGACTTGGCGTTCAGGAGAGATTCCCGGAAGATCTTCGGGAAAAACATCAGGAAAGTTGCAGACTTCGGGGATGCTCTCGAGGTCTTTAACTTCCTGTTTCTCGTTAATGACATGGGCTAGGAATGCATAACACTCCTTCCGTAGGAGTTTCTGGGCTTTGATGCACGAAATGATGCGAAGGTTTGTGCTAAGTTTATCGCCATAAATTACGAGAGTTTCATCAGAGGAGAGGTTGAGACGGATGGCTTTTTCGAAACAAAGGATATCAGCATGATTAGGGCTCAACCAATCCATGCCGATGATGACATCGAAGCTCTTTATGGAAACTGGCATAAGATCGATGGGAAATGAATGGTCGTTCAGAGTAAGGGTACAACCCATGAATATGTCATTAGTGCTCTCTTTCTCACCGTTAGCCATTTCGACGGTAAACGTTTCGGTTAATGGTTGGGATTTATGTTTAAGAAAATGCTTGAATGCATGACTAACAAAACTTCTTTCAGCACCAGAATCAAAAAGAATGCATACATAAGAGTTATCGAGGAGGAACGTACCCGTCACAACGGTAGGGTCAGCCACGGCTTCCTCTTGCCCCATAGTTAGTACTCTCCCGGTGTTGCCGGTTGTTGCTGCTTTGGGACAGTTCCTCTTGAAATGCCCGGCTTCCCCACAGCCGTAACAGGCTTGACCAACACCTGCTCCAGAGGCCTGATCGGTTGGTTGGACTGGTTTTCTACAATCTCGAGCCAGATGGCCCTTTTTACCACAATTGTTGCAGAGCATTTCACGACATGGATCAGGGCTGCGATGATGATAACTGCACTTATTGCACCAAGGGAGGGTACCAGTATACCTACTGGTAGGTGCTTGAGTAGCAGGAGCAGCGACAGGGGTAGTAGCAGCGTGAACTGCTACCATGTGTTGCTTCTTTGAGGGTTCCTGCGAAGATTGACCCTTTCTCTGTTTCCAGAATTTTCTCTTTTCACCACTCCCCTTAGCCGGTTCAGGAGTGGCGGTCACTTCATCGAGATCGACTCCATGATCGATCAGAGTCTGCGCCAGGCACTTAGCGCTGTCGAAAGTGTTTGGCCTAGCAGCCAAGACATTTCCTTTGGTCGGCTGGGTCAGCCCCCAAATGTATCTTTCAATCTTTTTGCTTTCCGGGGTGACCATCCCCGGACAGAGAAGTGCTAGGTCTTCAAACCTAGACGTGTAAACAGCAATGTCGGAACCCTTCATCTTTAGGTTCCAGAGTTCGTGCTCCAGTTTCTGCATTTCGCCCCGTGGGCAGTACTCAGCAAGCATGAGCTCTTTCAAGCTCTCCCAACCCATAGCATTTGCTATTGGCAGGGTTAGGGACTTAACCCGGCCATTCCACCAGGTCAATGCTTTGTTGGCGAAAGTGCAAGCGGCGAATTTCACCTTGTTAGCTTCAGAACAAGAGCAGATTTCGAATATGGACTCAATCTTTTCGAACCATCGAGTTAGGGTGATAACACCTCCAGTGCCGTCGAAGGATGTGGGTTTCGCATTCATGAAGTCCTTATAAGAGCACTCCTTCTGGTGTCCTTGACCACCTTCCTGATTTTGGGGATGAGTACCACTTCCTTGCCCACTAGATCCGCCAGAATTAACTTGTGCCATCGCGGCAGTCACAGCAGCTGTAACAGCTGCTTGGAACATAACGGCATCGAACTGAGGGGGCGGTGGTGGTGGTGGAGCGTCGTCGTTTCTTCTGATAGGTCTTTTCGGGGAGGCATCTTGTTCTAAAAAGAATCAGGAAGAAGAGGGTGGTAAGTCCTCTGAATTGAACCAAGAGATATGAAGCAAGAATATATCTCATCCTGATAGTAAAGTGTTCTACCAAGCGATAAGCAAAGGAAAGTTACTAATGCAAATAAGTTATCGCTAAAAACCAATAGGTAGCAACACTAGGAATCAATTTCTACAATGTATTCGGCTCTGACTAAAATACTCCTATAGTATTTTAAGTTGTATGGATACCGGGTAAGTTTTAGGCCTGTTGCAACACCAAAGTCACTCCCAAGCACATGTTGGTCGTGTCTCGAATGAATATAGTTGATCAGGCTATATTGACCCTTGACATGATTACATAACTGCCCAGGTTTAACCGCAGTGTTCAACATCCAAAATACTTTTGTTTTGTTCCACTTAAGACACGGATTCTGGTACTCGGGTATACTTGTATACTTTTTGTAAAAATATTTATATTTTAGAAGTATACTTTTACTTCAGAGCACTTCAGACCCTTTGTGTTTATAGTTGTATACCATGTAAGGTTCGGTATACTTAGTTCACTATAAACAATAGCTCTGATACCAATCTATCACACCCCGAAACCGATGGCGGAAACGTTCCGGGGTGGAGGACGTCATGCGTAGTATCACAACAGTTGTATCATAGTAAGCGAAGTAAACACAAGCATTATATTATAATATGAATATTTACATTGTTCAAAAACGTGATTTATACATAACAGCATATAGCAAAAGTAAAAGACGTGACTTCAGAATGTTTCGTCTTCTCCAAAAGTTGGCAAGAGTACCTGTCTATTGATGCCCTGAGAATACAAGCAGTTTTAAAATATCAGCATAAAGCTGGTGAGTTCATAAGCATTTAATTCTAATGAAAGAAATGTTTCTTTGATTCTTCAAAAAGTTGTTTCCCAAGAAAATCCTATATTTTCTTATGAAAGAGGTTTGAATATCCATTAGTTATACGATAAACAGCCTATTTATGAAAGGTTAGGTTATCCCAGGAAAACCTTATATTTTCCTTAAAAGTTGATAGTTGGTTTTCGATTCTGATACGAGGTGTACAAGTATCTACCATACTTGTATCGATAGACGTAGTTTCCTTGAAAAATCCTGGATATTCGCTGTGAGATGTATTAGCCTTATTACATAAATAAAACTAATAAAATAGGTAGTGAACTAGATCCTAAGGGCGTTACTGATGCCCTCTAGTAATCGAATCGGTTATTACTCTGAGGTTAGTTCACTCGTTTCATTATTACAAAAGTAATCGAATCGGTTATTACTCTGAGGCTAGTATCTTTTATGACTTTGTCACCCCTGAACCTAACGGTTCCGCTGTAGCTAGCAGCGAGGATACGGGATAGTCAATCCCATATAGATCTATACACAATAGTCACGCTCTCCCTCCAAGAGATTTTGGTTATAAGTCGTAGTCCTCCACTCATGAATCCAGGGGAGTGTTACCAAGGACATGTCTCAAACTTAGCCTAACAAATTTACAAGTAATAGTACGAAAATCCTGTTTATGATTTGCATCAATCCTTTATAAGATAATACATATTATTATGTGATTCACAAGTTTCTTGCTTTAGATTTGAAAACTGTTTCTACGAGTTGATTTCTTAATCGATTGGTAAAACGGTTTTCTGAGTTAAAAGCATACTGAACATAAAATCATTCTATGCGAAATGAGACAATTTGAGCACAAGTTTCCTTGTACTTTTGCTTGTATTCCCCCCTGAAAACATTAAAAACTCGGAAAAAGGCGTAGGGGTATGAACTCACAGTTTATCGTAGGATCCGAAAGCACAATTGGTTACGAGTGTTGAGTGTCAACCGATGTTTCGTACACAAGTGGATCTTATTAGCATCTGATAACACGTATGTGTGTTAGAATTAGGGTGTTTCATGGCTAAACATGGCGGGAAATCACTCTAAAGACTTGGAAATGCTTGTCGGGACCCTATAAGATCAAATAAGGGAGGTATACGGCCATTTGAGTGGGTGTGCAGCCAGGGTGTGCGGTCAGGCTGCGTGTGCGGTTGCACACAGGAGTGTGCGGCCAGGGTGTGCGGCCAGGCTGTGTGTGCGGCCGTACAGAGGGTGTGTGCGGCCGTACACAGGAGTGTGCGGCCGTACACTCCTCATTTGTGCCCGAAATGTCGATTTTGAGGTGTTCTTGTGCTAATACCAAGTCCTACTGGTGAAACAAGGCCAAACTCTTCACTTTGGAGAGGTTTAAGGGGGTGTGCGGCCACCTTATGAAGGTGTGCAACCGTACACCTTCAAAGGATGAAGAACACGAAGAACACTATGATTTTTGGGCTTAGATTTAGGTGTCTTACCAATATAACAAGCTGAATGATGGAGTAATTCACGTTTTTGAGGCCCTTAGAGTGTTCTTGGATGATGTTTCTAGAGAGATAAAGTAGAGAGAGAGAGTAGGGTGCAGCCAAAAGAAGAAAAGAGTGAATGAAGGGGGTCTCCTCCAATATATAGGGTCGGATGTGAGGCTGGAGGGTGTGTGCGGCTGGGTGTGCGGCTGGTTGGCCGCACATGCAGGTGTGCGGCCGCACACACCTTCTTTGGTGTGTTTGGCCCGATTTTGTGATGCTACACATTTTCTAATCCTTCCTAAGACTCATATCTAGGTTATACTAAGCCTAGAGCACTCATATGTGTTGGATTAGTGTCTAAGTCCATAACTATAATTGGTATATACTTGACCCGACCCGGCATGGTCCATTTGGGTTGCATGGCATCATGCATTTAGATAGACTAAATGAGGGAAATAACACTTAAGGTTTATTAATATATTATAAGTTCTAATATATTAATAAGATTATTTAATTAGTATTGATCAAGAATTAATCTAGAATTAATTAAGTGATCAAAAGAAGACTAATTAAATATATGGTTTGATTGTGTAAATCATCCATACTTATATAGTGGGCTAATGCTCCATGGATTATCAAGTTGGGCTAAAACCCATTAGGATGCTCCATGGATGCTCCATGGTGTATTTGAACCCATAGATCCAAGGAAATGGAAAGCCATGACAATAAGGGTTTACCCTAATTGTAGCAACTATATAAGCATCTTATTTTGTGCAAAAAAGGGACACCATGTATGCATGAAGAGGGTAAGCCGATTTCATGAAGTGATGATTTCTCTCTAAGTTATTCCAAGTGCATATGATGTTGTGTGAACCATTTGAGGTGTCACATTTGGGGCACTAGGCTCTTGAGCTCCATGGAATCAAGCACCAAACAAGAGGTATGTAACTCTACTAGAATTTATATTATGTGTACTTTATATTATGCTAGTTAGAACAATACCTTGGAAAATTGATATTTCCATGTATAATAGAGAAAACATAGATCCAAGGTATTTAGGGTTGCATGTACACCATAGGAGTGTTAGAATGCTCAAAACCGAACACTAGTATCAGAGCCTAGGCTTGTTTTCACTTATACTTGATGCAAACTGCTTAAAAATCGAAGTTTTGTGCTGTCTGAACAGGGGACTCGACGAGTCCATTAAGGGACTCGACGAGTCCAAGACAAAATGCATCCAACTCGCCGAGTTGGTTCATGCACTCGACGAGTTGTACCCCCAAACAGCATATCTTCGAGTTTTGGTGCTGGAATTGGTCTAGAATTATTACCTTTGATTGTTTTGGTCTTATAAAACCTGTTTTTAATGTGGCAATGATTATGTTAAACCAATTTCAATGCTATAGTCAAAGTTTCAAGTTTTATATATGTTTATGTGATTCTTGAAAAATTGTTGATTATGAATGTTCATGCTTATGAGTTTTTGTAGATCATAGGAATTATGTGCAGATTGTTTGTTAGTATAATTCTTGATCTCAATGAAATTGTATGGACTCCATAACGTGTCCTCAAGTTATGGATTACCAAAAGTTTTTTTATGTTTCCTTGATTTATGAGTTAGTTTAGATTAATGAAAAAAAATTGTGTTTTAGTTGTTTTTGATCCAAATTAATCTAGAGTTAGTTCATAAAATATGTTTTTGTAATTTGTCTTCAAGTTATATGAAAAGTCATTTTTATGAATCTTAAAACTCATAAAAGTGCCACAGGTTACATAAAAATGAAGAGTCTTTTTCATTTAATTATTTTATGACTCCATAACTTGTCCTCAAGTTATGGATGTTAAAGAGTCACTTCTTTAAAAGATATCATTAAAAGATAAGGAGTTACATAAAAATGAAGTGTCTTCATTTTAATGTACATAAACCTCATAAGTTATGAAATGAAAAGTCTTGAATAGTTTCAAAACTTGCCCTCAAGTTTTGGAATTTGTAAAGTTACTCTTCATGTATACTTTAATTTCAAATTGAACCCTTAGAATTTTAAAAGCTAAAATTCAAACTTTATGGACTTCATTAAATTGATTAAAGTGTTTGATTAAAAGAGTTAATGATTCCATAAAGACATGGTTTAAGTTTAATTAAATTAAGAGTATAGTTTAATTAATAGATTAAACCACCAAGTATTTTAAATGTTTAAAATACACCCTTATACTATTATTATAATTTTAATTATATAGATATGTATAAGATAAAGTCAATCTTACCATTAGTAGGCCTCATTCACGAAGCCGGTCTACAAGGGGGGTATAAGGTTACTGCCTATAAAATGGCAGTTTAGTGGGTGTCCACTCTCACCCACCGCTTCCTTGACTGGTGGAGGGTCGTTAGCCGAACGGGTAGGAAAGGACTATAATTCTCCCTTCATTAAAAGTATAATGAAAAATACTAGGTAACTAAACACTTATAAATTCCCAATCTTAGTTACTTAGGAATATGTGAAATAGGTGCTAACCCATGAAATTACACTTTGTACCTTACCAAGTCGATTAGCGGAGCGTGTGTGGTTAACCGGCACACTAATAAGGACTAGTAAGAGTGGCAAAGGGTAACTTGACCTTATTATAGATCGGTGGAGCTGTGTGGCTAACCGGCATATCGATTAGGTGATAAAGTTAAGGGTACCAAGTCAATTTGCATGGTTATTCACACCTTCTTTGTGATCCTCGGCATCCCAGTCACAAACTTGAGAGGGCACAATCGAGATTCAAACATGCCATTGAAAGTTCAATGTATCTCAAAAGATCTAGGAGTTTCAAATCCAATTAAAACTTAATTATATGTCGTTTTTCATGGTGGAAATTGGTAAATCGTCATTTACCTACATTCAACTATTTTATAATTTGGATTACGGCATCCCTCTTCCAGTTATAAATAGGTTGTTGGGTCCTAGCCTTAATATTTCATATTGGGTGTTATATTAAGGACTATACATCAACTAACTTGAATTTCTCTCTTATACATGTCTAGTTTAGACAACTATGGTCTTCCCAAATCTTTAGGAACAAGCTTCCTAATGAAGATGATATCCCAAAAAGCAATCAAGGTGAAAGACTAATCCCTTTATTGAGCACTAATGGGACTGGAAATCATACTTCATTTCCTCTACCTCCTCCAATAAATCTCCCTATCCCACAAGTTTCAAGACTTGATAAGTTCTAAGTCACTCAATCCCTATTGGCAAACAAAGTATATATGTGCTTAGGTCTTGGAGATTAAGTCACATATTGACAAGCTGGGAGAGTCGGGTGTCGAAGTCTCGAGGTAGCTGGCTGTTGACTTGGTTCTTCAGTCACTCCCTGATGACAGATCATGACATGACCCTTTAATGATCTTATCTATTTGCTTGGTGATGCTGAATCAGCAATGATTTGGAACACTGGTAAAGAAAATTTGATTAGAAGATCGACTTCCCAAAACTTCATGGACATTGACAATGGTAACACTGGAAATCCAGAAAAACTTTCTCTTCCCAATGGAAAGGGATCGGCCATAGTCAAATCGGTTGACCAAATGGTAAAGAGAAAGGCTAAGTCTGAGATAGTCCCATATACCATTCCCAAAGAGTCCATATGTGCCTATTGCCAAAGGAAAGGGGCATTGGTTGCGAAGCTGTCGAATTTACCTGAAACCTCATAAGGATGGTAAAGTCAAAAGTTTGACTCTACTTCAGGTAAAGTCCATTATCTAACTCTATTAAGTCTCTTTTGGAGATTCTTAATACATGATGTAATGTAATTACATTTTGATGCTTTTGAAGAATCAAAGGAAGCTTAAAGAAAAAGTGTGCTGATTCTGATCGTATGGTTCGATGACCAGAATTTTGAGCCACTGCATAAGAGTTATGAGATATTGCTTAGGAATAGATAACAACAAAGTTTTCATATGAATTTGCATTGTAAGGATAAGTTTTTCTGCAAGTTTTAAAATAAACGAAAAGTTTTTGATTTTATTTATTTTAAGTATCCTTACAAAGGCATTTGTGAAAAATTGTTGTTTATATGTTTCCATCAATAAGCAATATTGGAAAATGAATTTGATTCTTTCGTTTGTGGTAGTGTCATAATTTATCAAATAAGGAAAGATTCTCATCACCCAAGTTTCAGTTGGATAGAAACTTGGAATCATGCAAGTTGTATTGTGTGATGAATGAGATTTTTCATCTTTGGTAAATTAAGACTAATTCCTTGTTCACATTCGCATGTGAGTCAAGCGAAGGACTAAAGGATCGAGTACATTAGGTTGTGCACTAGTCAGGTCCACCACAAAGGTTGATAAGATTATTCGTTATGATTTACTAAATTTTAGTAAATATGATTATGCTTACAAGTTTAAGTGTAATGCTGAAACATTGGAAAAGTTTCAATATATGGCAGAATAATAAGAAGAATCAAATAAGGCAGAAAGATAAAAGTTTCTCCAATCTAAAGAGATGGGAGAGTACTTGTGTATCTTGTTTTATGATTATCCTAGTGATTATGGAACCATATCACAATTGATCCTCTAAGGACACCTTAGTGCATTTGTTGGCTAAGGAGAGGAATCGTGAGTTGTGGAAATGGATAAATCAAAAGATAAATCATACTTCATTCCAAAATAAAATCTTAGAGTCATACTCCAAGATTGAGCCTTGAGTGACATAATCTTAAGAAAGGTTTAAAACACTTGTCAAATGTAGAGTAAAATGTTTTCTTACTCTTGTACATTTGAAATTGGTAAGTTGTGATGCTTTGGATAAAACAAAGACCAACTAAGGCCAATCGTGTGAAGTGTTTGTAAAAAAATCCGCACTATCTCTTGAGTATTGGGCAAGAGAGTATTATATGTCAAGAGGACAGTGGGAGTTTACAAGATCCTGAAATAGTTTCAAGAACTAATCAAGAGTTTTGTTAATCACTAGCCCACGACTTGAGGTTTGTAACCTATCGTGTTGACATATTCTTATTTCTGTGTCTATTCCAGTTAAAAGTTGACTATGCTTGTGAGTTCTATGAGTTCTCAATTGTTTGCATAACAACCTGGAAGCAATGGTAGACCCTTGTGCTGCCGGGTGGGAAGAAATTAAGATTGAACAAGTTCAGTCCATATGTGTTTGGATTTGCCACTAACCTTGTCTTGTGATTATGGTTATGACAAATTCACATGGATAGGAACACATACACCATAAAAATCTAAGTGTCATAAGGTTTCTCTTCGATTCATGAAAATGATGGTGAGGAAACGCTTTCACTAAATGGATTTTAAGTAGATAGCAGTTGTGATATTTTCATTCTCATATAGTTTGTGGAGCGTGTGTGGTTAACCGGCACACTAACTAGTGAGAATTGCAAACTGTCTAGACAAACATGTGAGCTATCTAAGGAAAGGTGTATGATTTTGATAAAGTATCATCAAACCAATCTCGTATCAGAAATCTGAACTTTGGTAAGAAAGACAATAAAGTATTGATTTCTAGAGGTCCTGTTGATTTCTGGATACATTTCAAAGCTAGTGGGAGCATAAGTGTTATGCTAGTAAGATAATAATCATTATGCTAGTGGGAGCATGATGATTATGTTGCAAGCTAGCAATGTTAATTATACAAAACAAAAGTTTCAATTCGCTTTGAAAAGTTGTTTTGCTATAATTAAGGGAGAGGATTTTATACTTCATTCCAATTCTACAAGCTTAGATTGAGATTTTAATCTACTTTAGTCAAGGATATATAAGAATGTTATGTTGGAATGGTTCAACATAAGGAAATTCTATATATGTTGCGTTCTAAAAATTCGATTATGATTACGGCATACCTCTTCATAATTCGAATTGTGAGAACATGGCAAATAAAAAATTTTATAGCATGAATCATGTCCCATATGCTTAGGATATAGGATCGATTGCATGTGCTATAATATTCATCCATTCTAAATTTTCCTAATGCTTAGGGCATTAAGAAGGGAAAAGGGATTAGAACTGGATATGACTAAAATGATTAAGCAATTGTCGACGACAATTTGAAGTTTACCAAAGATTGGTTACTCATGGACAATTGGAAGTATAGAGTAAGGATCATATTGACATATTTTGAAAAGAGGCAACTCTTGTTCAAAAAGTGATGGTCAAAATGGGAATATGGAATTGTTTCCATAGGTGGAAGTTATTTTTTGAATCTGTGTAAGATTAAAGAACTTAATGCAAAGAAGGATATTCAAAGGAATGTACTTTGAATTTGAGACTTCGTTTCCATGGAATTGCTTTCCATTGGAATATTTTGTAATGTCTGTTGCCAAGTCTTTGTGACTTGTGTGCATATTCATTACAAGAGGATTATTGCATATAAGTTTAGAATCTAACAAGATTACGGTAAATGACAAGAATTTTGGTATTCTTGCATTTATTGTAAAGGATTTGGGATTGTGAAATGAGCATCATTGAAATGTTTTCAATCGATCTGTTTCACAAAGAGAGGATCATATGTAAACATAGTGTGCATACTTGTAGTATGGCATAGCTATTGTTTGGACGAACATAGTGTGCATGCTTGGAGCATGGCATGACTATTGTTTCAATTCAAGTATTAAGTTGATTAATCGAAACATTAATAGAGTAATCAATATGGTGCTTAGATAAAAGGGTTTTTATTTACACTCAAAGTGTTGGGGCCATACATGATTAGTATTATTTTTGTGTTTCACTTTGCATGTTTTGACTTCCAGAATAACTAGGTCATTCTTCCCGAATGACTAAGTTATTCAAACCATCCACAGTCGGTCATATGTTGGAAGTAGATATGAATCAAGACTGTCATGAATTTGGCTTGTATGATTTGTCTAGTGTGCATTAGACATAGCAATGGTTGCTACAACATTCATGAGTGCTCATAAGTTCTGAGTATTGGATTCAACCCACGCTCATTTGAATCACTTCATGGATTTTATCACGAGTGATCATGAGACAATAATATCTTATATTCTTCAAACCTAGAGATATGAGTTGTTGACTATGAGTTGGTTATACATTGATTGCACGAAAACGCATTGGTAACTCGATGTTATAAAACGTGCCTTTGTGTATGATTCAACAAGTAGTCAGTACAAGCATATGAGTCGAAGTTTATCCATTCCTCTTACCCTCAAAGGGATAAAAGCGATATCTGTGGGCCCCTCGATGATTTAGTGATGACAAAAACGTAAGTGCTCGGCCGGGCCTGGACTAATTTGATTTGTTCAATTAGTCAGTCGTCATAAATCAGAAATCAGGAAACAACAAATGGACAGAGAGAATGATTATAATCCATGTCTCAGTCCATATGATATCTAGAATGGAGGAATATATGATCACTTATCTAATGGACGTGTCATTGATTTGTTCAGAGTTCGGCAGCAGCTTTTAAGAGCTACGATTGTTGGTCAGGTTATGAAGGCGTACTTGCAATAATAGTTATTAGACTTATCCAAGTGGGAGACTGTTGGATTAGTGTCTAAGTCCATAACTATAATTGGTATATACTTGACCCGACCCGGCATGGTCCATTTGGGTTGCATGGCATCATGCATTTAGATAGACTAAAATATGGGAAATAACACTTAAGGTTTATTAATATATTATAAGTTCTAATATATTAATAAGATTATTTAATTAGTATTGATCAAGAATTAATCTAGAATTAATTAAGTGATCAAAAGAAGACTAATTAAATATATGGTTTGATTGTGTAAATCATCCATACTTATATAGTGGGCTAATGCTCCATAGATTATCAAGTTGGGCTAAAACCCATTAGGATGCTCCATGGATGCTCCATGGTGTATTTGAACCCATGGATCCAAGGAAATGGAAATCCATGACAATTAGGGTTTACCCTAATTGTAACAACTATATAAGCATCTTATTTTGTGCAAAAAAGGGACACCATGTATGCATGAAGAGGGTAAGCCGATTTCATGAAGTGATGATTTCTCTCTAAGTTATTCCAAGTGCATATGATGTTGTGTGAATCATTTGAGGTGTCACATTTGGGGCGCTAGACTCTTGAGCTCCATGGAATCAAGCACCAAACAAGAGGTATGTAACTCTACTAGAATTTATATTATTTGTACTTTATATTATGCTAGTTAGAACAATACCTTGGAAAATTGATATTTGCATGTATAATAGAGAAAACATAGATCCAAGGTATTTAGGGTTGCATGTACACCATAGGAGTGTTAGAATGCTCAAAACCCAACAATATGGACCCACAATTTCGTTAAAAGATGATAAATTCGAGTTTAATATTGATATACAGATCAATTGCACAGGATAAAAGTTTCGGGTTGTCACAGGTATTACCCTTTGAACCCTCCCTTAAGAAGTTACACTTAATCTCTCCTAGCAGTTAGAAGATCTCGTTGTCTTTGAACTAAACCGCCATTTATGTAGACGACAATGTAAATATCACAGGATTCTCCCTGACAAGGTCATATCCTCATAAACGTGTTTGTTTTGGTCATGAACACTAGCCTGGTTCTGCAAGAGCTTTAGGAATTGTGCCCCTATAATTCCCCTCGAATCGACCCCACTTCTCTCTCACATAGGTGATTCCAAGAATCATTAAAAACCATATGTTTAGCCTAATTTTGTCACTACATATAGGAATGGACTAGTATGTAATGTTAACTCCCCCACAGTGACATGCCTCACTCATACAGTTAGGTTATCCTTTTGAACCCAGATCTTGGGATCTCCAGTCTTCTGGGTAAGGTTTCCTTCGTATGAATTTATTCATTCATGGGCTTTAGTCCCATTCCTCTTGACGACTTATAAACTACATCTCTACTCAAGCCTTTTGTAAGAGGATCCACAATGTTATCCTTTGACTTCACCAAGTCAACCGTGATAACCCCCGTAGAGATTAGTTGTCGTATCGTTTTATATCTACGTCTAATGTGCCTTGATTTCCCATTATACGTTGTACTTTGAGCTCTACCAATTGCCGATTGGTTATCACAATGTATACATATGGCCATTACCAGCTTGGGCCATTCGGGAATGTCCTCTACAAATTGGCGTAGCCACTCCGCCTCTTCAGCACAAATATCTAAGGCGATAAATTCAAATTCCATCGTGGATCCAGATATAACTGTTTGCTTGGATGATTTCCATGCTACAGCAGCACCTCCAAGTGTAAACACATATCCACTTGTAGATCTGGAATCTTTTATGTCAGATATCCAATTTGCATATGTGTATCCTTCTATAACTGCTGGATGTCTGCGATAATGCAGTCCATATTCTCGTGTGTATCTCACATACCTTAGCAACCTAGTAATATTCTTCCAGTGTTCAGAACTGGGTTTACTAGTGTATCTACTTATTCTGGTCACATCATATGCTAAGTCAGGTCTGGTACAACTCATTAGATACATCAGACTGCCAATAATTCTTGAATATTCCACTTGATTAACACTATCACCTCTATTTTTACGTAGATGTTGACTAGTGTCAATTGGAGTTCTAGCTATGCTAGTGTCTCCCTTGGAAAAATTTTCAAGAATCTTATCCACATAGTGTGTTTGACTTAAAATCAAACCACTTTGGGTTCTTGTGATCTTGACTCCAAGAATCACATCAGCTAAACCCATATCTTTCATGTCGAACCTGGATTTCAACATATCCTTCGTGGATCTTATTATCTTGTCATCACTACCGATGATGAGCATATCATCAACATACAAACACAAGATGACATAACCATGAGTGGTGTTTTTCACATAGATACACTTATCACACTCATTGTTTCTAAAGCCACTTTCCATCATGACTTGATCAAACTTTTGATGCCATTGTTTAGGAGCTTTTTTTAATCCATATAGAGACTTAACAAGTTTACAAACCTTGTTCTCTTGTCCCGAGGCAATGAAGCCCTCAGGTTGCTCCATATAAATTTCTTCTTCGAACTCCCCATTTAGGAAAGCCGTTTTCACATCCATTTGATGAACTTGCAAGTTTCTGATAGCTGCAATGGCAAGAACTAATCTAATGGATGTTATCCGCGTTACCGGCGAATACGTATCAAAGTAATCTAGACCTTCTTTTTGTCTATGACCTTTGATTACTAGTCTTGCCTTGTATTTATCAATACTGCCATCAGGTTTCATCTTTCTCTTAAAAATCCAACGGTAACCCAGTGCTTGCTACCTGGAGGTAGATCCACTAGTTCCCACGTATGATTTTGTAAGATAGATTCTACCTCATTTTTGATGGCTTCTTTCCATTGAGGTCCCTCAGAAGAAGTAACTGCCTCTTGGTAGGTTTTAGGTTCACTTTCCACCACATAGGTGTAAAAATCATCACCAAATGATTTTTCAACTCTAGCCCTCTTACTTCTTCTGAGTTCTATCTCTTCTTCCTCAGATTGAGCTTGTTCTTCCTCTCGAACAGCTTCGTTATTTGGTAAAGATGGGCTTTCAACTTCCTTGTTCAAACAAGGAAACACATCTTCAAAGAATGAAGCATTCCTTGATTCCATTATGGTATTCTTGTGTATTTCAGGATTCTTAGAATCATGCACAAGGAACCGATAAGCACTACTACTTTGTGCATATCCAATGAATACACAATCCACTATTTTAGGCCCTAACTTTTGTACCTTAGGCGGTGGTACTACAACTTTAGCTAGGCACCCCTACACCCGTAAGTACTTATATGATGGCTTTCTTCCCATCCAAAGTTCATACGGTGTTTCATTCTTTTCTTTGTGAGGTATCTTATTTAGAAGATAGTTAGCCGACATAATAGCTTCCCCCCACATTGACTGGTTTACACCCGAACTAATTATCATGGCATCGACCATTTCTTTCAAGGTACGGTTCTTTCTTTCAGCAATTCCATTAGATTGGGGTGAATAGGTTGATGTGAATTCATGACGAATTCCATTTTTCGCAATGCAGTGGATGCATGGAAGCATTCAGAATTTCTGTGCCGCAACTATGTGTTGAATGGACTGGCTGATGCACTTTACAATGTTTATTGTAAAGTTGCAACTGCTAAGGAACTATGGGAGTCTTTGGAAAGGAAGTATAAGACAGAAGATGCTGGAACCAAGAAGCATGTTGTTGCTAAGTTCTTGGAATACAAAATGGTTGACTCAAAATCTGTTATGAGTCAAGTCCAAGACCTTTTACTAACAGTCTTAAACATATTTATTCTTTGTTCTAACCATTTCGTTTTTCCTTTTCTTTTATTCTAAATCGATTTTGTATCGGTTTTTTCCTGTAATCTATTTAACTGTGGTTACATTCTTTCAGAATGTCTGGAACTTCCGCTGCTACTGGAACTCCTGCTGCTGGTGCTAACCCTGCTGTGAACCCAAATACATCAGTTCCAAACATCATGGCTAATCATGCTGAGAGACCTGAAAATTTTTTTGGTCTGAACTTCAAGAGGTGGCAACAGAAGATGCTATTCTACTTAACCACCTTGAACCTGACTCGATTCCTAACAGAAAATGCTCCTGTAATTGCTGAGGGGCAGGCTGATGCTCAATCTGTTTAAGACTGTTAGTAAAAGGTCTTCGTTTTCCTCTTAGAAAGGTTCCTATAAAGAAAAGATTAGCAGCAAACGATGTGGCTGAGGCTCGAGTTAGACTCGATTCCCTTAAACAGATTCGTCGTCTGTTCCCAGGGTATAACAACCTTAGAAGTATTGTGTACTGCCGGATATTACAACTTGCCTGAAAGAATCTCCAGAAGCAGGAGTACAGAGAAGGAGGAAGAAGAAGAGTATTTTCATTCGTGTGTTTGAATGAGACGGCAAGGTCTTCTTTTATAGTTGAATTGTGTAATGGAAACAAATCACTAATTGATTGAGCATTTAATGCCAATAAATGTCATTAATTACGCAATTAATGCATCCGTTACAGAATTCAAAAATAGGGACCAAAACGAGGGTAGCGCGCGCTCGAGTTTTCGGAGCTGCATTCGTGTTCGCAGGTCGCGCCCATGCACGAGTTCGGTGTTTTTTTTCTACGGAATCCAAGATTTGCACCCCCCCCCCTACGCGCGGGTAGGAATTGTAGCATAACCATAGACACAAGCTTGTAAGCCTTTCATGCATTCAAGCTTATAAACCTTATTTGGTTTGGTCTTTCTACCAATGTAGGAATCATTCCCACATTTCTCTCTTTTTGCTAAATTTATTCTCAAATACCCATCTTTGAGTATCGATACCTCATTCACATATACTCTATTTTGGACATATAATATATCGTTTTGAAGTCCTCGTGGAGGAGAACACAAACCCGCTTAGAGTTAGTTATATATACAACATATGTATATATTTATATATGTCCAAAGTTAGTAAAAATATAAATATTTATACTAAATTTTCCAACATACTTGTCTACTGATTTACTGAGAATACAAGCAGTTTGAAAGAATATCAGCATAAAGCTGGTGAGTTCATAAGTGGTATTTTGTAATGAAAACTTGTTGATGAGCTTGTAAAGGTGTTCGTATAGATTCAAGAAAATCCGATATTTTCTTTAGTGAAAATGTAGTGTTTTAAATTTGTATAGGACCATGAATGTTCGTTACTGAAAACTGTAGTGATATGCGTAAATAATACTTCATGTGACTAGCTAATGCTAATCATGATGTATAAGTATTTCGTACGTGAAACCATTGTATAATCGGTTCTGTTTGAAAAACCAGGAAATTCTCTAGTTGTAGTGTGTATTAGTTCTATTTAGTATAAATAAAACTGTTGAAGGGTGCCAACTTGCAAACTAAAGGTGATTTATACATATTGTGAGTCGTATAACCATACTTGAATGACTAGAGACCTTTATAACATTCTTCAGGCGTTAAGCTAAATGACATTTGTTCACCCCAGGCGTGCCCGCCTAACTGTAGCTAGCAGTTCAGGTGTGGGATTGTCAGTCCCGAATAGATCTATTCACAAATCTCACGCTCTCCCTCCGGGAGACTCTGGTTATACTATGATAGGATTTATCCCTGTACCCTAAGGTTACACTGTTGAAGTAGAGCCTCACAGTATCGTACAATCTAGTTTACATGTAGTGTTGTAGCGTTATACCGTAGTGAAATCCGTAAGTATGCCGTATGTAGTGACAATTACAGTTATGAATGCCATGTTCATGTTGTGGTGTAAACTATAACTAAATCTATCATATATGTTTAGTAGTGACAGTTTCTGTACTTGTTATGTTTTGAAAATCCCAAACTATACCAATTATAGTTTGCATGTATAGCGTAGTGAATATCGAGTCCGGAAAACTATGCAATTTAGTGATAAGTTGAAAACTTCCCTTATGCTCAACATGGTACAAAAGGGTTAAAGGATGAGAATTGCATGAGTTTTATATTTGTTAAAAGCTCTTTGTATTAATTTACAAAAGCACTTATGGTTTAGCTTGTATTCTCCCCCTGAAAACGGTTTAAAACTAGTAAAAGTGTAGGGGTATGAACTCATCGTTGTTGTGTGAAAGCGTCGATTGAAATGAAGATCCTCGAGTTGTTGTACGCGGCACTTAACGGAATCTGGAACTTGCTTGAATCGATAAAACGAACTTTCACCACTTAGAAAGAGTTTGCGGCCATGAAGAGTTTATGGTCGTGAACTGGGTTTACGGTCTTTGAAGATGGGCCGTAAATGGGTTTACGGTCTTTGAAGATGGGTCGTAAATGGGTTTACGGTCTTTGAAGATGGGTCGTAAACGATTTTACGGTCTTTCAAGATGGATCGTAAACTCAAGAACAAGGGTGCTGATTTCGAAGAGAAATGTGTTACAGATGCCCCGAAATAACTCTAAACGGTGTTTCTCGGTGTTTCCTCGAAGATTGGAGGCCTTCTAGGTGTTTACGGTCAAGAGTTTTAGAGAGAGAAAGAGAGAGTTTTCGGTCAAAGGTGTTCAAATGAGGGTGGGGGTCTCATATATATAGGGGTTTTGTGGTCGGTGGGTGGGGTCCACCCGACACTGGCCGCAAACGAGTTTATGGCCGTAAACAGGTTTACGGCCGTGAACTCCAGTCAGGCCGTGAACATGATGCTTTTCGAGGATAATTCGAGTTTTGCGCAGTTTTGGTTCCAAATTGCATACGTAAGTTTAATTATATAATACCAGATGATTTTCTAAATCAAAGGTTCGGCGGAAGATTAATAAAATTTCAAATTTCATTAACGGAAATTGCATGATGGAAACAGAAAAAGTTTCGGGTTGTCACATCATGGCTGATACCTTTCCTGCATAATCTTCTATGGTTTCTGTTTCCTTTATTTGGAGTGCTTCAAACTCACTCTTCAGTACCCAGAGTCTTTCCTTTTGGACCCTTTCTGCACCCACAAACCGTGACTTTAGAGAGTCCCAAACCTCCTTGGTTGTCTTCTTCTTGGAAGCCTGTGCAAGTATCTCCTCTGGGATAGATTGGAAAATGAAAGCTTGAGCATGCTTGCTCTTTTTCTCATCCACAACCACTCCGGTTGGTGGCTCGATGGCATCCCATAACCCATGGGCATCCATGATGGCTTCCATCTTAATCGACCAGGTATTGTAGTTTAGTGAAGTCAACATCGGGCATTGAAGAGTGAGGGGGCTATCTTTGGGCTGATTTGATGATTATGAGGCTGTCATATTGTTGAATCGAGGATACTTAGGAATGCAAGTGATTAGGATCTGTTTAGCTCTGATACCAAATGTTGGGGATCAAGCAATGGAACAGTAAACAACAAGGAATTAACAGGGGTAAAACTGGAAATAGATAGTCGAATGATTACTTCTTTATTGAATGAAGAATAGCAACCTAATGATTGAGTTGTTGTACAAGGAAATTTCGACTGATGATTTGTAACATCTAAACTATGCTATTTAAACTACTAAAATTAACAGAAAAGAGAAATAATAGGAACAGTCCATTTTTCCAACGGTCATGACTGTCATGTGCTTTATTTTCTTCCTAATTACCAGGTCAACCTTTGACCAACAATTGCAGCAGTCTGTAGAGGTTAAAAACAAACAAACTTTTTATTACATGCTGCAGCCATTTGGTCATCCTCTTCTGCTACAAAGAGGTGGTCCACAGACTTCATACATTTTCGCTTCGAAAAAACAAACGACACATAAATCTCAAACCATTATACACAAATTAATTTATTTTGTAAAGGTTTTGGAAACCCGTTCACAAGAGTATGTTGGCTAATATTTTTATAAAATCCTTATGTGGAATGAAACAAGAGTATTTTGGGTAAAAAGTTAAAGTTGTTGGACCCATTCCAAGTTAAGATTGGGGGAGGGGATAAAAATATATACCTTTGCTAAATCAATGAGATACACGCCCATAAACAGAAAGTATTGAAGCTGTTTTTTCTTATTCAACATGTTTGCATATTTTTTTTGCCAACTTTGAACTCTCATAGCTTCTTCATTATTTGTCCGGTTTGCTTGATTTTTTTTCAGCATGTAGTTCACAATTTAACATACTGTTTACACTATTTTATGCTATTTTTGATTGTATATTCATAAAGATGCATGCCTCTAAATAGGGGGTATTAAAGTTGTTTTTTTTTAACTTACACTTATTTTGTAATAGATCCTACATATGCTCGAGATGTTGTGTCCCCCGTAGAAGAAGATTTCAACAAAACCTATGACACATCGTTTTTTTTACAGAAATATGCGATGTGTACAAACACATTAGGGATTAGGTGTCAACTCCCCAAATTTTCTTGAATGAGAAGGATATGATTGAGAAATACGATAAGTATCGGGATGACCTTGAAAAATTAAACGACTTTTGGTACTTTGTGGCCGTAATAGATCCACAGTTGAAGTTTGAGTTTCTTCAACAAGCCTTTGAGAAGTTGATTAAGTTAAAGAATATCGGAGAACCTCCCATATTCAACTCGGAAGTCGCTTTGAAGGGTAAGGCCTTAATACGAGATATTGAAAAAAAGATTTGAGAAATTTTTTAATTTCTACAAAGCAAAGTTTGAAAATATCAAGTCTTCGCAAAGTCAAACACATGCTCATGAAGATGTAGTTATGCTTGATGATGAGAATGACTTCATGGGCGATTTAATAGTACAAGTAGATTACCCATCGACATCAACAGAAACGGAGTTGACATGATACTTAAACGAGCGGTCACTTAAATACAATAAAGATTTTGATATTCTACTTTGGTGGAAACAAAATGCATCTCTTTATCCTATTCTATCTTGTATGGAGAAAGATATAACTTTATTTATTTGTATACTTTTTTATAATTATATTTTAACACTTTGCTTCTTTATGTTGATAGATATTTTGGGACTACAAATTTCTACATTTACGTCCGAGGCGACTTTTAGTA
The DNA here is from genome assembly GCF_052849685.1 of Lactuca virosa. Taxonomy (NCBI): domain Eukaryota; kingdom Viridiplantae; phylum Streptophyta; class Magnoliopsida; order Asterales; family Asteraceae; genus Lactuca; species Lactuca virosa. Next base: position 168,811,665 of record NC_136426.1, on the reverse strand, counting down.
CAAAGTGGGCGGGTATTAGATCCATACCGAACAAATTTGTCCGCAAATATATTAGAGGCTTTGGTTTGAACCAAAAATTGGCTAAGGAAATCAAGAAATACAATTATGGATAACATTGATGAAGTTTTGAAAGACAATGACACCGCGAAAGTGTTGGAAAATGCGATAAACAATGAAGGTGGAAAAGAAAAACAACCAATCAATATTCTTGAATAGTTAATTTGTATTTGGTCATTGTTATATTGGAAAAAAAAATAAGATTAATATTTTAATTTGGATGTTTAATGCTTAATGTTTAAATATGAATTATGGATTTTTGGAATATGAATTATCAATGTTTAATATATTTTTTTATTGAACTAGATATAGAATTTCTTTATTTAGGTTATTCTGTTCATTTTGGTTTATTTGAGTTATTTGGGTCATTTCGGTTCAAAAGCATAGTGTACATGTTATTTTGGTCCTTTCGGGTTAATAACCAAACCTAAACTTGTACTACCCGAACCGAACCGGTCCCGTATTAGTATAATTGGCCCGGGTTTCGGTTCCAACTTTTCATCCAATTCGGGTTTCAGGTTATTCGGGTCCAGTCCGGTTCGGGTCGGTTCCTGTCCGAAGCACATCCCTAATTTACACATTGTGGATCTCAGGATCTGCATTCATTAGAGTTCTTATTTGTGTCATTGTAAATAGAGTGTTGAAGGGTGGCTATAAAATCCAGCCATGACTTCTTTGACACTGTAAATCTTTTTTTTGGTTCAAAAAAAAAAACGTTGTAGTGTGTTTCATTTGTGTTAGAGATTTCGGTTTGTATAACTTTTGTAAATTAATCTTCAAATTAATCTTTGTTTTCTTGTTCAAACCTGATTCTCTTTATAGGTTTGTTGTTTTTATAGCAACATAAATCAAAATGTAAACAATTATTTATGTATAGGAAATACTCTTATAGAAAACATAAAGAACACATGTACAAACTTAGGGGTGAGCATGGTGCGGTTTGGTGCGGTTTTAGGGCCAAACCGAACCGCAAACCAAAAGGTGATGTTTTTGTATTCTAGAAACCGTTGGGTGCGGTTTTTCAGTGGTCCGGTTTTGCGGTTTTTAGTGCGGTTTCGGTTTGTATTGGTTCGGTGTCGGTTTTAAACCGAGTCAAACATATGGTGCAGTTTTTTATGTTCGTCGATACCCTTTTTTTTTACCGTGATGTTCATGTGAAGATTTATGATTGTCTGTCATGGTGCCGTTTCGTTTCCTCACATTTAGAAGCCGAAATCTTGAGTTTTTTTTTTTTTGTTGTTTACTCGATAACTTCATTTTCAACCCATATTCCCAAGATCGTTCTATTATTCAATTTGCACTTACAAGTTACAAGCTTGCAAGTTGTAGCCTACATAGTATTTTTATTTTACACGTAATCATTACGTCACAAACACAAAACACAAAGTGACAATAGATCAAACCTAATAGCTAATTACTAATTACCGTCAAGTTCAATATATAATATATGTATAAATTAGAATTTATTAGTTTTTTAAATAATATGTATAATTGTATATAATTTAAATTAGTGATTTATTTTATTGTTTATAAGTTTTAGTGCGGTTCGGTTTTGGTGGTCCGGTTTCTAAATAAAAACTCCACCGCACCAATAAATTTGGTTTTTCAAAAAATAAAATCCGCACCATCGGTTTTTGCATTGGTTTTGGTTTCTCGGTTGCGGTTTGTTGCGGTTTTAGCGTTTTTTTCTTTTATCGGTTCGGTTTTGGCTCACCCTACTACAAAGCATGAACCTTCATCAACAACATTAACGCCGGCTAAAGTTATCGGCTCTTATTCTTTTACACTTCAATTCCCTGAAAAGAATCGAAACATGAAAATATAGTGACATTCATCTATAATCCCTGTAATTTCCATCCTTCTGTTGTTTGCAAACAAAATTCTACAAAATAATTAAGTAAAATTACTTTCTTGAAAATCTGCTGCAGGCAAAGATGACCTTTAATCCAATTTTTTTATGGTTTAAACTTTTTTCTTGAAAAAACCATGCAAGGACCATTTTTGCAGTTTTTTCTTATATTAGTCAGATATTTTTCTTAAATGTTTTGGTCAACGTCAACCGACTCTATTGTCAATGCGGTGGTCTCAATGTCTCAAAAGAAAATCATTTACATATTCAACAAATGTCTTTCCTGCTGTTCTGTTCTTGCTTATCTGCACGTCAACACTCCAATCATCTTTTCAATATTTAGTAATCTTATATGTCTCTTATTCAAGAATTCAACCACCTTAAAATTTCACATGACGCCATCAAATTAGCCACAGAAAACTTTTCCGACAATAATTTCATAGGTCAGGGTGGATTTGGGAGGGTGTACAAGGGTCAACTCCCAGTCGTCTCCGCCTCTTCCACCAGGCCATCCACCACCGTCGCTGTAAAAAGGTTGGACGAGAAGTGCGGGCAGGGACAAAAAGAGTTCTTGATGGAGATCGTGATGCTCTCAAGTTACAAACACGAGAATCTCGTCTCTCTTGTTGGATTCTGTGATGAAGGTGATGAAAAGATCATTGTGTATGAGCATGAGATTCATGGAAGCCTCGATAATCACTTAAACACTGATCTTACATGGGCGCAAAGGATTCATATATGTCTTGGTGCAGCTCGAGGATTAAATTACCTGCATAATGATGTAGGAGAGGGGCACAGGGTGCTACACCGTGACCTAAAGAGCTCAAATGTTTTGTTGGATGAGAATTGGAATGCAAAGATTTCTGATTTTGGGTTGTCTAAAATAGGCCCCACAAACCAGGCGTTTACTTTTCTTGTCACCAATGCTGCTGGAACATTAGGGTATGTTGATCCATTATATGTATCAACCGGAGTACTTACAAAAGAATCTGACGTGTATTCTTTTGGTGCGATACTCTTTGAAGTGTTATGTGGAAGGCTAGCTGTTATTGGAAAATATGATGACGAACGTAGGTTCTTATCTCACTTGGCGCAACTTTGTTATGAAGATGGAAAGATAGATGAAATTGTTTTTCCAAATATAAGGAAACAAGTGAAACCAAATTCATTGCAAACATTTTCTAGAATTGCTTATCAGTGCCTCAATATAGATCGGAAACAACGTCCAACAATGGCAGTGGTTATCAAACAACTACAAATCTCGTTGGAATTTCAAATCGTAAGTTATTGTTCCCTGGAAATTAGGTTGAAGATCTTTTCTTAGAAAGAAAATGTGAATATACTTTTGTAGAATTTTGAAATGTCAACCTACTTTCATTTGAGTATAATCGTAAGTTATTGTTCTTGGAAAATTAGGTTAAAGATTTGTCGTAAGAAATTTTAAAATTAAAATGCTATAATTTTTTAGATTTCATTATACAATGCCTCAATTATGATGCTATGATACACATATAAATGAAAGTAGGTTGACATTTTTTTTTTGCATTTTGGATTCTTCTCTTTAACTTGTTACTCTTTTAGCTTGTTTAGGCATGATTATGTTTAAACTTATACTATCATCTCCCCCTATCCTATGATTAATAGCCATGAGAATTTCTTTTGGCATTGAGTTGCAATCATTTCATTTATAGTTTTATACAGAAAATATTTATTTATTTCTTCTTCTTGCAGGGTCAGCAACGATTTTCACAAGCTGAAAGAGACCATAGAGAAAAGAATAACTTGATGTATCGTACTTCCAAAGTATTTTTTTCTGTAATGAAAAATCTCTTTTTGTTCGGTGAGAAGAATGATCATGAGTATGACTCTAATAGGGTGAATAGTGATAGATCTGATGATGGAGGTGATTCATACTTAGAAGGTAACAAACACAATTATGAAAACATTAAATGCAAGATAATTCAAATAGAAATATACTTTCATATATTTGTGTATTACAACATCCTACCTTCATTTCTTTCCATTAATGTATCATTGTGTTTTCGGATTCTTTTCCTTATTACGCAACCTACTTTGGAAAAATTTCAGAATTATAGACGACATTGCTATAATTGAATATTTTTCATATCACAATGTGGTAATAGGAAGAAATAAAAGTCCGATCATATAATAAACAAATGAATGAAAGCACATTGTTATTTCTTGCATTTAATCCTTATGCCATTGCTATAACTAGTTATGTTTTCCAATAGATCGCCCAGGAATAAAAGAGTTCCAAATAACTGGGGATGCAAAACCTGGAGGTAAACTTTTTAGGGTGTGGATTTTCGGTGCATGGGACCTCACGATGCAAGTTTCAGGTATATAAGCTTCTAGAAGCTAAAAAATTTGCATATAAAATAAGAATATAACATTAACTATGAAGAGATTGATATTATTAATTATTATATATTTATTTATATTCCTTTATTTCAGTGGGTTCGTCACCTTCTAGATGGGACTTGGGAGGAAGTTGAGGGTAAGTATTTAAAATTAAAATTATTTTGCTAAATGCAATAAATAGTAATTAGTAATTACATTTTTACTTGAATGCCCCAAGATGTAAACAATACTTTAACAAGTTGATATGTTTAAGGATATAAAGATGGACCCCTATATATGTATTATACATATTTATGACACTAAGTGTGTATTTTGTTAAAGGCTAAATGCAAGAAATAGCATTAATTTGGCCATTTTGGGTATTATAGCATTATAACTTCATTTTATTGTATTACAATATTTTACTTTGAAGAATCTGTGCAATTGTAGCATTGTACTTTTAATTGTTTTCTTATTCAAACATTATACTTTGAAAAATATACCCAATTATTTTCTTATTCAAATTAAGTATAATGTTGTAATAAGAAGAAATGAATGTAGAATGCTATAATGAACAAATCAATGAAAATACTTTGTTGTTTCTTGCATTTAACCCTTTTTAAAAGGGTATGAAATTTCTAATGCACACAAATTGATTAATTCTCATGTATTATAGCATTTTACGTTTCCTATTACAAGATTATACTTTGGAAAATCCACCGATTTTTAGCATTTTTTTATTAGATATTTATACTTGATTACTTAGAAAAATTTACCAAGAAAATCTCCTTGTATATGTATATGACATTGCTATGATTTAGTAGATTTTTCAAAGTACAATATTTTAATAGAAAGAATCAATGAAATTACATTTATGTTTCTTGCATTTAATCCTTTTTCTCAAAAGGGTAAAAAAGGTAATTCATTCCAAATTTTCTACAGGAGCCATAAAACCAGAGTATCTAGTTACAGCTGATGATGTTGATAAGCTTATTGGTGTTGAATGCATACCAATGGATGATCATGGTCGAAAGGTAAAAAAAATATTCAAACCTATAATTTTTAAATTCAAAATCTATACCAACTTTTAATTTTTTTTAGCTTGATATATAATATAATGTATATATACAAAACTAAATGAAAAAGTAATCTTCTATTAAGTTAATATAATCAATTAATCATCAACTTTTCTTTCTAATTGAATAGCTTTAATCCACATGTAATTTAAATTGTTGTTTTTGAAAAATAATTCTTCATAGTTTAATACTAACACCTTTATGTTGGTTCTGTTTTATTTTTTTATAAATAATGATAATACATTAAATATGATTAATAAATTATATTATCAAAGTAATAGTCTAAAACTTTGAGAAACTTTGTTGTTTTCAGGGGGAAGTAGTCCGAGTTTTTGCCAATGAGCAGACCAAGATAATGTGTGGTAAGTTAACCAACCTCATTAACAAGGTTAAATTGGTAATTTTGACGAATAATTTATTAAAAATTAAAAGTTTGTGTTTTTATCTTTTAATTTTTTTGAAATATGATAATTCACAGATCCAAAAATGCAACAAGAAATAGACAAATATATGGCAGCTGGTCAAGCATCATTTATTACTTTACTTCTGGTGAATTTTCTTTTTTCTTATTGACTTTAAGTCCTAACTTTTTACAAATTTGCCCTCATTTATTTTTGTATCTTTATTTATTTGTGTATAATAATATCCAAGTTCCTGCTTTCATTTATTTCCATTACAACATTGTACTTTCACATTTTTTGTTATAAAAAATTTGACACAATTAATACCATTCTACTTCCAAATTTCTTTCTCATTAGGGCATTATACTTTCTAAAATCACCCTATTTTAGCATTGAAAAAACGTTTTGTATATTGATTGCATTGCTATAATTGGTATTTCTTTTCAAACTACAATGTTCTAATAGCATGAAATGAAAGTATATTGGCCAATTTGCCCTTGGAAGTTTTTGACTTGCAAAATTGGAATAAATTGACCAATTTGCTCTTAGAAGTTTTGTTAAATTTAAGGTTTTTCTTTAACCCAAGTATGTCATAAAACTTGAGAGTGATTTTGCAGATGGATTCTTCTGAAAATTGGGAGCAAACAACTTTCACTTTAAAGCGATCGAATTATCAAGTAAAGATCAATCAGACACAAGAGATTTTCATCCAAGGCAAATATACCAATGATGTATCGGTATGTGAAATAAATATATTTTCATTTTTTTATATACTTTAAAGATGTATTTTAATATTTGACTATTTGACTTTCGAAATATATTTGGCTTCTACTTTCTATTGCAAGCAAATCATTGTTTCTTGAAAAGGAAATTGAACAAGCGATTTTGAACAAAATATATTCAAAATGTAACGTAATGGCCTAAAAAGTAGATACCTTCTTACCTTTTAGTCAAATGTCCAAAATACCCTTCAACAATGAAAAAAGTTAGGGAATCTTTGATCTTTCGTAATGATTATGGTGTATGAATAAGTAAATTTTAACTTGGAAAGTTTCCAAAAATAGAGATTGCTCCAATTTTCATGGGAAAGATGGAGCATTAAATTAAAAAATGTGTGATCCAATCTCTAGTCTATGCAAAAGACGTAAATGCCCCCATCATCTATTATTATTAAAAATAGCCCTAAAAAGCTTAAGATTTTGCAGATTGTTAATGATTTTGATAAATTGTCATATATCTCTTTCTTATAATGTTTTTGCAGATAAAGATTCCTTCAGGGCTTACTACACAATTTGTGTTGACATATTCGGATGGATCTTCACACCCTTTTAATACATTCCATGATGTTAGGTAAAATATTTTTACTTCATGTTTTATTTTATATAGTGTTTTACTTATTACAAACAAAGAGATGAAACTCTTTGACTTTTGAGGTCAAACAAACTTCTTTTCAGATTCGAAATTTATATCATCTATTTTTTATATCAAATTTCGTGGTAGAATTGATGCCTAGTTGCCTACACTAAGGTTTATGAAAACTACAACAAACAAAAAATAATGTTGATGCAAGTTAGTGACAAATGCATGTAAAAATTTGAATTTGGAAGTTTTGTTACAAATACATTTTTTGACCTCAAAAGTCAAAATGTACCACTTTTCCCCTTCAACTTTAATAATATTAAACGATTTCTTGGGGGCTTTGGTTTATGGATCAATCTTTTTGTTGTCAACAAGATATCATTGTATTGTATTTTTTTGGGGCTAAATGAAAGAAATAGTAATGTAATTTCATTTTTTTCTATTTAATAGCATCCGATTTTTGTTTATTTCTATTATTATACATTCAGTTTATATCTTAATAAGCATTGTACTCTGAAAAATTTACCTGAATATAACATTGTAATTATTTTTTAATATATTTTTATACTTTTTTCTATAAGGACATTGCAATTTGAGAAATCTATTCAATTGTAGCAGTGAAAAGTGTTTTGTATTTAGATGACATTGCTATATTGAGTATATTTTATTAAAGTGCAAAAATATAATAGGAAGAAATGAAAGTAAAATGTTATAATACACTAATCAATAAATGTTTATTGCTATTTCTTGGATTTAACCACTTTCTTTATTGCAGAATGCGTGATACATTGGTGCTCACCATGATAATGTTCCAAAGCAAGGTATCTTCCAAGTTCTTATCATTCTCAAATTTTTGCCCCATTTTTGACAATTTCTATATGGTTCTATATTGACTTTCCAAAAAGGGAAAATTATTTGACTCAGTTCCACCTCTCCTGTTTCTTTCTTTGAAACAGGCATTGGATGAAAGAAGGAATGCAAGAGGATGAAACTTTTATTCTTCGATATAGATACAAGTAATATATATATATATATATATATATATATATATATATATATATATATATATATATATATATATATATACTCATTCTTTGTAGAAATGAAGTAAAGAACAATAAGACTATTGTAGAAGGTTTTGTTGTTTATATTCTAATCAATGAGTGAGAGTGAAAACAATGGTGTGTTGATTTACATTGTTCTTATTATTTGCGAAATATTTCAACCATATATTTCGCATAATTATGTTGTATATTTTGTATTTACTGTACATTATATGTTCCTTATTTAGCTCTCTAGGTGATTAGACTTTCCTCAATTATCCCTTTGTAATCCTGTATATATATTGGCTCATATCAATGAAATAGGCATTGAATCTCAAACACTGACATGGTATCAGAGCCAAGGGCTCAATACCAGAATTGATTCCTTCTCACAGCTACGGCTGTGCAGCCTCCTTCTGTTTCATTTTTTTCCAGATCTGTATTAGCTTCTTTCATCATGTCCGGTACAAATGAAACAAACCCTACTTAGGAAATCCATCCGGTTTACACCGTTACCAACATACAAACCAAAGTGAGAGTTTTTGATGGCACCAAGCTCACGTATTCATCTTGGGTTCGACTGTTCAAACTTCACGCAAAAGGCTACAAAGTTTTGTCCCATATTGACGGAATAGCATCCCCAGCAAAGACAGATCCAATGTATGACACTTGGTTAGAAATTGATGCTATTGTTCTCCAGTGGATCTATGGGACCATATCCAATGTTCTCCTTGGTCAGGTCCTTGATCTGGACTTTACTGCATATGACGCCTGGTCCAAACTTCAGAACATCTTCTTCAATAACAAGGGTTCTCGGGCATCAACCCTAGAACATGAGTTCAACAACTTGACTCTTCGAGCAATGACATCCCTTGAAGCGTACTGTCGGCGGCTAAAGGACCTCTTAGGTCAACTTAACGATGTGGAGTGCCCAGTTAATGAAAAATGTCTCGTATTGCAACTGGTTCGTTGCTTGCCCTCGGAGTTTGACACAGTGGCAACATACATCAATCAGACATCTCCCACATGGGATAATGCATGCTCGATGTTACAACTCGAGAATCAAAGACAATGTGCCCAAGAAACTCACTCACCTATGGAGGTCACCGCTACTGTTGATCATGAACCACAATCGAACGCTCAGCCAAGACGTGGGGACATTGCCAACAAAGGTCGTCCATCCCATCCACGTAACTCAAATCGTCGTTTTTCATCATCATCTAGTTCTCAAAACAGGGAAAACCAAGCACCTACTAGTCGCCTACAAGCTATGAACCAGAACAATCCGCGTAGTCTTCATCCTGGCCAGAATCGCCCCCCAAGGTCCACTTACCCGCCTCCTTATTGGGCTGCTCCTTGGTGGGCTTCACCACCACCATGCCCGTATCCTACTCAGCCTAGTTGGGGGTCACCTTGGCTCGCACCTCCCACATAGCAGCAGCAAGGCCGGCCACCACCAGCCCATCTTGCAGAAGTAAACCCACTAGAACCATCAGAACTCGGGGAAGCTTTTTCGGGAATGACTTTGGACCCAAACGATGACCAGTGGTACATGGATTCGGGAGCAACCACCCATCTTACCGGAGATGCAGGTAAAATCTCAATTCCAAGTGTGTCTTCTATAAAATCAGTATTTGTGGGAAATGGTAAACAAGTGCCAGTAATTGGATCAAGTTACTCCCTTTTACCAAACCCACATAAACCATTTCATCTCAAAAACATTCTTCACACACCCAAAGTCATCAAAAATCTAATATATGTACGTCAATTTTTTCGAACTAATAGTTTATCTGTTGAATTTGATTCCTATGTTTTTTCTTTAAAGGACTTCAACACTGGGAAGCTCTTGACGAGGCACAATAGCGATGGTGACCTCTCCCCCTTCACGAATCAAGAAACAGCTCCAGCTTTATCCTGTTTTATTTCATCTAGTTCATCTTCTTGGCATTCTAGACTACGTCATCCAGGACATTCTGTAATGGATTTTCTTTGTTCAAATAAACGTATCTCTTGCAATAAAATTTATTGTTCTTTTGTTTGTCAATCTTGTCAAATTGCTAAGCACAAACGCTTACCATTTACTGACTCCACATCCAACACAATAAAACCCTTTGACCTTGTCCATGCCGACTTGTGGACATCACCAATCCGAAGCAATAGTGGTTTTAAATATTACCTCATTCTAATTGATGTTGTCACCCATTTTATATGGGTGTTTCCGCTCAAATACAAATCTGAAACCCATGAAAAGATAACACATTTTTACAAACACATACAAACTCAATTCAACACTACCTTTAAAACTCTCCAATGTGACAAAGGGGGAGAATTTGACAACCACCAACTTCATCATTTTGCATCTACTATCGGTCTTCATATCAATTTTTGTTGCCCTCGCACTTCCCAACAAAACGGAACAGCCGAACGCATGATTCGTCGTACCAACGAACTCATGTTATCTCTTTTAACCCACGCCTCTCTACCACCTTCCTTTTGGGTCGACGCCTTTCACACTGCCACTTATCTTCACAACATCCTACCCACCAAAATACTTCATAACCATACCCCAAACTACGTCCTCTATCTAAAAAATCCCACATACAACCATCTAGGGAGTTTTGGTTACGCTTGTTACCCCAATCTTAACTGCACACGCCAACACAAACTCTCCCCACGATCTATTCCTTGTGTTTTTCTTTGTTACCCAGCCCAATACCAAGGTTATCGCTGCTTTGACATATCTACGGGTAAAATTATCCTCTCGCGCCATGTCACCTTTGATAGAAATACTTTCCATACGCCAATACCACACCTACACAACCACATAACTACTCTTTCCTTGAGACTGACCCATCCCCAATTATTTACCAACCAAACATCACAAATAACCAACCTATTATCCCAGCCGATCCAATACCGCCAACTTCACCACCACCAACCACCTCACCACCATCTATCACCTCTCCACACCAGCCTACTCCGATTGAACCCTCCTCTTCCACTCCCAATCATTACTCACTCATCTACTCTCGCCGAAACCCACAACAACAATCCACCCAACCACCACCAAGTTTTCAACACCCAATGACAACCCGATCTCGATCTGGTATCACAAAACCAACCAAACCATTTAACCTTCATACCACCACAAACCATAAAATCATATCCCCACTTCCAAAATCCTACAAATATGCCTTATCTGATCCAAATTGGCACTCTGCAATGACTAATGAATATCAGGCTTTAATAGACATCAACACATGGAATTATTACCAAGACCCAACAATGCTAATGTTATACGTTGCATGTGGATTTACCATCATAAATTTCACGCTAACGGGAATCTTGAGAGATACAAAGCATGCTTAGTCATCAATGGCAAATCTCAACAAATTGAAATAGACTGTCATGAAACATTCAGTCCCGTCGTGAAACCTACCACAATTTGGACCATTCGTAGTCTTGTTGTATCACGATCATGGCGTGTTCATCAACTCAATGTAAAGAACGCCTTCTTACATGGGACCTCAAAGAAACCGTGTATATGTTCCAGCCTCCCGGATTTGTAGACAAGCAAAACCCAACACATGTATGTCGATTACAAAAATCATTGTATGAGCTCAAGCAAGCACCACGGGCATGGTATCATCGGTTTGCAACTTATATTTAAACATGTGGTTTCAAAAGCACTAACAGTGACACTTCTCTATTTGTATTCATGTCCATTGTTAGAATTGAGCAATGTGAAACTCCCAAATTGGCTGCTAACCGATGAACAGATCCGTTGAAAAACACTTATGAGCAGTCGCTAAGGATATGGTAGCAAGGAAAATTTTGTGGGAGCCCGATTGGTTTCCAAATTGTTTCACACTGTAAATCTCAACCTAAATCACATCAAAAAGTGGTAATAATTAGTTCAAGATATAGCTATCGGTTAATACATATAATATTTGGAAATTGAGAAATCTAACCATTATAATTTTTAGAATAACCATTATTTTTCAGTTTTTGAAAAATAACCACTTTTTCCGGAATATATTGGGGATTTTTTTTCAGAAAATCTCTACCTAACCGAATTATTTATTTTGAAGTGTTTAATGTTATCGCTTTTCAATAAAATGTCTGATTTTATACACCATACATGAGCTGACTATATTTCAAAGATATGAAAATTCCGGATATCGGATATAGATATCCAATTTGTTGACATTTTTTAACGAGCAAAAAAATACAACATTTTTGAATAACATAATCCGTAAAAGAAATTTTGTTGATAGAATTTCGATAGCAATATCTATCAAAAAATTATGGATATCCAGTTTTGAACAGACTAATCTATATTCATATCGTCTCACAGTCATAAACACAAACACATAGTGCATTACAAATATGTCTTATGTATGTTTCAAAACATTAAGCAGCCACCTCTAACAATAAAACCTAATATTGATCTCTTTTGAGGTTCTATTCGTATAGCAGAACCTTTGATATCAGATTCTTCTTCTCTCATCAAATTGATGGAATCTGGTGTTAGCTCTAGTTATTTCAGTTAGACAGTTAGAGGGGTAGATTAGTCTTTTATTTAAAAGTTTGTTAAATAGTTGCTAGTCTTAACTGATTGTTAAGATTATATATATATATATATATATATATATATATATATATATATATATATATATATATATATATATATATATATATATATAGATAGGAGTAGGATCAATTGAGAACACCAAAAAGGTTGAGAACGCGAGAACACATCTGATCCATATAAATATTCAAATCTAAGGCTATTATCAAACGGGTAATTTATGTTAATTCTAAAACTATTTGTAGTAAAGTGTAACTTTTAAAATGGCATAAGGGTATAATAGTAATTGAAATTTAGGTCAATCCTATAATTTTTCATTCTCACTCTTATTTCCATTTACGTATCCCTCTTCATCCTCTCTCTCTCTCTCTCCCTCTCTCTCTCTCTCCCTAGGGTTGAATCAGTTCACCGCCTCCATCATCTGCACCTTCAATTTTCATAGCCACAAGGGTCGCCAGAGAATCGACGCCCTTCCTTCCCCTCTTCCCTCTGTCTCTTCAACCTCTTCGAACCCCGGAGACGATCGCAATCGGACACAACATCCTGAATATCGGACAGCACACCTGCGATGCGAGCCTTTCTTCCCTTCCTGTCGCCCTATTGTTGTCGTCGCTGGTGAGCCTTCACACCCTCTGCCCCTTTGACTTCCACCATCGCCAACTCCATCGAAGGCCAAGAGACCGCCTCGATTTCTCGTAAGCCCCAGGACTTGCAACCCGATTCAGGGCTTGCAATCCCTATACCTAGGGCACGTCTCTATCTTTCAGCCGCTTCGAATCAAACCCTCCTACCGTCATTGTCAACCTTTCTATCGGTGTCATTATCTCCATAGTAATCAGAAACTTATGCCGCCATCAACGACATTGTCAACATCGTTTCAGATAAGCTTTAATTCGTGTTACTCTTCTTCTAGTTCATGTTTCGATTTTTCTGATGCTATTTTCGTAATTTTTGATATTATTTTCACAATTTGTTGTTATTAAAATTATAACTGATTCATAAATGATTATGAGGAAGATGCACTAAAACCCAATTGGGATTTACTGTTATTAAAATTATATTGAGGTGGTTTGGCGATCACAAGTGAGGATTTTGGGTTTGAATTGGGATTTTTGGGCGATGCACTAAAACCCAATTGGAAATTTCATTGGGATTTAAATTGTTTATTTTTACTTATTACAAACAGAAGTGAATAATGATCTGACTGTTTGAATCTGAAACTGTTAGTCGATCAACATGATGTGAATTAGGTCGACGATAGTATGCTTGAAATGAGAGTAAAAGAAAATTTCATATTCCTTTTTGATGTTTCTTCCCTTTTTATCAATCTGTTTACTGTTATCTGGAAAATCAACTTGCTCTTAGTTTGAAACGGATGAAATAATGATTCCTATTTAGCTAATACGATTCATCTGTTCAACTTCCAATTTCAAGTTTATATTGTTGTTTCTTCTACATTAATCGTGTTCATAACTTTCTCTTCCACAGGGAATGTCATATCTTTCGGCCTGTTTATTTCTCCCGCGTAAGTCCCTTTCCTTTTGATTAATGTTATTATGTATTCATTCATTATTAAATTTATTATACTTAATTTCATTGATTGGTTGTAGGTTCTATTCATACATGAATATAGCTCTATTCACACATGAATATAGTTTTATTTATATATTTTTATGTATTTTATATTTTGTTCATGTTTGAACATGTTTTTTCTAAATCTTTTTCATTTAGTTAATTGTTAATTGTATTTATTTCTTTATTTAATGTCATATCTTTCGGCCTGTTGATCTCTCCCGCGTAAGTCCCTTTCCTTTTGATTAATGTTATTATGTATTCATTCATTATTAAATTTATTATACTTGATTTTATTGATTGGTTGTAGGTTCTATTCATACATGAATATAGCTCTATTCACACATGAATATAGTTTTATTTATATATTTTTATGTATTTTATATTTTGTTCATGTTTGAACATGTTTTTCTAAATCTTTTTCATTTAGTTAATTGTTAATTGTATTTATTTCTTTATTTGACGGTGTGCAGAAAAAATCGAGATGCTTCTACAATGGAATGTCGGAGTGCTAATATACAAACAAACACGATAAAGTGGAAAAGATCTTGTCTTGTTCATTTATGATTAGAGAATAATAGTTTTATTATAATTTTTGTTTATGTTCTATTCATATGTGACTATAGGAAAATAGATATTTATTACATTGTAACTTTTTGTGTTATTATTTATGAATAGATGTATAATATATATCTAATGTGTTTTATTTGTTTATGTTTATAGTTGTATTGTAATTTTTTCTATATTTGTTTATTATTATAAATTAATTCATCAATTCATTTAAGATTACAACCAAATTCATAAATAATTACATATATGTTTTATTCTTATATGATTACACATATTCGGATTAAATGATGAACTCATCAATATTTTTGATAGATTGGTAATATATTAAAAAAAAAAAAAAAAAAAAAACACTTTTAGTCAGGGTAAAAACGTTTTTCTAAATAATATTATTGATTAAAAATAGATTAAATACATTCTAGTATTTAGGTAAAAAAATAATTAATTAGATAACATCCCATTATTTTAGGAGTTATTAATTATCCATATTTAATTACATCGTAAAATTCCTTTTTTACCCTTATGGAATTATTGGTTTAGAACTGTTCTCGCATTCTCAACCTTTTAGGTGTTCTCATTTGATCATTTCCATATATATATATATATATATATATATATATATATATATATATATATATATATATATATATATATATATATATATATTCTAAAGTTCGTACTCTATAATCAATGAAATCAGTTTACACAGAATCTCTTTAATCTCTCTTAATCTTCATCACAACCTGGTATCAGACTAGTTAAGATCTTGTTTTCTGTGTTCTTCATTTCATCTTTCTTCTTCTCACCATGGCTAATGGTGTGAATCCGAATCAAACAAATCCAATTGATCAATCGAGTCCTTATTTCATTGCTCCTTTTGACAATCCAAGATCAATTTTGATCTCAAATACTTTCAAGGGCGTTAGATTTGCTTCATGGAAGCGATCAATGATCATTTCTCTATCTGCGAAGAACAAGCTTGGCTTCGTTGATGGATCAATCACAACACCTCCTGTTATTTCAAATTCTTATTCCGCCTGGTTTCGTGCTAATTCGATGGTAATAAGTTGGATCTTAAATTCTCTATCCAAGAACATCGTTGATAGTGTTTTGTTCCTATCAACTGCTCAAGAAATTTGGAGAGAACTCAATCAACGATATGAACAACCAGACGGAGCTTCGATCTATCAAATTCAACAACAGCTTTATTCTCTTTCACAAGGAGCTAATGATTTCTCATCGTATTTCACCAAATTAACACGCATTTGGGATGAATTACGACCTATACAAGCCATTCCACCCTGTTTATATGAAGCATCTGCAACAATTAACAAATTCTTGGAGGATCAATGCCTAATTCAACTACTGATGGGACTTGATGATTCATACAAAGTTGTTTGTGGCCAGATTCTGATGATGAAGCCTTTACCCACTATTGCTTATGTTTACTCCATTCTTCTTGAAGAAGAACATCAACGAGGAATTTCATCTGCATTAACTCTTAACACTTATATAATTGCCATGAATGCTTCAGTTGAAAACAATGCTTCTTCTAAACAAGCCCTGACATGCAATCATTGAATAAAGACTAGACATACGAAAGCTCAATGCTATCGTCTTCATGGCTTTCTTGCTAATTTCAAATTTACAAAATCCAAGAGGGATGAACCAAAATTAGTTTCACAACATGTTGTTACTCATTCTGATAACAACATTTATCTACAATAGTACTGAAAATTACTTCTTCTTGTTCAACAAAATAATCTCAATTCTCCATCTACAAGCTCTCACTCTGTTACTGATGGCTCCATGACTGAAGAAGGTACTTTCTCCTTTAAACATTTTGCTACAAATGTTTATAGATCTTCTTATTTACTCCAACCTTACTTCACATGGATTGTTGATTCTGGTGCTACCAATCATATGTGTTCCAATAAATCTTTGTTCCTTAAATTGAACGAATTGCCTCAACCTCATTTTATTGGATTAACAAATGGTCAAGATGCTTGTGTATCTTTTTTTGGGGATATCAAACTACATAACTCCATTATTCTTTGAGGAGTTTTGTATGTTCCATGTTTCCAATATAAGCTCATATCTGTAGCCAAACTCAATGCTCAACTTCATAACTTTGTCATATTCACTGATGAATGTGAATATTTGTAATTCAATGATCATAGATTTATTTGTAATTCCTTGTCTTTTAGTTTTTCAGCTTTCAAAACTTTTTGTAATTCTTCAGTCTTTATTCCTAATTCTCTATCTCATTCAATGCTTTGGCGGAAATGTTTGGGTCATATTCCTATGAATAAGCTTAAACATCCTAATCAACTTGGTTCATTTACTCCTAATAAATCCATTGATTCATGTACTGTATGTTTTAAATCTAGGCATCATAGATTGCCCCTCCCAAAAAGTCAATCAAATTCAATTGCCATTTTTGATCTGGTGCATGTCGATGTTTGGGGTCCATATATACACACCTTTCACAAGACGGTTACAAATATTTTGTAACTATTGTTGATGACTATAGCAAACATACATGGGTTCACATGATTAGTCACAAGAACTATGCTCTGGCAGTGATCAAAAAGTTTTTTTCATTTATTGACACACACTTTACAAAGGTTATCAAAATCATAAGAACTGATAATTCTTATGAATTAGGTTCAAGCAAAGAAGGAATTGATTTCTTTACCACAAAGGGTATCATACATCAAACGTCGACTCCTTTTTCTCATCAGCAAAATGGGATTGTAGAACGAAAGCATAGGCATATTCTTGAAGTTGCATGGGCATTATATTTTCAATAGGACTGGGAAATGCTTATTGGACTGATTGGTCAAGAAAGCTATACATCTTATTAATCGAATACCCTCGGAAACTTTGCAGTTCAAAACTCCTTTTGAACTTATTTATACTAAGCAACCACAGTGGAACCAATTGAAAACATATGACTGCCTGTGTTTTATTACCACTTCTACAATTGGTCGTGATAATGTTATGTCTCAAGCACATCCATGTATTCTAATTGGATACCCCACTGGAAAAAAAGCCTATAAAGTTCTAAATTTGATGACAAAGGCTATCCACATTGCTACAGATGTCAAATTTTTTGAAGACATTTTTCCTCAACATTCCTTAGCAGGAGTCAACACTCCAAACCTACATTCATCAACCTCCATCTTAACTTCAAGATTATATATGAAATAATGCTTTTGGAGAATCTCATGTATGCTGTCACGTCATCACCGATCTTTGTTTTCATGCTGATACTAATCATTTGTAACACCCTGTTCGGGATCATTATGTGATTCAGGGCCGTGGGCCGAAAGTCAATTGTGTAAAGGCTTTAGGCCTAAAGGAGGAAACTTTTAGTCCTTTTGGAAGGATTTAATTATGGTTATGAGATCTAAACCCTTGAATTGTGTTTTGGAGTCGAAGGGTAAAACTGGAAAAGTCATAGGCCGGGTTTTTGCATGAAATATGGATTTTTTTTTGAGAAAGTTTTACTCCTACATATTTAGATAATATTTTAGAGTTCTTTAATACCTTTCCATGGATATAAAGATCGTCGAAAACGGAGTTGGAACGAAGACGTTATGACCGTTTGAAGTTAAGGCGGTTTTTGGGTTGAGCCGCGTATGCTGGGCGTACTAGGGCATCCCTAGTATGCTAGGCGTAATTTTAGTAAGCTAGTCGTACGCGATCAGTGCCCAAACCCTATTTTTGTGGTTTGAGCCCTATTTTAGCTCCTTAACTCCCCCAAACTCTTACCATTCTCAGCCTCCACCTCTCCAACACCCGCTCTTGTAACCCTAACCCTAGATTGAACCTTGTGAACAAAAATAATGTGTTTTTAGTGCCTTGGAGTGTTCTTGGTGTATCCTGGAGAAGAAGGAACTCAATGAAGAAGTGTTGGTTGCATTGGAGCTTGTAGATCCAGACTTTGTTCACCTTGATATTTCTTCTAGAGGTATAAAGTTTGAATCTTGATGATGAGATTGTTAGATCTAGCTAGTTTTGGGTGTTATGAGCTTTTGGAAACTTTAAGTACATAAATTTTAGATCTTGAAAGTTTGTGACCTTGTTATGGATAAAGTTGGAAACTTTATCCATCTAAACATCATTTTGATTCAGATCTGAAGGTTAGAGACTTGTACTTAATGGATTAAGTTGAAAAAGATGCACTTTTTGGTCACTTTGAGAGTTGAAGACTAGATCTTGTTTGTTGGGACCATTCTAACGGATAAAGTTGGAAACTTTATCCATTATAGAACCATTATGAACCATAAAAATGTGATCTTGGCCCTTTTATCCCTTCCATTCAAGAGTTGTGGTGTCTTATTGGGTTAAGAACTTAGGGTTTTGGACATTAAGCACTTTATAGCCATGCAAAGTCATAAAGTTGGAAACTTTGTGATGTAGAACATCATTTTAGGCTTAGATCTGAGTTTTAGACGTAAGGGTTTAATGGAATAAGCTCTTAATGGAATTTTGGCACTAGGATGTGTACGTTGGGCGTACCTGGTGGTACACTGTGCGTACGCAGTCAGCGCCCCGCTTTTGGTCAACGTCATAGTACGCTGGGCGTACTCTCTTGGTACGCAGGACGTACTCCACTGGGAACAAATATTGACTTTTGGACCTTGACCATGGACTTTGACTTTGACCTGGGTTGACCAAGTTTGACCTAAGGGCATTTTAGGTAATTTGATTTATAGTTTGAGATTTGGGTTCCTGATAATTGTATAGGTGACCAGTAGAGATAGCTTTTAGAGCAGTGATTGGTGCAACTATTCTTTCAGACTGTGATGTGAGCTTTCTCACTGTATCCGTGGGTCGAAGGCACCAATGTCGGACCATTACTTTGTTATGTAGAATGCTAGTTGTCTTTGTGATACTTGCATGGAAGACTCTGGGGGTAGCCCGTGGCATTTTCATGAAAGACCATAGGGGTAGCCTATGGCACTTGGATGTCAGACCATGGTGATAGCCCATGACATTTTAGGGAAAAGACCACAGGGGTAGCCCATGGCAAATGTATGTATGGTATGTGGTATTTTGGGGAACTCACTAAGCTTTGTGCTTACGATTTCATATTTATGGTTTCAGATACTTTCGGTTCAAAAAGGAAGGTCTCGACGTGACTGAACAGCAACCCCCAGAGTTTTCCGCATTGGCAATTAATGATATTACTCTGATGTTTAAATGATATATCCACTTTGATTGGTTTTGGAACAACTCATTTGTATGATTTATTGTTTTAAAAATGAAAAAAAACACCTTGAACTTTCGGGACGTTACATCATTCTTTCTCTTCAACATCACAACCTTTTGCTTTTAATGCCAGTGTCATTCCTGATTCTGAACCTGCATTTTATCACCAAGCTAAAGGTAATGCTAATTCGGAAATAGCAATGCAACAAGTATTACATGCTTTACAAGAAAACAATACTTGGGATATTGTTTCTTTACCTAAAGGTAAAAAGCCCATTTCTTGTAGATGGGTATAAATATTGAAGTATAAAGCAGATGGCACAGTAGATAGATACAAAGCCAGACTAGTAGCTAAGGGCTTTACATAAAAAGAGGGGATAGATTATCATGAGACTTTCTCACCCGTTATCAAGTTTAATACTATCATATGCTTGGTTTTGTTGGTAGTCAAAAGGAAGTGGAACATTCAACAACTTGATGCAAACAATGCTTTTCTCCATGGAGATTTGCATGAAGATGTTTACATAAAGCTTCTACATGGTCATCCTATGGCTTCTTCAGATCTTGTTTGCAAGTTGAAGAAGTCCTTGTACGGGTCAAAACAATCTTCTCGTCGGTGGTATGCCAAACTGTCTCATGTTCTTCAAGAAAAAGGATATGTCCCATCTTTAAATTACTACTCTCCTTTCTTAAAAATACTTCCACTTCAACTGTGATTGTAGCTGTTTATGTGGATGATATTCTAGTAACCGCTGATGACCCAGTTGAGATTCGATCCTTAAAACAATTTCTGGTGATCAATTTCTCATCAAAGAAATTTGCTAATGAACTTCTTGCCTTGTATTTAATGCATGATTCTACACCTACATCGACTCTATTGTCTCCAAATCTAAATCTTTTACTAATCATGAATAATCCTTTGGAAGATCCTACTTTATACAGACAATTGATTGGAAAGCTAAATTTTCTAGTCACACTAGAATTCAATAAGACTCCATCTAAGGAACATTATGATGCAACTTTGTATGTTCTAAGATACATCAAGGGCACTTTGAATCAAGGATTGTTCTTCAACGATACATCAAATTTTAGGATTGAAGCTTGATTCAGATTGGGCTGTATGCCCATCACAAGAAGATCTGTTAGTTTTTTCTTTATTCTTTTTGGAGGTAGTCCCATATCTTGGAAATATAAAAAGCAAGTCACTGTATCTCTTGTTGGATTAGGTGTCTAAGCCCATAACTATATTCGGTATGTACTTGACCCGATAGTAGCATGGTCCTTTTGGGTTGCCTTCACCGGAGCAACTTGACTGGATGATTAGTGGAGAGAGAGGATAATATGGATTATTAATATATTATGAGAATAATATATTAAGGTAAAATCATATTAATTAATTAATATGTTGGTCAAGAATTAATTTAGAAATAATTTAGTGATCAAAAGATATTAATTAAACTTAGGGGACTGGAATTGCAATTATAAGATAATTGAATTATGGGCTATGGATCATAGGAAAGGAGGTGGACGAAATCAAGAGGGGAAGCCCACTTGAAATCATCCATGAAGCCTTATTCTAGAAGGATTTATTGGACAACTTAAGGCCTAAGCTATCCAATTAGGATTTTTACTGAAACCCTAATAGTACACCTATATAAAGAACCCTAGGGCTTAGAATTTCAGCTACCCTTGCTTCCCAGAGATCATAGAGCCGAAATTAAGCCTCCATATCCTCTCTCCAAGATCATTCAACTTGCTTTGGTGTTTGTAAGCCATTAGAGGTATTACACTTGTGATACTAAGCTCTAGAAGTTGAAGATTCCTGCTACTTGGAAAAGGTAATCATCTAAATCCGATTTCAGTTGTTAATTTCGAATCTTATATGCTAGATCTAGGGTTTATAGCTTTGGATGATTTGCATGTACAATAGAGAAACCTAGATCCAAAGTTTTAGGGTTTTATATGCGCACATAGGATTGTTCTTATGCTCAAAACCCATCAGTGGTATCAGAGCCTTGCTTGGTTTCAATTGTATTTGATGCTTGTGTGTTTATTCATTGCTTGAATTCGATTTTTTCCTTATGTCTGACCAACTCGTCAAGTCACCTGATGAACTCGGCGAGTCCAGAGGGCAACTCAGCGAGTCAGGCTGTTAGACAGAGGAAAATTCGGGATTTTGACCAGTTTTGAGTTTGGATAATTACCAAAAACGTTTTTGATTGATAAAATCTGATTTTTATTAATATGATGTGATTATACTTACCAAAATAAAAAGATGATTATCATTTAATAGGATAATTATTGCCTTATGTGATAAACTTTAATTATTTGAATTATTTGTTTAATTATCTTGCATGAAATTGGATTAGGTCAAATTTGGATAATCATAAATTAATTGTTTAATTTAATTATTTGTGATTTGATCTAGTATGTTTTGAAAAGTTCAAAACTTGCCCTCAAGTTTTGGAATTTAAATTTTTGATTAAAAGTTTAATTTTGAAATATTTAAATTCTAAACCCTAGAATTTTACAAGTTTAAAATTCGACCTTATACTATTATCATATTGTAAGACTAATATATATATATCTATAAGATTAAGCTAGTCTTACCGTTAGTAGGCCTCATTCACGAAGCCGGTCTATAAGGGGGTATAACGTTGCTGCCTATAAAATGGCAGTTTAATGGGTGTCCACTCTCACCCACCGCTTCCTTGATTGGTGGAGGGTCGTTAGCCGAACGGGTAGGATAGGACAACTAATTCCTCATTATAAGTATAATGATTATTAAAGTAACTAAATGTTTTACAAAATTCCCAATCTTAGTTACTTTAGGAAAAATGTGAAATTGTATGCTATTCCATGAAATTACACTTTGCACCTCGCCAATTCGTTAGTGGAGCGTGTGTGGCTAACCGGCACACTAACTTGGGACTAGCTAGGGTGGAAAAAGGGTGACTCGATGTTTGTCATAGACTAATGGAGCGTGTATGGTTTACCGACACATTGGTTAGGTGGTAAATGACATCGAGAGCACCAAGTACATTTGTATGGCTATTCACACCTTGTTTGTGATCCTCGGTATCCCAGTCACAAACTTGAAGGGCGTAATCGAGATTTAAACATGCCATTGAAAAGTTCAATGAATCTCAAAAGAATCTAGGAATTTCAATACATTTAAAACTTAAAGTCTTTTTCGTTTTTCATGGTGGAAATTGGTGAATCGTCATTCACCCACCTTCAAATTATTTACAATTAGATTATGGCATCCCTTTTCTAGATTGTGAATAATGTTGTTGAGTCCTAGCCCTAATTTCTCATTTGGGTGTTTAATTGGGGATTTTCATATCTAATCAAAAATTTGTCTCTTTTTCAGATGTCTACTCAAAAAAACGCTTCAAGCACCAACGTTTCTGGCTCCTTCTCCCTAATGAACCTATGTGGGAGAGTGATCTTTAATGGCAATAACTTTAACGATTGGATTCGTAATATAAGGATGGTCACAAGATTCGAAGTCCTATGAGGACTTCTATCCCTATGAAATGCACCAGGACTTGATGGAGAGGTACCATCAAAGTGTCAGGCAAGAAAGGTATGAGATCATCGTCTCGATGATCACTACCAAGATGAAGGATGGAGAGTCCATCACGGCCCACCTGTAACAGATGCAGAGGTATGTGGACCGCTTTCTGAAGTTAAATGTTAACTTCGATGAGGAGCTGGCGATTGATATCATTCTGCACTCCTTACCTCCTTGCTACAACCAGTTTCGTATGACTTATCATATGAATAAGGAGGAGGTTACTTTGAGCAAGCTTCAAGGTCTCTTGCGAACTGTTGAGAGCAAACTCAACGACAAACCTGCTGCATCAACTCCTACTGCTGCTGCCCCTGTCCTGGCTATTGGGCAAGGCAAAGGAAAAAAGAGGAAGGTTCCTCACAAGAGCTTCAAGGGCAAGCCCCATGATGGATCCTCTTCTAGTGGGACCAAAGCTGGTCATGCCACTCCCTCGGCCGATCCCAAAGAAGCATAGTGCTTCTATTGCCACGAGAAAGGGCACTGGAAACGAAGCTGCCCAAAATACTTGCAGGACATCAGGGATGGGAAAGTAAAACCCACCCATGCAGGTATTTATACTATTCAATCTAATAACTCATCACATGCTACTTCTTGGGTTCTTGATACAAGGTGTGGTTTTCACTTTTGTTTAGATTTGCAGGGCCTAAAAGGAAGTACGAATGTGGAGCATGGGAATAGGAACCTGATCATGGGGAACAAAAGAAAGTCGCCTATGACCAAGATTGGGACTTATTCTTTAGTGCTTATGTCACAACTAGCATTTTGGCTGGGAAATTCTGTCCTCATGTAAGCAATAACTATTGTGAGACTTGTGCTAACACATTAAAAATGTACTTTATCGTTCCTAATGGACCATGGAAAGATATAGTGCAATTCTCACCAAGTATGTGAAATCTCTCCCAATTCTCTCCAAGTATGTGAAATCTCTCCCAAATCTCTCCAAGTATGTGAAATCTCTCCCAATTCTCTCCAAGTATGTGAAATCTCTCCCAAACCTCTCCAAGTATGTGAAATCTCTCCCAAACCTCTCCAAGTATGTGGAATCTCTCCCAAATCTCTCCCATATGTGAAATCTCTCCCAAATCTCTCCAAGAATATGAAATCTCTCCTAAATCTCTCCAAGTATGTGGAATCTCTCCTAAATCTCTCTACGTACCTTCCTCAGTCGAAAACAGCCCAAAACTGGAGGAGAAAACCCAAAAGGACCCTCTTGGTCCGGAACCCTCTTGGTCCGGAACCCTCTTGCTCCGGAATCCTCTTGGCCGAAACCCTCTTGGTCCGGAACCCTCGTGGTACGGAATGTCTTCTAAGGAACCAAGAGGAGTCGCATCTTCGGAACACCTTCACTCCGGAAGGCTTCGCTCCGGAATCACCAAGTTCGGATCCTTCGGAAGTCTGGCCAGCCTCGCACCTCGGTCCGGACCGACCAAACTCGCTCCTGACTCCGGTATTCGCTTGACTTCGAAACTCGCCCAGTACCTCTGGAACCTTGAAGAGTGGCTCCGGAACTTCCCTCAGCCCTTCGGACCCTCGCAGGAGCCATGCTACACTCCGGATTTTTGGCATTTTTGGAGTTTTTCATCGTTTTAAGGCATTTTGGCGTCGGAAATCACACCAAACTCGTGATTTTCATATCTTAAACCCCTTAAACCCTCATTTTATGACAAAATTTATTATTTTAAATGTAATTATATAAAATAATACCCAAGGTTTTATGAAGGGATTCTAAGAGGATAATGAGTTGACTTGATGTAAATTCCTCATTTCTCATGCAAATCCCAGTAATCTATGCATTAACCCTTAGTGATAGACATTACCCACCAGTACTCCAAGCAAATGTCAAATCACTCCTTATCTTCCCTTATTGAAAACGTGAACTACTCTCTCACTTCTCATATCCATATTCAGTAAACTCCTAAGAACACTCTCATTTTCTCTCCAATACTCCTCCCAAGAGCAAAGTTAAGGATCTTGCTGGAAGCAAAATTCTCAAATCTTCCCTGGAGTTTTTCTAAAGTAAGTTCTCCACTCATCTAAGATTTTATATAATCTTCAAGATGAATCCATATTATTTTACTCATAATAATATGTGATAATCAACCTTAGGACAACATTCTTCCCAGAGGAGTTCCTCATCTCAACCAAAAGTTTAAGCTTGAGATCTTCACTCCATAACTCCAAACAACTCCTCAACCAACTCAATGTGAGCTTCATACCCCACCTTTTTCTAAGTTTTTATTGTTTTTGGGGGAGAATACAAGTCAAAGTCTTGTGTAAATCATGATTTAATTGATTATTGTGTATGCATGCCATCTTACATGTGTTTAAGTATGAAAACTCTTGTAAATAGTCCAAAAACTCGAGATTTTGGTTAAGTCTCAAGAGTTTGGATTATATCTCACAAATCAAGTTTGGAATCAAGAACTAGTATGTTACCAAGGATAAACCACGAAATTTGTATATCAACAACTATAAGGATTTATTTTAATATTTGCTTACACAAGTTGTTGGCCAAAATACTTTGAAAATGACTAAAGTATGGACATAATAATATTTTGGATCATTTTTGGCCAAACATAAATACAAGGGATATCTTGGAAAATTATGTCATACTCATGACTTTATACCAGATTAACAAACTATTTGTGATTATTTATAAATATTTAATATAAATAATTTTATCAAGGAAAAATATACGAAAACAGAGTTTGCATGACAAAACTATTTGCATGTCATAAACTGATGTCGTAAAACCTCCAAGAACATAAGTAATGTTCTATATGTCATAAAACAGAAAATGCGTGTCATAATCGGCAGTTATAAATTTATACAAATTATAACTTGACACTTTTTCTCTTGACTAAAATGGCTTATTTTTCAATAAACGAAAAGGAACGAACACGAGCACCCAGTTAACTAGCACAATCAACGATATGGAACGAGAACGATATTTCTATTCAATGAGTACGGATTTCATTATTTATTTAACAAATAATGGATGTCTAACGATTGCTCAAAAGGTTGTTAATATTCTAGTCAGACAAATCTCAAAAGTACCTAAATATAAATATATTAGTGTACGTCTAAAGTCCTGTAATGAGTTATAGTCAAAGTCTCCTGGAGGGAGAGTGGGAATTTGTGTATAGATCTATACGGGGTTGAAACCCCGCACCTTCGCTGTTCGCTACAGCTAGACAGGCCAGTCTAGGGTGACAAATGTCTTTTCCAAACCGAGGGCGCCTGAGAAACGCCAAAATAGGCACTCCGGCAGATTAGTATGGTTATAACGACTCACTAGAATATGTTATGTCATCTAGAAATTTATGTAAGGAAAAACCTCATAAATAAATTTTGGCATGTTGTGTTGACCGTCCTATACATGATAAGTGATGGGCCGCATTTGTTGCGTTGACTGTCCTTTTTTATCGCGTAGAATGTCCACAATTGCCATGTTGATTCTTTCTCCTAACAAGTATAGAGTCGTAATACTGCTATTTTACAAATTAAAAAGCGTAGGACTCTATGGAAAACGTTTGTAAACGATTTTGAAAACGATAAACTAACCCACACATATACATAGTTGGAACTAGAACTTACGAATATTTTATAGCGGAAAATATAGGATTTTCTGGAGAAAACGATTTTCTACGATTTCGATAACGATAAACTAGAACGCACACTCAATTTTACTCGATAAGAGGAACAAGATTTTCAACCATATTCTCTTTTTGAAAATAAGGGATGTTTCTGGAAACGGTTGACTATTACTATTCAAAAGAACTATTCTCGGACACAGCTCGCTTTTACAAATTACACTACTTTTAAAAATCACTCCTTATAGGGATGAACAAAAGTAATGACATGCACACATATATCCATGATTTTCAAGGCAAGACTTCAAACGATTTCATAGAAAATATCGGATTTTCTGAAAGTACAATGAGAACGATTCTAAACAAGTGCAAACGATTTTATACAAAAATGCTTATGAACTCACCAACTTTTTAGTTGACTTTTCAAAACGACTTGTATTCTCAGGGATCTAGTAAGCAGGTAACAAGGGGCGCGAATGCAAGATTATTAGCTATAGTTTGGATTTTTCTGGTTATGTCTCTTTTGTGTAATTCGAAGGACAAATACAATATGTAAACAATGTAAGTTTGTTATCTCAATGTATGATGTTTGGATTGCTCTGTTTCATGTATATTCAATTGTTATGATACTGCACAATGAAGTCACCCGCCTCCGGACGTTTCCGCCGTCTGGTCCGAGGGTGTGACAGATTGGTATCAGAGAATTGTTTATAGTGAACTGGTATATCTAGCCATACAAGATATACAACTATAAATACAATGGGACTAAAACACACTCTGCCTGAAAGTATATTTTAAAAAGACAAGTATTCTATAAAAGTATACATACCTACTAAAATAGTATCATAACGAGAAGAAAACAAAAAGTAACTAAAGGTTGAACGCTACAGTCAAACCTAGGCAGTTATGTAATCATATCTGGGATAAATATAGCCTGACCAACTATATTTATTTGAGATATGACCAACATGTGCTTGGGAGTGATGGTGGTGTTGCAACAAACCTAAAACCTACCAACTATGAGTACAAGAGAATACTAGAATCGAACATCAAGTTTAAACTACTATAGGAGTATTTTAGGATACTATAAACCCCTCCCACACCTAAACTTTCCCCGTATATCTCTTAACTCGATTCTCGCACAAACAAGTAGTTGAAATTCCTCGCCAAAACTTCTACTACCCTGGCACGGTAAATTACGGATGGGGCAAGGAGAGACCAGAAGAAGTCCATGAGGAAAAACCCAAAAGTGAATCCTAAGGAATACCAAGAGATGAATCGTGAAAGGGAGAATTTCGACTAAGGGCCAAACAAGGATGAAAGCGCCGAGGTAACTCATAGCAAGCTTATTCCTAATGGCAGAAGACCCTTTCACCTTTCTCTTCCCAGATACATAAACACCCCATATAGGTACTCCTGGAATAGACATACCTAGAAACAAAACGATACCCATGCAAAAACAAGTTAAGAAATTGGCTCCTATCCAATTTAGGGCGCACCTTCACGAAAGACACCCTGATCCACTATCGACGTGCACCGAACTCCGATAGCCAACACCCTCACGAATCAAGCATCACTTCCGTATGGGCCACGAGTGACCCGAATTAACTCCCGGTTTTCCAACTCTCTGTCATGGAGTAATGGAGACCGCAAGCAAAACCCAATACGCAACAATGTAAATCCGATCCCCCACAAGTAACAAATGCCTTGTGAAACCCACAAGTAGAACCAGAAAACTATGCAGACCATCTACACTCCTTGAAAGAGGAGGTAGTCATTTAGAGACCACAAATCATTGTAATCAAGGATAGGGCAGCCTTAGCAGTGTAAAGAACAGAAAAAGAGCACTCAGGATAGGAGTAAAAAGGCCAAGCACCTTGTGCGCCATGTCGATAAAAGGGAATCACCGCGCCACTCGCCTTAGGTTCATAATGCCTTTAATCGCAACCCGTAGTAGTAAACCACGCGGAGTACGCCCTTCAAGAATCCATACTACCAAGTCCGTTAACGATATTGCTAACTATGTACTATTTTGACAGACTTAACGTCATGCAATATATGTTTCCACTCTCTATCATAACTGCATCATGGGGATGTAGGTTGACATGATTATACGAGTAAACTCACTTGAAACTAGCTACAAGTACTTACGAGCTCACTTTTCGTGGGCAACAGGGTCATGTCTTCCCATGGAGATAACCAGTACCCTAACGATGCACCGGTCCTACGAATAAACTCCACCACATTCCAAGCCACTGTAACAGCTGCCGTGGCAGCTGTCATGGCATACTTCAATGCCAACAACACGAACGAATATGGAAGCAGTATCGATAAATTCAACCGTAACAACCAGGGAAGCCAACGAAGAACAACTCTCCAATGCACCCTAAAACCTAAACCTAAGCTCAAGAAACGAAAATTCGGGAACGAGAAAGGAGGCAGTTCGACTCAGAGGCCTACTAAAAGACAACAAACGGGATCAGTCCCTACCCCCACTAACCCTACTCCTCCCCCATCGAGACAATCGTACCTTGGGAACAATCCACCCTGCAACAAGTGCAAATACCATCATTGGGGAGCCTGCCAGACATTTTGTTGCAAAAGGTGCAACAAGATGGGGCACACCTCCCGCTACTGTAGGGATCCGGCCCCATGCGTTGCCCCAATCCGCAACCCATAAGTAAGTTGAGTTTGCCACAAGTGTGGTGCAACAGGACATCTCAAGAGAGATTGTCCAACAGAGATGATAACGAAGGAGTCGACGACTAGACAGGAGTTGACGACAAGGAACCCTACCACAACTTTTGGTACGTTCCACGATAAACTTAAGCATCGAACTATCACAAAAGTTTTTGTCAGTTAAAAACATAATCCAAAAACTACTTTCTCGTTAGAGCAAATCCTGTAAATCACGGGAAGTTAGGGATCCTTACGAATGGACCATGATGGTCCCATGTGAACATTAGTATCATATACGATTAGGATTCCGCAAACTAAGAGCGTGCGATTCCGCCTTATTTTCTGTCCCTGGTCTGAATAGTGATTAGGACAGAACCCCGCAGTCAAGCATCTCTAAAAATCCTAAGTATGTACGGTTAGGTCACATCCATCTATAGTGGAAGGACCTGGCAGAATTCGGATTACGAATTCCCTTGCCTTATAACAGCACACTCGTGTCGCCAAAACACCTAACAAGCAGAAACGAGATAGACCCAATGGTAACAACGAAAACAAAACTAACAACAATAAGAGCATGAACATAGAACACCCTGTCGTTCCTGGCAACCAATACTCCTCAAATCGACGTAACAACAAGAAGTCCAATGCCATCAAATGGCAAGGACAGGCTTGATCCTCACATTACAAACCCCGAGCATTACGAATAGACTTTCGTCCTACTCCACCGGGTGACGAAACTCTTTCAGCCAGTAACGACGAATCCCTAGGAACCAGACACCTAAGTCCTGGTGTAAGCAATACCACACACTTTTCCCTAGCCCCAACAAAGTGGGAAAATCAAGAAACAAAAGGCATCAAGAGAATCCGAAAGGCTTCCAACCTTTCTCTAGAGATTCCCAAGGATTCCCTTGGAAACCTCAACCAAGTGGTAAACATGGATAGAATCACCTCGAACCCTGGAAACACCCCGACAACCAAACATCCGATACCACTTAGCACGGTCACAAGAACAGATAGTGTCTGATCATGAGATCGGCATAATAGAAAAAGGAAACATCATACCTAGTCCCTGACCGCAGGAAGCACCTATCTAGCTCATAAGAAAGAAATACGAAACTACCATAGGCACCACCGACTACGAATAAGCCAAACAAACCCATCCTCAAGGATCGATACTCCCTACCCCCGAATTGGAGACATGTTCAACCAATAACGAGGACTGGCAGAGGCCGACCTACCATTAGCTGGGGAAAACTATATGAAGAAAACTCCCTAGATAAGGTCAACAACATCACACAAACTCAACCTTGGTGACCATAGTACCAACTCTTAGGGCGCAAATAAAAACCCTATTTCTTGGACACCAGGACCCCGATCCCTAGGAGACAAATTCAAAAGTCCTCGCCAAGATAGGCCCGATAACTCATAGTCTCCGATAAACCAAGGGACCCAGTTTCAGACATTTCAATGTGTTCAGCACTCACATGTGTCAGACCACCTAAACTCTAGAAATGCCACCTGTCAAGGTCAAGGTAAACAAGAACCCACATCCCGAAGAGAAGCATGTGTAATGGACATTGACAAAGTTTGGGATACCCACTTTCTTCTAATCGAGTATTCATATAACAACAACTATCACTCGAGCATAGGAGTTGCACCCCTCGAGGCCCTGTGTGGCCAGAGGTGCAGGTCATCCTCTGTTAGGCTGAGATGGGAGATGCCCAGCCGACAAGATGACAAATGCCCAATAGCATACTCACTAGACCCAAGATTATTCGAGAAACCACGGAAAGGATAGTCCAAACCCAAACACGACACCAAAAATCGGAACCACGGAAAAAGAACTATGCAGATAGCATCTTAAAACCTTGAAATCCCAAGTAGGGAATCGGAGTATTATTTAAGAACTCCCCTCGAGGAAGTGTGACTCGAGTCGAAAGGAAAAGTAAACTAAATTCCCGATGCACCAGACCCTTCGAGATCCTCGCACGGATCGGTCCGGTAGCCTATAAACTCCAACTACCCTCCGAGTTTAGTGACGTACACCCTGTATTCCATGTGTCAAACCTAGAAAGTGTATATCGGACAACACTCCCGGTTCCATTAAACAAGACTAAAGGGAACTAGAACCTACTAATCATTGATCACCCTATCAAGTCAATGAACGGGAAGGTTAAGTACACAAAACAAAGCCGCATCCCGATTGTGAAGGTTCGAGAGAAAGCTAGACGCGAGCCGGAATTCACTTGGGAACGCAAAGACCATATAAATCAAAAGTACCCTCACCTATCCCCATATTCAGGACCCTATCCATCGAAAGAATTTCGGGACGAAATTCCCTCTAACGGGGGGATGATGTCACAACTAGCATTTTGGCTAGGAAATTTCATCCTCATGTAAGCAATAACTATTGTGAGACTTGTGCTAACACATTAAAAGTGTACTTTATGGTTCCTAATGGACCATGGAAAGATAGAGTGCAATTCTCACCAAGTATGAGAAATCTCTCCCAATTCTCTCCAAGTTTGTGAAATCTCTCCCAAATCTCTCCAAGTATGTGAAATCTCTCCCAATTCTCTCCAAGTATGTGAAATCTCTCCCAAATCTCTCCAAGTATGTGAAATCTCTCCCAAACCTCTCCAAGTATGTGGAATCTCTCCCAAATCTCTCCCATATGTGAAATCTCTCCAAGTATGTGAAATCTCTCCCAAATCTCTCCAAGTATGTGGAATATCTCCCAAATCTCTCTATGTACATTCCTCAGTCGAAAACAGCCCAAAACTGGAGGAGAAAACCCAAAAGGACCCTCTTGGTCCGGAACCCTCTTGGTCCGGAACCCTCTTGGTCTGGAACCCTCTTGCTCCGGAATCCTCTTGGTCCGGAACCCTTTTGGTCCTGAACCTCTTGGCCGGAACCCCCTTGGTCCGGAACCCTCTTGGTCTGGAATGCCTTCTAACGAACCGAGAGGAGTCGCACCTTCGGAACACCTTCACTCCGGCAGGCTTCGCTCCGGAATCACCAAGTTCGGATCCTTCGGAAGTCTGGCCAGCCTCGCACCTCGGTCCAGACCGACCAAACTCGCTTCTGACTCCGGACTTCGCTTGACTTCGGAACTCGCCCAGTACCTCCGGAACCTTGAAGAGTGGCTCCGGAACTTCCCTCAGCCCTTCGGACCCTCGCAGGAGCCATGCTACACTCCGGATTTTTTGCATTTTCGGAGTTTTTCATCATTTTAAGGCATTTTGGCGTCGGAAATCACACCAAACTCGTGATTTTCATATCTTAAACCCCTTAAACCCTCATTTTATGCCAAAATTTATTATTTTAAATGTAATTATATAAAATAATACCCAAGGTTTTATGAAGGGATTCTAAGAGGATAATGAGTTGACTTGATGTAAATTCCTCATTTCTCATGCAAATCCCAGTAATCTATGCATTAACCCTTAGTGATAGACATTACCCACCAGTACTCCAAGCAAATGTCAAATCACTCCTTATCTTCCCTTATTGAAAACGTGAACTACTCTCTCACTTCTCATATCCATATTCAGTAAACTCCTAAGAACACTCTCATTTTCTCTCAAATACTCCTCCCAAGAGCAAAGTTAAGGATCTTGCTGGAAGCAAAATTCTCAAATCTTCCCTGGAGTTTTTCTAAAGTAAGTTCTCCACTCATCTAAGATTTTATATAATCTTCAAGATGAATCCATATTATTTTACTCATAATAATATGTGATAATCAACCTTAGGACAACATTCTTCCCAGAGGAGTTCCTCATCTCAGCCAAAAGTTTAAGCTTGAGATCTTCACTCCATAACTCCAATCAACTCCTCAACCAACTCAAGGTGAGCTTCATACCCCACCTTTTTCTAAGTTTTTATTGTTTTTGGGGGATAATACAAGTCAAAGTCTTGTGTAAATCATGATTTAATTGTTTATTTTGTATGCATGCCATCTTACATGTGTTTAAGTATGAAAACTCTTGTAAATAGTCCAAAAACTAGAGATTTTGGTTAAGTCTCAAGAGTTTGGATTATATCTCACAAATCAAGTTTGGAATCAAGAACTAGTATGTTACCAAGGATAAACCACAAAATTTTTATATAAACAACTATAAGGATTTATTTTAATATTTGCTTACACAAGTTGTTGGCCAAAATACTTTGAAAATGACTAAAGTATGGACATAATAATATTTTGGATCATTTTTGGCCAAACATAAATACAAGGGATATCTTGGAAAATTATGTCATACTCATGACTTTATACCAGATTAACAAACTATTTGTGATTATTTATAAATATTTAATATAAATAATTTTATCAAGGAAAAATATACGAAAACAGAGTTTGCATAACAAAAATATTTGCATGTCATAAACTGCTGTCGTAAAACCTCCAAGAACATAAGTAATGTTCTATATGTCATAAAACAGAAAATGCGTGTCATAATCGGCAGTTATAAATTTATACAAATTATAACTTGACATTTTTTCTCTTGACTAAAATGGCTTATTTTTCAATAAACGAAAAGGAACAAACACGAGCACCCAGTTAACGAGCACAATCAACGATATGGAACGAGAACGATATTTCTATTCAATGAGTACGCATTTCATTATTTATTTAACAAATAATGGATGTCTAACGATTGCTCAAAAGTTTGTTAATATTCTAGTCAGACAAATCTCAAAAGTAACTAAATATAAATATATTAGTGTACGTCTAAAGTCCTGTAATGAGTTATAGTCAGAGTCTCCTGGAGGGAGAGCGGGAATTTGTGTATAGATCTATACGGGGTTGACACCCCACACCTTCGTTGTTCATTACAGCTAGACAGGCCAGTCTAGGGTGACAAATGTCTTTTCCAAACCGAGGGCGCCTGAGAAACGCCAAAACAGGCACTCCGTCAGATTAGTATGGTTATAACGACTCACTAGAATATGTTATGTCATCTAGAAATTTATGTAAGGAAAAACCTCATAAATAAATTTTGGCATGTTGTTTTGACCGTCCTATACATGATAAGTGATGGGCCTCATTTGTTGCATTGACTGTCCTTTTTCATCTCGTAGAATGTCCACAATTGCCATGTTGATTCTTTCTCCTAACAAGTATAGAGTCGTAATACTGCTATTTTACAAATTAAAAAGCGTAGGACTCTATGGAAAACGTTTGTAAACGATTTTGAAAACGATAAACTAACCCACACATATACATAGTTGGAACTAGAACTTACGAATACTTTATAGCAGAAAATATAGGATTTTCTGGAGAAAACGATTTTCTACGATTTCGATAACGATAAACTAGAACGCACACTCAATTTTACTCGATAAGAGGAACAAGATTTTCAACCATATTCTCTTTTTGAAAATAAATATGTTTCTGGAAACGGTTGACTATTACTATTCAAAAGAACTATTCTCGGACACAGCTCGCTTTTACAAATTACACTACTTTTCAAAATCACTCCTTATAGGGATGAACAAAAGTAATGACATGCACACATATATCCATGATTTTCAAGGCAAGACTTCAAACGATTTCATAGAAAATATCGGATTTTATGAAAGTACAATGAGACCGATTCTAAACAAGTGCAAACGATTTTATACAAATATGCTTATGAACTCACCAGCTTTTTAGTTGACGCTTTTCAAAACGACTTGTATTCTCAGGGATCTAGTAAGCAGGTAACAAGGGGCGCAGATGCAAAACTATTAGCTGTACTTTGGATTTTTCTGCTTATGTCTCTTTTGTGTAATTCGAAGGACAAATACAATATGTAAACAATGTAAGTTTGTTATATCAATGTATGATGTTTGGATTGATCTGTTTCATGTATATTCAATTGTTATGATACTGCACAATGAAATCACCTGCCTCAGGACGTTTCCGTTGTCTGGTCCGGGGTGTGACAGATTAGTAGTGGGTTAGGGTTAGAATTGATTAACTGTTGCTACTCGTCTGAGATGGCGAGAAACATTATTTCATTTCATGGTTTGTATAAACAAGGTTTTTAGATTTTCATTTAACAATGAAATTGGTTCTATTTATGCTTATTTGAATGGTGTTTTCTATTTTGAAGCATTGCCTTGTAATGGTATATATGAAACTGTGATGATTGTTGATAACTTAGGAAATAATGTATTGTAAATCGATTCATCCAATAGTTTGGACAAAGCATGCTTGTGGCATTGTCGTCTTGGACATGTCAACAAGAAGCGCATAGCCCAACTCCAAAAGGATGGAGTGTTGGAGTCGTTTGACCTAAAATCAGATGACACGTGCGAGTCTTGTTTACTTGGAAAGATGACCAAGTCACCCTTTACTTGTACTTCTGAGAGGGGTGAGGGTTTGTTGAATCTCATACATACTGATGTGTGTGGGCCCTTCCGATCCACTACAAGGGATGCTTGCCACTTCTATGTGACTTTTACTGATGATAATAGCAGATATGGGTATATCTACTTAATCAAGCATAAGTCAGAAACCTTTGAAAAGTTCAAAGAGTTTAAACAAGAAGTGGAGAATCAGTTGGGCAGGAAGATAAAGATGCTACGATCCGATCGAGGAGGAGAGTATCTTAGTATCGAGTTCCACTAGTATCTAAAGGAATGTGGAATAGTTTCTCAATTGACGCCACCTAGGACACAACAACTTAATGGTGTGGCTGAGAGGCGCAATCGGACCTTGTTTACTGTTGGTTTTGAGCATTCTAACACTCCTATGGTGTACATGCAACCCTATAAACCTTGGATCTATGTTTTCTCTATTATACATGCAAATATTAACTATTCCAAGGTTTCATCCTAACTAGAATATTATGAAGCACCTATACTACAAAGTTCTAGTTAGATGACATACCTTTTGATGTAGCTTGATGTCTTCAAGCTTTAAGAGCTTAGCCCCAATAGTGTGGAAGCCTCAAATGGAATCACAAATCACCAAAACACCTTGGAAGAACTTGAGAGAATATGTATGCACACTAAAATCGGCCCACTCTTATTTTCACACACTTGTGCCAATTTTGTGAGCCAATGACCCCTTTATATATTATGGAGGATTAGGGTTACATCCATGTAAACCCTAATACCCATGACCTTTCATTTACATAGGATCCATGGGTTAAAAGCTCCATGGACCATCCATGAAAGCTTAGCCCAACCTAAATGAACTTGGCCCATTCCATATATATAAGAGTCCATATTTAATTAGTTCTTTTTGATCACTTAATTAATTCTAAATTAATTCTTGATCGATACTAATTAAATAATATGATTCCATATTAATATATTAGAACTTATAATATATTAATATAAATCATAAATATACTATTCTCAAAAGACTATCCATATAAATTGTGCCGGTGAAGTGCAACCCAAATGGACCATGTCGGGTCGGGTCAAGTACATACCAAATATAGTTATGGACTTAGACATTAATCCAACAGTCTCCCACTTGGATAAGTCTAAAACTATTATTGAGTATGACTTCAAAACATAACTGTCAATCGTAGCTCTTAAAGCCGCTATCGAACTCTGACCTTGTCAATGACTTGTCCATTAGATAAGGGATCATATATTCCTCCATTCTAGATATCATATGGACTGAGACATGGATTATAATCATTCTCTCTGTCCATTTGTTGTTTCCCGATTTTCGATTTATGATGACTGAATGATTGAACAAATCAAATCAGTCCTGGCTTGGCCAAGCACTCACATATGTCATCGCTAAATCATCGAGGGGCCCACAGATATCGCTTTTATCTCGAAGGTAAAAGGAATGGATAAACTTCGACTCATATGGCTTGTTCTACTACTTGTTGAATCATACACAAAGGCACGTTTTATAACATCGAGTTACCAATGCGTTTTCGTGCAATCAATGTATAACCAACTCATAGTAACAACTCATATCTCTAGGTTTTAAGAATATAAGATATTACCGTCTCATGATCACTCGTGATAAAATCCATGAAGTGATTCCAATGAGCATGGGTTGAATCCAATACTCAGAACTTATGAGCACTCATGAGTGTTGTAGCACCACTTTGTCCACCAACTTGGACCTCTACAAACCAACCCATGACAGTCTTGATCCATATCTACTTCCAACATATGACCGACTGTGGATGGTTTGAATAACTTAATCATTCAGGAAGGGCGACTTAGTTATTCTGGAAGTCAAAACATGCAAAGTGAAACACAAGAATAAATGAATCAAATATGGTATCAAACCCTATGAATATAAATAAACACTTTTATTTATCACCATACTGATTACTCATTATTCATTGTTTCGGTTTTATCAACTTTATACTTGAATTAAAAACACTAGTTGTCCCATGCTCCAAGCATGTACACTATGTTTTTCTTAACCAATAGTTTTGCCATACACCAAGTATGCACTCTATGTTTGTCTATGATCCTTACTTAGTGAAATAAACCAATTGAACATAATTTCAATGATTCTAATTTCACACTCCCAAATCCTTATCGAAAAATGTGAGAATTTCAAATTCCTATCATTTATCGAAATCTGTTTAGATTTTAAACTTATATGCACTGACCCTCCTGTAATGAATATGTACAAAGTCACAAAGACTTGTCAACAGTCATTATAAGGTATTCCAATGGAGATCAACTCCATGGAAACTAAGTCTCATATTCAAAGTACATTGCTTTGGACATGCTTCTTGCATTAAGTTTTCTAACCTTACACAGATAACTTCCACCTATGGAGACAACTCCATATTCTCATTTTGACTATCACTTCTGAATAAGAGATGCCTCTTTTCAGAATATGTCAATATGGTCCTTCTAAAATTAGCACTATACTTCCAACTGTCCCTGAGCAACCAATCTTTGGTAAACCTCAGATTGTCCTCGACAATTGCTTAATCATTTTAGTCATATCCAATTCTAGACCTTTTCCCTTCTTAATGCCTCTGGGCATTTGGAAAAATTTAGAAATGACAAATATTATAACACATGCAATCGATCCTGTACCCAAAGCAAATGGTACACGATTCATGATGTCTCACATAAAGACATGATTCTAGACCAGTCTTTTGCTACAATATTTTTATTTGCCATGTTTTCAAAATTTGACTATGAAGAGGGATGCCGTAATCATAATCGAATTTTGAGAACGCAATATATAGAATTTCCTTAAGTTGAACCAATCCAACATGAAATTCATATATATATTCTTGACTAAAGACGATTAAGGTCTCAATCTAAGCCTTTAGAACAGAAATGAAGTATATCCTCTCCCTTAATTATAGCAAAACAACTTTTTCAATCCCTGCAGCCTCACGAATTGAAACTTTTGTTTTCTATAATTAACATTGCTAACTTGCAACACTAACAATAATTATCATGCTCCCACTAACATGATGATTATTAGCATAACACTTATGCTCCCACTAGCTTTGACATGTACTCAGAAATCAGCTGGACTTCTAGAAATCAATACTTTATTGACTTTCTTACCAAAGTTCAGATTTCTGATACGAGATGCTTTGATAAAACTTTATCAAAATCATACACCTTTCCTTAGATAGCATGCATGTGTGTCTAAACAATTTCAGAACTATGAAAAGGGATGTCGTAATCATAGTCTCAATTGTTTAGACCTTTTGCCATCTGCTTCAAATCTACTTGGTGGAAGTGTTTCCTCACCATCATTTTCATGAATCAGAGAGAAACCTTATGACCCTTAGATTTTATGGTGTATGTGTTCTTATCCATGTGAATCGTCAAAACCATAGTAACAAGACAAGGATAATGACAAATCCAAACTCATATGGACTGAACTTATGCAATCTTAACTTCTTGCCACCTGGCAGTATAGGGCCTGCCATTGCTTCCAAGTTGTTATGCAACCAATTGAGAACTTTCAGAACTCCTATGCAAAGCCAACTTTAACTGGAATGGGCACAGAATATGTCAACACAATAGGTTATAAACCTCAAGTCGTGTGCTAGAGAAGAACCTCAGGTTTTATTCTTGATTAGTTCTTGAAATTCTTTTTAGGATCTTTAAGACTCCCACTATCATCTTGACATATAAGACTATCTTGCCAAATATTCAAGAGATAGTGCAGATTCTTTATCAAGACAAACACTTCACACAATTGGCCTTAGTTGGTCTTTGTTTTATCCAAAACATCACAACTTACCAATTTCAAATGTACAAGAGTAGGACACTTTTACTCTTACATTTGACAAGTGTTTTAAACCTTTCTTTAAGATATGTCACTCAAGTTACAATCTTGGAGTATGACTCTAAGAATTGTTTTGGAACGAAGTATGACTCATCTTCCTAATCTAACCATTTCAACAATTCATGACTCATCTTCTTAGTCATAAGAATGCACTAAGATGACCTTTAGAGGACTAATTGTGATATGATTTCTAAATCATTAAGATGATCACAAACATGATACTAAAGTACTCTCCCATCTTTTCATATTTGAGAAACTTTTATCTTTCTGCCTAATTTGATTCTTCCCATTCGTTCTGCCATACATTGAGACTTTTCCAATGTTTCAGAATTATACTTAAACTTGTAAGTATAACCATATTTACTAAACTTTAGTAAATCAAATAGTCTTAACGAGCTTTGTGGTGGACATGACCAGTGCACAAGAATGTGTACTCGATCCCTTTAGTCCTTCACTTGACTCACACATCCATGTGAACAAGTAATTAGTCTTGATTTTCCAATGCTTGAAAGTTCTCATTCATCATACTATTCAACTTGCATGATTCTAAGTTTCGGTCCAATTAAAACTTGGGTGATCAGGAACTTTCCCGATTTGGTAAATTTAGACACTACCACAAATGAAAGAATCAAATCCATTTTCCAATATTGCTGTCAGTGGAATCATATAAGCAACAATTTTCCACAAATGTCATTGTAAGGATACTTCAAATAAACAAAATTAAACAATTTTCTTTTATTTTAAAACTTTGCGGAAAAACTTATCCTTACAATCCACATGGAAAATTGTTGTTATCTATTCCTTAGCAATATATCATAACTTCTTAAGCAACTGCTCAAAATTCTGATGTGATCGAAATCCACCTTCGCGATCAGAATCAGCATATACTTCCTTTAAGATTTCTCTCTATTCTTTTATTCTTAAAACATCAACATGTGACCCAGTCACATCATGTAATGAGGATCTCAGAATAGAACTTAACAGAGTTAGATAATGGGCTCTACCTGATGTAGAGTCAAACTTATTGACTTTAACATCCTTAGGTAAATTTGGCAGCTTTGCAATCAACGCCCCTTCCTTTGGCAAAATAAACATATGGACCCTTTGGTAATGGGACTATCTCATACTTAGCCTTTCTCTTTACCATTTGGTCAACCGGGTTGACTATGGCCAATCCCTTTCCATTGGGAAGAGAATGCTTTTTTTGGATTTCCAGTGTCACCATTGTCACTGTCCATAAAGTTTTTGGGAAGTTGATCTTCTAATCAAATTTGCTTCACTATCGTTCCAAATCATTGCTGATTCAGCAGCACCAAGCAAATAGATATGATCATTAAGGTTCATGTCATAGTCTGTTTCATAGTAGTCCCAAAGGAACTCACTATGTGACTTAGAAAGTGATTGAACATCCAACTTTCTCAAGACTTTGACACCCAACTCTCCCGGCTTGTCAATATGTGACTTCATCTCTAAGATGTGATCACACATAGACCTTGCTTGCCATTAGGGCTTGAGTGACCTTGAACTTGTGGGTTAGGGAGAATAATTGGAGGAGGTGGAGGAAGAGAAGTATGACTTCCATGAGCCAAACTCGGGAAGTCATATTCATTAGGAAAGCTTGGTTTGGGAAGATCATTGTTGTCTAAACCAGACATCAACAATGGGAGAAATTCACGTAAAGTTGATTTAAGTCCTTAATATAACACCCAATATGATATATTAAGGCTAGGACCCAACAAACTATTTTATAACTTGGAAGAGGGATGTCGTAATCCAAGCTATAAAATATTTGAAGGTAGATGAATGACGATTCACCAATTTCCACCAAGATAAACGAAATGTATTATTAGGTTTTAATTGGTTTTGAAACTCCTAGATTCTTTTGAGATTCATTGAACTTTTCAACGGCATGTTTCAATCTCGAGTGTGCCCTTCAGGTTTTGTGATTGGGATGCCGAGGATCACAAAACAAGGTGTGAAGTAACCATGCAAATATACTTGGTACCCTTAATATTTACCCCTCAATTGATGTGTCGGTTAACCACACGAGCTCCACCGATACTATGATAAATATTAAGTTACCCTTTGCCTACTTTGTTAAATCCAGGTTAGTGTGCCGGTTAACCACACACGCTCCACTAACGGTTTAAACAAAGTGCAAAGTGTAATTTCATGGATTAGCACCTTATTCACATTTTCCTAAGTAACTAAGATTGGGAAT
Organism: Lactuca virosa; assembly: GCF_052849685.1. Lineage (NCBI taxonomy): Eukaryota > Viridiplantae > Streptophyta > Magnoliopsida > Asterales > Asteraceae > Lactuca > Lactuca virosa. Next base: position 168,769,259 of record NC_136426.1, on the reverse strand, counting down.
TAATAAAAGGTTTAGTTACTTAGTATTTATCATTAATACTTTTAATGAAGGGAGAATTATAGTCCTTGTCCTACATGTTCGGCTAACGACCTTCCACCAGTCAAGGAAGCGGTGGGTGAGAGTGGACACCCATTACACTGCCATTTTATAGGCAGTAACCTTATACCCCCCTTATAGACCGGATTCGTGAATGAGGCCTACTAATGGTAAAACGACTTGCTCTTATACATATAATATATTAAACTTTTAATATTATAATAGTATAAGGGTGTATTTTAGACATTTAAAATACTTGGTGGTTTAATCTATTAATTAAACTATACTCTTAATTTAATTAAATTTAAATCATGTCATTATCGAATTATTAATTCTCTTTTAATTAAACACTTTAATTATCTATTAATAAAGTCCATAAGAGTTAATTGAATTATTCAATAAAAACATCATAATTCCACTTATTAAATTCAAAATTAAAACCATTTAATTAATTGTTTAAGTTATGAACCCAAGAGTTTTAGAATTCAATTCTTTTTTTTTATCATAAAAAAACTTTTTCCAAATTCCAAAACTTGAGGGCAAGTTTTGTAACTCTTGAAAACTTTTGGATTCCATAACTTATGGAGTTAAATACTTGCTTTATGATGAAACGTTTCATGTTCCATAACTTAAAAACAAGTTATGGAATTCTTTAAAACATTAAGACCAAGTTTTGTAACTCCATAAAAAACTTTGAATCAATTTTTTTAAAAACCTTTTCATATCCATAACTTATGGAGGTTTCAAAAAACTCTTTAGATCAAACTTTTAAAACTAATAAAATAATCATATCATTTTATCTTTTACTAAATTTGACCTAATTCAACTCATATAGCAAATGATTCAAATTTTACAAATAATTAGTTTTTCACAAAAACAAGTAATTATCTTAAAATTTGACAAACGTCATGTTTTTTTTTCCTTTTTTTTCAACTTTGAAAATAAAACATTTGCATCAATATAACAGAAAACAACTCATGGCTCTGATACCACTGTTGGGTTTTGAGCATTCTAACACTCCTATGGTGTACATGCAACCCTATAAACCTTGGATCTATGTTTTCTCTATTATACATGCAAATATTAACTATTCCAAGGTTTCATCCTAACTAGCATATTATGAAGCACCTATACTACAAAGTTCTAGTTAGATGACATACCTTTTGATGTAGCTTGATGTCTTCAAGCTTTAAGAGCTTAGCCCCAATAGTGTGGAAGCCTCAAATGGAATCACAAATCACCAAAACACCTTGGAAGAACTTGAGAGAATATGTATGCACACTAAAATCGGCCCACTCTTATTTTCACACACTTGTGCCAATTTTGTGAGCCAAGGACCCCTTTATATATTATGGAGGATTAGGGTTACATCCATGTAAACCCTAATACCCATGACCTTTCATTTACATAGGATCCATGGGTTAAAAGCTCCATGGACCATCCATGAAAGCTTAGCCCAACCTAAATGAACTTGGCCCATTCCATATATATAAGAGTCCATATTTAATTAGTTCTTTTTGATCACTTAATTAATTCTAAATTAATTCTTGATCAATACTAATTAAATAATATGATTCCATATTAATATATTAGAACTTATAATATATTAATATAAATCATAAATATACTATTCTCAAAAGACTATCCATATAAATTGTGCCGGTGAAGTGCAACCCAAATGGACCATGTCGGGTCGGGTCAAGTACATACCAAATATAGTTATGGACTTAGACATTAATCCAACAGTTTACATGGTTCGTTCCATGATGAGTCGTGCTTCGCTACCTATCTCATTATGGGGGTATGCCTTAGAGACTGTCGCCCATATCCTTAACCTAGTCCCTACCAAGAAGGTTTCCAAAACACCTCACGAGATATGGACAAGGAAATCTCCCTCATTGGCACATATCAAGGTTTGGGGTTGTGAGGCTTTCGTAAGACAAGAGACTCACGACAAGCTCGAACCTCGTAGTGAGCAGTGTATTTTCATTGGATACCCACAGAAGTCCTTTGAATATATTTTATATAGACCGAGTGACAATGTTGTCTTCGTTGCTAGGAGAGGAGTCTTTCGCGAGAGAGAGCTAATATGCCAAGAGGACAGTGGGAGGCAAATTAATATTTAAGAGCTTCAAGAGATAAGCGATGAAGGAACCTCCAACACTAGTGATCAACCTGAGGAGGAAACTCATGTTGAGCCAGTTGACGAGTCCCTACCTCTTAGACATTCCAGTAGAGTTAGTGTTCCACCTGTTTTGTATGGGTTCCATATAACATCTGAGGGTGATACGTTTATTAGTGATAGTATACTAGTAAACTTGGATGAACCTAACAGCTACAAGGAAGCCATGGTAGGCCCAGAGTTTTCTAAATGGAAAGAGGCGATGGACAGGGAGATTCAGTCCATGTATGACAATCAAGTTTGGAACTTGGTTGAAAATGTACCAGGTCGTAAGACGGTCGGGTGCAAGTGGATCTTCAAGAAGAAGACCGACATGGATGGGAAAGTGCACACATATAAGGTGTGATTGGTTGCGAAGGGCTTTACTCAAACTCCTGGAGTTGACTATGATGACACCTTCTCACCAGTTGAGAAGATAAAGTCTACTTGGGTGATGCTATCCATAGTTGCGTTTCATGATTATGAAATATGACAGATGGATGTCAAAACCGCTTTCCTTAATGGGAAGTTGGCTGAGGATGTTTACATGAGTCAGCCAGAGGGTTTTGTCGATGCGAAGCATCCCAATAGAGTGTGCAAGCTTTAGAAATCCATTCATGGATTGAAACAAGCATCTCGCAGATGGAATCTTTGCTTCGATAAGAAAGTCAAAGAGTTTGGCTTTGCAAGGAGTGAGGATGAGTCTTGCGTATATCTCAAAGCTAGTGGGATATAGTTAGCTTTCTGGTATTGTATGTGGATGACATACTACTCATAGGAAACGACATTCCAACCTTGCAGGAGGTTAAGTCCTGGCTTGGGAAGTGTTTTGCTATGAAGGACCTCGGAGAAGCTGCCTATATCCTAGGGATAAGGATTGTGAGAAACAGGAGTAAGAGACTAATAGGACTTAGTCAAAGTACTTACTTGGATAAAGTGTTGAAACGTTTCAGCATGGAGAATTCCAAGAAGGGGAGTTACCGATCCAAAGAAATACAAAACTGAGTAAGACTCAGAGTCCGAGTACAGAGGCTGAGATAGCGGAGATGAGCCGAGTTCCTTACGCTTCCGCAGTCGGCTCCATCATGTATGCTATGACTTGTACTCGCCCTGATGTGGCCTTCGCTTTGAGCATGGTCAGCAGATATCAGGGGAGCCCTGGTAGAGCCCATTGGACCGCAGTCAAGAATATTCTTAAGTACCTACGAAGGACTAAGGAATGGTTCCTTGTCCTCAGTGGGAGTGATGACTTGAGAGTACGAGGGTACAGTGACGCTAGTTTCCAGACTGATCGGGATAATTATCGATCGCAGTCAGCCTGGGTATTTACTCTCAATGGAGGAGCAGTGACTTGGAAGAGTTCCAAGCAGGAAACAGTGGCTGATTCAACGTGCGAATCAAAGTACATAGCAGCGAGCGAAGCATCAAAGGAGGCGATATGGCTAAAGAACTTCATCGGAGACCTTGGAGTTGTACCTGCCATAAAGGAGCCTATGGATATTTTCTGTGTTAACGAAGGTGCGGTCACCCTGACCAAGGGATCATGGTAGATCCAGGCATATCGACAGGAAATACCATTTCATCAGACATCGTGTGGAAGAGGGACTCCTCGTTGTGAAGAGCGTATCGTCAGAGGATAACCCAGCAGATCCCCTTACGAAGGGACTGAGTAGGGTTAAGCACTCGCAGCACGCTAGGAGCATTCGGCTGAAGGACGATATTAGTTTTTGTGATTAGATAGGTTTTTAGAAACTTGTAATAGATAAATTGTAATCGACATTTGATGATTAAATAAAGGTGTATTATTTATGAGTAAAGTTACTATCTTGTGTTGATTATTTACTATTGTTTCATTTTGCATGTTTTGACTTCCTGAATAATAAGATTATTCAAACCATCCATAGTCGATCATACATTGGAAGTAGGTATGAATGAAGACTGTCATGAATTGGCTTGTAGATTGTCTAAGGTGTTAGACAGAGCAAAAGTTTGCTGCAACGTTCATGAGTGCTTATGAAATAATATTTGAGTATTGGATTAAACCCACGCTTACCTGAATCGCTTCATGGAATAAATCACGAGTGATTCTAAGACGATAATATCATATAGTCTTTAAACCTAGATATATGAGTTGTTGTTTGCAAGTTGGTTGTGCATTGATAATGCGTAAACGCATCAGTAACTTGATGTTATAGAATGCATTGTTGTGTACGATTTAATGAGCAAATAGTACAAGCATATAAGTCGAAGTTTATCTGTTCCTTTTACCTCACAAGGGTAAGAACGATATCTTGGGCCCCTCAATGGTTTGTTTTGACTTATGTGTCGGGCCCGATCAGAACTGAGTTGATGTGTTCGATTAAGTTCTATGTCGAACAAATCGGAGATCGAGAAACAAATTGCTAGACAATAAGTATGACTATGTTCCATGTGATTGTCCACATGATATCTTGAGAACGGAGGACTATACGAACCCTTATCTAAAGGATATGTCATTTGACTGGGTCAAAGTTGACAGAGGCTTTTAAGAGCTATGATTGCTAATCGGATCCTGAAGTCATATTTGCAATTATAGTTATTAGACTAATCCAAGTAGGAGACTATTGGATTAGGTGTCTAAGCCCAAAACTATATTTAGTATGTACTTGACCCGATAGTAGCATGGTCCTTTTGGGTTGCCTTCACCGGAGCAACTTGACTGGATGATTAGTGGAGAGAGAGGATAATTGATGCGTGCAAGTAGCTAAACCTAATTTTAAATTTATAACCTAACTAACTTAACTAACTAAATTGCACCTAGGCATTGTACCTAGTCAAATTATAGAATAGTCGGGTAAGTCGGGTGTCGATCACAGGGAACGGTTTTGACTAATTAACCTATCTACTATTAAATTAACCTAATTTTCTAGCAAAGCTGGGGGTTTTATCTAATTTTGCAAGTTTAGATGAACTTAATCTCTTAACACAAAGTTCAATCAATTACTAAAAACACTCCCGTTTAGTTCGAATCCACTTATTCTTTATGGTTAGCTAACAATTATGGATTATCAAAGTTGGTTATCTATTATTATATTATATTAGTAATTTAAGTCTAAATTTAACAATATTTAACTAATTCATGTAAAACTATGCATAGTCACACACAATCAAACACAGAATCAGTTATGGATTATGAATAGGCTGTGTAAGATTTATTATGCAAACATAATTATGGTCATAACTTATGTTCTCCAACACAGCTAAATTTAATTACTTTAATCACTTATCTAAGATTGGGTCGATCCTAGCTCTAGCAATTCAATATTCACTAAATCACTAGGTGTCAAGTTCATGTAATTTAATAATCACTAAGCTACATAGAACATGAATTCAAGCAACTAAAGAACCAAATATTAGCATGCTAGGTATTAACAATCAAACACAAGCACAATACCAACAAGTCAAATCCATAATAAATTAAACTAATCCATAAGTTGAAGCTTCATCTAACTAAACAGGAGTAACTAAATTCAACTACTCATAGTAGAAATCAAACTCAAACAAATCATAGGCATAAGCATGATTAAAGTACCTAACTAGATTAAGCTAATATGAACTTCTCTTCTCATTTGGTGTTGAAAGCAAATACCATACCTCTTTTCCTTCAGAAATTTGTCTCCAGGAACTCCCTCAATCAGCCAAAAGTATCCAAAATCGTAATGAGCAAGAGTATATATAGTTTCTGATTTTTCCGCACTCACATCGTGAATGGAAGTGTCTCACGACGTGAATATGAGATATACGTGTTGGACAAGGACTCTTCTTCGCGTTGTTTATCTTCTGGAAGATTCGTGCTCACGTCGTGAATCTAGAAACCTCACGACGTGAATATAGCAGATTACATAAGCTTCCTTCTCTTTTATTCTCCAAGCGTCCAAAGTTCCATGTTTTGTCAAATTTAGTCCTTTTCTCCAAAAAATGCTTCTATTTGGCTGCAAAGTATAATTTAAGCTTATAAGTATCATTATTCAATGCAAATAACCAAAATATTAATAAAAATGTAAATAAATATTGCCTAAAAACATGTATAAATATGGAAATATCAAAATACCCCACACTTATGCTTTGCTTGCCCTCAAGCAAATCTAATTATTTTTAAACTCAAACCTTCATTACCAACATCACATAGAACAATCCAATTTAAACTCAGCCATTATGCCAAGACCTTAACGCATACATTTGTGTCTAAAATTTTCCTAAAGACCCCCCCCCTTAATTCTAAATACTCACAATCCTCATAAACACGTGCCCACTTCTTTTGAACAATGCTCATTTTATGCATCCCTCCGAATCCATCCTCAGAAAACTTTCTAACCTCAAGGTATTTTTGTAAAGCTACCCAAGCATACATAATTTAGAAATTACAATTTTTTGATACCACAATATGGAGCTCTTGAATTCTTTACTTCTTTGATATTTTATCTTCAATTTCTCTGAATTCACCACTTTTTTTGTGTGATTTTTGGTATCTTCAACTTTTTGAGTCTTCAGAATTTTGATCTTTGTTCTTCAAACTTTATACTTCGATTGCTCCAAAAAATTCCTCAACTTTTTTTTTGGTAATTTCTCTCTCTTTTTTTTAACATGTACTCATTTTTTTCACTCAAAACCTACATGCTTAAGCAGGGGCGCTTAACTTCAACCCTTATTGGTTAAGGCATTAGTCTACGTGCAATGACTACATAAGCTTTCCTGGATACATTTCAGGTACAGGCTGCTAAACATATTGCATCCCTTAAACTAAGCGAGGTTGTGTTTTTGTCCCATGATTTCACTAGAATAAAGGGGGCCACAAATGCACTATAACGTGTATTGGCTCAACTAAACATTTGAGCTCTCATCGGATCATCCCATACAACACTAGCAACTTAAGTTCAAATTATTATTACTAGATAAATTATTAGATTATTATTTCAAATATATGAAAATCTAAAATTTTTTAATTTTTTAATTTTCTAGCTATTTACTTTTTACTTTTTCGACCCCTACCCCACACTTATTACATACAATGCCCTCATTGTATGCATAAAATAAATTAAAAAACAATAAAAAGGAGAAAAAGGAACAGATTCCCCTGGGATAGTAGTGGCGAGATCGAACTCCAATTGTGTGGATGAAATGTGCATCTTGAAAATGGATCTCTTTTAAATAGGAACTTGGATCTTGAACTCGCGAGATATGTTATGTGCCAACAAAATATGGAATCGAAACTTCAATCTTCGATAAAAGTGGTGCAAATCTCCAAGCGTGAAGAACAACGTGGGAAAGCATACGCCACATTGTATGGTAGAGGAAACGAGCCATAAATGTCGTCATGATAAGTCCAAAAAGAATAGTGGTGAAGCATGTAGTAAATGTGAATGAAAAGGCTTCATTCTAGCGAAATTATACGACTCACGACGTGAGTCATGGAAATCACGACGTGAGATCGCGAAAACGTGATTCTGAAACCTTTCATAACCAAACTCACGACGTGAAGAATAAAGCCCCACGACGTGAAAACTGGGCGACAGACAATGTAAGCTGCTCATTCTTCTTTATTGATTTTGGCATTTCACCTTAACATCTTAATGGATTAAGACTCTTCAGAATTTTTATGACCCTTCTCTAACTCTATCCTCTTTCTTTGACTCACCCCACACTTATTTCTAATCGTGGGTCTTGACTCTCGACTCTAAACTCTAAACGACGTTTGGCTAGACGTATACGCTCTCATCTCGACTTTCCTTTCCCGTGACTCCCTTAGCAAATCTAGAAATAACCACCAAGGAAAATAGAAAAGTAACATAATACTTAAATTGTCTTACAAACCATTCAAATTTAAAAAAACAAAACCAAACCAAACTAAATTAAACTAAAAACTAAAATAAATTAATCAAAATAAAAATGCTCAATCATCATCTTCATCCTCTTGCGCTCCGCTAGTACCGGCTCCATCCCCTCGTGGCATCCATAGTTCTTCCCATGTCGGGATATACGGGCAATGTGGCGGCACGGTGGGTGGTCGAATCACACCCATATGGGAATAAATACCCTCGATAAGTTGGGTAGTATAAGTACCATTCCCACGAAGGTTGTCTAAATATGTACCTACCCGACTCTAGAATGGGTCGGTGGGCACCCCTCCATCAAACCTTGGAACCCGTCCCGTATCTCCATGTGCTCGCACATTCCACCGGCAAGGTCTCGGTTGCGGTTGCTCGGATTGGTCACTCGATTGCTCATCACCATCATCATCCGAATGCACAATCCCCCAATGTGATCCATAATTCCTTACCACCTTCATCGTCTCCAAATATCCCATAGTAAATTCATTCCCATCCATACAAGTCAAGGATCGTGTGATGTCGGGAATGATCACACCATAAGACCGGGCCAAACGGGTGATAAAGTGGCCTCCACAAATAGGGCTCCCAGGGCGGGAACTCACAGCATAATCCGCCAATTAGCGGGCCAGAAAGTACAGAATGTTGCAACACACTCCCGGCGGTAAAATGGACCATAAAAAGAACAAGTTCATCTTGGTAACCTTGTCCCCATGGCGTCGGTGGTTGATAGAAAATGTGATGAGTCAGTCGATAAGGCGGTGAATGGGGGATTTGATGCTGCTTTTCGGCGATACCCCGGAATTGAACACTCCGGATGCAATGTTGCTCCAAAACTCAACCCCGATGCCCCATTCTCATAACCATGGGCAGCCGCCCTGAGTCATAGCCTCATGGGCCTCATACAACCCCATCCTCTAAGAAAACTCGACCAAACTACATTCCCGGTACTCTCCACCTAGACGGAAAACCAAGGCTTGTTGGTAGGTGGGGTCTTGGACATTCTCATGGAATGCCACATTCGAAAAGAACGCCACACATAACTCCTTGTACACCCTTTCCTGGATAGCAAACAAATTATGCCACCCCTTGCATATAAAAGAGAATCCGTTCCCCACAAATAATTTCGTAAGAAACGGGGACAACCGATCAACAATGTCGACCTCTCTCAACCTTGACCAATTAATTGTAGGTGCAACAGTAATCTCCCGGTAGTACAACCATCCTAACTGGTTGTTGCATCGTGTAAAAACATCCCGTGACAAGGTTGTCGGGAAAACATAAAACGGGTGCAAACTAGCCACCCCTATTGGAACCTCGCGTTTAGGAGCCATTTCTGCAAAACAAGAAACAACAAAAACCAAACAAGAAAGATCCAATAGATTAGAATTAAACATAAACCAGGTTTGTTCACGCCCAAAATTCATGTCGTGAATTCCAGGAATTCACGTCGTGAGTTCGTCATCGCAGGTCAGAATCGGTCAATGCAGTGTGTGAATCGGGCCAAAATAATGGTTGGGGTTTATTCCTAGAACAAGTCTAAGCACATTCATCCAACATGCAGTGGTTATAACATGAATTTTGAGGGCACATTTCAACAATTCACTAAACACCAAACCCTAGCCCTAAATTCAACTATTAAAACAAAATTAACTACTAAAAACAAAAAAAAATACCTTAGAATGAGAGTTACATAATCAAAAGTGGAAGAATGAGTGTAATATGGCCAAAATCGGAATGGGGGACCAGCACAAAACACCTTCACTTCGTGGGGAATAAAGAAAGTGGTTTAGGTCAAAGTGTTCCCTGTCCCTTATCTGTGGTCCTGTGATCTTTTCAAAATTCACGTCGTGAATTTTAAAGATGCACGTCGTGAGTGGTCTTGGGATGTGCAGTTGGGCCAATAAATTAGTTAACAATTGGGCTGGGACATGTATTGGGCTAACATATAGGTACTATGTAAGTCTTCCTGGACTCACGTCGTGAATCATATTGACTCACGTCGTGAAGTCTGTCTGAGCATATAATCTCTTAATAAATCCTAATTTTTATTAACTATAATTCATAATTTATTACCATTTAATTTTAGGGACCCCACACTTACTGTCCTGTCATGCACAAAATGATTCAGATGATACGATTGATTTTCCTAAAAACTAAAAATGCAAAAACTAATAGGAAAAGAAAAGAAAATTCAAACCGAACCCGGGTTGCCTCCCGAGAAGCGCTTCTTTTTGATGGAGTCGTGAGCCGGACTCCGTGCCTCCTTATGTTGAGTTGTCAGAGGAGTCCATCACCACCTGAACCTTCTGTTCTTTCCATCGCCTCTTGTATGCTTGTACTCGTCTAATGTACGCCTTCTTCGAGTTCTCTTTTTTAGCTTTCACCTCGTTTATATCAAGCTTTCTTTTAATCCCTTTAGTCTCCAATTTTTCTTCACTCTTCTTAAGCTCCATAGGAACCTTCTCTTCTTTCACCACTGGACTTGTCTCCTTATAAGTAACCTCGTCTTCATCACTTGACAAATCATTGCCTTCCTCACTTACCAAAGATGTTGGAGTTTTATAGGCAATCACCTCAAAAACAACTGGAACGGATGCTCTTAGTTTGATGCGTTTGACTTGATGAATTGTCTTGATTTCTTCCTCCATGAGTTTCTCCAATTCTTCAAGTTCATTCTCTTCATCAATATTGAATACCTCACCTTGAACATCATTTCCTTGGAAACCATCTTGAACTCCAAAAGTTTCCTCCTCATCTCCAACTCTTAAAGTAAGCTTGGATTCATGAACATCTACCAAGCCTCTAGCAGTATTAAGTAGAGGGCGACCAAGAATGATTGGGACATTGATATCTTCTTTCATATCCATAACCACAAAATCAACTGGGAAAACGAATTTCCCAATTTTCACCAGGATGTCTTCTACAATCCCCCTAGGATGAGTCATTGAACGATTGACCATGTGAATGGTCATTTTTCTAGCCTTCATCTTCTGAATATGTAACTTCTGATAAAAGGAATAAGGCATCAAATTTATGCTAGCTCCAAAATCAGCTAAAGCATAAGTCTTCAAATTATTTCCAAACTCACATGGAAGAGTGAGGCATCCAGGACCTCCCATCTTCTTAGGTATCTCTCCCAATACAACTTTTAATCTTTGCTCACTAAGAATAACTGTGGAAGTCTTCTTCAACTGCTGACGAGCGTCTATCAAATCTTGTAAGAATTTCGCGTATTCGGGAATTTTAGATAATGACTCAACAAATGGAGTATTAATTGGAATACCCTTCACTTGCTTAATAAACTCCAAATGCTCCCTTTCCAGTGGACTAAGATTAGCTCGAGATGGGAATGGTAAAGGCGGACGATAAACTGGAACAGCCACTGAATTTTTCTGTTCAGACTGGTCCCACGTCGTGAGCATGGCGGGCTCACGTCATGAGTTGGGTGTTTCAGCAACATTTTCATTTTCAAGCTTTGACTTCTTTGGCTTTGGCCCGGATGGCTTCGGCTTCACTTCTAGTGCTTCTAAGAACTCAAAGATAGCCTCTTCTTCAGTATCAATCACCATGACATGGGAATGATTCTTCTTTTCAGGAAATTGGGGAGATAGCTTCTCATTCACCAAAGTAGTAAGTTGACCAAGTTGAGCTTCGAGATTGTGGATGGAGGCTTGCTGATTTCTTAATGATGTTTGCTGGTCAAGCATCATTGCTTGATGATTTTTCATCATAGTTTGATGCTCCTATATCATTATTCTTTGATCCTTCAGTGTTGCATCAGTATCATCATGCCTTTTCTCTTAAGCTTCCATGAAACGAACTAACATGGTCTCCAAGTCAGATTTCTTCTCAGCTGGTCGTTGCTCCTTTTGGTAGAAACCTCGGCCAGTCTGCCTGTATTTCTCCTCCTTCTGATTCTTATACTCATCGTATGGAAGCCACTACTTCTTTGGTTTTCTCCAATAGTCATCATACTTGTCCCCACTCGAGTAGCAAACTTGAGCCTTCTTGTTCCCATATTCATCCAAATGGCAATCTCTAGTCAAGTGTGGACCATTGCATTTCTCACAACCAACTCTAATTGCATGAATTGATTGGTCCATTTGGGTCAATCTCCAGTCCATATTGTTCAACATCGCCATCATAGCAGCCATTTCTTCAGAATGTGCGCCCCCACTGCCTTTTACTCCATCTTGTCTTGGATTGTGGTACTCACGAGAGTGCTTCATGAATTCTTCAACCAACACCTTGATCTGATTTGGATTCTTCTTCGTAAGTGGTCCTTGAGAATCAAGGAGTTGTCGTGTCATGACATTTACCTCGTCATAGAATATAGATACCTCTTATTGTATGTTGAGGTCATGTTGAGGACAATTCCTTAGCAACCCTTTGTAATGCTCCCATGCCTCGTAAAGTGACTCCCCTGGTTGTTGTTCAAAATTAGCAATCGCCTTCTTGAGTTTAGCTATCTTGGATGGTGGGCAAAATTGATCTAAAAATTGTTCACGCATCTGAGCCCAAGTAGTTATTGTACCAGGTGGAAGTGCTTTTAACCAGTCTTTTGCAGCTCCCTTGAAAGTAGCTGGTAGCATCCTTAGCAAGACAGTGTCTCTATTAACATTTGGGACATTGAAATAGTCTGCAATGTCATTGACTTCATCTAAATGCTTAAATTCATCCTCGTGATCCTTTCCATAAAATGGAACATCCTTCAGTGCATTAAGAATGTACCCCTTCAGCTCAAATGTGGCAGTGGCAGGTATTTCAGGTTGTACTAACCCCGGACCAACATCGTCTCTGATTCGCTTTTTGTAAGCTCCCATCGACATCTCTTCAATGTTCGTCATCTCGTTTTCTGGCTCGTTCTCGGGTTCACTCGTATATAGTCCAAACTCGGTCTCGGATTCGTATTCAGATTCGTTTGGGTTAGGAATTGGATCTAGGATTTCAACTTTGCTCTTGCCCTTTGAAGATGTGCTCAACTCTCCCGTTTTCTTCCCTGACTTCTTTGAAAATACCGACTTGAGTTCTTGTAAAGGTCTCTTCTTTGGTGTTTGATCTTCTTTCACATTCTTATCCTTCTTTTTGTGAAGGGCCGACTCTGGACCTTCAAGTGGTGGTAGCAAAGGTGTGTTGGATCCTCTGGTCATTAACTTCTGTAAACTAAACAAAACAAAAACGTAAAACTGAACAAAAACTAAATAAAAACAGCCTACTAACGTGCCACCACGACGTGGTAAAGGGCACCACCTCGAGTTGTCGCAGAAAAACTAACAGAAAAGAAAAACGAAGAAAAAGTACAAACTACTGAACTCACGTCGTGAGCTTAAGGCTCACGTCGTGAATCTAGTACTGAAACAAAAACCTAAGATGAAAAAGTAACTTTTTGCAGGTTTTACCCCACAAAAAGGATCGATCAACCTAAAGCAAATAAATCAACAATCAAATAAGCCGTTCCTCGGCAACGGCGCTAAAAACTTTGATGCATGCAAGTAGCTACACCTAATTTTAAATTTATAACCTACCTAACTTAACTAACTAAATTGCACCTAGGCAGTGTACCTAGTCAAATTATAGAATAGTCGGGTAAGTCGGGTGTCGATCACAGGGAACGGTTTTGACTAATTAACCTATCTACTATTAAATTAACCTAATTTTCTAGCAAAGATGGGGGTTTTATCTAATTTTGCAAGTTTAGATGAACTTAATCTCTTAACACAAAGTTCAATCAATTACTACAAACACTCCTGTTTAGTTCGAATCCACTTCTTCTTTATGGTTAGCTAACAATTATGGATTATCAAAGTTGGTTATCTATTATTATATTATATTAGTAATTTAAGTCTAAATTTACCAATATTTAACTAATTCATGTAAAACTATGCATAGTCACACACAATCAAACACAGAGTCAGTTTTGGATTATGAATAGGCTATGTAAGATTTATTATGCAAACATAATTATGGTCATAACTTATGTTCTCCAACACAGCTAAATTTAATTACTTCAATCACTTATCTAAGATTGGGTCGATCCTAGCTCTAGCAATTCAATATTCACTAAATCACTAGGTGTCAAGTTCATGTAATTTAATAATCACTAAGCTACATAGAACATGAATTCAAGCAACTAAAGAACCAAATATTAGCATGCTAGGTATTAACAATGAAACACAAGCACAATACCAACAAGTCAAATCCATAATAAATTAAACTAATCCATAAGTTGAAGCTTCATCTAACTAAACAGGAGTAACTAAATTCAACTACTCATAGTAGAAATCAAACTCAAACAAATCATAGTCATAAGCATGATTAAAGTACCAAACTAGATTAAGCTAATATGAACTTCTCTTCTCCTTTGGTGTTGAAAGCAAATACCAGACCTATTTTCCTTCATAAATTCGTCTCCAGGAACTCCCTCAATCGGCCAAAAGTCTCCAAAATCATAATGAGCAAGAGTATATATAGTTTCTAATTTTTCCGCAATCACGTCGTGAATGGATGTGTCTCACAATGTGAATATGAGATATATGTGTTGGACAAGGACTCTTCTTCACGTTGTTTATCTTCTGGAAGATCCATGCTCACGTCGTGAATCTAGAAACCTCACGACATGAATATAGCAGATTACGTAAGCTTCCTTCTCTTTTATTCTCCAAGCCTCCAAAGTTCCATGTTTTGTCAAATTTAGTCCTTTTCTCCAAAAAAATGCTTCTATTTGGCTACAAAGTATAATTTAAGCTTATAAGTATCATTATTCAATGCAAATAACCAAAATATTAATAAAAATATAAATAAATATTGCCTAAAAACATGTATAAATATGGAAATATCAATAATATGGATTATTAATTTATTATGAGAATAATATATTAAGGTAAAATCATATTCATTAATTAATATGTTGGTCAAGAATTAATTTAGAATTAATTTAGTGATCAAAAGATATTAATTAAACTTAGGGGACTGGAATTGCAATTATAAGATAATTGAATTATGGGCTATGGATCATAGGAAAGGAGGTGGACGAAATCAAGAGGGGAAGCCCACTTGAAATCGTCCATGAAGCCTTATTCTGGAAGGATCTATTGGACAGCTTAAGGCCTAAGCTATCCAATTAGGGTTTTAACTGAAACCCTAATAGGAAACTTATATAAAGAACCCTAGGGCTTAGAATTTCGGCTACCCTTGCTTCCCAGAGATCACAGAGCTGAAATTAAGCCTCCATATCCTCTCTCCAAGATCATTCAACTCGCTTTGGTGTTTGTAAGCCATTAGAGGTATTACACTTGTGATACTAAGCTCTAGAAGTTGAAGATTCCTGCTACTTGGAAAAGGTAATCATCTAAATCTGATTTTAGTTGTTAGCTTCAAATCTTATATGCTAGATCTAGGGTTTATAACTTTGGATGATTTGCATGTACAATAGAGAAACCTAGATCCAAAGTTTTAGGGTTTTGTATGCGCACATAGGATTGTTCTTATGCTCAAAACCCATCATCTCTCTCTTCCGCAGAAGCAGAATACATATCTATGCGACGAGTTTGTGTTGAGTTAGCTTGTCTCTCAAGATTGCTACATGAGTTTCAAGTTTCAAACATAACTCTAATTCCTCTTAAATGGGATAACATGGCTGCTATCTATATTGACACAAATCCAGTCTTCCACGAAAGGACCAAACATATAGAATTAGACTGCCATTTTGTTCGAGAAAAGCTGCAAGAGGGATTGATTTCACTCATAATTGTTTCAACTCAATGTCAAAAAGCAGATATTTTGACCAAAAATCTCTCCTCAACACAACATCAACTTGCAATTTCCATGTTGCATCTCAATCCTTTCCCTCCAGCTTGAGAGGGGGGGTGTTAGCTCTAGTTATTTCAGTTAGACAGTTAGAGGGGTATATTAGTCTTTTATTTGAAAGTTTGTTAAATAGTTGTTAGTCTTAAATGATTGTTAAGCTTTATATATATATATATATATATATATATATATATATATATATATATATATATATATATATATATATATATATATATATATCAAGGTTGTAAAAATCGCTCGACGGTAGCCTGACGGTCGACTGGTGTTAAGGGATTAATCGTTCTTGGCGGGGATTAATCGGGGACCATAGATTATTAATAAAATATTAAAATTAATTAAATATTAATATATCTTAAGAAAAACAAGTACTTCAAAATTAGAAAATAAGAAAAATTGTAATTTGGAAATTTGGAAATACGAAAATATGAATATTTTGGTATAATATTTGAAATTTTGAAAATTTGAAAATTTTGTAGTAAAAAAAAAGTTGGTGTTTTGAATTTTTTTTTTTAATTTTTTTGACATTTTTTGACTTTTTTTTGTCTTTTTTCGACTTTTTTGACTTTTGTTGACCGATTAATCCCGCCAAGCCCGATTAATCCTAAATTTCCGATTAATGCCCTAATCCTCGACGGTTGGAGAACGCCAAATGATTAATCCACGATTAATCGCCGATTAATCCCGATTTCTGCAACCATGATATATATATATATATATATATATATATATATATATATATATATATATATATATATATATATATATATATATATATATATATATATATATATATATGTATGTATTTTGAAGTTTATACTCTCTGATCAATGAAATAAGTTTACACAGAATCACTTTAATCTCTCTTAATATTCATCACAACATCTAGTGTAGCACCCGATTCCTGGTACGTATTTAAATTCAAGAAATGTTTCAATTTACTCTGGGACTCGGCGAGTTGGAGGCCCAACTCGTCGAGTAGACTCGACTATTGATCGGGGGCTTAAGTGACCTACTCGACGAGTCGGAAGACCGACTCGACGAGTAGGAGCTGTCTGGACAAAACCCTAATATTTAGTGTTTGCACCCTATTTAAACACTTTATCTCGTTCCAAACCAGCCTCCATCACCCTCCCAACTCAGAGAAACCCTAGATTGAAACCCTAAACCCTTTTTGAGTGATTTTGAGCTTGTTGTGCCTTCTTGTGCAAGATAAAAGGTTGAAGAGAAGAAGAAGGAGCTTGGGATTTCAGAAGGAGCAAGGAGATCCAGAGGTTTTGCTTCATTTCCTGTTTATAGAAGGTAAAAAGTCCAGACCTTGCTTCTTCTTTCATTAGATACTCTTTTGGAGTAACTTAGGGCTTTCGGAAGCCATATTGGAGCCATACTTGGATGCAACCACGATTTTGGGATAAGAACTTCAGATTTGGAGCCATTGAGGGTTCCCATGGCATAAAGGTGCCAACTTTATGGCCATGGGAGACCCATGCATCATATAAACCCCTTTTTATGGCTTTTTGAGCCAAAGGCCCCATGCATGTACATCAAGTTTGAAGCTTCACGTATAAAATGGGCCCTAGGAGGCCAGATCTATGGCTTTGACGTGTTAAGACCCATTATAATCGACTGTATAGTTTTGGACAAAGAGGGACTCGGCGAGTCGGGACGCTTTTTCCCCCGAAACAACTTCTGGAAATGGTTTTGGTTGAGTGGATGGAACACTCAGCCTGCTAGGGGTTTGTTTTGGGACTGGAAATCATAGGACTCGGCGAGTGTATGAATAGACTCGGCGAGTTCAAGGCAATCTCCCAACTCATGAAGACGGACTCGACGAGTTGTTCATAGAACTCGGCGAGTCATAGACTGGACACATTCATAAGATGAAGATGAACTCGACGAGTTCAAGGATGAACTCGGCGAGTCGGTTGAAGATGGTCCCGATGCTATAGTTGAAGGTGAACTCGTCGAGTTCTTGCTAGACTCGACGAGTAGAGTCGGGGGTTGTATCATTTTGAAAGGATAGGGACTCGACGAGTTGGTGGACCAACTTGGCGAGTCAAGTCAACTGGATGTTGACTGTGACCAGGGTTTGACCTTGACTTTGACTTGGATTTGGATTGACCCTTGTAAGGGTTATGAGTATGCAATAGTAATTGGAAAAGGTTGTTGTGTAGGGATTGGGGAGAAGAGGCGAGTCGATTCCCGTGTCGAGGACCGTGCAGATACTACACGACATCGAGGTGAGTTACCTTCCAGTAATGGTAGGTCTACGGCCACAATGTCGGCCCACTAGTAGGAGTTGTATGTTAGGTGATTGTCTTTGTGATATTCATCTAGGTTTGCTACTACCTGATATGTTTATGTGCTAGCATGATATGCTATATGTGATAGTGGTAATAGGGAGGGAATAGTCCCCAAGTTCGGTTGTTAGGACCGAAGGGTAGGTCGGACACCCCAGATATGCCTGTCAGTATGATATGTTAGGATATATGTGGTAGTAGTAGCAGGGGGCGAGATAGTCCCCAGGGTTCAGTTGTTAGGACCGACAGGTAGGTCAGCACCCCAGAATGGCTTGACATGGGTAAGTCAGCACCCCAGAATGGCTTGACATGGATAGGTCAGCACTCCAGAACTGCTTGACAGGGTAGGTCGGCACCCCAGAATGGCCGGACCTGGTAGGTCGGGCACCCCAGAATTGCCCGACAATATGTTTTGTTATGAGATTGTATGGTATGTGGTATGATGGGGGAACTCACTAAGTTTCGTGCTTACAGTTTTCAGTTTTGTTTCAGGTACCTCTTTAGCGAAGGGGAATGAGCCGGCGCAGTAGCGGCACATCACACACACACATAGGATTTCCGCACTATGAGATTTCTTAGGATTGTACTCTGACATTGTTACTATTTTTACGATATGATTTTGAGACATGAGATTATGGTTTTATGAAATGATATGACTCAATTATGTTTTCTTATAAATGTTTTCCAAATTGTTATATCAAAAATGAAATTTTTGGTCTTGAAATTTGGGATATTACATCTAGTATTGAAATCGCTCAAATTCAAAGATAAGAATAAACCCAGGAGGCATTTGAAATAATCAGGATCATGTCTGAAAACCTTAAAAGAAAGATGTGGTGTTGAAATCATGATAAAAATAGAGATAATCAGAGTAAATTCATGTCTAGAAGACCCAAACATTAGTGCCTTTCTCTTTCTCAATTCACTAATTTATTCTCATGATCGAACATCGTTAGCACTTAGCAGCTTCTTATTTGTGTATGAAAAGGGCCTGACTCGGCTAGAAGGTTAAACACAAACACACACAGCCGGTGGTCCAGTGACGAGAGTGGCGGCGGATTCCAGCGAGAGAAGGGAGGAACGACAACGAGGGTGTCGATGATGAGAGAGTAGATGAGGTTAGGTACTTTTAAGAGTAAATTACACAAATCGTCCCTCGTGTAAGTGTCAAAAGATACGTTTAGTCCTTATTTTCAAAAATTAACTCACACCTTCCCTCGTTTGTTTAAAACTTTCATGTTCCCTTTTGTGGGAGAAGTCTCTTAGTACGGGATAGAAATGACAGCTGCTGTGGGAGTAAGCATAAACAAGCAAAAACGACAATGGAAAGAGTAAAAAAAAAGAGTGGAAGTTGCCCCTCCTAGGGTTCCAATTTTAGTTTTAGGTTACATTGGAATCTCTTACTAGTCCATTTCTAATCCCTTTTAGCCAGTTTCTCAATACTCTTCCTGGTGGACCCAAATCAAGCTTCATCCACGTAACCTTAAGCGGGATAGGTGGGAGTAGAGACAGTGGACCGAATTGACCTATGTTCCGTCCCTACCAGATATGAATGACCATATTACTCTTTTCTATTTCGTTTTTCATTTATTTTGTATTCATTTGTTATTTATAATTATTTATTGATTTGTTTATTAATAATAAAAATATTTACTGCCTTCATAAAAAATGGGAATGATCCCCAAGCACAGGTAGTTAAGCACGTTCGTAAGTTCTCCCTTTTTCTTAAGTAAGCATCTTATTCAACATCACCACCCACACCGGCGACCTGCATCTCTGCCGACTCCGGTACTCCCCCGACTCCAAGAAATCTCCGACCACTCCAAGAAATCTCCGGCAACACCATCAAACCCTCTCTCTCTCTCTCTCTCTCTCTCTCTCCCCAAGAAATCTGGTGCACCTGGACAGAAAGAAGAATAGATCGGTATACTTGGACATAAAAGACAATCGAAGAGGGGAAGGAGATGGTAACAGAAGGGGATGGGTAGACCCCAAACCCTAAATCGTCTTCGACATCTGAAGAGTCTAAATTGAAACGCTAGATCGACGACATATCCCCTCATCTTTTCCAATATGCATCTGGAAGAGTCATAGTCACCGAAAACCCCTCTTAACCGTATCCATCTCTATGTAGAACTCTCCAGAAACCACCTATCCCCCTCTGCGATGCCATTGATCTGGACTTTCCTCCTCTCCCTTTCTGAGTACATCTCTATCGATGACTTAGATTCAAAGAACGATGACGACCTACGTGACAGATCCAGTGAAGCTTTTGATGGCAATAGTGATGGATATTTAGATGGTTTCTTTAGAGGTTTAGACAAAGACGTGAAATGGTGGTAGGTGACGGCGACATACCGGAGGAAGTGAAGATGTTTCCGGTTCAGATATCTGGCGGTGGTGATGCCTATTTCCGATGATTTCATAGAGAAAAAGAGAGATAAACAGACAAAGAAACATTACGTGAACAACGAGGACATATTTCTTTTGTTTTTTAAAATTAATAATAATAATAATAACATTAAATAACATTAAATTAATTGAAAAAAAATTACACAAAGTCATTATTGTCGTATCAGATCTAGCATGGATTAAAATCGAAACAAATCAGGAACAAAGCCTCCAAGTTTTAAACAAATGAGGAACGGTCCGAATTAATTTTTGAAAATAAGGACTGAAACATGTCTTTTGGCATTTGAACAAGGGAGATTCGTGTAATTTACTCTAATTTAAAGATCCTTTTTTTAGGTCGGGTAGGAGGAATTAATTAATCTAACCATTTTTAATGTGTAGTTGAAAAAAATAACTTTTTTTTTGGCAAAAGTAACCACTTTGTCCGGAATGGGGTATTCCGGACCAAGAAAAAACATTTTTTTTACTAATTCCGTAATGACATTCCAGATTCTGGACTAAAATTTCGGATTTTGGAAAGAAAAAAAAACCTCTGGAAGAACAAATCCGAATCCGAAGAATAATTCCGGAATTTCGAGAAAAAAATTCGTTTTTTTACTTAAATTTAACAAAAAGTTAAAAAAAACATATTAATGTGAACTATATACGATATTAGTGCATAAAATTAGATATTTTATTAAGAAACGATGACATTAAACATTTTGAAATGTAGTATGTGAAATAACAAAATAAAATAAAAAATTTATTTGAAAATTAAAAAAAAAAAAACTCCGGAATATGAACAGTATTTCGGAATTAAGCATTTTAAAGAAAGTGATTATTTTTAAAACTGAAAAAATATGGTTATTTTTCTTTGAAAACCTCATTTATAATGGTTAGGTTACGCAATTTCCCTTTTTTTGTATCGTGTTTGCTTTAAATAAAAAGTAAATTAGATTTTAGTCCCCATGGTTAAGTCCTTTTAAAGATCCTATGAAGGTTTTTTTTAGTTTTAACATTCATCAGCCAAACAAAAGTTCTTTGTCATGTTTTCGATTCTTAGACTGTTAGACTTAACGAATCATTCATTTAATTGATGAAAAAGACTATTTTGCCTTTTGTCTTTTTGTTCTTTTTCATCCACTTACCATGTTCAAGAACACTAAAATATCTAAACCATAAATCTTAAAGGCTTTAACATCTAAACCAAAAATCTACGAATTAATAATCATTATCACTATAAAAAAAGTTGCAACATAAAGTTTAGACGTTTCAACCTTATTTTTAATAAATACCATTTTATCATCAAGTACGTTATAATGTCAATGGGGTATTATGCGTCTATTGTGTAAGTTACGGATTTTTGGAGTTGACAGAATGATAAAACGTACATAAGTTATGGCAGAAACTTTTAAGTACATTACTATTATAAATTGATAATGTTGGTGTAAGTGGGATATCATTTGCACCTTTGATTTGAGAGAAAAGATTAAGCTGTAAGTTTTATAATTATTATAATTATTTGAATTTTTCTAATACAAAGTAACAACTAGGTAAAAGTATGTAAACCAAATTACACTCGTAGTGGTTTCTTTAAGTTCGACCAAGAGATAGGATGGGGGCAAGGGGGTATTTGTTGCTTTCAAAGGGAGGAGTAAGAAATTTTGAAAGAAATTGATTTTTAGGGTGCGTTTGATGAAGGTAAGAAATTCTAACACCCCTCACTATAGCCTCATTTAAAATTACATTATACTTTGAAACAATTTTTTTTTCATAACTTCAACAAGAAATATCAAATAATGTAAAACATCTTCAATATTTGGTCGGTTTGTCAATAATAACGCCAAAAGTAAGTATATTATTAACTTTTAGATCAACACACCCTTGTTTTCACTCTCACTCATTGATTACAATCTAAACCGCAAAACCTTCTAGAATTGTCTTCTTGTTCTTTACTTCATTTCTACAAAGAATATATAATACTTGTGTCTATATCGAAGAATAAAAGTTTCATGTTGCATTCCTTCTTTCATCCAATGCCTATTTCAGAAAAAAAAAGAAGAAGAGAAATGTGTTAAATAAATTTCCCTTTTTGGAAACTCAATTAGAACCATATAGAAATTGTCAAAATTGGGCAAAATTTTGAGAATGATAAGGACTTGAAAGATACCTTTCTTTGGAACATTCTCATTGTGAGCACCAATGTATCTCGCATTCTGAAAAATGAAAGAGTTAAATACAAGAAATAGCAATGTACTTTTATTGATTAATGTATTATAACATTTTACTTTCATTTCTTCCTATTATAGTTTTGTACTTTGAAAAAATATACTCAATATAGCTATGTCATCTAAATACAAAGCACTTTTCACTGCTATAATTAAATAGATTTCTCAAAGTACAATACCGTAATAAGGAAAAAAAAGTACAATGTTATATTCGGGTAGATTTTTAAAAGTACAATACTTAATAAGATATAAGCTGAAAGTATAACACTATAATAAAAAGAAATGAAAGTAGGATGTGATAATATAAAAATAAATGTAAGTATGTTATTATTTCTTGCAGTTAGCCCCAAAAAATACAATAGAATGATATCTTGTTGACAACAAAAAGATTGGTCCAATAACCAAATCACCCAACAAATCATTGAATTTAGAAAGACCAAGTATTAAAGTTGTAGCGAAAGGTAGTACAGTTTGACTTTTGAGGTCAAAATGTATGTAACAATACTTCCAAATTCAAATTTTGACATGCATCTGTCACAAACTTGCATCAACATATTTTTTATTTGTAGTAGTTGTCATAAGGATTAGTGTAGACATCAATTCTGCCTTGAAACTATAAAAAATGACATCAATTTTGAATCTGAAAAGAAGTTTGTTTGACCTGAAAAGTCAAAGAGTACTATCTCTTTGTAATATGTAAAAAAACTAACTCACTAAGTAAATAAGAACAAGAGGTAAATATTTTACCGAGCATCCTGGAAAGTATTAAAAGGATGTGAAGAACCATCCGAATATGTCAACACAAATTGCGTAGGAAGACCTGAAGGGATCTTTATCTACAAAATCATTATAAGAAAGAGATGACCATTATCAAAATTATAAAGAAGCTTTTTAAGGATTTTTTCGATGATAATGGATGACAGGGGCATTTACGTCCTTTGCATAAACAAGAAATTAAGATTGAGTCTCGGTCCCCTTTTTTCCATCTTTTTGGGTGGGACAAAAATGTGCAATTTTTAATTTGCTTCAATCACAAGTTTTTAAATTTAATACTCCATCTTTCCCATGAGAAGTGCAACAATCTCTATTTTTAGAAACTTTCCAAAAAGTGACAAAAAATCAAGATTCCCTAGTTTTTTCATTGTTGAAGGGTATTTTAGTCATTCGACTAATAATTAAGTAGGTATCCAAAAATTCAATTATTAAATTTATAAATGTATTTTTTTCAACAAGTTAAAATTTTAAATGCCATCAAAATCGCTTATTCAATTTCCCTTCAAGAAAGGATGATTTGCTTGCAAGTTGCAATAGAAACCAAATATATTTAGGAAGTCGATATTAAAATACATCCCTAAATTTATATGCAATCAAACTCATATTCATGTCTATATAAAAAAAAGAAAATTTAAATATCCTCCTACACATCTTAAATTGTGACATGTGTCAGACAAATGTATTAAAATATTATTATTTTAATTAAATATGACACATGTCATCATTTAAGATGGGTAGGAGGATATGTAGACAGAAATTGTAGGAGGATATTTAATTTCTCATAAAAAAAATGAATGTTTTATTTCACATACCGATACATCATTGGTATATTCCCCTTGGATGAAAATTTCTTGTGTCCGATTGATCTTTACTTGGTAGTTTGATCGCCTTAAAGTGAAAGTTGTTTGCTCCCGATTCTCGGAAGAATCCATCTGCAAAAAACAGCCTCAAGTTTTATGAGCCTTAACAAAAATTTCTAAGGGTAAACTGGTCATATCATTCCAATTTCGCAAGTCAGAAACTCAGAATTCTGGTTCAAAAAGTATATGGATAAATGATTTACAAAAAGTACTTAAGAAAACAAGGTTAGGAAAAATATTAAGGGTTAAATGCAAAAAATACTTTCATTTCTTCCTAACAAAACATTGTAGTTTGAAAAAATTACCAATTATAGCAATGCAATAAATATACAAAACATTTTTCAATGCTAAAATTGGGTAGATTTTAGAAAGTATAATCCCCTAATGAGAAAAAAAATGGAAATAGAATGCTATGATTGTGTCGAATTTTTGACGTACAATAAAACTCCTTGATAAAAAAAAATGTGAAAGTACAATATTGTAATGGAAATAAATGAAAGCAGGAATTTAGATATTATGATAACACAAATAAATAAAAGCACGTTATTTCTTGAATTAAGTCCAAAACTAAAATGAGGGCAAATTTGTAAAAAGTGAGGGGTTAATGTCAATAAGAAAAAAGAAAATTAATTTACCAGAAGCAAAATACTAAATGATGCTAGACCAGCTGCCATATATTTGTCTATTTCTTCTTGCATTTCTGGATCTGTGAATTATCATATTTCAAAAGATTAAAAAATCACATTTTAATAAATTATTCATGAAAATTACCAATTTAACCTTGTTAACAAGGTGAACTTACCACAGATTATCTTGTTTTGCTCATTGGCAAAAAGTCGGACTATTTCCCCCTGACAACAACAAAGTTTCTCAAAATTTTAGATTATCATATTGAAAATATAGTTTTTTAATAATATGTATTGTATTATTATTTATAAAAATTAAAACCGAATCAGCAAAAATGTATTGGGGCTCAAGGTCAACCCAAAACTCCAAAATAAAAAAGTACGATTGTATTAAAATATAAAGAATTAACAACTTAAATTACCATATCACATATATAACGCTGTATGTTGATTAAAATATCTAATTAAAAAGAAAACTTGATGATTATATCAACTTAATAGAAGGTTACTTTTTCATTTAGTTTTGTGCCATTGAAAATAATTTATTCTTCTTTAACTATTTTATATCATATTATATATCTAGCTAAAATTTTAAAAGTTGGTACAGATTTTGAATTTAAAAATTATAGATTTGAATATTTTTTTTACCTGACGACCATGATCATCCATTGGTATGCATTCAACAGCAATAAGTTTATCAACATCATCAGCTGTAACCACATACTCTGGACTTGTGGCTCCTGAGAATTTGGAATGAATTACCTTTTTACCCTTTAAGAAAAAGGATTAAATGCAAGAAACAGAAATGTAATTTCATTGTTTCGTATGATAGCATCCTACTTTCATTTGTTTCTATTAAAATTTGAAACATTGTACTTTAAAATTTGTAATGAATTATAACAATGTCATACATATACAACGCGATTTTCAAAGCTACAATTGGGTAGACTTTTCTATGTACAATGTTGTAATGGAAAAGTAAGATACTATAATACATGAGAATTGAGCAATGAATTACCAATCATGCGTCAATGGGTGTGCATTAGAAATTTCGTACACTTTTAAAAAAGGGTTAAATGCAATAGCAAAAAAAATTCATTGCTATAATTGAGTATATTTTTTAAAGTATAATATCTTAATAAGAAAATAATTGAAAGTACAATGCTACACTTGCATAGATTCTTCGAAGTACAATAATGTAATAGAATAATATTAATGTACGATTCTAAAATACACAGAAATGGCAAAATAAATGCAAATACGTTGCTATTTCATGCATTTAGCCTTTAGGAAAACACACACTTAGTGTCATAAATATGAATAATACATATATGGATCCATCTCTCCTATTTTTCCTTTACTATTTTTTGCATTTAGTCAAATAAAATTATTTTTATATACTTACCCTCAATGTACTCCAAAGTAACATCTCGATGGTAATGAACCCACTGAAATACATGCAAATACATTATAAATATATACAAATATCAATCTCATCGTGGTTAATGTTATATTTTATATGCAAATTCTTGAAACTTATATACCTGAAACATGCATTGTGAGGTCCCATGCAATGGAAATCCACACACTAGAAGTTTACCTCCAGGTTTAGCATCCCCAATTATTTGGAACTCTTTTATTCCCGGGCTATCTTCTATTGAAAAACATACATATAGTAATTTCATCAAGGTTTTAATGCAAGAAATAGCAATGCACTTTCATTGATATGTTTATTATAGCATCATATTTTCAATTCTTCCTATTATAGCAATGTGGTTTAAAAAATACATCCAACTATAGCAATGTCATCCAACTTCAAAGCAATTCTCACTGCTAGAATAAGAAAAAAAAAAGAACATAAAGGTACAATGCCATAAATTTGGTAAATTTTCCTAAGTACAATACCTTAATATGAAAACTTTGAAATCACAATGTTGTATTGGAAAGAATGAATTTAGGATGTTGTAATACACAAATATATGAAAGTACATTGCTATTTTAAATATCTTGCATTTAATGCTTTCATAATTGTGTTTGTTACCTTCTAAGTATGAATTACCCCCATCATTAGATCTATCACTATTCACCCTATTAGAGAACAAAAAGAGATTTTTCATTACAGAAAAAAATACTTTGGAAGTACGATGCATCAAGTTATTCTTTTCTCTATGGTCTCTTTCAGCTTGTGAAAATCGTTGCTGACCCTGCAAGAAAAATAAATAAATAAATATTTTCTGCATAAAACTATAAATGAAATGATTGCAACTTAATGCCAAAAGAACTTCTCATGGCTATTAATCATAAGATAGGGGGAGATGATAGTATAAGTTTAAACATAATCATGCCTAAACAAGCTAAAAGAGTAGCAAGTTAGAGCGAAGAATCCAAAATGCAAAAAAATGGCAACCTACTTTCATATGTGTATCATAGCATCATAATTTTATTTCTTTCTCTTACAAACTGTACTTCTAATCTTTTTATAATTGAGGCATTGTACAATGAAATCTAAAAAATTACAACATTGTACTTTTAAAATTTCTTACGACAAATCTTTAACCTAATTTTCCAAGAACAATAACTTACGATTATACTGAACAATGCCTCAATGGCCATTCATTACATCATTGTACTTCAAAATTCTACAAAATTATAACATTGTAATTTCACATTGTTTTCTTAGAAAAGATCTTCAACCTAATTTCCAGGGAACAATAACTTACGATTTGAAATTCCAACGAGATTTGTAGTTGTTTGATAACCACTGCCATAGTTGGACGTTGTTTCCGATCTATATTGAGGCACTGAT
The DNA here is from genome assembly GCF_052849685.1 of Lactuca virosa. Lineage (NCBI taxonomy): Eukaryota > Viridiplantae > Streptophyta > Magnoliopsida > Asterales > Asteraceae > Lactuca > Lactuca virosa. The sequence continues at coordinate 168,741,386 of NC_136426.1, read as the reverse complement.
AAGCAATTTTTGTGAATGTTTGCAATGAATTTGGTTTTGCTTGTTTCCGTATTTCAGGAAAAATGATTTCATCTATCTTTCTGTCTTTATAACGATGTTTGGCCAAGTGAGATAAGAACTTACGTTCGTCATCATATTTTCTAATCATTGCTGGCCTTCCACATAACACTTCAAATAGTATCACACCAAAAGAATACACATCAGATTCTTTTGTAAGTACCCCGGTTGATACATATAATGGATCAACATACCCTAATGTTCCAGCAGCATTGGTGACAAGAAAAGTAAACGCCTGGTTTGTGGGGCCTATTTTAGACAACCCAAAATCAGAAATCTTTGCATTCCAATTCTCATCCAACAAAACATTTGAGCTCTTTATGTCGCGATGTAGCACCCTGTGCCCCTCTCCTACATCATTATGCAGGTAATTTAGTCCACGAGCAGCACCAAGACATATATGAACCCTTTGCGCCCATGTAAGATCAGTGGTCAAATGATTATCGAGGCTTCCATGAATCTCATGCCCATACACAATGATCTTTTCATCACCTTCATCACAGAATCCAACAAGAGAGACGAGATTCTCATGTTTGTAACTTGAGAGCATCACGATCTCCGTCAAGAACTCTTTTTGTCCCTGCCCGCACTTCACATCTAACCTTTTTACAGCGACGGTGGTGGATGGCCAGGTGGAAGAGGCGGGGACGACTGGGAGTTGACCCTTGTACACCCTCCCAAATGCACCCTGACCGATGACATTACTGTCGGAAAAGTTTTCTGTGGCTAATTTGATGGCTTCAAGTGGAATTTTAAGGTGGTTGAGTTCTTGAATAAGAGACATATAAGATATTATTAAATATTGAAAAGATGATTGGAGTGTTGAGGCGCAGATAAGCAAGAACAGAACAGCAGGAAAGATATTTGTTGAATATGTAAATGATTTTCTTTTGAGACATTCAGACCTCTGCATTGACGAATAGAGTCGGTTGACGTTAACCAAAACATTTAAGAAAAATAAAAGCCTCGAAAAGACCGTCCAAGTTCCAATCACATCGTCCCACACGGAACACAAGTCGGCCTTCAATTTTTTTTTTTTTTCTAAATATCTAACTAATATTTATAAAGAGAATTAAAATTATTAAAATGTCTCCTATCAACCCAATAAAATCAAAACTCACCCTTCTTCCATCTCATTTTTATTTTAAATAATAAAATTAAAATATTATATATATATATACTAGGTTAAAACCCGTGGAAACTACGGGAGGTAAGTTAGAAATTTTATATAGTACAAAATAGTTAATAAATATAAAAAAGCATTTGATTGTGGATGGTAAATAAGTACAACTTTATTTGATTTTAAAAAATAAACATAAAACTTCAACATAAATTTTGAAATACTTCCTTGAACACAACATTGGAAGTTTTATTAGTCAAATTACCATCCTTATCTAAAATCAATAACTTCAGTCATTCTCTACTCTTTACTCTTGATAAAGCAACGTATAACTGACCGTGTGAGAAAACCGGTTCTCACAAAAACAACCCAACCCTTTTTAACGATTGACCCTGACTTTTATTTATGGTCATAGCAAAACAAACCACTAGGGGAAATTGTCTCCTTTTGAACTTATATGGAATTTTGTTGTCTGAAGGTGTTAAAGACAACCTTGAAATAAAAACTCGATGCCCAATGTTACTTCCAGTTAAGACCACTATTTCTATGACGCGATTACCCAATGATACGACCTGAAGTCTAGTACCATTACATAACCCATTTTTCTGATCGATATTTCTTAGTAACATAACCGGAACACCGACCTTTAAAATCAACTTATGGTTTGGCAAACCGAAGATTTTAAGTCCATTTAGAACATCAGGTGAATATAAACTCTCATCAAACTGATTGTGAATAAACTCTGTTTGGCAGATGCTATCTGAACTGAGGTATTCTTTTTCTTCTCCAGGAAACAATGAAAGCAGACGATCATTTATTTCTTGAACAACTTCATTTTTCGGTGCAAGTATTGATCTTTCTTCAAAATATTTAGGATCGTTCAAGTTGTCAAGAAGTGATGGATATACAAACTCAATTAATGAACCTATAGGATCAGAATATTGAGTAATAAGAAGATCTTCAGGAATACGAATAACTGCATCACCATCATTAGAACCACCAGCATTTCCCTCTCCTATACCCAAGAGCCAATTTGCAAATAACCTTGTTTGTTGTATTTCAGACGGATCTTTTCCAACAGTCAACCTCATGTTCTTCGTTAATTTTAAAACTTTGCAATTTGTCCATATATATGAAGAACTTAACGACGCGTTGACAATTTCTTGTCTGCTACCATTAGAAACAACTGGTAGAATCTGTCTAAAATCACCTCCAAATACGATTACTTTACCTCCAAACGGGATATGTGAGTTCCTAACGTTACCAAAACTTAAAACATCTCTTAAAGTGCGATCCAATGCTTCAAATGCATGCTTATGAACCATCGGCGCTTCATCCCAAATAATCAGCGATGTTTGTTTTAGTAATTTGGAGGCATCACTGTCTCGATTTATAGAACAAATTGAATTTTCAGTAAGATTTAATGGAATACCAAAGCGAGAGTGTGTTGTTCTACCTCCGGTTAGTAACAAAGAAGCAATACCACTTGAAGCAACAGTCAAAACAATTTGACCTTTAGATCTGATAGCTGTTGATAAAGTCTTCCAAAGAAAGGTTTTGCCTGTTCCACCATAACCATAAACAAAAAACACACCTCCTTTATTATCTTCAATTGCTGCCATGACATCCTCAAAAACACCTCGTTGTTCATTTGTTAATGAAACAATCAGTGTTTGAAATTCGTTTTGAAGACTTGTGATGTCATAAGATAACTCCTTAGCAATCAAACGATTATTAGAAGAAGATACACAATCAAAATCTGGGTAAGGCATGCCTTTGAAGTTCTTGAGGGTGGAATTGTTACGAAGTAGAAATGATCCAATCTCAAACAAAGTCAAGTTCTTCAATTGATGATCAGTAAGGGATAAATCTGTAGAATGGTAAATATAAACTTAGAAAAAAAAATACAAATATATCGTTTATATAAAAAAGGTTAAATTCATTAAAGCTAAGTATTATACCAGGAGACTTTAACCGGCGTCGTTGATTGTAAAGAATTCCGTCTGAAAGGTATTCCCATGTATTTTCCCAAACAAATATTGGTCTTCCCAAACTATCAAAGATCAACATCATTGAAAATAATGACCGTAGGTAATAACCAGTAGCCGAATGGCTTGCTTCTTTAATAGCTTCAATATACTCTTTATCATCGTCTAGAAGCCCTAAAGTGTAACATGCATCTCTAAAAGTAGGACATATTTCTCGATTTACTGTTCGGATATCTTCAAAAGATGTTGGACCTCTGACCTTGTTTAAAAGAATTCTTAAGAAATATGCTTCACCAAGTTTAGGTGAAACAGCATGAATTCTCCCAATTGAAAATCCTATTTCCCTTGGTTCCCATTTCCGTGAATTAGCTTTCCACACAAACTTTGTAGGGAATTCAACATAAGTAAGATCTCGGGCTTGTTTATAGATCTTGTTACACTCAAGCCAAGATGTGAACATTGAAGATGCAACTGACGGTTTGTCAAGGATATTGTCGATATCATCATCTGGATCATAAATAACTTGTTGTTGATCAGGAAGATGAAAACGAAGCCTAACCACAGAAGGATACCTATAATGAATATCATAACCAAAAATTCTCCATGATGCTTCACATGCAGATATATATCTACAATCATAATACTCTTTGATTTCATCTACTGAATTATCAGTAACACTTTCATTTTTCGATTTTATGACAGCAAGTGTAGCCCTGTCAGGACCTTTATTGATATATTTGAATAAATACTTTACAGAACCAGCTTGATTGCACCACTCGACATTAATGTGTCCTTGATATCTTTTCAAAAGGTCTTTGTTATAAGCAACAACATGTCTGTTATCTAATTTGACACCAGACTTTTCAACAAAAGATCCGTCATTTCGTCTCCTATATATCGGAAAACCGTCTTCATCGGCTGAAGTTTCATTGGAGAATTTTTTCGGAAAGTTTTTTGAACACTTATTATCAACCATGCATGGGCATTTCACATTTTCAGCACCACAAGGACCATTCATCATGAACTCGCTCACAAGTGAATACAAATCAGTATCTTCATTAATGTTTGGAAGCTCGGCCGAAATATACTTATCAATTTGTTCAACAGTACGGAGTTTGTCATCGGAGTGCAAAAAGAGACATATATGACTATGAGGCAGGCCGCGCTTTTGAAACTCGATTGTATAAACAACTATAAATTTTTTTAAGGAAAGTAAAAAAAATAATAAAAAACGTCAGTAATGTAAATAGATAAAAAAAAGATAAATAATAAATGAAATGTAATAATTTTGTTAGGTATGATAGTATTTATACCATAAATATGAAGATGGTAAAATTGAAATTTTAAAATCAGACATACCTCCTTGAACTTTTCCGAATAATTTTTTCTCTCGCAAGTCTTTAATCATTGCATCAAGCTTTATTTTAAATATCCTACACAGAATATATGGCCTGTCTTCAGGTTTGAGATTTGTGTCTTTAAGAAACCTTTTGATTTCAGGCCATTTTGGATTGCATGTTATAGTTATAAAAAAATCTGGATATCCAAACCATTTACAAAGGGATATAACATCCAAATAGTTCTGCTGCATGTAACGTGCACCACCAGTAAAAGAAGAAGGTAAGATAACACGTTGTCCAGTGTTGGAAAAAGTTTTCTTCCCCTGATCTTGTACATTTCGAAGATGTTCGTAGGATGCACATCTAAGATTTTTTTGTTTTTTCCAGTACGAAAAAAAGTCTCTCGCTTTCGATCATTGTATAAGCATCAACCAAAAACTGTTGGAAAAGCCTTTTTGAATTAAGAATTAATGAGAAGCTATTAATCCTATTTTGAATTTTGTAAGCAAAAAATTCTCTCATTGTACAGTTAGGGCGCTTGCTGCTGCTTGAACTTGTTAGACCTCGATGAAGGATGTCTACTCTATACCCATCATCACCATATGGAAAGAGTAGTGGATACTGAAGAGCGAGATAAGAAGGATGTAATTCACTAATACGTTGAAGAGAACTCGATGAATTTTGTACAATGATATCTCTATTTTGAAAAGAATCATCAATGTCTCCAACAATTAGAGCAACAACTTCAGATGTAGACGATAAATTATATGTCCTTCCATCTTGTATCCTTTTTCCAATAAGGCGTAACTTAAGGTCAATGTGAGGATTGTCGTGGAAACAATCTCTCACCATCCTATAAGTCTGAACCAACACATTATTCGAATCCAACATAAGTTTCAAATCATGTATAATCTGAAGATCAACTGAATCACAAGTTGATGTAGATGCATCTTGTTGTCGACTGCAAATAAAATGTAATTTAAATGTTAATAGTTGTAATGAAAAATAATGAAAAAACATAAAATAATTTTGATATGTGTGAATATGTACCCAAAAATTGTTTGCCTATTTGACTCCTCATTATCGGTGTCATATATGTATAACTGAGAGAATTTTGGTTTAGATCCATTTGAGGGTAACAAACTTCCAATTCTATGATAATTTTGACCGCCAAGTCTGAATATGAATGGAGCTTTTCCACTATTAATGGATGCATCAACTTTCCCACCCATTGAGGTAAATGAGAACATTGAATTGTAACGACGAATGTTGTTAATGAAGTATTTGGATTTAGAATCTGTTGAATGAAAAAGATTTAGGTAAGTTGGTGGCGCTTCTTTAGAATCTGGCAACTCAACCTTGCCATGACCACAACATAGTGAAATACTTGTATTCTGTTTATCTTTTCCTCTAATAGATTCAGCTGTCCATAACTTTGCATTACATATTTGACATACAACATTCTGGTCACCATGATCAATGTAATATGTTTAAAAAAAATCAATGTCAAATATAACAATCTATGTAGCTGTAACAATTGCATAAATTTAAGATAATAATTAATTCAAATAACTTTGTTTGTTGTGATGGTTACCTTTTGATACACCTTTAACTATGTTTGCATGGGTATGTTGATCATTAACTTCTCCGTGTATTGTAAAGTCAAACATAGGAATTGCAGATATGTTGGTAGGCTTCCTTTTTAATCTCTGGTTTCGTCTTGTTAAATTATCAGAAGAAGAAGAAGAAGGTTGAATTATAGTCGACGAGTCGATGGATTGCATGCCATTGGAAAAGAAAGATTGATGTCTGCTATTTGATATTGGTGTTTGGATGTTATTATAAGAATTATATATGCCTGTAAAAAATGATAGAAGAATTAGACAGTATAATTTTTGCTAGAAATTTTAAACATTTAATGAATGACAGTAATAATAGGTGGACGAAAATTACTCATACCATTGGAAATGTTAGATAATGGTGTTCTAACATTTCGAATTGAAGAAGGAGATTGTAAGCTTCTTTGTTGATATGAAAACGATTTATAGTTACTTGTATTTTCGTTACCAACATTTTTTGAGCTGTTTGAAGGTCGAAACTGTCCACAAGGAGTGCACATTTCTGTTATACAATATAAACATTTGTTAAAAAATATATAATTATCTATAAGAAATCAAGGTATGAAAAGAAAAAATATATATATTTATAAGAAATGGAAAACGATTACCATGGATGTGCATGTTCAAAACATTAGAATTATATTGACTTTGAAAGATTGATGCGGTAGAGATTCCTTTGGATTTTCTATTATCCAAATATAACTTTCTAATCTTTCTTCTCTCTAGCATAATTATAATACATGTCCATTCGTTCTATAAAACAAAAGTAACGAAACGATAAAAATATTACAATAAAATGTATTCAAAATATAATGGAAAATTAAAAATGTTTCAAGATACTTAAAAAGATTTAAAAAACGTTTTAAGAGATTGATATGTAATTCGTTCATATAATAATCTCGAAAATAGTAAAAGTTGGATAATAGGTTGTAGAAAATGACTCATACCATTGGAAATGTTAGATAATGGTGTTCTAACATTTAGAATTGAAGTAGGAGATTTTAAGCTTCTTTGTTGATGTGAAAACGATTTATAGTTGCTTGTATTTTCGTTACCAACATTTTTTGAGCTCTTTGAAGGTAGCAGCTGTCCAGAAGGATTGCACATTTCTGTTATACAATGTAAACATTTGTTAAAAAAATATGTAATTATTTATAAGAAATGAAGGTATGAAAAATGATTACCATCGACGTGCATGTTCAAAACATCTAAATTATATGGACTTTGAACGGTTGATGCGGTGGAGATTCTTTTCGATTTTCTATTATCCAAATATAACTTTCTAATCTTTCTTCTCTCTCTAGCATAATTATAATACATGTCCATTCGTTCTATAAAACAAAAGTAACAAAGACGATAAAAATATTACAATAAAATGTATTCAAAATATAATGAAAAATTTAAAATGTTTCAAGATACTTAAAAGGATTTATAAATCGTTTTAAGAGATTGATATGTAACTCGTTCGTATAATAATCTTGAAAATAGTAAAAGTTTGATAAAAAACAAAATTGATACTATCACCATTCTGTTTCATGTTTAAAACATGTACGGTTGATGAATACCGAAGGAATGAAGTAGAAAAATAAATTTTGGATTTTTTTTTTATCCAAATATATTTTTCTAAGTTTTCTCTTTTCTTTAGCATGACTATAGTCCATATTGTTCGTTGAATCTGCAAAAAAACAGTATCTAAATGTTAAAAAAGATGATATATATTTGTAAAGATGTTATAAGTATATATGGACAGTTAAATAATCACAATCAAATAAAAATTACATTGGATTATACATATGAAAATTGTATTAATCCGCATAGTTATAAAAAAATAACAAAAAATGTAAATGTGAATGTACATATTACATATATTAAATAGATGCGTATATATGAATACAGATACAAAGCAATTTTAAAACAACATTTACTATTATTTTAAACTTATGTGGCTCACCCAAAACATACCTTGAGAAACAAAACACTCCGGCAGGCAAAGAAGAAAGCAACGACTGCAACGAAGATGTAGAGGGTAGCGACGGCGGCCGATTGTGGAATCGGCGACTCACTGCGTGCTAGGCGAATAAAAGGGTTAGTAATCGAAGACTCGATCTGACTTTTTGTGGTAAAAATTATCAATTTGGTATCAATAATGACTTTTTTTTTCAACCTTATTGGCGATTTTGGTTTTGAAAGAGGAATGAATAGATAGTATAGAAGAAAGATACATGGATGGAGGTCAAAATCTGGATAAAAGGTTTTCAAGAATTAATGGCTCTGATGCTGCAACACGTTTGAAGAAGAGGAATCAAGGTAAAACGTTTTTTTTTTTTTTTTTTTTTTTGCAGAAGTTGCAGAAATAATTGTTTGAATAGATTGCAGATTAGGTGTTTATTAAACTGTTTAGGTGATTGAACTTGAAAATCGAAATTTGAATTTTCATTGTTAATGTGCGTAAATTTCAAAATACAGCATGTGAAATTTTGGTTTTATATTCGATTTCCCGCTTGGTGTTTTATCATGTATTTTGAAATTAACAAAAATTATGCATTTTTAAAATAAGTCAGTGTTCATATGACGGGGGTGTATAAAATGTAATAAAATCAAACGATTATAAATGGGTATAATAGGAATTTTAATTATATGTTTGTTTGTTAGGGTTAGGATGCATCTTTGTTTGCATTAGGTTGAGAAGAAACTATCACAGTATGATAATTTCAGTATACTTTTCTCTAATTTATGTGTTTATGAGCATTTATAAATTTCTACTTATTGTGCTTCAATTAGTTTAATCTCATTACACAAGTTTAAACAAAAACTTTGTAGTTCAAAAAAAAAATTAGAAAAGTCAATGAAATGAGAATAAATATTACAACTTTTATGAATGTAATCTATAATAAGTTTACTTGATATATAAAGATGAACAACAAAATTCAAAAAAAAAATCAATTATATAAAAATTGAGAGCCAAAACAGAAAACAAAAAAGTTAATTAAAGACTAAAGAAAACAAAAAAGTTAATTAAAGACTAAAATACCCCTGGGACGATTTCCATACGTATAACTTTTTCTTGTTAAGATAGCAAATAAGGGTATCTAACACTCAAATTTCAGTTAGATATAACAATATATCGGTATTAGAAAATAAAAAACGATGATTAATATATATGTATTAGATATAACAATATGTCACCCATCTGCCCATTTTGCCCTCTAGAAATAAGGAATGAAACTTTACATTATCGTTTTTTCCAAAAATAATAAAAAAGGAATAAAACCTCTATTTTCTTTAAACTTATTTAAAACATGGACATCATCAGTACCAAAACTGAAAGGCATAAAATACACAAATGAAAGACATAAAATACATTGCATACAATGATAAAATCGATAATTGTAAGAAAGGCATAAAATTTCATAACAAACATTTAGGGACAGAAATATATTCATATCAAAAGAAAATTAAAATAGTAGTGAATTGTATTTTTCAAAATACAATGTCAAAATAGTTACGAAATGATAAAAAAAACAATATTCAATAAAATTAAAAACAAAACCAAACATAAATGTCTTAAAATCCATCGATGCAAAAGAGTAGTGAATTGTACTTTTCAAAGTACAATGTCATAATAACTTCTTCACCAAGTTTGAAGAATTATTAAAAACTTAATGGGTACTTATAAATAAAGCTAAAGCAAGAAATGTTTCAATAAATGTTTGTCTTCTTATTTTTCAACTTTTGGTATCAAAAGCTTGATCCCCTCTCCAGTTCTAGTTGAAAGACGTGGTGCTTTTGTTGATGACGAATTCGAATATTGTTCCACATCATACACTTCTTTAAACTTGCGTGTTAAATTCATCGGAGTACTTTTTACATAATTAGAACTTGTTGGTGTCAAAATATCCCCGGTAGACGGTGTAACATTTTCATCAGAATGTGAAACCCAATCCTTAAAACAAAAAATTAAACCATATTATGAAAAAAATGAAGAAGTAAAATACTTATAATGGCATTATATTAGTGTTAAATTATACCTTGGTAAGTATTTTTTCCTGGGAATTGGAGTCGGATGGTCCATCGTTCAAAGACTCTAAAGTTGCAGGCTATAGATGTGACAATATATGTTTTATATGTGATATATTTGCAAATACTTTAAAATAATAGTAAATGGTGTTTTAAATTTGCATAATAAATTTAAATAATAGTAAATGATAACCTGCAACTGAAGTAGCTTTCTCTCAAAAGTCTCAATTATTTGCTTTTCCTCCGTTACCCTTGAGATTGTGTAGATACTGTTTTGAAATTTCACATTATATTTCGTGACACTCACTTTAAAAGCTAAATGCTTATTTTTCAAAAAATTGAGTTCGGGAGGATATATGCCCAAACTGAATCCAAGCTGAAAAAATGGTAAAAATAACTATTACATTTGGAGTCGAACGGTAAAAATAAATAAATTTGAAAAAGTATTGCTAATGTACCCTAGTATGTTTTTCTGCTAAATCTCTGGTTGAAATTCCCAAGAGCCCATATGCTTCCCGATCAAACATAGTTAAGATTGTAGAAGCAGAATCGTCTTGAACACAAACTGGAATCATGTATCTAAAAAAGAAAGTTATAACAATTTCAAATTGTTAAATTAAAAAGAGAAAAACATAATAATTTTTTTTAAAATTATTTAAAAAAAACCTTGGGATAGGAACTTTAGTAGACTTGTTGCATTCAACATTTGTACACTTGTAAAGTTTCACATCTTCATTGGTATTCGGAATTTCAACTGCCTTTACGTGACAGTCGGGACAACTTTGGTAACACCAAGGTTTGTCTTGGCGGATACCTATTATAGTACTGACAATGATGAACTCTTCAACCTGCTTAAAAAAAAAGCAAGATGTTAATAAACATAAACATTAACATATAAATATATGTTTGTATAAAAATTGATTTACCTGGACAGGTTCTTTACTTTTGTAAATTGTCTTAACTTCATTATTTTTTAGGAAATCATCATTGATTGAAAGATGTTTCGTCCGAATCAAGCTGATGATGGTACCGGATGATTGTGAAGATTCATTATCCTTAGCCAACCTGATTAATATTTAATTATAAGTATATATTTCAATGTGATATAATGTCATATAATAAAAAACGAATGTTTATTAGAACGAAAGTAACAAAGTAAACATAAATACAAAAAATCAATAAGTTAAAAATAAATAAACATAAAAGAAAGTAACCAACTTTTCTCTAAACTGTTTGATTTCATCAATATCAGTGTTGATGAAGACAGTTGTAACATCATAGTAACTTGCAACACCGATATTACCTATAGACAACATAATAAATGTTATAAAGATATTTATAATAAGAAATAAATTGACAATTATTGTGTGACAAACCTCTATAATCATTTATTTTTGCAAACTGCAAAATTATAACAACACAATCATCAGTGTTATGATTGTCAAGATAATCAGAAACTTTGTTGGCAAAATGACCCCACAAAGTGACCTTAAGATGTACACCACCGAAAAAAAACAAAATTAAAGACTATGTGATAAAAAAATTAAAATAAATAACAAATATTCAAAATGAAATTTTTCTAACTCCAAGTTTTTGAGCTCAAGATGGATTCTCTGCTTGTCTTTTTTCTGAGAGGGGATAATAGTAGTACGGGAGACAACCACGCCAATAACATCTATGAAATTCATTTTGTATTAATATTAAAAATAGTAAATAATGTTAGGTAAACTAATTAATAATTAGTATTTATTAAATTTTTTGAAAACGTACCAACAGATCTTTGGGTGGGGATAATCTTGGAATTAATTTTCTGAAAATCCACAAAAGATAATCCAAAAACATTTTCCGGAAAATCAAGAGAATCCTTAAGTTTTGTTTCCCTTACAAAGGTTATTTTATTTGGAAGATCAGAAAAGATGGTAGATTTCGGATGTGGATTGTGTTTGGCAACAGATAGGGTGGTAATTTCATAAACGGATCCCTCACGAAGACTTTTCTCAAACTTATAAAATAAGTTTTGGAAAACATTAGCTTGAATTAGAGTTCCCTAAACAATATACAAGACAACATTATCAATTTGTAATCAAGTAGTATATTTAAAAAAAAAATGTATGATAAAATGCAATATTTTTTTGGAAAACAATAAGAATATACCTGTTCATCCAAGAAAATCATTTCGATGGAGTACTTTTCGTTATCATTAAATTTAGAATTGAGCGTCCATAATTTCAATACTTTCACTTTGATAGTGACATCCGAATTGACTGGGTCAATGTCTTTTATGAATGTAATCTTTGAAGTAGCCATATCTGTAAAAAAAATTAGAAAAGTCAATGAAATGAGAATAAATATTACAACTTTTATGAATGTAATCTATAATAAGTTTACTTGATGTATAAAGATGAACAACAAAATTAAAAAAAAAATCAATTATATAAAAACTGAGAGTCAAAACAGAAAACAAAAAAGTTAATTAAAGACTAAAATACCCCTGGGACGATTTTCTGTCCAACACAACCATGAAAATGTCACCCATCTGCCCATTTTGCCCTTCAAAAAAAACAAAAGTAAAAAAAAACAAAACACAAAAGTAGGATGCTATTATATGCAAAAAAAAAAAAAAAAAAAAAACATAAAATCACTAAAAATGACCAACATGAACAAAAAGGTAAACATAATCAATTACACTAAAAAAAACTTTTAGCTTATGTTATGATTAATTAGATAAACTACCTATAAATGATGTATTGATAAAGGAGTTATTTGTTAGACAAAACAGAAAACAAAAAAGTCAATTAAAGACTAAAATACCCCTGGGACGATTTTCTGTCCAACACAACCATGAAAATGTCACCCGTCTGCCCATTTTGCCCTCCAGAAAAAACAAAAGTAAAAAAAAAAAAAAAAACACAAAAGTACGATGCTATTATATGCAAAAAAAAAAAAACTAAAAAATAACATAAACACGCCAATAACATTTTGCCCTTCAGAAAAAACAAAAGTACAAAAAAAAAAACAAAACACAAAAGTAGGATGCTGTTACATGCAAAAAAAAAATTAAAAAAAAAGTAAAAAATAACATAAAATCACCAAAATGACCAAAGATCACCAAAATGAACAAAAAGCTAAACATAATCGATTACACTCAAAAAACTTTTAGCTTATGTTAGGATTAATTAGATAAACTACCTATAAATTATGTATTGATAAAGGAGTTATTTGTTAGACAAAACAGAAAACAAAAAAGTCAATTAAAGACTAAAATACCCCTGGGACCATATTCTGTCTAACACAAACATGAAAATGTCACCTATCTGCCCATTTTGCCCTCCAGAAAAAACAAAAGAAGAAAAAACAAAACACAAAAGTAGGATGCTATTATATGCAAAAAAAAAAAAAAAACTAAAAAATAACATAAGATCACCAAAATGACAAAAAAGTAAAAATTATCGATCTGTTCGATTTATTTTATTTGTATACCTTCAACATCTTCAATTTTTTTTATTTACCAAAACTGAAAAAACAAATAAAAAGTTTTATTAATTAACTGAAAGCCAACAATAGATGGGATGAACAACGAAATTTAAAAAAAAAATCAATTATATAAAAACTGAAAGCCAACAATCCTGAAATTATTAATTAACTGAGTAATGTGATTTCACTAAAAATCCGTAAAATGAACAAAAAGGTAAACATAATCGATTCCACTCAAAAAACTTTTAACTTATGTTATGATTAATACCCCTGGGACCATTTTCTGTCTAACACAACCATGAAAATGTCACCCATCTGCCCATTTTGCCCTCCAGAAAAAACAAAAGTAAAAAAAAACAAAACACAAAAGTAGGATGCTATTATATGCAAAAAAAAAATAAACAAAAACAAAAAAATAACATAAAATCACAAGAACTTTACCCTCTTGAATCATCCAAAAAGTTAAAAAAAAAAACAAATATGTTTGAACTTTAAGAAAAATAAAAGGACCATAGTGGTATTTAGTGTTGGAACTTTCAAAATTAAATTTGTCACCAAGTTGGTAATCTGTACATGAAAACACACACATTCAAATACAAAAACAATATCAACATTGTTGATCATTAGCAATCATACTGATCATCAATTTGTTGTTGTTCGGTACACTTTCAGTAACAACCCATCACACTTCAAAGAAAAACAAAACACAAAAAACGAAAGTAAAAAACGTCAGTAAAAGATTAAAATACCCCTGGGAACATTTTCTGTCGAACACAAACATGAAAATCACACTGCAGAGAACATCAAAGAATATCAAAACACAAATAACGAATAATGATTTCACAACAAATGTTTTTAGCAAACAGAGCTGCATTGGTATTAATATATTTTCACAAAAAGTTTATAATTTTTGAGTTATGTAGATGAACTCACTAGATTTGTTATGTCGACAGTGTGCAGAATGCAGATGCAGAAATCGTAATATTGAAGAGGAGAATGGATGTTGAAGACGAGAAAGCACAATATAAACGGAGTTAGAATATTATATTGAAATTCCTGATTTTTTGGGATTCATTTAAATATTGAAAAGAGTCTTAAAAAGATAAGATATACAGTCAATGAAATTGAACGTAAGTTGTTATTGTTTCCAAAGAAACATGGATTTTTAATTTTTAATTTGAATGGTATATGATCCGAAAATGATAAAGATGAAAAAAATTCGGGATTTTTTCTAGAGGCATGCAATTTATGCGAATTTTTAAGATTTATTTTGTTTTATAAAATTTTAGATTTTAGAATTACAAAATAGGATTAAATGAATAGATGACACATGGCAGATTTGCAATGTAGAAAGGGGACATGTGGCCAATTATAGGTTTTGTTTATTAGAGGAGGTATATATATATATATATATATATATATATATATATATATATATATATAAGTGATATTTATTTCATATTTATTTAATTTTGGTTTAATATTCTCTAAGAAATTTATAAGTTTTAATAATATGATTCAGAAACAAGACCAGTGATTGGTTGGATTAGCGTAAAACTCGCGGATAAGAACGTAAGTCGCGGTGCCGGACCACAGTCATCGTCGGGAAGATTCCTCTCTGTTCATCATTATTAAAACAAGTAAGTTTTCTTATAGAATTTTAAAGCAAAAATACGTAAATATGAGTAAATTTTCAGACATACTATCCAAAGAATATATTCCTGGTAAAAATATCAACAATGAAGAAGATTATGATGATAATCAAATAAATTCTATTGAAGAAACCGTTAATAACATAGAACAAAGTTGAATAATTGGACAATACCTAAAACTAATGATAATACAATATATAGAATAAGAACTTTTGATTATTTTCAAGGTTACTCTATTAAAATGACAGAACAAACTTTGTCTATTGGTCAAAACCAACAAAATTTACATTTATTATCATCGCGATCTATTGTAGAGCATAGAACAAAATATAAATTTTTTATATGTCGGTTTAGTCCAGATTGCTATCAAACTTCTATTTAGACTTAGACTAGATGCTCCTGTTCTTCTTATTTTAAAAGACAAGAGACATAAAGATTTTCAAAATTTTATTTTAGCTATGGCTGAAACAAATATTGCTAACGGACCTATTTATTTCAATTGTTATCCAAATTTTTCTGTAAGATTATTTGATAAAAATATTTTAGGCACTTTAGTATTAACTGTAGAAAAAAAAAATTTAGAATTTAAAGATGATACAAAACCTTTAGCAATAATGTGTCGTGTTTGTTACAAAACCATGGCAACTACACTTGAACCGAAAACTCGTTTATCAAGTCCTAAAAATGAAACAATTATTTTTGAAGCAAACACTAACCATACCAAAGTCCACACACCAAAAAGATTAATATGGTCTGATATAACTTAATCATGTAATTGGAACTTACAAAATGTTATTGATCCAAAACCTTTAGATTCTTCAAAACAAATCTCAAATATTATTGAATATAATGATGGTTCAGTAGATATAAATTTTTCTTCTTTAAATATTTCATCATCCAGATTATCAACTTCTTTTACTCCAGAAACAGACTCTTCAAAATCTTCGGTTTCGAAGTCAAGATTTTTAAAACTAAAACTGTTGACTATACTAATTATATTCCCAAACCTTTATATCAAGATGATCAAAATAGTGAAAATAGTCTTACTAGTCCTACTAAATCAGATTTTATTGATGAACTTCAAAATTTTTAAAAACAGATATGAGTTGTAAAGTACAAATTAATTGTTCAAAAGATAATAAGCTTTGAACTAATATATTAAAAAGACATTGGAAAATAAATTCTAATATATGCAAAACCATTCAACATTTAGAAGAAATTAGAACTCATGAAAATTATAATTTATACAAAATACCTCCAAATACTAATAAGTATAATAAACAAATAGAAAAAAATTCTAGACTAACGATAGGAATAAAAAAATACAAAAAATCACGAAGTCATAATTTAGAGTCAATAAAACATATTCCCTCAATCTTAACAAAAACAACCCGTTAAAATGAATTTCTCAAATTTAGAATATCAAGTTGATTTTGATTACTTAAAAGATATTGAATATTATAAAGAATACAATAATAAAAAACGAGCTTGGCACGAAGAAATTTTTTCATACTACTTAAGATTTCTCCATTTAGGTATTTGGGAAGATTATGTTTTATCAAATAAAATCCATTCTCCTTTTTTTCAGTGGTTTGAATTAATTTATGCCCCTACACGTAAAATAAATTATCCATTTAAAAATGATTCAATCACTCCTATTTTAGAGAAAAAAAATTACAAAGATATTACTTCTAATAAAGAAATTGTTGTCAATTTTCCACCAAAAAGAGAAATTATTATTAATGATATGTTTATTGCAATTCCTTTAGTTCAAGCCCCAAATCAATTAACTACTGAAAAGAGTCTACAAAAAATTATTTACCAAAATAATTATTCAAATGAAACCTTATCTAGTATTACTGAGCATTTAGTTAAAATTGAAGAAAAGATTTTCAAAGATGAGAATGTTAATAAGCAAGATATAGCAAGCACGAGTAATATAAGTTTTATTCCTTGTCAAATCGATGACAATTTTAATCGAGGAAATACGGATTTAATTAACGAATTATAAAAAAGGCTTTCGAAACTTCATATATTAAACACTGACAATATTAATACTCTTACAAATGATGTATCTGAAAATAGTGAAACAAATTTTGAAACTCTTACTCAACAATTTATTAATAACAATGATGATATTAATCAACTAACTAATGACTTTTCAAATCTTAATATAATACATCAATCAAAACAAAACACTTTCGGAAAGAATCCAAAGCCAACAATAAGAAATTATTGGAAGACCCTCTCTTCCTGATGTTCAACTTGAAGAACGAACTTTTCAATTTGATCGTTCTCAATACGATGATAATTCTGTTTACGAATGGAATATTGATGGTCATTCTGAACATCAAATTATGAATATTGTACAAGAAATGACTATGGCAGCTAATGCTTATAAAGCTCATAATAATACTCAACTTCAAATTGTTAATATTATTACTTCTGGTTTTACTGGCAATCTTAAAGGCTTGTGGGATTTCTATATTACACAAGAAGAAAAAGATTATATTTTATCTGCTAAGAAAACCATTATAAAACAAGAAAATAATCAACAATTACAAACGTTTGAAGATGATATGGTTAACACTTTAATTTTTGCTATTATCAAAAACTTTGTAGGAGATCCTACTACTTTTCAAGAAAAAACTTCAGAAATTCTAATGAATTTACATTGCAGAAAACTTACTGATTTTAGATGGTATAAAGATAATTATCTTGTTAAAGTTTTTTTGAGACTTGATTGTAAAGAGTCTTATTGGAAAGAACGTTTTATTGTTGGTCTTCCAAAGCTCTTTGCAGAAAGAGTTCGACAAAAATCAAGAGAAATTTTTAATAATATCATTCCTTATCAAAATTTAACTTATGGAGATTTAATAAACTACATTAACAAAGAGGGATTAGCAGTTTGTGCTGATCTTAGGTTTAAAGAAAAACTCAAAAAAGATAGAATTAACAGTAAAAATGAATTAGGAAATTTTTGCCAACAATATAGTTATCAGCCCTTAAACGGTCCATCTACTTCAAAATCTAAAGTATATAGGAAAAGATCTTCAAAATATTTCAAGAAAAGGAAATACAATATTCCAGAAAATAACAGAAATTCATTGTAAAAACGAACTAGAAAACCATACTTTAGATCTTCAAAATGAACGGTCCGTCACATGAATAATGAACTAGAAATTCATTGTAAAAATGAAATTCAAGATTTATTAGATAAAAAAACTCATAAAACCTTCTAAATCACCATGGTCATGTTCAACATTTTATGTTATGAATGCCGCAGAATTAGAAAGAGGATCACCAAGATTAGTTATTAATTATAAACCTTTAAACAAAGTTTTAGAATGGATTCGTTATCCTATTCCTAATAAACGAAATTTGCTAAAAAAGCTTTATGATTAAAAAATATTTTCAAATTTTGATATGAAATCTGGATTGTGACAAATACAGTTTCATGAGGAAGATAAATACAAAACTGGTTTTAATGTTCCTTTCGGACATTTTGTATAAAATGTAATGTCTTTTGGATTAAAAAATGTCCCTTCTGAATTCTAAAATATTATGAATGATATCGTAACTCCTATAAGTAGTTTTGTTATTGCTTATATTGACGATGTCCTAATTTTTTCAAATCCATTGATCAACATTTCAAACATTTAAATCAATTTCATGATTTAATTTATCAAAATGGTTTAGCTGTTTTTGGAGCAAAAATGCATTTATTTAAAGATGAAATTCGTTTTTTAGGACATGATATTGTCAAAAACACTATTAGACCTATTATAAGAGGCTTGCAATTTTCTACTAAATTTCCTGATGAAATTAAAGATAAAAAAAACTTCAAAGATTTTTAGGATGCTTAAATTATATCCATGATTTTTTCAAAGATTTAGGGATTATATGTAAACCGCTTTATAATAGATTAAAAGATAATCCTGAACCTTGGACTCAAAAACATACATATATAATTAAATATATAAAACAAAAGGTTCCCACTTGACCATGTTTAAATCCACCTCATCCCAATGTCAATATCATAGTTGAAACCGATGCTAGTGATATTGGATTCGGAGGAATTCTAAAACAAAATTTTGTTAACTCAAAAGATGAACAATTGGTTCGATATTACTCCGGTGCATGGAATGATACACAAAAAAATTATTCAACTTTCAAAAAAGAAATTTTAAGCATTGTTTTATGTATCAAAAAATTTGAAGATCATTTATTTATGAAAAGTTTTTTATTAAGAATAGATTGTCAATCTGCAAAAACAATTTTAGAAAAAGATGTTAAAAATATTATTTCCAAACAAATTTTTTCTCGATGGCAAGCCCTTTTAGGTAACTTTGATTTCGAAATAGAATTTATAAAAGGTGAAAATAATTCGCTTTTTGACTTTCTTTCTCGAGAATTTTTACAGGGAAAATGGGTTCGTCCTCCTCCTCCAAACAGGATGACAAGAAGCCCGTCTCTCAAAAGCTTGTTCCATTTCCAAGTCAAAATCGTTTTTCTCCTTTAACTCCTATTTCTAATAATTCACAACTCTAATATTCTTCGGTCAAAACTCGTTACTCCAACCAACACAATAAGCCCTTTTGCGAAACCTACCAATCCTCAAACTTAAAAATCTACTCCTAGATCTTTTACTAAAACTCCTTATGTTCTTAATCCATATTTCTTAAGAGTCCAAATTCTTAAACATTTTCAAATCCATAAGTTACATCAAGGTTTTCATATTCTCAACAATCATCTCTTTGGTCAAAGGAAAGCTTTTTATGTTGATTCATATAAAACTCGAGAATATTATCAAGCTATTCTGCAAGAATCTGGTTCAGTCAATTTTGTTCATCGTTCTAATTCAAAAGAAGGATACATTGATTTTAGCAAAGCTCATATTATCAAAATCATTTCTCCAGAAAATTGGGCTCCAAATCTTCACTTTGAAAAACCTCTTATAAGTTATCCTGCTTATCCCAAATTTTCTTATTATGATTATCAAGATGCGTTGACCAAGGCATTCTTTATTCGGAATTATCCACATTCATGGTTTATCTTCTTTGATTTGAACTTCAAATGTGAATATCCAAGATGGTTTATCAATTGGTATAAATATATGGGAATTCTTCCAAATTGTTTACCAAAAGAAATTTATGTTGGATATCTCAAATTTAAGGAATTATTTATTCAACAAATTCCAGAATTTGAATATATGTTACAATTAATTCACCATGTTATTCAAAGTTCCATGGATCATGTCTTGGACTTTTCACTATCAAGAAGCAAAAGATTCCTCTCCTCCATGGCTTAATCGCCAATTTCGCTCAAAATGGTGGGACAAAATGAAGATTTCTCAAGCTAACGAACAAGCAGTAATTAAACATTACCAAGAAATATATATATTCAAAAATCGGAGGTTGAAGCCACGCTTATCAACAGTCTTCCTCAAACTGATGTTGATCTAATTTCCAGAATTAAAGAGGCTGCTAGTTCTTCCCCTGAAGAACTTCAAAAGTTACTTCAAGAAATTCGCCAAACTCCATCAGTTTCTGATGATTCTCCAAAATCTGCAAAGAACGATTTATTTCAAGATGCTCAAGACCCTTTTGGTGATCCTTATGAAGAATAAGCAATTATTATCATTAAATTTGGTGTAATACCTTCAACGTAAGGTATTTTGTTTATTCTATTATCAAAATTATGGTTTTCTAATATGGGTGTGTGTACAAACTGTGTGAGTATACACTATATATGTATTTAACTATTTATAGTGTATAAACAAAAATTATCAAATTCATTTAATCTTATCATCAATGATGATATGAAGACAAAAGACTTTAGAAGATGCTCTATGATGACATGCTTTATCAAAAGATGATATTTATTGATTACAAACGACAATTTCTTCAAAAGATTAGTGACAACCACTTTCAAGGACAACCACTTACAAGTAATTATTTCTATTGATTGGCCATTTGATCATACGGCAAATTTCACTAGAAGACTTCAAGATCAATATAAATAGATATTATGTTTTAGTAGAGAGAAGCAAGAAAAAATATTCATTCTCTAAAAAAAATGTTCATCCCATGTCTAAAAAATCCCCAAGAGTTTCTCTATCTACTAGTAGATGTTCAAAGTCACTACATTTTCAAATAAATTTTTCTCCAGATATATGTATTGATTGTAATTCAAGCTTAATTCAAGAAGGTATTATCTAAAAGTATTTTATTCAATTGTTGTTATTAAATTATTTTCTCCATGATAATTTCATTTCGAGTTATTCTAACTATTAATTCTACAAGATTTGAATTTTTAATTAAAATAGTGCTCGTTTTTAATAATCAATCTAATCAAATTCATGCTTGAATTATTTAATTATGTCTAACAAAATCTTGATGAATTGTATCCCTAATAGAGATATTCTTTTAAGAATACAACAAATTCAAGAATCTATAAATAATTCTGAGCAAAATCTTAAGGATTCTTACAAACCTACTAATCTATGTACAATTTTAAACAACAATCATATTCATGAAGCTAGATGGCTCATAAGAGCTAGTATTAAAAATCGTTACAAACGAATACGTTATCTAAAAACAAAACTATTTGTTTCTAAAAATAATATTTTAAAGTCATTGTATTATTTTGATCGTTATAAATTTGTAATAATTATGGACATTCTATAGTTTATTTTGGACAATTTGGACATTGTATTAAATATGGTATCAGAGCCAAGAAAAGTTTTTGGGTTGGTTATAACCGGCACGCCACTACGTGACGTAAATAGTGAATTTATGATAGCGTGATTTTTAGCCTTAGCGATCTAAACGAAAGTCGTAGTGTTCGTTAAACCGAGAGCGTGCATAAAAATAACGTCCAAAATCTGACTTCGTATGAGGAAGTTACGATTTTTCTAAGATTTGGCATAGTAGTGCACAACCCGGGATTCAAATTTTAGATCGATCGATTTTTGGCCAACGTAACCTACATGAGAATTGAAGATCTCTTTAATAGTAGAACAACGATAAAAAGACAGATGAAAACGGACGTCGGATGAAGAAGTAATAAATTTTTAACGGATTTTTCCTGTTCCGGCCTGTTAAAAATATAACTTTCAAAATAAAGTCAAAAGTAGCTGACGGAGTCTAAACAAAAGTTATAGAGTACGGTCCCATCTACGCGTGGATATAAAGAACGTCGAAAACGGAGCTCGTATGCGAAAATTATGATTTTTAGAAGACGGAAGTGAGATGTGCAAGTTTGGGTGAAGTGGCACAATCCTGGCCGTAGCTTTCTCCCCATGGCTAGCCACCAGATGGTGACACATGGCATGGAATCATCGAGTAGGGACTCTGACTCGACGAGTTGGTCAGGTTCCCAGCCTATAAATAGAGGCGCAAATCCCCTCCATTCTTCACACCTCAATCTTTCTTTCTCTCTCAATTCTCCAAACCTCTCCTTTCCCTTCCCTAGCAACTTCTAAGTGCTAGAGGCGAGTCCCAAAGAGCCAAAAGGCTCCAAGAAAAAGAGCTTTCGTCACGGAAGCTCTGGTCCAGCGAAGCCCGGTTTTTAATAAAAACTCGCTGTAAGTAAGATACGCTCACCCTACCTTAAGAAACGGAACGTTGTCCGAGTTTGGATTCATCACTTTAACAAGTGAGTGCATAGTCCCTTTCATGAACATAATTTAATACAAGTATTGATTAAAGTATTAAATATATGTTTATGTATGAGTTATTTATTGTTGCCAGAAATATGTGTTAAAGAACATACCTGATTATATATGATGATTTAGGATAAAGAGTAAACCTAAATTAATTATGAGGAATATTGGGTAGTATTTTATTATGTGTACGAGTGAGTTATACACAGAGAATAGATCCTTAGAATATGTAATTGATCCGGGAGCATGGATTAGACATAGTCATTGTCCCTAGTCCGAGAGTATGGATTGGGCATGGTCAATTGTCATTAATCCGGGAGTATGGATTAAGACATAGTCAGTTGTCCTTATTCCGAGAGTATGGATAGGACATAGTTATTTTTCATTAAGCCGGGAGTACGGATTTAGACATAGACATTTGTCCCTAGTCCGAGGGTATGAAACGGGCACAGTTATTGATCCGAGAGTGTGAATTAGATCCGAGAGTATGGATAGTCTTGTTGTGAGGATTGATGGGGTGGGGTAAGTGTTGCTTATATATGGTGAAACTGTATATTTTGTGAGTTCTAGAATATATATATATATATATATATATATATATATATATATATATATATATATA
The DNA here is from genome assembly GCF_052849685.1 of Lactuca virosa. NCBI lineage: Eukaryota > Viridiplantae > Streptophyta > Magnoliopsida > Asterales > Asteraceae > Lactuca > Lactuca virosa. The sequence goes on along the minus strand of NC_136426.1, from coordinate 168,717,831 downwards.
TATATATATATGATATAACATTGTGCGATTGAAATCCCTATGTACTCACCAGGTTTCCCAACCTAACCCACTCAATTTTTTGAATCACAGGTTTCGATATGAAGTTACATTACACTGAGAGATTAACGAGATGTAAATCACTAGTGATAATGAATGTAAGTTCTGTTTATGCTTATGTTTCTGTATTGACGATGACATCCCAATGTTTTAAGATGAAAAAAAAAATACATTTCTTTGGAAATGCTTTGATAACGTATTTATCATGTTTTCTGGGAAAAAAATTCGCAACATTTTTTTTTATTAAAAAGGGTAATCTGATTTTTATAAAGCATAAACAAAATCGGTCTTTTCTGGCCATGAAAATGGGAATGTCATAGTTGGTATCAGAGCATTAGTTTACGCGAACTAGGAATACAGATTTATTTCTAGACTTAAACTTAGAATGCTAAGCGATAATTGTGAGTTGAGTGTGTCTAATATAATTAGTACACCTGAATAGACACAAGTACTAGTTTATTTTAGGAAAGATGCCTATAATGCTTTTATGTGCTAAATGATTTATGATATGCATTATATGATCGGATCTATGGTCTGTTGCGGACCGGGTCTGGAAATTTTATGTGTTCAGATTTCTAAACGTTTAATTACGGTATTAGAACTGGCATGTAACTTTTCAGAGTAATAAGGAGGATTACACGTCTAAACCTTCTCTATCTATATTCTCGTCTCGATGCGCTAAACGCATGATTCCGTGAACATAGCATCATAGTGAAGACTCGTAGAGAATTGAGTAAATGGAGGAAATGAAAAGGCTTATGATAGTGAATGACACCTAGCGGAAGATATCGTAAGAGTGGTATCTTGCCTTTAGAATATGTCTGACAAAATAACAGTATATTTAGAGGAGTACGGTACGTCTGAAGTACACCTTTGATTGGCGAGATGATGGAACGATTGGTGTAATTCCTGAAGTTTTCCATTGTATGGCGTTTCCACCACCAACCGAGTTGAAATAGAATTGATGATTGAAGATACGCATGGAAGAAGTCCTAGTAGAGTCTAGGAAAAAAAATTATGATTGTTTGGACACATTTGCATGTGTTAAAATTGTTTTTGTGATAATAACTTGGAAAACTGCGAGACAATACTTGGGACGAGTATGAGTAGACCTATACTACCGGAAGTACAGGACTCGCACTTGGATCAGGAAGGTCACAAGGTTACCAAGAAGCTAGTAATTGATTCCGTGTCATTCATGTATGTTGTTACCATTGTCTAGGTAATGACTAAGGAGATGATTATTATTTCGACCCTAGTGGTCATATCAAATCAAGTTTGAATAGGACGAGTATGTTACATGGTTCAGAGAACCAAGATCGATGTAGCATCTGAGTTAAGCCAGAAGATTGAAATAAAAGATAATCAAAGCGATCACTAGAAGTATCGCAATCGTTGTCAAAGAAGCTTGTAGCTAGAGGTGCTACATGAAAATAGGTGATTATATCACATTTGAACATGAAGGAAGGTATAGTATATTCTGGAATTTGACTCTAAGAGACCTGAGTCTAAGCGCTGCATCACACAATGATAGGTCATTAGAACATGGCCCATCAGTCTATTGTGGTAATAAAAGAACTTATCTTAAGTTTGTTAAAGAGAAGAAGGAGTCTCCAACAAGGATCGAGATTGAGACTTGAAGGTCATGATTTGGAGTCTAACATGAGATAGAGAACAGGTGCAAGATTGAGCACCGCCTGCAGTCAAGAAGTCCTAGAGTTAGATAATCATTCGAAGGAACGTAGAAGTTACGGTTATTACCTAGGATGAAGAGAGAAAGGATGGAGTCATTATACAAGCCCTGTTTCGTTTGATGATCCCGGGACGTAATCATCCTAAGGGGGAGATAATTGTAACACCCGTAGATTCGGGCTAATCAATTTAGAGATAATAAGTGTCAAAAACGACTTTTTGATAGAAGATTACTTAGGATAAATAATCTTAAATAAGTTGTAGCATATGTCACAAGAGTTTTGTACATATAAAGAACGCCGAAATCCGAGTTATAACGAAGAAGTTATGGCCTGTTGAAGTTTCGCGACAAAACCGGCACGACACTACGTGACGTAAATAGCGAATTTACGATAGAGTGCTTTTTAGCCTTAGCGATCTAAACGAAAGTCGTAGTGTTCGTTAAACCGAGAGCGTGCATAAAAAGAAACGTCCAAATCTGACTTTGTATGAGGAAGTTACGATTTTTCTAAGATTTGGCATAGCAGTGCACAACCCGGGATTCGAATTTTAGATCGATCGATTTTTGGCCAACGTAACCTAAATGAGAATTGAAGATCTCATTAATAGTAGAACAACGATAAAAAGACAAACGAAAACGGACGTCGGATGAAGAAGTTATGAATTTTTAACGAACTTTTCCTGTTCCGGTCTGTTAAAAATATAACTTTAAAAATAAAGTCAAAATTAGCCAACGGAGTCTAAATGAAAGTTGTAGAGTACGGTCCCACCTACGCGTAGATATAAGGAACGTCGAAAACGAAGCTCGTATGCGAAAGTTATGATTTTTAGAAGACGGAAGTGAGCTGTGCGAGTTTGGGTGACATGGCACAATCCTGGTCGTAGCTTTCTCCCCACGTCTAGCCACCAAATGGTGACACATGGAATGGACTCGTCGAGTAGGGACTCAGACTCGACGAGTTGGTCAGGTTCCCAGCCTATAAATAGAGGCGCAAATCCCTTCCATTCTTCACACCTCAATCTTTCTTTCTCTCTCAGTTCTCCCAACCTCTCCCTTCCCTTCCCTAGCAACTTCTAAGTGCTAGAGGCGAGTCCCGGAGCGCCAGAAGGCTCCAAGAAGAAGAGCTTTCGGCTCGAAAGCTCTGCTCCAGCGATGCCCAGTTTTTAAGAAAAACCCGTTGTAAGTGAGATACGTTCACCCTACCTTAAGTATAGCTTTTATCTAAATATAGTAATGTTATTAGGACCTTATAATAAATATTTGAGCTATTATTATGAGTTATATAAGTGTCGTTATAATATCTTTTTAACTACTCACGGTACGGGGAATCCGGTTTGAATGGCCGCTTGGGTTGTTGGATTTCAGAAGTGCTATATGCCAAAATGGTCCTACATTTCGGTGTTTCATGTCTGGCCCTGTCTATACATAATAGTCGGGAAGTATTATTTAACGCTAATATAATAATAATAATACTAAGACTAATAATTAGTCACGAGACTAAAATCTAGTGGTAATAATACTAGGTTTCGTCGAAGGAAATTATATTGTTAAGAAGCGGAGCGCTGTCTGAGTTTGGAGTCATCACTTTAACAAGTGAGTGCATAGTCCCTTTCATGAACATGATTTTAATACAAGTATTGATTAAAATATTAAATATATGTTTATGTACGAGTTATTTAATGTTGCCTCAAATATGTGTTAAAGAACATACCTGATTATATATGATTATTTAGGATAAAAAGTAAACCTAAATTAATTATGAGGAATATTGAGTAGTATTTTCTTATGTGTATGAGTGAGTTATACACAGAGAATAGATCCTTAGAATATGTAATTGATCCGGGAGCATGGATTAGACATAGTCATTGTCCCTAGTCCGAGAGTATGGATTGGACATAGTCAATTGTCATTAATCTGGGAGTATGGATTGAGACATAGTTGGTTGTCCTTAATCTAGGAGTATGGATTAAGACATAGTCAGTTGTCCTTAGTCCGGGAGTATGGATAGGACATAGTTATTTGTTATTAATCCGGGAGGATGGATTTATACATAGACATTTGTCCCTAGTCCGAGGGTATGAAACGGGCACAATAATTGATCCGAGAGTGTGAATTAGATCCGAGAGTATGGATAGTCTCGTTGTGAGGATTAATGGGGTGGGGTAAGGGTTGCTTATATATGGTGAAATTGTATATTTTGTGAGTTCTAGAATATATATATATATATATATATATATATATATATATATATATAACATTGTGCGATTGAAATCCCAATGTACTCACCAGGTTTCCCAACCTGACCACTCAATTTTTTTGAATCACAGGTGTCGATATGAAGTTACATTACACTGAGAGATTAAGGAGATGTAAATCACTTGTGATAATGAATGTAAGTTCTGTTTATGCTTATGTTTCTGTATTGACGATGACATCCCAATGTTTTAAAATGAAAAAAAATACATTTCTTCGGAAATGCTTTGATAACGTATTTATCATGTTTTCTGGGAACAAATTCCGCAACATTTTTTTTATTAAAAATGGTACTCTAATTTTTATAAAGCATAAACAAAATCGGTCTTTTCTGGCCGTGAAAATGGGGATGTCACAGCCACCAACAGATCAGTATCGTTGCTTCAGATTTTATCCGGCAAGGATCCCCCTAAAAATACCAGATTCACTCAGATCTGGTAGATATGGAATGTATCAGATCTGGAATTACTATCTTACTTATATTTGGTTCACCTCTACTCTCCGCCTCCAAATTCAAGCTTAAACTATCGTCTTTGTCTCAACCAACAATAGGTCGTCGTTAGCCACGGATTGTTGTTGACACTGAAGTCAGCCAATCATCGGATTTTGATTTAGATCTAATCAGATCTGATTTGCGATGCTCATGGATCAGCAGATAATGTAGATGACACTTCATCATGCATATTGACACTCTCAGACCTGAAGTTTTTGGTGCGATTTCTTCATATCTGATACCGCAACCATCTCCGTCGATGACAGCTCTATCACCACCGCCTTCCTCTTCGTTGTTGCCTTCTACTGCTAGAGAAAAAAACACTAACCTCATTGCCTCCCATCACAATCTTCAGATCTATAATCTCTAGTGAAAGATCTATGATTTCAGGTGACATATCTATGATTTCCTCCTCTAGATCTACGGTGTACGCTTACAGATCTATGAGCTCCGGTTTCAGATCTATAATTTATGCCTCAAGATCAATAATTTACACCTCCATATCTATGAGATTCGACAAGATTGGTGGACCACAACTGAGATCAACGCCAACCGCTACAACTGCTTTTTCCTCATCCTTCCGATAAACCACTTCCAACTCTCCTCCAGCAGTTTCTCTCTGATCTCTGGTTAAATACCACCAAATATGCATCAGGCATGTTGACTTTTGTTCTGATTGTTTTTTCCTTCTGTTAATGTGTGAATTTAATATGTTAATCTCTTCATTTATTATTATTTTTGCTAATCTTAGTTTTACATGCTATCAAGTTGTGAATCCTAGTTTCTTTTCTTATTTGCTAAGGTATGAATTTAATGTTTTAAACTACTTATGCTTTCTAGTCGCTATGTTGTGAAATGAATTTTGAATGTGTGTTATTATGTTAATGCTTTTTCTCAAATAATGTGAATTTACTTATTTTTAAGGTGTGAATTTTGATGTGTTGATTATTTTTTAGTTATGTTAATGTTAGTTTTAATTATTATTATATAAAAAATATAAGCTTTAAGTTGTGAAATCATGAGTTTTTTTATGTTTTAAGCTGTGAATTAGTGTTTGAACTAGTCTATTAAGTTGAGAATATGACTGTGAATGTATATTTTATATGTATTAAATTGTAAAATTATTACATTGAGTTGTGAATTTTATATATTAAATTGTGAATTGACTGTATTAAGCTATAAATTAACTGTATTAAGTTGTGAATTTTGTGTAGTAAACTGTGAATTTGTTATATTAAACGAAGAATTTTGTATATTAAATTGTGAATTGATTGTATTAAGTTGTGAATTTGTTGTATTAAGCTGTGATTCTTTTTTTAAGAATTTTGTGATTTCTTCTGAAATATGAGAAGAAAGAATCATAATACACATATATGGTTTTCTCTATCTTTAAATAAATTATATAAAATTTAAACTGTTAATACTACGTAAATTAAACTTTAAAAGAAACATTAGCCTCCATATCTAAAGGTATAAATGTAAGTTTTTAAGTTAAGAATATGATATTTCTGTGTATTAGCTGTGAATTTTGTGTATTAAGTTGTGAATTTTGTGTATTAATCAGTGAACTGGCTGTATAAAACTGTGAATTGACTGTATTAAGCTGTGAAATTTTTATAAATTATGTGTTAAATATGAATTATTTATGTATGAATGTTTGTATTAATTTTCTTGTAAGTATATTAATTTTTTGTGTTGTACAAATATCTAAGAATGTAGTTGTTTTTATAATTATTTTGCATTAAACTCTAAATAAATGAATTAATAGGTTTATTAACGTAACACCCAAAAATTCAAGCCAAATTTAAACTTTCAAAACATGTCGACTTTATCAAAACATTACAACTTTGTTTTCAAAATACATTTATATTAGAGTTTTCCCAGAAACATAACATAATAGGAGGAGCTGTACGATCATGCCTTCGCCTTGCCGCGATCCCCTGATGTACCTGAAACAATAAACTGAAACTGTAAGCCCGAAAGCTTAGTGAGTTACCCCCAAAATACCGATACACATACAGTCCACATAACCATGTCACACCATGACATATCATAACAAACTGAGCAGAACAGCACATAACGGGTCCACAGCTTTACAGACTGGAATACCCCTGGGCCCACAGTGTGAGTCTAGAATGCCTACCGGGCCCTCAGCTCACATCTGGATTGCCACCGAGCCCTCAGTACGAGTCTGGAATGCCTACCGGGCCCTCAGCTCGTATCTGGAATGCCACCGAGCCCTCAGTACGAGTCTGGAATGCCTACCGGGCCCTCAGCTCGTATCTGGAATGCTCCCAAGTCCTCAGTATGAGTCTGGAATGCCTATCGGGCCCTCAGCTCATATCTGGAATACTCTAGGGTTTGTTGGCTACCGCACGGAGCAGTACAACCTCAACCCATCCCACATAACATATCAACATGTAACAGATAATGCACATACAGACAATCAATCAGTATCACAGGTAGTCCTACAGACCTACCCTCTAGCGTATCAAACTAGCATGCATAACTAACTCATACTCAACATAATACAACTACTAGGATATCATATCTAATGGGCCGACCTTGGTGCCTTAGACCCCTTAGTATAGTGAGGATAACTCACCTCGCAACCGTCGTCGGAAATAAGAAGGCTCAACTCCTGGGTCCAACACGAACTCCACCACCTATAGGTACCATACAAACCTTTTTCATAAATCTCCCAATTACCAGAAACCATCAGAAGTCAACTGGTCAACTCTTGGTCCAAGTCAAAGTCCACAGTCAAAGTCAACAGTCTATGTTGACTCGACTCGTCGAGTGCAGATCACCGACTCGTCGAGTCCTTCCTGAACTCGAGAAGTCGTGAAATCCTTGATTGGCTCGTCGAGTTCCCTTTTTAACTCGTCGAGTTCATACGTGGCCAAGATTTGGAAGAAACCCTAGCCAACTCGCTGAGTCTTCTAACAACTCGCCGAGTTCAAGGCAATCTTCAACGAACTCGCCGAGTTGCTCAACCAACTGGCCGAGTTCACGGCTATGTTCATAGGACTCGCCGAGTCCATCGTTCTACTCGCCGAGTTCATTCAGTCCTTTTTCCATACAGACCTAGTTTGAGCCATGCAGCGGCTCCAAACCACAGATCTAGGCTTCTAGGGCATGCTTATCACGTAAAGTTGCAAACTTTACATGCATGCATAGCTTTAAGGGCTCCAAATGTCAAAACTAAGCTCTTAATGGGGTTCTAAGCTCAAGAGGGACCTCAATCACGAACATAACTGAGACTTTACAACTCTAGAAGGTAATGAGGGTCCAGATCTGAAGTATAGCCCAACCATAAGGTTTCTCTACCAAGGATTTGGGGTTTTAGGGCTTGAAAGCAACAATTTAGGGACAAACAAGATCTAATAGATCAATAATCAAGATGGAAACTTTATTACCAGAATGGGTGACCACAAATGAATGTGTTCTGGATCTAAGTCCCCTACCTTGAGCTCTTCAACCCCTTCCTTCTTCCACTTGCTCCAATGTGCACCAAAAGTCCCTTCACAAGGCAACAATCACTCAAACTCACCAATGGAGACTAGGGTTTAGATAAGGAATGCTCTGAGGGTGATGGAGGCTGAGATGGGGCTATAAGAACGTTTAAATAGGGTGCAAACCCTAAGGATTAGGGTTTCCTCCTGACTGGCCTACTCGCCGAGTCCAGGCGTGGACTCGCCGAGTAGATCACTTAAAGCCCGCGTCCAATTCGACATCTACTCGGCGAGTTAGGGCTACAACTCGCCGAGTAGCTCTTACAAAAAGAAACATTTAATCAAATTAAATACGTACCAGGAACGGGGCGTTACAATTCTCCCCCACTTGTCTCAGACTTCGTCCTCGAAGTCTGCTGCTGCTGCATCTGAAAACAACTCCGGGTAATGCCCCCGCATCTCCTCTTCGGAATCCCACGTCCACTCTGAACCCTTCCGGTGCTGCCACTGCACCTTCACTAACTGAACCACCTTGTTCCTCAAGGTCTTCGCCTTTCGATCTAAGATCGCAACTGGTCTCTCGATATAATTCAGGCTGCTATCAACCTGAATATCCTCCATGGGTACTACTGCTGACTCGTCCACCAAACACTTCCTCAACTGAGAAACATGGAAAGTGTTGTTGATCTGGCTAAGCTCTGCCGGGAGATCCAATCGATAGGCGACCCGACCCACCCGGGCCAAAACCCTAAAAGGACCAATGAACCTGGGGCCCAGCTTGCCCCTCTTTCGGAATCTGATGACACCCTTCCAGGGTGATACCTTCAGGAGGACCATGTCACCCACCTGGAACTCCAACTCGGATCGGCGTTTGTCGGCATAACTCTTCTGCCGACTCTGAGCGGTCTGCAAACGCTGTCTAACCTGCTGGATCTTTTCGGTAGTCTGCAAGACTACCTCCGTACTACCCATCACCCTGTGCCTGATCGGTGTATTTTACATCACGCTTAATACACTATAATTTATGTAAAATAACCGATTTTATCTAAGAATGGTGCTACTTTGACATGTATTTGAATTATGTTTGTAGGTGGTAAATATGATGAAAATGGTACAAAAAGATGCAAAAAGAAGTTCAAGGAATTACACGAAGAGAAATCAAGATTGAAAACAAAAGAATTGAAGATGTTCGGGTTTGGAAAGACGAGAAAACAAAATAAAAAAATGAAAAATTGTATTTTTAAAATAATTATAATTTAATTAAAATGATTTATTTAGGAAATAATAATTTTATTATTTTCTAAATAATTTAATTTAATTAAATGTATTTTTTTTATAAAATCTAATTTAAAATAATATATAAAAATCATGTTTTTTTTAATAAAAATAAAAAGAATTTAAATTAATTAATGAGGTTTAATTAAAATAAATTATTGGGAATTAATTATTTAATTTCTAAATAATTTATATTAATTAAATTAATTTAATTTAATTTAAATTGAAAAAAAAAAAAGAAAAAAAAAAAGAAATTAGAAAAAAAAATCGGAGCCCAACCCGAAGCAGGAGCCCAAACCCGGAGCCCAAAACCCGGAAGCCAAAAGCTGCGACCCGTATCCGGAAAGTCCGAACCGAATCCGATCCGTCCACCCGAAACCGTTTTCCCTCACAAGAAGATCCGAACATACGGATCCATACCCGGCTCCGACCCGGGTAGGATCCGCGCTTTTATCCGGCGATGACGTCATCAGTGACGTCATCTGATCCGATCCGCCCCCGAATTCGACCCAGCTCCGACCCGACCCGATCCGTATCGTCTCACAGAAGACCCGCGCTTCGACCCAGCTCCGACCCGGAGTCCGACCCGAACAGGATCCGCGAGAATTAGCCTTAAACGACGTCGTTTTGATGCCAGCTTCAAATACTTGTGCCATGTGCTGAACCTACGGGTTTTCCTATCTTTTAAACACTTTCCAACCAATTTTAACCACTTTTTCACCACTTTTCCTATTTTAAACCCAAATTCTTTCCAACAAAACCCAATAATTCCATCTTTTTAATTCTTTTGAATTCTTTTTCATGAGATTTAGATTGGATCTTAGATCCAATCTAAAAGCTTAATATTCCTAGCTTTATTTCATTCTTTTTGATATTTAATTTTCCAAAAATTCACTATAAATACCACCTCAAAATCACCATTTCAACACACCATCTTACATTCTTATACACCTTATATACCTCTTATACCTCTTATACCAACCTACTTTCATACCACCACCTCCTTTAGGAAATTTCTATATCTTTTTGGGAAGCATTTTAGTCTTCCAAATTCCTATCTTTTTCAAAGAATTCAAACCATCAAAGATTCAAGATCAAGACATCAAGAATTCAAGAATACAAATATGAGTTTGTATAAGTCTACAATGCGCGGCTAAATCCTCCCGTGATCGCAACCGGGAGTAGGTTTTAATTCTTACTTATTGTATTATTTTTGGGTGTGAACATTTGAATTTGTTGAATATTATTTGTGGATTTTGTTTATGTTTTTAACATTATAAAATCGTTACACTTATTTTATTCATTTATCAATTAATTATTCCAAGTTTAAAAATAATTTTAAGTGATCTCCCCACCGTGCCAAATCATCCAATAGCGGTGTGTAGGACGGAGGGTGCGGTTACACTTATTTTCTATTTTGGACTTAGACTTTAATTAAATCAACTATGAAAAATTAATAACACTCATTTCTAATTCATATAATTATTAATTCTGAAACCGGAAGCGATCATTGTTTTTAATTGAATTAAAATCATATATTTATTTGTTTATCATCATATTTATCTCAAATTAATCATTATTTCTTTATCGTTAAATCAAAATAGTAACTAAACTATTAACCATAAACTCTTCTGGATCCGACCCTTACTTACCACTCGCTAGATTAGTGGAAATAAGGTTTATTTTTGACGCGACAACGACCGCTCGTCAAATTTTGGCGCCGTTGCCGGGGAGTTATTGCGCTTAATATTTAGTTATTTATTTTGATTTTTATTTTAAAATAAATTTTAAAAAAAAAAAAAAAATTGATAAAAATTTCACATTTTCTTTCTAGTTGTTTATTCGATATTTTTTTTTTTGATTTTTTTTTATAACTTCGAAAATATATAAAAAAAAATATAAAAAAAATACATATAAAAAAAAAAAAAAAAATTATTTGATTCTTATAGTCTTTATTTATAATTGTTAAATTCCTTTTTACGCGTTTGTATTTTTTTTTTTTGTTGTGCATGCATACTCGTTATTCGAGACGATCCTCTCCATTGCTTTTTAACTCAGAAATCGAAAGAGCGGCAAGAAGAAATCGTGTTACTCACCGCGCCTTAATTTTTGAAGAAGGCAACAAAACCGACGACAAGATGACAGACCGAAAAACCATGGGAGATTTTGCACGACCCTCACTTGACGGGACCAAATCATGCATTAAACGACCTGAAGTAGGAGCTACAACTTTTGAGATCAAGATGCATGTGATCCAAATGGTGCAAAATAGTGCGCAATTCGATGGCTCACCCGATAGTGACCCCAATACACACATCACTAGTTTCCTGGACATTTGTGACATGTTCAAGATGGATGGAGTAACTGAAGATGCAATCCGACTACGCCTCTTTCCTTTCTCTTTACGAGGCCGTGCCAAGAGGTGGTTCTCAACATTACCCGCTGAATCCATCACCACTTGGGAAGACTTGGCTGACAAATTCCTAACCAAGTACTTTCCACCATCAAAGACAAACATGATGATCAATGAAATCCTTTCATTTCAAGCTGAAGATGGCGAATCGTTATACGAAGCATGGGAAAGATACCGAGAGCTACTCCAAAGATGCCCACATCATGAGCTACCTATGTGGAGGCAGGTTCAAACATTCTTCAATAGTTTGGACATTCATACACAACAATCACTCCATGCAGCTGCCGGAGGTTCCATAAGGAACAAAACACCAGAAGAAACATATGAACTCATAGATGAAATGGCAATGAATGGCAGTCCCGCTCATTCGGTCCAATATCGTGGCAACAAAAACAAACAACTTAGATTTGAGAGTGTACATCAAACCGATGAAGTGCTGACTGAAGTCCTTTCCCAAATGCGGAAACTGACAACTGAAATCAGTCAACTCAAACAAAACCCTCAATCTAATGTTCAAACTGTTTGCAGTTTATGTGAAGGACCACACAAGGCTAAAGACTGCAGAAAAGGGAACATGTTCGCTCAAAGCAATGATAAAGTTGAAGAAGTCTTTTATTCTTCCGGTGATCAGGCTGACTTGAATGAAGAAAGGCGAAATTTCTACAGACCACAACAACAACACAATCAATTCAACAATCAAAGCAACAATGACCGATGGAGGAACAACAACAATTCAAGTTCAAATTGGCGGAACAACAACAACAACAACTTCAACCCAAACTGGCAAGGCAACAAGGTCAGCAACAACAATTCGAGCCAATCCAGTCAAAATCAACATCATGGGCAGGTTTCTTCTCAAGCAAATCATGGAAAGACAAGTGAACCATACCATGATAAGCAAATGGAACAATTGATGAACATGATGAAGGAAAGTCTCAAGCAAAATGAAATTAACTCCAAATCAATTTCAATACTTGAGAAGCAATTGGGACAAATAGCAGAGCAAATAAATCGGCGACCACCTGGCAACCTTCCGGGCACCACGCAAGTAAATCCTCAACACTCAAGAGCTTCAACTAGCACCACCACCAACACCAACAACAACGCACATGTAAATGAGGTAAGTATTCTGCGTAGTGGTAAATCATATGATAATCAAGTGCATAAGCCTACACCAAACTCGTTAAAAAATCCTGATGAGGTTTTGGTGGAGGATTATGTATCTTCTGATAATGAGAGTGAAAAGACTCTTAAAACACCAATTGAACGAGAACATAAATTGAAAGGAAAATTGCATGAGTCGGAACAGTCTAAAGTTGGGGAAGGACATGTGGAGACAAATACCACCCCTTACCCAACAGCTTTGAAAAACCCAGAAAAACAAGTTTTAAAAAAAAATGATGATATTTGGGAAACTTTTCGACAAGTCAAAATTAACATCCCACTTATCGATGCCATTAAGCAAATTCCGGCTTATGCTAAATTCCTCAAAGATTTATGTACTCAAAAGAGACGTCACCGAATTCCAACAAAATCAAACGGTACAGCACATGTTAGTGCCGCTTTGACAGGAATACTTCCACCCAAATTAAAAGATCCTGGAGCACCTTTAATTACAATTGAAATTGGAAACATAAAAATCAAAAAGGCACTTCTTGATCTTGGAGCAAGTATCAATGTCCTTCCTGGTAGTTTATATGATAAATATGACCTTGGCCCATTGCAACCAACTAACATTACTGTGTCCATGGCCGATTTGTCACTTAAATTACCACGGGGGATGTTGCCTGATGTCATAGTCAAGGTGGAAGATTTTTATTACCCAGTTGACTTTATAGTTATGGACTCTGAAAAACACTTCAAGGACAAACAACAAAATGTCATTCTCGGTCGTCCCTTTTTAGCAACTATAAATGCTCAAATTAGTTGTCGAGATGGTGCAATTGACGTGACTTTTGGCAACCGCAAGTTGAGACTACAAGCCTTTGAACCGAACGCTAACTCTCCAGATCATAATGATTGCTTTATGATAGACACCATCGGGGATTGTGTTCACGAGCATACCGCAAATATGCTCATGGACATAACCAATGATTTGGAGGATGTTTTTTGTGACAGTGACAGATCTAAATCAATTGAAGATCAAAAAGAGTTTCTGAATGCTATCCATGGTCGCACGTCAACTTGGTCAAACAATTTTGATGATCTCCCAGATTCAATTGATTTAAAGATAAAGCCATCATTGGAAGAACCACCAGCATTGGAATTGAAGTTATTACCGAAGCATTTGAAATATGCCTTTTTAGGAGAAAATCAAACGCTTCCGGTGATCATTGCATCAGATTTGACAGAGGAACAAGAACAAGCATTACTGAAGGTGCTTAACACATACAAAGCTGCAGTTGGATGGACGATTGCCGATCTTAAGGGAATAAGCCCAGCAGTTTGCATGCATAGAATCATTACCGAACCGTCGACAAAACCATCAAGAGAGACGCAAAGAAGATCGAACCCTAATATGAGGGAAGTCGTGAAGAAAGAAGTGTTAAAGTGGTTAGACGCCGGAATCATCTACCCAATCTCTGACAGTGTATGGGTTAGCCCAACGCAAACCGTTCCAAAGAAAGCTGGCATCACGATCGTAGAAACTTCAAGTGGTGAAAAGATAACCACTCGGCCGGTAACCGGGTGGCGGGTTTGTATTGATTATCGCAAATTAAATACTGCCACTTTAAAAGACCATTTTCCTTTACCTTTCATTGACCAAATAATAGAGAAATTATCAGGTCAAAAGTTTTATTGTTTTCTGGATGGGTATTCTGGTTACAATCAAATACCTATACATCCTGAAGACCAAGCCAAGACTACTTTTACATGTCCCTATGGTACTTTCGCATTCCGACGAATGCCATTCGGATTATGTAATGCCCCTGCCACTTTTCAAAGATTAATGACTAGTATTTTTTCAGACATGGTCGGGGAGTCCTTGGAAATTTTTATGGATGATTTCTCTATTTTTGGATCAACATTTGACACATGTCTCCAACAATTGGTAAAAGTTTTGAAACGTTGCACGGAGACAAACTTGGTTTTAAGTTGGGAGAAAAGTCATTTCATGGTTAAAGAAGGAGTTGTACTTGGGCATGTAGTTTCTGAAAGAGGATTTGAAGTTGACCATGCCAAAGTACAACTCATTTCCTTACTACCACCTCCCATAAATGTCAAAGGCGTGAGATCTTTTCTTGGACATGCAGGTTTTTATAGACGATTCATCAAAAAATTTAGTGCGATTTCAAAACCTTTATGCAATTTGCTTTCTAAAGACGCACCATTTTCTTTTGATGAATCGTGTATGAAATCCTTTCAAAATCTAAAGGGACAACTTTCCCAAGCACCAATATTGCGATCACCTGATTGGTCACAACCTTTTGAAATCATGTGTGACGCAAGTGATTATGCGGTTGGTGCTGTATTGGGGCAACGGGTGAATAAAAAGCCCGTTGTAATCTCTTATGCTAGCAAAACTTTTTCCGATATACAATTGAATTACACAACAACGGAAAAAGAGTTGTTAGCAGTTGTCTTTGCTTTAGACAAATTTCGCTCATATGTTTGGGGGTCAAAAGTTGTTGTTTTTACAGACCATAGTGCTTTGCGTCATCTCATGCAAAAGAAAGATTCAAAACCGAGGCTTATTAGATGGATATTGCTACTACAAGAATTTAACTTAGAAATTCAGGATAAGAAAGGAAGTGATAATGTAGTAGCTGATCACTTGTCCAGACTCCCCATTGATGTATCAAGCACCTTCAAGGAGGAAATTCGGGATACATTTCCCGATGAACAATTATTGAACATCAATGGATTACCTTGGTTTGCTAATATTGTGAATTATTTGGCTACAGGAAAAATACCAGAGTATTGGACAAAGCAAAAGATGAAACATTTCATGGCACAAGCAAAACGGTTTATTTGGGACAATCCAGACTTATTCAAGATTGGACCAGATCAAATAATTCGGAGATGTGTCCCTGACCATGAAATTCAAGATTTATTGGCTCATTGTCACTCATACGCATGTGGAGGACATTTCAGTGCTCAAAAGACGGGTCACA
Source organism: Lactuca virosa (assembly GCF_052849685.1). Taxonomy (NCBI): domain Eukaryota; kingdom Viridiplantae; phylum Streptophyta; class Magnoliopsida; order Asterales; family Asteraceae; genus Lactuca; species Lactuca virosa. The sequence continues at coordinate 168,702,077 of NC_136426.1, read as the reverse complement.
GAATTCTAGACACGGGTTTCTTCTGGCCAACAATCTTTCGTGATGCGCATGTGTTTGTTAAATCCTGTTTGAAATGCCAACAAGTTGGGGGGATCTCAAAAAGAGACCAAATGCCATTAAACCCCATCTTGGTTGTTGAAATATTTGATGTGTGGGGAATTGACTTTATGGGTCCTTTTCCAACTTCTTTCGGCAATATTTATATTTTGGTGGCTGTCGATTATGTCTCAAAGTGGATTGAAGCCGAGGCCACCAAAACAAATGATCACCATGTTGTTTGTAAGTTTGTCAAGAAAAATATTTTTGTGAGACATGGTATCCCTCGTGTGATCATCAGTGATGGGGGGTCACATTTTAAAAACTTTAAATTTGGCAAACTACTCAAACAATATGGTGTGAATCATAGAATTGCCACACCTTACCACCCTCAAACAAGTGGTCAAGTGGAAGTGTCTAATCGACAGATCAAAGAAATTTTACAAAAAACCGTTAGACCTGACCGCAAAGACTGGTCACTTCGACTAGACGATGCGCTTTGGGCCTATCAGACTGCTTTCAAAACACCGATTGGCACAACCCCTTATAAACTTGTTTATGGAAAAGGATGTCACTTACCGGTTGAGTTAGCACATCGAGCATTATGGGCCATCAAAGAAGTAAATTTGGAGTATGATCAAGCAGGAAAGGAACGAAAACTACAATTGAGTGAACTTGAAGAACTCCGGGATGAGGCATACAATAATGCTGTCACATATAAGTCCAAGATGAAAGCATTCCACGATGCAAAATTAAAGATCAAAACTTTTGAAAAAGGACAAAAAGTGTGGCTATTTAATTCACGGTTAAAGCTTTTTCCCGGGAAATTGAAAAGCAAATGGTCAGGACCATATGAAGTGGTTGATGTCACACCTCACGGAGCGATTGAGATAAAAGATGAAAAAGGCGGTGAGTCATTCAAAGTAAACGGGCATCGTCTCAAGCCCTATATTTCATCCGCCACACGACATGAGGTACAAGTAGAACGGGTTGACTTTTTACAAGAACAACCCACTTACGTCATCTAGTTTTTGCTTCAAGGTAACACGTCTGGCTGAAGACGTTAAACTTAGCGCTAGTTCGGGAGGCAACCCGAGAACTTTGTGGGTATGTTCACTGCAAACCCTCACGAGACTTCACTCGTCCACTAGGGTAACCTAGGGGTTTAAAAGGCTTGTTGCACATGCCAAGTGCAATCGCGATCCTCAGCGAAAATGATGGATTTATTTTATTTGGTGTATTTGTGGTTTATTTCATTTTATTGTTTTATGGTTTTCTTTTGTGTTTTACATCGAGGACGATGCAAAGTTTAAAGTTGGGGAGGTATACTTAAATGAGAAAAAGGCGACAAACCAAATATGCTGCAATTTTTGGTTTTGATGGAGCCCAACAAGAAAAAAATTCAACATTTTTCTCCCACTTTTGAAGATATAAAAGCCTCCTCTACCAAGAACTATCAGGTGATCTCGATTCTTTGTTTGTTTTGTGTGATTTTTTTTAATATAAATAAGAAATTATCCCAAAAAAGGAAAGAATGTAATTGTGTTAGTATGTTAGTATGCTTTTACCAAATTATAGCAAAAAAAAAAAAAAAAAAATTAAATAAATAAATAAATAAATAAATAAATAAATAAATAAATAAATAAATAAATAACATTTTGAAGCACCAATTAGTATTACTTGTATGAATATAGAAACAAACAATAGGATGCATAACAGTGAGAAAGTGGACCGTAACAGACTGATACATTTCATGCAGTAGATCAGCTTTCTAGAACTTGTTTTAACTCTATTTTAAGAATACTGAATATCAAAATGATAAAGGCAATTCATTTATTTTTATTTTTAGCCAATTAACCCTTAAGCCTACCCATTTATATTTAAAATCCCTGTTGTTAACCACTTTGAGCCTTAGCCTGTTCATTTCTTAAGCAGATTTAAGCCATATCCCAAACACTTTCCTACCATGTCTTTCGACTTTATAAGCAAAGTTTTATCATTTCCGTGTATGTATTTGTTATATATATTGTTCATATTTTAGCGAGTCAAATAAATTGTGAAATTTCAGAAAAATTCTCTTGCTTGGTTCTAAAAAATTGGTTTAATATATACACATATATGTATTCATTAAAAAAAAAAAAAAAAAAAAAAAAAAAAAAAAAAAAGACAGCTACCCCTTTATTTGAATGTTCTCTTTTTGTTTGTGCAAGTATTTATAGTTTTATAAACTTAAGGTTAGATATCAAGAAATTAACGTTGTTCGAAACATTTTACACAAATTTTCGACATTTTTTTAATCTAAGCCTAAGTTTAAAGTTGTATGATGTGAGATTTTTTTTTTTGTTATTTTTAGAAAATAAAAGTTTAGAAACAAATCTAAAGTTTGAGCTTCCATACTTTGATATATATCTGTTTTATTTATTAAAAAAAAAAAAAAAAAAAAAAAAAGAAGTATAGCGTTAGTGAAGGTTAGTTAGAAATATTTTATATGTTTGTAAACGTTTGCAATTTTTGTTTCAAGTTGAGTCCATTTATATACACTTTGGGGTTTTGCTGTGCAAAAAAAAAAAAAAAAAAAAAAAAAAAAAAAAAAAAAAAAAAAAAACCAGAACCAAGCATTTTAGTTTGAATAACTTTTGTATTTTTGTTAATAATAAAAGTTTAATTTGAAATGACATATTCAAATAATGTCATGATTTTTTTAAAAATTGAACATAAACCAAAAAGATTTTTGTCTTATCTAAACGTTTTGAGTCATTTTAGATAAGTTGTAGATGTTATTAATGTTTGTATATAGTTGTATTGTATTTATCGAGTTATAATAATTATCTTTGTTGTGCTCTTAAAGTCTAAAAGACTCAAGTCACCAATCCAAAAACATCCCTACCTTACCCTTAGCCGAACATTACAACATGAAAGTCCTTTTGATTGCTATTTAAGTAGTCACTAAGTAGAGGTAGATCAAGCCTATGGTAAAGCGATATCTTTAAATCGACCTTGAAACGCGTCTCCACTTCAAAGAAAGAAATGTGACCTCATTTGTTGCTATATCTTGATCAGGTGGTATTGATTGGTGCTATTTAATTCTGTTATGGTTCCATGAGAAGACTAGTTTATAATTCATATCTTTAGTTTTCAAAAGCATCAAAGAAGTTTTCTAGCACACTAATCAATTACATTTGGATCTTTCTCGGGACGAGAAAGAGATAAGTTGGGGAGGTTTGATCGGTGTATTTTACATCACGCTTAATACACTATAATTTATGTAAAATAACCGATTTTATCTAAGAATGGTGCTACTTTGACATGTATTTGAATTATGTTTGTAGGTGGTAAATATGATGAAAATGGTACAAAAAGATGCAAAAAGAAGTTCAAGGAATTACACGAAGAGAAATCAAGATTGAAAACAAAAGAATTGAAGATGTTCGGGTTTGGAAAGACGAGAAAACAAAATAAAAAAATGAAAAATTGTATTTTTAAAATAATTATAATTTAATTAAAATGATTTATTTAGGAAATAATAATTTTATTATTTTCTAAATAATTTAATTTAATTAAATGTATTTTTTTTATAAAATCTAATTTAAAATAATATATAAAAATCATGTTTTTTTTAATAAAAATAAAAAGAATTTAAATTAATTAATGAGGTTTAATTAAAATAAATTATTGGGAATTAATTATTTAATTTCTAAATAATTTATATTAATTAAATTAATTTAATTTAATTTAAATTGAAAAAAAAAAAAAGAAAAAAAAAAAAGAAATTAGAAAAAAAAATCGGAGCCCAACCCGAAGCAGGAGCCCAAACCCGGAGCCCAAAACCCGGAAGCCAAAAGCTGCGACCCGTATCCGGAAAGTCCGAACCGAATCCGATCCGTCCACCCGAAACCGTTTTCCCTCACAAGAAGATCCGAACTTACGGATCCATACCCGGCTCCGACCCGGGTAGGATCCGCGCTTTTATCCGGCGATGACGTCATCAGTGACGTCATCTGATCCGATCCGCCTCCGAATTCGACCCAGCTCCGACCCGACCCGATCCGTATCGTCTCACAGAAGACCCGCGCTTCGACCCAGCTCCGACCCGGAGTCCGACCCGAACAGGATCCGCGAGAATTAGCCTTAAACGACGTCGTTTTGATGCCAGCTTCAAATACTTGTGCCATGTGCTGAACCTACGGGTTTTCCTATCTTTTAAACACTTTCCAACCAATTTTAACCACTTTTTCATCACTTTTCCTATTTTAAACCCAAATTCTTTCCAACAAAACCCAATAATTCCATCTTTTTAATTCTTTTGAATTCTTTTTCATGAGATTTAGATTGGATCTTAGATCCAATCTAAAAGCTTAATATTCCTAGCTTTATTTCATTCTTTTTGATATTTAATTTTCCAAAAATTCACTATAAATACCACCTCAAAATCACCATTTCAACACACCATCTTACATTCTTATACACCTTATATACCTCTTATACCTCTTATACCAACCTACTTTCATACCACCACCTCCTTTAGGAAATTTCTATATCTTTTTGGGAAGCATTTTAGTCTTCCAAATTCCTATCTTTTTCAAAGAATTCAAACCATCAAAGATTCAAGATCAAGACATCAAGAATTCAAGAATACAAATATGAGTTTGTATAAGTCTACAATGCGCGGCTAAATCCTCCCGTGATCGCAACCGGGAGTAGGTTTTAATTCTTACTTATTGTATTATTTTTGGGTGTGAACATTTGAATTTGTTGAATATTATTTGTGGATTTTGTTTATGTTTTTAACATTATAAAATCGTTACACTTATTTTATTCATTTATCAATTAATTATTCCAAGTTTAAAAATAATTTTAAGTGATCTCCCCACCGTGCCAAATCATCCAATAGCGGTGTGTAGGACGGAGGGTGCGGTTACACTTATTTTCTATTTTGGACTTAGACTTTAATTAAATCGACTATGAAAAATTAATAACACTCATTTCTAATTCATATAATTATTAATTCTGAAACCGGAAGCGATCATTGTTTTTAATTGAATTAAAATCATATATTTATTTGTTTATCATCATATTTATCTCAAATTAATCATTATTTCTTTATCGTTAAATCAAAATAGTAACTAAACTATTAACCATAAACTCCTCTGGATCCGACCCTTACTTACCACTCGCTAGATTAGTGGAAATAAGGTTTATTTTTGACGCGACAACGACCGCTCGTCAGTGCCCAACTTCGCCCCAACAAACCGGGGTGCGACATCTCCGCCCGTACAACATCTCGAATGGCGGGGTGCCAAGGCTAGAATGATAGCTGTTGTTGTAGGCGAACTCCGCAAGCGGTTGGTGAGAATCCCAGCTCCCACCGAAATCAATGACACATGCCCGCAACATGTCCTCGAGGGTCTGAATAGTCCGCTCGCTCTAGCCGTTTGTCTGCGGGTGGAATGCTGTGCTGAAGTGCAGTCGCGTGCCCAGCTCCTCGTGACACTTTTGCCAGAAGCGGGAGGTAAACCTGACATCCCGATCAGAGACAATGGAGACAGGAACCCCATGGCGAGACACGATCTCCCGAACGTACAATTCGGCCAATTTCGCGGCCGATGAGCCCTCTCGTATAGCCAAGAAATGGGCGCTCTTGGTCAATCGATCCACGATGACCCATATAGCATCAAACCCCTTTGCCGTCTTCGGCAATTTGGTAATAAAATCCATCGTGATCTGTTCCCATTTCCACATGGGAATCTCTAGGGGCTGCAGCTTTCCATGCGGCCACTGATGCTCGGCCTTGACCATCCTACAGGTCAAGCACCTCTCAACGTACCAAGCGATTTCCCGCTTCATGCACGGCCACCAATAGCTCAAACTCAAATCCCGATACATCTTGGTAGCCCCCGGGTGAATAGAGAAATGAGACTTACGAGCCTCCTCCATAACCGTCTGCCTAACCCCACCCGTCATTAGACCCAAACCCGACCGCATCGGGTTAATAGTCCCCGACTATCCTGCATAAACCGGGTGTTCTCGCCCTTGATCCTCTCCAGCTTCCAATTTTCCGGGCGGATGCCCTCAACCTGGGCATCTCTGATCAAACTCACCAGCGGAGAATCCACCGCTATCCTCATACATACCGCTGGGGTGGAAGACCCCGCTGACTTGCGGCTCAAAGCGTCCTTTACTACATTCGCTTTACCAGGATGGTAAAGGATCACGCAATCGTAGTCCTTGACTACGTCCAGCCACCTGCGTTGCCTCATGTTCAGGTTCGGCTGATCCATGATATGTCTCAAGCTCTTGTGATCCGTGTAAATGGTACAACGGACCCCATAGAGGTAGTGTCTCCATATCTTGAGGGCGAACACCACCGCCCCCAGTTCCAAGTCATGCGTAGGGTATCTCGTCTCATGCGGCTTCAGCTGCCGCGATGCGTAGGCTATCACTCGTACTCTCTGCATGAGGACCGCCCCTAAACCTGTGATGGATGCATCACAGAAAACCACAAAATCCTCGACTCCCTCCGGGAGTGTCAATACTGGAGCCTCGCACAAATGCTGACGGAGGGTCTCAAACGCCCTCTGCTGCTCGGGACCCCATCGGAAATCCACTCCCTTCCTTGTCAGACGAGTGAGGGGCACTGCAATCTTGGAGAAGTCCCGTATGAACCTCCGGTAGTACCCTGCCAACCCCAGAAAGCTCCTAATATCTGAGGGAAATTTCGGAACCTCCCACTGCATAACCGCCTCGATTTTGGCCGGATCGACCAAAATCCCCTCCTGGTTAACGAGATGTTCAAGGAACTGGACCTCCCGTAACCAAAACTCACACTTCGAGAACTTGGCGTACAGCCGTTCCCGTCTTAGAACTCCCAACAGCTCTCGCAGATGTTCCTCATGCTGCTCTCGGGTCTTGGAATACACCAAGATATCATCTATAAACACTATGACCGAGCGATCAAGCATCGGTCTACAGACCCGATTCATTAGGTCCATGAACACCGCTGGCGCGTTGGTGAGCCCAAACGACATCACCACGAACTCGTAATGTCCATAACAAGTTCGGAACGCGGTCTTCTCCACGTCCTCCTCTCTGACCCTGACCTGATGATACCCAGACCTCAAGTCTATCTTGGAAAACCAAGATGCACCCTGTAACTGGTCGAAGAGATCGTCTATCCTCGGGAGTGGATAACGGTTCTTCACCGTCAACTTATTCAACTCCCGGTAATCGATACACATCCGGTGCGAACCGTCCTTCTTCCGGACGAAAAGTATCGGTGCTCCCCATGGAGAACTGCTAGGTCGAATGAACTGCTTGCCCAGCAGTTCCTGCAGCTGCGATGACAGCTCTTGCATCTCTGGCGGTGCCAATTGGTACGGCGCCTTAGCAATAGGGGCCGCACCTGGCACCAGGTCGATCCTGAACTCGACCTGCCTCTCTGGAGGTATCCCTGGTAACTCCTCCGGGAATACGTCTGCGAACTCCCTGACCACCGGTACGTCGGAAACCGAAATCTGATCCCTGGCTCGGGTATCTACCACATACGCTAGATAACCTGCACAACCGTGTTGAATGTACTGTCGTGCCGTGGCAGCTGAACAAAACCCTGATCCCACTCTTGTGCCCTCGCCATATACAATCAGTTCTCCCCCACTTGGGGTTCGAACTACTACTCGCTGCCCCTCACAGTCGATCATGGCACCGAATCGACTGAGCCAATCCATGCCTACAATCACGCATACCTCCCCCATGGGAATCGGAATCAAATCTATCGGAAATGACACCCTAAAAATCTCCAAGTCACACCCTCGATAAACTGAAGAAGCAGAAACCACGTGTTCGTTGGCGATAGACACTCGCAACGGACACTCTAACTCGCCCACTAGCGCACTGAACTCCCTACTAAATGTCTGAGATACGAAGGACCGACTCGCCCCCGAGTCAAATAAGACCAAAGCAGGCAAGGAGTTCACTAAAAACGTACCTAACCACAGGTGCAACAGATAAGCATACAACAGATATAGGAAAACGAGATAAGGATAGAAACATACCAGCAACCACATCTGGTGCTACTCTGGCCTCCTCCGCTGTAAGCTGGAAGGCACGACCCTGAGCCTTTGGAGGCTCTGCCGTGACTGGTCTCCCATCCGTGATCCTCAAAGTAGCCGGCGCTGGAGCCTGCGCCGGTTTGGCGGCGAGTAACGGGCAGTTGGCCTTCAAATGGCCAACCTGATCACAATGGTAACATAACCTCATACTCTGAACTGGAGCGGCCTGGCGACAGTCTTTCGCGTAATTCCCCTCCTTGCCGCACTTGTGGCATCCACTACCAGCTCGACACACACCAGAATGACCCTTGCCACACTTCCCACATGTGCGGCTCTGCTGACCCCCGGTCCTAGTATCAGCGGTCTTAGACCGCTTCGGCGCCGGCTGAGAATGTGTCGGGGCCTGCCGCTGTTCTCTCAACTGCTGCTCAATCTCCAACTCACGCCGTCTGGCGGCCTCCTGCAACTCTAGAAGAGTATCACATCGCTGGGTAGACACAAACTGACGGATATCCGTCTTGAGCATGCTCAGATAACGGGTCATCTGGGCCTGCTCTGAAGCAAACTCCGGGCAAAACATCGCCCTCTCAGTGAACATCCGGGTGATCTCCGTCACCGACTCCCCATCCTGTCTCAAACTCAAAAACTCCTGTGCCAATCGCTCCCGCTCAACCCGTGGAATGTAACGGGCGCGTAACATATCCCTGAACTGCTCCCAAGTAACAACAGCTCTTTGATCATCAGAGTACGACCCAGTCGCAAGTCTCCACCAGTCCTTGGCCCCAGACCTAAGCAGGTTCAGAGCACACCTAACCTTCTGGTCAGCAGGACACGAGCAGGTGAAGAAACACCCCTCCACATCTGAAATCCACCTCATAGCCTTGATGGGATCCTGCGTCCCATCAAAAGTAGGGGGCTTCGTGTTATCGAAGTCCATGTACTGAAAACCTCTACCAACTCCTCCTCCCGTCGCTGATACAGCTGATGCAGCTGCTGCGGCGGCTATCTCTGCAAGGGCTGCATAACGCTCATCAAAATACTCCACCATGGCGGTCTTGATCGACCCGAACATCTCCGGTAACTGAGCCCGGAATGCAGCAGCAACCTCATCATGCAGGATCTCTCGAATCCTGGCATCCAACTCCTCTGTACCCATCTGCACCACTGGCTCAGGTGCTGTCGGCCCCTCCTGGCCTCTGTCCCCTGATCCTGATCCCGAACCGGATCCAGCCACGAAGCGCCTCGTCATCACCATTCTGAAACATATCACCAGTTATCAGATAATTCATATAAATCACTGGGAGCCAACTCCCTACTAACCCTAGGGATTGCGACTTACTTGACACGCGTATAGGTCCTGTGCTTTCAGTAGCATGGGCCCCTACTACCTTCCACACCTACCCATATTTGCCCCAAGTATCACCACAACACCCTAACAATATGCACAACATGGCGAGCGCTCAATCCTCACTCCTAGAGGAATGCTAAATATCTTATAACTGACCTCCCGGTCTCACTCAATCCCTCCTATCCATGAAAGTTCCACCAACCCTGCAGCACTAATGTATGCTAGCCATGCATAACGCTGGACCCTATAGACTTTAGAATATCCAATCCTACCCTAAGCCCCCAATCAAACAAGAACAGAACATAAGGCCAAATCAAACATTCTCAGGCTATAAGATCTTAATTATGTACAACTAGGATGCATACATTAGACAACTACAGTAATGATGTCAATCTCACATAAAGGAAACCCTAGGCTAGCAGGCATCATGTATTCAGGCAATTCTATCATGCAATTCCTGAAGATCCCTAGCCTAGCACTAACATGCTGTTCTATCATATCGTATAATCAAATAACTTGTATGGTATTTTGGGGTCTACTTACTGGCTCCGGCTGATCGTACGCCCTGCATCCTCCTTTATTTTTTTTGAAAATCTTTTTGAAAAATCATTTTGAAAATCCTTTCCTTGATTTGAGACTGGAGTCACACGAGTGTTCCTCCAATTCACTCAAACCAAGGCTCTGATACCAACTTGTAACACCCAAAAATTCAAGCCAAATTTAAACTTTCAAAACATGTCGAATTTATCAAACCATTACAACTTTGTTTTCAAAATACATTTATATCAGAGTTTTCCCAGAAACATAACATAATAGGAGGAGCTGTACGATCATGCCTTTGCCTTGCCGCGATCCCCTGATGTACCTGAAACAATAATCTGAAACTATAAGCCCGAAAGCTTAGTGAGTTACCCCCAAAATACCGATACACATACAGTCCACATAACCATGTCACACCATGACATATCATAACAAACTGATCAGAACAGCACATAACGGGTCCACAGCTTTACAGACTGGAATACCCCTGGGCCCACAGTGTGAGTCTGGAATGCCTACCGGGCCCTCAGATCACATATGGATTGCCACCAACCCCTCAGTACGAGTCTGGAATGCCTACAGGGCCCTCAGCTCGTATCTGGAATGCCACCGAGCCCTCAGTAAGAGTCTGGAATGCCTACCGGGCCCTCAGCTCGTATCTGGAATGCCACCGAGCCCTCAGTACGAGTCTGGAATGCCTACCGAGCCCTCAGCTCGTATCTGGAATGCTCCCAAGTCCTCAGTATGAGTCTGGAATGCCTATCGGGCCCTCAGCTCATATCTGGAATACTCTAGGGTTTGTTGGCTACCGCACGGAGCAGTACAACCTCAACCCATCCCACATAACATATCAACATGTAACAGATAATGCACATACAGGCAATCAATCAGTATCACAGGTAGTCCTACAGACCTACCCTCCAGCGTATCAAACTAGCATGCATAACTAACTCATACTCAACATAATACAACTACTAGGATATCATATCCAATGGGCCGGCCTTGGTGCCTTAGACCCCTTAGTATAGTGAGGATAACTCACCTCGCAACTGTCGTCGGAAATAAGAAGGCTCAACTCCTGGGTCCAACACGAACTCCACCACCTATAGGTACCATACAAACCTTTTTCATAAATCTCCCAATTACCAGAAACCATCAGAAGTCAACTGGTCAACTCTTGGTCCAAGTCAAAGTCCACAGTCAAAGTCAACAGTCTATGTTGACTCGACTCGTCGAGTGCAGATCACCGACTCGTCGAGTCCTTCCTGAACTCGTGAAGTCGTGAAATCCTTGATTGGCTCGTCGAGTTCCCTTTTTAACTCGTCGAGTTCATACGTGGCCAAGATTTGGAAGAAACCCTAGCCAACTCGCTGAGTCTTCTAACAACTCGCCGAGTTCAAGGTAATCTTCAACGAACTCGCCGAGTTGCTCAACCAACTCGCCGAGTTCACGGCTATGTTCATAGGACTCGCCGAGTCCAGCGTTCTACTCGCCGAGTTCATTCAGTCCTTTTTCCATACAGACCTGGTTTGAGCCATGCAGCGGCTCCAAACCACAGATCTAGGCTTCTAGGGCATGCTTATCACGTAAAGTTGCAAACTTTACATGCATGCATAGCTTTAAGGGCTCCAAATGTCAAAACTAAGCTCTTAATGGGGTTCTAAGCTCAAGAGGGACCTCAATCACGAACATAACTGAGACTTTACAACTCTAGAAGGTAATGAGGGTCCAGATCTGAAGTATAGCCCAACCATAAGGTTTCTCTACTAAGGATTTGGGGTTTTAGGGCTTAAAAGCAACAATTTAGGGACAAACAAGATCTAATAGATCAATAATCAAGATGGAAACTTTATTACCAGAATGGGTGACCACAAATGAATGTGTTCTGGATCTAAGTCCCCTTCCTTGAGCTCTTCAACCCCTTCCTTCTTCCACTTGCTCCAATGTGCACCAAAAGTCCCTTCACAAGGCAACAATCACTCAAACTCACCAATGGAGACTAGGGTTTAGATAAGGAATGCTCTGAGGGTGATGGAGGCTGAGATGGGGCTATAAGGACATTTAAATAGGGTGCAAACCCTAAGGATTAGGGTTTCCTCCTGACTGGCCTACTCGCCGAGTCCAGGCGTGGACTCGCCGAGTAGATCACTTAAAGCCCGCATCCAATTCGACATCTACTCGGCGAGTTAGGGCTGCAACTCGCCGAGTAGCTCTTACAAAAAGAAACATTTAATCAAATTAAATACGTACCAGGAACGGGGCGTTACAATTCTCCCCCACTTGTCTCAGACTTCGTCCTCGAAGTCTGCTGCTGCTGCATCTGAAAACAACTCCGGGTAATGCCCCCGCATCTCCTCTTCGGAATCCCACGTCCACTCTGAACCCTTCCGGTGCTGCCACTGCACCTTCACTAACTGAACCACCTTGTTCCTCAAGGTCTTCGCCTTTCGATCTAAGATCGCAACTGGTCTCTCGATATAATTCAGGCTGCTATCAACCTGAATATCCTCCATGGGTACTACTGCTGACTCGTTCACCAAACACTTCCTCAACTGAGAAACATGGAAAGTGTTGTTGATCTGGCTAAGCTCTGCCGGGAGATCCAATCGATAGGGGACCCGACCCACCCGGGCCAAAACCCTAAAAGGACCAATGAACCTGGGGCCCAGCTTGCCCCTCTTTCGGAATCTGATGACACCCTTCCAGGGTGATACCTTCAGGAGGACCATGTCACCCACCTGGAACTCCAACTCGGATCGGCGTTTGTCGGCATAACTCTTCTGCCAACTCTGAGCGGTCTGCAAACGCTGTCTAACCTGCTGGATCTTTTCGGTAGTCTGCAAGACTACCTCCGTACTACCCATCACCCTGTGCCCAACTTCGCCCCAACAAACCGGGGTGCGACATCTCTGCCCGTACAACATCTCGAATGGCGGGGTGCCAAGGCTAGAATGATAGCTGTTGTTGTAGGCGAACTCCGCAAGCGGTAGGTGAGAATCCCAGCTCCCACCGAAATCAATGACACATGCCCGCAACATGTCCTCGAGGGTCTGAATAGTCCGCTCGCTCTAGCCGTCTGTCTGCGGGTGGAATGCTGTGCTGAAGTGCAGTCGCGTGCCCAGCTCCTCGTGACACTTTTGCCAGAAGCGGGAGGTAAACCTGACATCCCGATCATAGACAATGGAGACAGGAACCCCATGGCGAGACACGATCTCCCGAACGTACAATTCGGCCAATTTCGCGGCCGATGAGCCCTATCGTATAGCCAAGAAATGGGCGCTCTTGGTCAATCGATCCATGATGACCCATATAGCATCAAACCCCTTTGCCGTCTTCGGCAATTTGGTAATAAAATCCATCGTGATTTGTTCCCATTTCCACATGGGAATCTCTAGGGGCTGCAGCTTTCCATGCGGCCACTGATGCTCGGCCTTGACCATCCTACAGGTCAAGCACCTCTCAACGTACCAAGCGATTTCCCGCTTCATGCACGGCCACCAATAGCTCAAACTCAAATCCCGATACATCTTGGTAGCCCCCGGGTGAATAGAGAAATGAGACTTATGAGCCTCCTCCATAACCGTCTGCCTAACCCCACCCGTCATTGGACCCAAACCCGACCGCATCGGGTTAATAGTCCCCGACTATCCTGCATAAACCGGGTGTTCTCGCCCTTGATCCTCTCCAGCTTCCAATTTTCCGGGCGGATGCCCTCAACCTGGGCATCTCTGATCAAACTCACCAGCGGAGAATCCACCGCTATCCTCATACATACCGCTGGGGTGGAAGACCCCGCTGACTTGCGGCTCAAAGCGTCCTTTACTACATTCGCTTTACCAGGATGGTAAAGGATCTCGCAATCGTAGTCCTTGACTACGTCCAGCCACCTGCGTTGCCTCATGTTCAGGTTCGGCTGATCCATGATATGTTTCAAGCTCTTGTTGTCACACCCCGATCCTTGTCGGAATCGATCGAGGCGTGATATATTGTTCAAAGTCTCATGACAACTATGTTATAATATGATTAGATTCAATTAAGTACTAAGTATGCAAACAAGATCCACAACATACAAATACAAATCCAAATATGAACAACATTTATTACATCAAATTTAAATAGTCTTGTGGATTTCTAAGGCACAATCTATTTTTCATCAACTTCATTCTTCAAATCTGCATCATGGGTAAAAACAGGTCAACTACGAGAGTTGGTGAGTAATCTAATTTTAGTAGAGAAAATTGTGAAGTTGAAACCTTTATAATTGGAAATTTGTTTTCTTTTGTAGTCGGCAAACAATTGTATTTGAGATAACGGTTTATAAATCAAAAATTGATTAACAAATGATAACAACAACAATAAGTCCTCACCCTATATATACATATGTATATATATATATATATATATATATATATAAATATATATAGGATGGAGCATCTAATCATCATACACACTCAACCACGTGCGATCAATCACCTTAGCGTCCCAAGGCGGGGTGGTCAATCCAATAGCGCTATTATTGTCCATAACGTACCTCAAGAATACGGGCATAGTCATGGAGATTAGACTAAAAATGGTAATGCACTACAAGTAGATGTAGCGTAAACAAACAATAGTTATACAATTAATGACTCACGTATAAATGTCCCAACAATGTCTCAATTGTGATAAAACAATAAAATGAAGTTGGAATATATTAGAACCACATGATACACCCCAAAAGTATTGAAAATTATAAAGTATGGGGTAGATTACTCACCAACTCTCGTAGTTGACCTGTTTTTACCCATGATGCAGATTTGAAGAATGAAGTTGATGAAAAATAGGTTGTGCCTTAGAAATCCACAAGACTATTTAAATTTGATGTAATAAATGTTGTTCATATTTGGATTTGTATTTGTATGTTGTGGATCTTGTTTGCATACTTAGTACTTAATTGAATCTAATCATATTATAACATAGTTGTCATGAGACTTTGAACAATATATCACGCCTCGATCGATTCCGACAAGGATCGGGGTGTGACACTTGTGATCCGTGTAAATGGTACAACGGACCCCATAGAGGTAGTGTCTCCATATCTTGAGGGCGAACACCACCGCCCCCAGTTCCAAGTCATGCGTAGGGTATCTCGTCTCATGCGGCTTCAGCTGCCGCGATGCGTAGGCTATCACTCATAAAATTCAAGCCAATTTTTTCATAACATAATGTAACACCCATAAAATTCAAGCCAATTTGAAACTTTTTCAAACATCCAAAAACCATTATTTATTACAAAATGTTTTCAAAATAGTTTTATGTCAGAGTATCCGAGAAATCCAAATCAAAATATGAGGAAGTGTACGGTCACGCCTTCGCATTCTCGCGGTCATCCGTTGTACCTGAAACAAAAATCGATAAATGTAAGCTCGAAGGCTTAGTGAGTTACCCCCAAAATACCAACCTATACAACTATAACAATATCATATCAAACAGACAGCATACTATGGTTCCAATCAACCATCGGGTTGGAATACCCCGGACCCTCAACCATCGGGTTGAAATGCCAACACACTATGGGTCCAATCAACCATCGGTTTGGAATACCCCAGGCCCTCAACCATTAGGTTGGAATGCCAACACACTATGGGTCCAGTCAACCATAGGGTCGGAATACCCCAGGCCCTCAACTATCAGGTTGGAATGCCAACATATTATGGGTCCAATCAACCATCGGGTTGGAATACCCTAGACCTTTAACCATCAGGTTGGAATGCCAACACACTATGGGTCCAATCATCCTCGAGATGGAATACCCATTACTGTCACATACATGTGCACCTATAACAGATAATCATACAACAGTCTATAAAGACAATATACTAGGGTCCAATCATCCTCAAGATGGAATACCCTCAACTACCAACCAAGCATGTGCACATATAAAAGGCAATCACATACAGTCTATTGACAGCCAAAACCGATCTACAGATCACTAATCATGATAACACCCTAACTACCAGGGTACCGATCTAACAGATCATATATGCATAACAACATACTAAATCCAGGATAAAAATTCAAAGGGATCGGCCTAGTGTCGTAGACCCTGTCAGTATGGTGAGGAGAACTCACCTGGCACTGCTGAAGTCCCGCGGATAAAACTCCAACTGCTGGTTGACAGATTCCCGAACTGTCAACATCAAACAATACCCAATTAATAATTGGGTTCCAAGCCCAAAGTCCAACTCACACTCCAAAGCCCAAAAGTCAAGTAATGGGCCAAAGCCCAACATATGGCCCAATTTTCCAAATTGGGCCCAGACTTCTATATGATCTTCCCTTTAGGCCCATCCAATCATTCTAGTCCAAACTCTTAATATCCCCATGTCCCAATATCACATAATCATAAAGGCCCAATTATGGCCCAATTTTCCAAATTGGGCCCAAGTCCTTCACATGGGCCTTATCCTAAAGCCCATCCAATTATTTTGGTCTATTTACTTGTTCTTGGTTAGCCCATCAATAGCCCAATCACCAAAGCCCAATAGAAAGGCCCAACTCAAGCCCCAAGTGAAATTAGGGTTTTCACATGAAATGACGATTAGGGTTAAGTGTTCCTACTTAACCCATTAAGGACTTAATCCATTAAGTCCAATATTGCCTTAGGTTACTTCGCAAATGATTATTAATTAATATTTTAAGATTATTAATTAATTCCAGTGCGGGTCCCGATCAATGCCCAAAATTAGGATTTCATGACATTAGGGTTTTCCAAACCCTAATTAGGGTTTCCAACCCAATACTAGCCCATTAGTCACATAGTTGGGCTTTTAGATCAATTAGGGCTTCATTGGGCCCATTCCAGTTTCGTTGGGCCTACTAGGGTTTTATTGGTCCCACTAGGGTTTCATCGACCCATTCTGTCCAAGCATCCCAAACGAGTCAAAACGCAAACGAGGCACACCGCCACCCAACACGGCGGCTGGTGGCGGTAGGAAGCAGCAGCCACCACCTCACGGTGGTGGTTATAAGTTTTCTATTATTATTCTGGCCGATTACAGTACATTAAATTTTACATCCAAAAACTCAATAAACACACACACGTAAATAGCACACACACACACACAGCCGCATTGTGGCGGCAGGTGGTGGTCAGAGGTGCTAGCCAACACCTCATGATGGTGGTGGTGGTGGCCCTCTTGTGAAATCCGACCAAGATAACCACACACACGACATACACTAACAGTAGAACACCCCCACATGTCTTCTGCTTATAAACGGAACCCAGCCACCCACCTGGTGGCGTACGGCGGCAGCGGCGACGACTCGGAGTGGCAGGCAGCAACAGTGTCATCTGCGACAGCCACCATGGCCGGCATCCATGGTGGTTTTCTCGGGTTTTTCTGGCCAAACGAACAGATACACACGCATCCCATCTAACAACAACGAGTTCTTATCGTAAAAAGCATCCAATCTCAGCCACCCCTGTGGTCGCGTGAGGCAGTCGAATGGAGAAGTGGCAGTGGGATAGTCCTCGGAGCCACAGCAGCAACGCAGCACCGGAACAAAAACGGAGAAGGAGAAGAAGAAGAATACAGCAAGGAGGTGGCGGCGCCGGTGGGGAGACATAAGGTGGTGGTTGCGGCTGATGAGGGAGCCCTAGGGTTAGGGTTATGCGACTTTATATACCTGGTACCCATTGGAACTTCATTCCATAATGACACTATTAGTCCCTCATTTCCAGTTTTGTTTAAAACTAAGACCATAATTTACCTTTTTAACCCCTGTCTCCAAAAGTCCTTTCATAATGGGTCCCGAAATTACCAATCAGACCCCCTAAGCTTTCAAATCCTTTCAATTTAAGTCCCTTAATTACCAAACACACCCTGACTTCTGAAATCTTTTTCAAAATAAGTCCCGCAATTATACTTTAACCCCCGGAGATTCAAGACTTTTCATTTGGCTCCCCGAAACCAACACCTTGTTAATTATTATTTGAATTTTGGGCTATAATTACATAAAATAATAATAAAATTAGTTCTCGGGGTTTCGGTTTATTATTTAATAAATGGGATGTTACAACTCTCCCCCACTTAAATTGGATTTCGTCCTCAAAATCATTCCTTAGCATTCCTGTCACGCCAACCCACTCAAGTGACATGGCCATAGTCCCGAGTATACCCTACCCTTCCCAAGGCAATCAAAACTAACCCTAACAGGGTTTTAAAACCCGAAGATGAACAAATTCCTTGCAATATGATCACATTTACTCAATCCGAAATCGGAAGTCTCGAGATGGTATGGCTCCCTGATAGACCGCCGACACTGAATCATTGATGAACTCGTTGCACTTAACTCCCAACTGGCTACTCACTTTTGATAACGTGAGGTTCCTACTAGAAGACAGAGTCACAGACCAAATTTTCTTTGCAGTACACTTATACTTGACGAGAAACTCATCCGGAATACCGGATTCCTGCCCGGTTGTTGAACCAACGAGCGATCTTACAATCGCTCCACATAATTCCCGAAGGGAACTTCGACTAGCAATAACTGCCCTAGCTATATCGCCACTCATGGCTCCATCAATCCTTTTGGTCCATCCGACCATAATAGTCTGACAACCTCTCATCATAGAATCAAGTACGAAAAGTGAACGCTACTAGAATACTACAGTCTTACATCATACTTGTTCTCCTTCGACCTACCATTTCCTGATTCCAGTCGTGTCATGGTCTACCCACAATCTATCATCCAAAAACCTGCAAAGTCGAGCACGCACTCGGCCGAACACCTGATCTGAACTCAATTCATGACTAGAATCACAACTTGATTCCCCAAATTCTGCTATCAAGCGCCAAGCAGACACGATTCAAATGCTGGGGAGTTTTACCGAACTCTCAACTCACACAACCTTCAAACCAAACAGCCTCTTGGTCTCCTTTCTTCCTGACGGAAATGCGAAACTTATCCTAGTTTCAAAACCGATCCTACTTCTGCATTCCAGGACGATTCTCCCCCACTTAGGTTCAACTAAGTCTTCACAGTACACGAAAATTGGAGAATTCCCAATCCTTCTCACTTCCCAACGATCGATCTTACGACAACCAACTCTTTCCAACTAGTGCTCCATTAATAGCCGATCCTAAATGATCGCACACTTCTAAGAACTAGATGAACACTTTGTTGGATAAGGTGTCTAAGTACATAATTATATTTGAGTCATACTTGACCCGACCCGGCATGGTCCATTTGGGTTGCACTTCACCCGAACAATTTATGGATAATCTTTTGAGAATAGTATAAGCTATGATTTATTAATATATTATAAGTTCTAATATATTAATATAAAATCATATTATTTAATTAGTATTGATCTATAATTAATTTAGAATTAATTTAGTGATCAAAAGTATGACTAATTAAATATGGGCTCTTGTATTTATATAGTGTGGGCTAATGCTTATTTGGAATGGGCTAGGCTTGCAAGGAAAGTGTTGGATAAGGTGTCTAAGTCCATAACTTATTTGGTATATACTTGACCCGACCCGGCATGGTCCATTTGGGTTGCACTTCACCCAAACTGTTTATGGATAATTTTATGAGAATTGTATACTTACGATTTATTAATATATTATAAGTTATAATATATTAATATATAGTCATGTTATTTAATTAGTTTTAATCTTGAATTAATTATGAATTGATTTAGTGCTTAAAAGGAAGACTAATTAAATCATGGGCTATTGTATTTATATGGTGTGGGCTAATGCTTATTTGTTAATGGGCTAAGCTTATATGGAAGTCCATGGATGATCCATGGAGCTTTTAACCCATGGATCCTTGGAAGAGGAAAAGACATGGGTTATTAGGGTTTCACCCTAACCATGCACACTATATAAACAAGCTTATGTTGCATGAAAAAGACACTAATGTGTGTGTAAGTGTGGTGGCCAAAATCAAGAGTTAGTATACTCTCTCATACATTTTCCAAGTTTCTGGTGATTTGTGATTTCCATTTGAGGCATTCATATTATTGGTGCTTGGCTCTCAAACTCCAAGGAATAACCAATCAACAAAAGGTATGTAACTCATCTAGTTCTTTTATGTTTAAAAGTACCCCATGCCATGCTAGATAGGTTATAAACCTTGGAAAATAATATTTTGCATGTACCTTAGACAAACATAGATCCAAGGTTTATTAGGGTTGCATGTACACTTAGGAAGTGTTAGAATGCTCAAAACCCAACAGTGGTATCAAAGCCTAGGCTTGTTTGTTTGATACTTGGTACAAAATAGTGATAAAAAGTCGATTTTTTGCTGTCTGACTGAGGAACTCGCCGAGTCCATGGGGGGACTCGCCGAGTTCAGGTGTAAACTCATCCTACTCGCCGAGTAGGTTCGTGCACTCGCCGAGTAGGAGCCTCAGAATGCAGATTTTCGACTTTTGCTGCTAGAAATGGACTAGAAACATTACCCTAAACTGTTTTGGTGTTTTAAAACTTGTTTTAGTTGGTGTAATGGTAGTTCTAATCCATTTACAATAGCTTATATCAAAATTTCATGCTTTGTATGTGTTCATATAATTCTTGAAACTTTGATGATCATGTTCATGTTCTTATGAATTTAGAAGATGATAGGAATTATTTGCTGAATTGTTTAGGATTAATTCTTGATCATTTATGTGTTTTAATGGAGTCCATAATTTGTCCTCAAGTTATGGATATCCAAAGGTCACTTCTTTTAAACACACACTTAAAACACATAAGTTACATAAAATGAAGAGTCTTCATTTTTATGAACCTTTAATTCATAAGTTATGAAATGAAAAGTTTTGGGTAGTTACAAAACTTGCCCTCAAGTTTTGGAATTTGTAAAGTTTCACACACTTTAATAAACTTTAATTCCAAACCCTTAGAGTTTTAAAAGTTAAAATTCAACCCTTATACTATTTATAACATTAATGGTTAATTATTATATATATATGTATAAGATCAAGCCGTTTTACCGTTAGTAGGCCTCATTCACGAAGCCAGTCTATCAGGGGGGTATAAGGTTGTTGCCTATAAAATGGCAACTTAATGGGTGTCCATTCTCACCCACCGCTTCCTTGATCGGTGGAGGGTCGTTAGCCGAACGGGTAGGACAATGACTTTAAATTCTCATTAAAAGTATAATGAATATTATAAAGTAACTAAACCTTTTATAAATTCCCAATCTTAGTTAATTTAGGAAAATGTGAATATGGTGCTAACCCATGAAATTCACACTTTGTACCTTACCAAGTCGTTGGTGGAGCGTGTGTGGTTAACCGGCACACTAACTTGGACTAGTAAGGATCACAAAGGGTGACTTAATGTTTATCATAGATCGGTGGAGCGTGTGTGGTTAACCGGCACATCGATTAGGTGATAATATTAAGGGTACCAAGTGAGTTTGCATGGTTATTCACACCTTGTTTTGTGATCCTCGGCATCCCAGTCATAAAACCTAAAGGGCACAATCGAGATTGAAACATGCCATTGAAAAGTTCAATGAATCTCAAAAGATCTAGGAGTTTCAAATCCAATTAAAACCTAATAAATTATTTCGTTTTTCATGGTGGAAATTGGTGAATCGTCATTCACCTACCTTCAAATATTTTATAGCTTGGATTACGGCATCCCTCTTCCAAGTTATAAAATATTGTGTTGGGTCCTAGCCTTAATATTTCATATTGGGTGTTATATTAAGGACTTGAATCAACTAACTTGATTTTCTCCCATTGTAGATGTCTGGTTCAGACAACTATGATCTTCCCAAATCGCTTGAAACAAGCTTTCCTCTTGAAGATGATGTCCCTCAACATCATGCTTCACTCCCCCCACCTCCTCCATTTATTCTCCCTGACCCACAAGCCCGAAGACTTGAAAGGTTCAAGATCACTCAAGCTCTACTAGAAATGAAACATAAAGATGGAAGACCTGTGTGCACTCATGTCTTAGGAATGAAGTCACACATAGACAGGTTGAGAATGTTGGGTGCTGTCATTTCAAGGAAGTTCGCTATTGACTGGGTTCTTCAGTCACTTCCTGAGTCATATAGTGAGTTTATTAAAGACTACCATATGACAGATCCCGACATAACCCTAATAGATCTTTCTTATTTGCTTGTTGCTGCTGAATCAGCAATGATTTGGCGCAATGGTCGAGCAAATATTGATGGAAAATCTATTTCTCAAACTTCCATGGACATGGACAATGGTAACATTGGAAGTCCAGAAAAGCTTTCTCGTCCCAATGGAAGGGGATCGGCCTTGGTCAACCCGGTTGACCAAAAGGTAAAGGGAAAGGCTAAGTCTGTGACTGTCTCGTGTACCATTCCCAAAGAGTCTATATGTTTTCATTGTCATGAGAAGGGACATTGGAAGCGAAGCTGCCCTGAATACCTGAAATATTTGAAAGCAAGTAGAGACAAAATGTTTGACTCGGCTTCAGGTAAGTCCACTATCTAACTTTGTTAAAGTTCCTAATTGTTGATTCTTATTACATGATGTGACTAGGTTGCATCTTGATGTTTAGCAGGATCGAGCAAAAGGAAGGTTAAAATAAGAGTGTGCTGAATCTGATCACGAAGATGGATTTCTATCGCATGGTTCGAGGATCGGATTTTTGAGCTACTACTTAAAAGTTATGATAGATTGCTAGGAAATATGTAATATCATAGTTTTCATTTGAAGATGCATTGTAAGGAATATTTTTCCGCATTTTAATAAAGAAATAAAAGTTTTGTTTAGTTTATTTTATATTATATCCCCTTACAATGGCATTTATGGAAATTGATGTTTGTATGTTTCTAGCAATATTGGAAATATGAGTTTGATTCTCTTATATGTGGTAGTGTCTGAATTTACCAAATGAGGAAAGGTTCTCATCACCCAAGCTTCAGTTAGACAGAAACTTGGAATCATACAAGTTGTATTGTATGATGGATGAGAATTTTCATCTTTGTAAAAATTGAGACTAATTCATTGATCACATGCATATGTGAGTCGATTGAAGGACTAAGGAATTAGGTACACTGGGTGTGTGCTGGTCAAGGTCCACCACAAAGATCAATTCGTCATGATTTACTAAAGATTAGTAAATATGGTTATACTTATAAGGTTAAGTATAATTCTGTAACATTGGAAAAGTTTCAATGTATGGCAGAACGGATGAGAAGAATCAAATTTGGCAGAAAGATAAAAGTTTCTCAAATCTGAAAATATGGGAGAGTACTTTAGTATCATGTTTTTATGATCATCTTAATGATTATGAAACCATATCACAAATTCATACTCTAAGGACATCTTAGTGCATTGTTATGACTAAGATGAGGGGTCATGAATTGTTGGAATGGTTAAAATCAAGAAGATGGATCATACTTCGTTCCAAAACAACTCTTAGAGTCATAATCCAAGATTGTAACATTGAGTGACATAAAGTAAGGTTTAAAACACTTATCAAATGTAGTGTAAAATGTTTTCTACTCCTATACATTTGAAATTGGTAAGTTGTGATGTCTTAGATAAGACAAAGACCAACTAAGACCAATTGTGTGAAGTGTTTATCTTGATAAGAATCTGCACTATCCCTCGAATATTTGTTTTGTCAAGGAATGGTTCTTGACTAGGGAATCTTATATGTCAAGAGGACAGTGGGAGTCTTAAAGATCTTGAAAGGATTTCAAGATTTAATCAAGAGTAAAACCTGAGTTTTATCACTAGCACATGACTTAAGGTTTGAAACCTATTAAGTTGACATAATTCTTGTTTCTGTGTCTGTTCCTATTAAGTTGACTATGCATATGAGTTCTGTTAGTTCTAAACTGTGTGCATAACAGCTTGGAAGCATTGGTGGGCCTTGTGCTACCAGATGACAAGAAATTAAGATTGAACAAGTTCAATCCATGTAAGGCTGGATTTGTTACTAACCTTGTCTTGTGATTATGGTTTTGACAAATTCACATGGATAGGAACTCATACACCATAAAATCTAAGTGTCATAAGGTTTCTCTCCGATTCATGAAAATGATGGTGAGGAAATGCTTTCACTAAGAAGATTTTAAGTAGATATCAATTGTGATGTTTGCATTCTCAAAGTCGTTAGTGGAGCGTGTGTGGTTAACCGGCACACTAACATGGACTTGTGAGAAATGGAAAAGGTCTAAACAATTAAGACTATGATTACGGCATCCCTTTTCATAATTCTGGAAATTGTTTAGACACACATGTGAGCTATCTAAGAAAGGGTGTACGAATCTAAATTTCAGAAGTCCAGCTGATTTCTGGAAATATGTCAGAGCTAGTGGGAGCATAAGTGTTATGCTGATAATCATCATGTTAGTGGGAGCATGATTATTATGTTTAGTGTTGCAAGTTAGCAATGTTAATTATAGAAAAACAAAAGTTTCAATTCGTAAAGTTGTAGGGGTTGAAAAAGTTGTTTTGCTATAATTAAGGGAGAGGAAATTATACTTCATTTCAATTCTAAAAGCTTAGATTGAGTTTTAATCATCTTTAGTCAAGGATATATATATGAATTTTATGTTGGAATGGTTCAACATAAGGAAATTCTATATATATTGCGTTCTCAAGTTCAATTATGATCACGACATCCCTCTTCATAGTCGATTTTTGAAAACATGGAAAATAAAAAAAATATTGTAGCAAAAGACTGATCCAGTATCAGGTCTTTATGTGAGACATCGTGAATCGTGTCCCATATGCTTCGGGTATAGGATCGGTCACATGTGCTATAGTATTCATCCTTTCTAAATTTTCCAAATGCTCAGAGCATTAAGAAGGGAAAAGTCTAGAATTGGATAAGACTAAAATGATTAAGCAATTGTCGAGGACTATCTAAGGCTCACCAAAGATTGGTTGCTCAGGGACAGTTGGAAGTATAGTGTTAAATTTTGGAAGGACCATATGGATATATTCTGAAAAGAGGTAGCTCTTGTTCAGATATGATAATCAAAATAGGAATATGGAAATTTTCCATATTAGGAGTTGGATATTAAGAATCTATGAGAAAGTTAGAAACTTTTATGCAAGAAGGATGTTCAAAGCAATGTACTTTGAATATGAGAGTTCGTTTCCATAGAGTTGATATCCTTTGGAATCCTCTGTAATGACTGATGACAAGGTTTTGGTGACCTTGTGCATAATCATTACGAGAGGATCAGTGCATATAAGTTTAAAATCTAACAATTTTTTTTGGTAAATGGTAGGAATTAGGAATTCTTACATTTACAATAAGGATTTGGGATTGTGAAATGAGCATCATTGGAATCATGTTCAATTGATCTATTTCACAAAGTAAAGATCATAGACAAACATAGTGTGCATACTTGGAGTATGGCATAACTATTGTTTAGAAAAACAAAGTGTACATGCTAGGAGCATGGGACGACTGTTGTTTTTGTTCAAGTATTAAGTTGATTATTTGAAACATTATACAATGAATAATGTGTAATCAATATGGTGATAAATAAAAGGTGGTTTTATTTATATTCAAAAGGGTTCTGAGTACTCATAAGTCTAAACGTGTTTAGACATTATACAATCGAGTTTGTAGATGGCTAAACGTGTTTAGACATAACAATGGTTGCTACAACATTCATGAGTACTCATAAGTTATGAGTATTGGAATTAACCCACGCTCACTTGTATCACTTCATGGAATTTATCTCGAGTGATCGTGAGACGGTAATATCATATAAGTCTTCAAACCTAGAGATATGAGTTGTTACCTATGAGTTGGTTGTGCATTGATTGCACGTAAACGCATCAGTAACTTGATGTTATAAAACGTGCCTTTGTGTATAATTCAACAAGTAGTAGAAACAAGTATATGAGTCGAAGTTTATCTGTTCCTTCTAGTCCTTGGAGGATTAGAAGCGATATCTGGGCCCCTCGATGATTTTGTTTTGACCTATGTACCGGGCCCGGTGATGACCTAATTGATGTGTTCAATTTAGTTCTTTGTCAAACAAATCGGAAATCGGGAAACAAACTGCTGGACAATAAGTACGACGTTGTTCCATGTATTTGTCCGGCTGATATCATGAGAACAGAGGATTATATGATCACTTATCTAAAATGGCGCTTCATAGTTCAACATAGTTTTCGAGAGCTACGATTGCTGGTTGGTTCCTGAAGTAACATACGCAAATACAGTTATTAGACTTATCCAAGTGGGAGACTGTTGGATAAGGTGTCTAAGTCCATAACTTATTTGGTATATACTTGACCCGACCCGGCATGGTCCATTTGGGTTGCACTTCACCCAAACTGTTTATGGATAATTTTATGAGAATTGTATACTTACGATTTATTAATATATTATAAGTTATAATATATTAATATAAAGTCATGTTATTTAATTAGTTTTAATCTTGAATTAATTATGAATTGATTTAGTGATTAAAAGGAAGACTAATTAAATCATGGGCTATTGTATTTATATGGTGTGGGCTAATGCTCATTTGTTAATGGGCTAAGCTTATATGGAAGTCCATGGATGATCCATGGAGCTTTTAACCCATGGATCCTTGGAAGAGGAAAATACATGGGTTATTAGGGTTTCACCCTAACCATGCACACTATATAAACAAGCTTATGTTGCATGAAAAAGACACTAATGTGTGTGTAAGTGTGGTGGCCAAAATCAAGAGTTAGTATACTCTCTCATACATTTTCCAAGTTTGTGGTGATTTGTGATTTCCATTTGAGGCATTCACATTATTGGCGCTTGGCTCTCAAACTCCAAGGAATCAACAATCAACAAAAGGTATGTAACTCATCTAGTTCTTTTATGTTTAAAAGTACCCCATGCCATGCTAGATAGGTTATAAACCTTGGAAAATAATATTTTGCATGTACCTTAGACAAACATAGATCCAAGGTTTATTAGGGTTGCATGTACACTTAGGAAGTGTTAGAATGCTCAAAACCCAACAGAAAGTCCATAGATAGTCCATGGAGCTTTAACCCATGGATCTCATGGAAATGAAAAGACATGGGTATTAGGGTTTACATGGATGTA
This sequence comes from Lactuca virosa, assembly GCF_052849685.1. Lineage (NCBI taxonomy): Eukaryota > Viridiplantae > Streptophyta > Magnoliopsida > Asterales > Asteraceae > Lactuca > Lactuca virosa. Next base: position 168,675,060 of record NC_136426.1, on the reverse strand, counting down.
ACCCTAATCCATCACACTATATAAAGGAGGTTTTGGTTCTTAAAATGGCACTAGTTTTATGTGTGAGAACAAGTGGGCCGATTTCAAGAAGAGTGAAGCTATTCTATCAAGGTTTCCAAGTTTGTGGTGATTTGTGACTTCCATTTGAGGCATTCACAATATTGGTGCTAGGCTCTCAAACTCCAAGAAATCAATCACTACTAAAAGGTAAGTGACTCTACTAGCTTTATTTGATTCAAGTACCCCATGCCATGCTAGTTAGGTTAAGAACCTTGGAAAAATAATTATTTGCATGTATCTTAGTCAAACATAGATCCAAGGTTTCTAGGATTGCATGTACACCATAGGAGTGTTAGAATGCTCAAAACTTATCAGTGGTATCAGAGACTAGGCTTGTTTACTTGATACTTGTTGCAAATTGCTTGAAAATCGAAGTTGTTGTTCACATCACGCATGAACTCGACGAGTCCATCGGGGGAATCGACGAGTCCATGAAGAAATGCATGCTACTCGTCGAGTTAGTTCATGTACTCGACGAGTAGAAGCCTCTGTGAGCAGATTTTCGAGTTTAGCTGCTGGAAATGGACTAGAAACATTACCCTAAACAGTTTTGGTGTTATAAAACTTGTTTTAGCTGGTGTAATGTTTATGCTAATCCATTTACAATGGCTATTATCAAAATTTCAAGTTTTATATGAGTTATTTATGATTCTTGAAATTGTTGATAATCATGTTCATACACTTATGAGTTTAGATGATCATAGGAATTATGTGCATTAGTTGCTTGAATTGAATTCTTGATCATGATGTGTTTTAATGGAATCCATAACTTGTCCTCAAGTTATGGATAACCAAAAGTCAATCTTTAATAAATCCATTAAAAGAACACATAAGTTACAAAATGAAGATTCTTCATTTTTTAATAAGCCATTAACTCATAAGTTATGAGAAATGAAAAGTTTTGTAAGTTTACAAAACTTGCCCTCAAGTTTTGGAACATGTAAAGTCTCACACAATTTGATAAAACTTTAGTTCCAACCCTTAGAATTTTAAAAGTTAAAATTCAACCCTTATACTTTATAATATTATAAGTTTAATAATATTTATATATGTATAAGAACAAAGTCGTCTTACCATTAGTAGGCCTCATTAACGAAGCTGGTCTATAAGGGGGGTATAAGGTTGTTGCCTATAAAATGGCAACTTAATGGGTGTCCACTCTCACCCACCGCTTCCTTGACTGGTGGAGGGTTGTTAGCCGAAAAAGGAAGGACAAGGACTATAATTCTCATTTAAAAGTATGATGAATATAATAAAGTAACTAAACCTTTTATAATTCCCAATCTTAGTTACTTTAGGAAAATATGAATAAGGTGCTAACCCATGAAATTACACTTTGCACTTTGATTAAGTCGTTAGTGGAGCGTGTGTGGTTAACCGGCACACTAACCTGGACTTAACAAGGTAGGCAAAGGGTGACTTAAAGTTTATTATAGATCGGTGGAGCGCGTGTGGTTAACCGGCACATCGATTAGGTAATAAACATTAAGGGTACCAAGTAATTTGCATGGTTACTTCACACCTTGTTTTGTGATCCTCGGCATCCCAGTCACAAAACTTGAAGGGCACACTCGAGATTGAAACATGCCATTGAAAAGTTCAATGAATCTCAAAGAATCTAGGAGTTTCTAAACCAGTTAAAACCTAATTAAAATATTTCGTTTTTCATGGTGGAAATTGGTGAATCGTCATTCACCTACCTTCAAATATCTTATAGCTTAGATTACGGCATCCCTCTTCTAAGTTATAAAATATTGTGTTGGATCCTAGCCTTAATATTACATTTGGGTGTTTTATTAAGGACTATCTTTATATCTAATCTAAACTTGTCTTTCTTCCTTTCAGATGTCTTCCAACAATGCTGCTTCTGGCTCTAACCCTACTGGCTCCTTCTCTCTCATGAACCTTTGTGGGAGAGTCATCTTTGATGGTACCAACTTTATGGATTGGATCTGGAACATCAGGATGGTCACTCGTTATGAGGACAAGGAATATGTCCTTGACAAGGAGCTAAAGGAAATTGATGAGTCCATTGCTACTGAAGAGGAGATCGCTGATTTTAGGGCACATGAAAGAGATGCTACCAAAGTGGCTTGCATCATGATGGCCACTATGACAGCTGAACTCCAAAAGTCCTATGAGGACTATTACCCTTTTGAGATGCACCAAGATTTGATGGATCGTTACCATCAGAGTGCTCGTCAAGAGAAGTATGAAATAACTCGAATGAAGGATGGTGAATCCATCACAGGCCACATGCAGAAAATGCAAAGGTATGTGGACCGTTTGAAGAAACTAAATGTTGACTTTCCTGAGGAGATGGCAGTTGATATCATTTTTCACTCCTTACCTTCATGTTATGATCAATTCCGAATGGCATACCACATGAACAATGAAGAAGTTACACTTAGTAAACTTCAAGGACTTTTAAAGACTGCAGAAAGTGGTCTTAAAGGTAAGTCGGTTGTTACTACTCCTACTCCTACTGCGGCTCCTGTCTTGGCAATCAGGCAAGGCAAAGGAAGGAAGAGGAAGAACCCTTCTAAGGGTACCAAGGGTAAGACCCTTGAAGGCTCCTCTTCAAGCAAAACCAAGAAAGGTTTTGTCACTCCTTCTGCTAACCCTAATGAGTTTGAATGCTTCAACTGCCATGAAAAGTCACACTATAAGCGAAACATCCCAAAGTATCAGCAAGATGTTAAGGATGGGAAAGTAAAACCCAACCATGCAGGTATATACACTATATTGTCTTATAAATCACCCCATTCTAAGTCTTGGGTCCTTGATACAGGTTGTGGTATTCACATATGTTCTGATTTGCAGGGACTAAGAAGAAGTAAGGATGTGGAGCATGGGAAGATAAACTTAATCATGGGAAACAGGAAAGCTTCACTTGTCACCAAGATAGGAGTCTATTCTTTGTTGCTAAGTAGTGGGTTTACATTAGATTTGAATAAATGTTGTTATTCGCCATAAATGGCAAGAAATGTTATTTCCTTTCATGCTTTGTACAAACAAGGTTTTACCTTTTCTTTTGATAACGAAAATGGTGGTATTTATGCTTTCTTTAATAATGTTTTTCATTTTAAAGTATTACCTTGTGATGGTGTGTATGAAACTGTATCTGTTGTAGATAACCTAGGAAATAATATATTATGTATTGATTCTTCCACTAGCTTGGATAAAGCATCCTTATGGCATTGTCGTCTTGGACATGTAAGCAAGAAACGCATAGGCTAACTCCAAAAGGATGGAGTCTTGGAGTCATTCGACCTAAAGTCGAATGATAGTTGTGAATCATGCTTGCTTGAAAAAATGACAAAGTCACCCTTCACTGGTACTTGTGCTAGGGGTGAAGGTTTGTTGGACCTCATACATACTCATGTGTGTGGACCCTTCAGAACCGCCACAAGGGATACTAATCGCTTCTATGTGACTTTTACTGATGGTTTTAGTAGATATGAATATGTCTACTTAATCAAGCATAAGTCAAAAACCTTTGAAAAGTTCAAAGAGTTTAAGCAGGAAGTGGAGAATCAGTTGGGCAGGAACATTAAGATGCTTTGATCCGATCGAGGTGGTGAGTATCTTAGTATTGAGTTCCTTGACTATCTTAAGGAATGTGGGATTTTCTCACAATTGAGACCTCCCAGAACACCACAGTTGAATGGTGTGGCTGAGAGGTGCAATCGGATCTTGTTAGACATGGTTCATTCCATGATGAGTCGAGATTCGCTACCAATCTCATTCTGGGGGTATGCCTTAGAGACTGCCGCCCATATCCTTAATCTAGTCCCTACAAAGAAGGTTGCCAAAACACCTCATGAGATGTGGACTAGAAAAGTTCCAAGTCTAGATCACGTCAAGATTTGAGGTTGTGAAGCTTTCGTGAGACGCGAGACTCACGATAAGCTCGAACATCGAAGTGAGAGGTGTATTTTCATCGGCTACCCACATAAATCCTCTGGTTACCTCTTCTACAGACCCAGTGACAATGTGGTCTTTGTAGCAAGGAGAGGAGTCTTTCGAGAGAGAGAGAGTTCATAAGCCAAGGAAACAGTGGGAGGCAAATTGACCTTGAAGAAATTCAAGAGTCAAGTGGTGAAGGAACCTCAAACCCTAGCCATCAACCTGAGGAGGAAACTCCTGTTGAACCGACTGAAGAATTTGTACCTCTGAGGCGTTCCACCAGGGTTAGGAATGCACCTGAGCATTACTATGGTTTCCTTATTAGTGCAAAAGGTGATACACTTATTAGTGATAACACACTGGTAAGTCTGCATGAACCTAACAGCTACACGGAAGCCATGGCAGGCCCTGAGGCTGCTAAATGGAAAGAGGCTATGGATAGCGAGATACAATCCATGTATGACAATCAAGTTTGGAACTTGGTTGACAATGTGCCTGATCGTAAGACAGTTGGGTGCAAATGGATCTTCAAGAAGAAGACCGACATGGATGGTAATGTACACACTTATAAGGCACGGTTTGTTGCAAAGGGTTTTTCTCAAACTCCGGGAGTTGATTATGATGAGACCTTTTCACCGGTGGCCAAGATTAAGTCTATTAGGGTTATGTTAGCCATTGCTGCATTTCATGATTATGAAATATGGCAAATGGATGTCAAAACCGCCTTCCTTAATGGAAATTTGGCTGAGGATTTTTACATGAGTCAGCCAGAGGGTTTTGTCATTTCAGAGTACCCTAATAGAGTGTGTAAGCTTGAGAAATCCATTTATGGATTGAAACAAGCACCTCGCAGATGGAATCTTTGCTTCGATGAGAAAGTCAAAGAGTTTGGCTTCTCAAGATGCGAAGATGAATCTTGTGTATATGCCAAGGCTAGTGGGAGTATAGTTAGCTTTTTGGTATTGTATGTGGGTGACATACTACTCATAGGAAATGACATCCCAACCTTGCAGGAAGTAAAGTCCTGGCTTGGGAAGTGTTTTGCTATGAAGGACCTTGGAAAAGCTGCCTATATCCTAGGGATAAGGATTTTGAGAGACCGGAGTAAAAGACTAATTGGACTTAGTCAGAGCACCTATGTGGACAAAGTGTTGAAAAGGTTCAACATGCAGAATTCCAAGAAAGGTGAGTTACCGATCCAGAGTAATGCCAGACTGAGTAAGACTCAGAGCCCGAGTACAGAGGCTGAGATAGCTGAGATGAGTCGAGTTCCATATGCTTCCACTGTAGGCTCGATCATGTATGCTATGACTTGTACTCGTCCTAATGTGGCCTTTTCTTTGAGCATGGTCAGCAGATATCAGGGGAATCCTGGAAAGGCACACTGGACAGCGGTAAAGAACATTCTCAAGTACCTGGGGAGGACTAAGGACTAGGTCCTTACCCTTGGTGGGAGTGATGACTTGAGAGTAGTAGGGTATAGTGATGCTAGCTTTCAGACTGATAGGGATAACTTCCGCTCTCAGTCAGGCTGGGTCTTTACCTTAAACGGAGGAGCAATTACTTGGAAAAGTTCCAAGCAAGATATAGTGGCTGATTCAACTTGCGAATCAAAGTATATAGCAGCAAGCGAGGCAGCAAAGGAGGCTATATGGCTAAAGAACTTCATCGGAGACCTTGGAGTTGTACCAGCTATAAAGGAGCCTATGGAGATTTTATGTGACAACAATAGTGCGGTTGCCTTAGCCAAGGAACCAAGAGATCATGGCAGATCCAGACACATTGACAGAAAGTATTATTTCATCAGACATCGAATAAAAGAAGGACTCCTCGTGGCAAAGAGGGTATCATCGGATGAGAACCCAGTAGATCCCCTCACGAAGGGACTGCGTAGGGTTAAGCATCTTCAGCATGCAAGGCGCATAGGGCTAAAGGATGATATTAGTTTTTAGAAGTTAGATAATTTTTGAAATTTGTAAAGTTTAATTGACATTTGATGATAAATAAAAGTTGTGGTTTATTTATGAGTAAAGTGTTGCTATCTCTTGCCAATCGTTTACTATTATTTCTTTTTGCATGTTTTGACTTCCAGAATAATTATGTTATGGCATATATCATATTATTCAAATTATCCCCAGTCGGTCATATGTTGGAAGTAGATATGAATTAAGATTGTCATGAGTTGGTTTGTAGATGTTCAATATGGTGAACATAGCAAAGAGTTGCTACAACACTCATGAGTACTCATAAGTTCTGAGTATTGGATTCAACCCACGCTCACTTGTATCACTTCATGAAATTTATCTCGAGTGATCGTGAGACGGTAATATCATATAACTCTTCAAACCTAGAGATATGATTTGTCGCCTATGAGTTGGTTATACATTGATTGTGCGAAAACGCATTGGTAACTCAATGTTATAAAACGTACCTTTGTGTGTAATTTAACAAGTTGTAGAGCAAACATATGAGTCGAAGTTTATCTGTTCCTTCTAGGATTAGAAGCGATATATGGGCCCCTCGATGATTTTGTTTTGACCTATGTACCGGGCCCGGTCAGAACTAAATTGATGTGTTCAGTTAAGTTCTATGTCAAACAAATCAGAAATCGGGAAACAACTGTTGGACAATAAGTAAGACATTGTTCCATGTGTTTGTCCGGCTGATATCTAGAACAAAGGATTATATGATCACTTATCTAAAATGACGCTTCATAGTTCAACAGAGTTTTAAGAGCTACGTTTGCCGGTCGGTTCCTGAAGTCATGCTTGCAACGATAGTTATTAGACTTATCCAAGTGGGAGACTGTTGGATAAGGTGTCTAAGTCCATAACTATATTTGAGTCATACTTGACCCGACCCGGCATGGTCCATTTGGGTTGCACTTCACCCAAACAATTTATGGATAATCTTTTGAGAATAGTATAAGTTATGATTTATTAATATATTATAAGTTCTAATATATTAATATAAAATCATATTATTTAATTAGTATTGATCTATAACTAATTTAGAATTATTTTAGTGATCAAAAGTATGACTAATTAAATATGGGCTCTTGTATTTATATAGTGTGGGCTAATGCTTATTTGGAATGGGCTAGGCTAGCAAAGAAACTCCATGGATAGTCCATGGAGCTTTAACCCATGGATCTCATGGAAATGAAAAGACATGGGTATTAGGGTTTACATGGATGTAACCCTAATCCATCACATTATATAAAGGAGGCTTTGGTTCTTAAAATGGAACTAGTTTTATGTGTGAGAACAAGTGGGCCGATTTCAAGAAGAGTGAAGCTATTCTCTCAAGGTTTCCAAGTTTGTGGTGATTTGTGACTTCCATTTGAGGCATTCACAATATTGGTGCTAGGCTCTCAAACTCCAAGCAATCAATCACTACTAAAAGGTAAGTAACTCTACTAGCTTTATTTGATTCAAGTACCCCATGCCATGCTAATTAGGTTAAGAACCTTGGAAAAATAATTATTTGCATGTATCTTAGTCAAACATAGATCCAAGGTTTCTAGGGTTGCATGTACACCATAGGAGTGTTAGAATGCTCAAAACCCATCACACTTCTTGAATCCCCGTGAAACCAACAGTCCCTAATTCTTGAATGATCCCACACTCAAATCTTGAAGACTAAAAGGTAGATGCTCCAACTAATATCTCAGCAACGAGCTACTTCCGTTGGTGCTTTCATCCGCCAATCAGTTACGGTTACTAAACCAATGAATCCTGACAATGTTGAGTAGCCATCATGTGGGATCCTGTCCGCAGACCTCCCACATAATACCCCTCTTCCCAAGGTGCTCCAAACAAATCTCCAGCTCTCGGGCTCTAGAATTCATATCATTCAGGGTCTCGCACCCTGACTCACTCACCAGATCAGTCACCCACAGCTGAACTGCCATAGCTGAAGCAACCTCTGCCCTAAACCGGGCTACAACTACTCCCAATACATAGTCTCCAATCCCAAAAGTGCAATAGGTTGCACAATCAATCCTTACCGCTCGATACAAGAGATCCAAGGCGAATCGGTTCTTAGCTCCTATGGGTAGGGATGGTAATCGCGTACGCCTCACAAGATACTTATGACACATCGACCCACCTGCGCTTACCAGCGCTGAAATAATGTCGCCAACCCCTGCGACTAACTGAGACCGAGCTGGAATACAACCTGATCCTGGGGTCACAAGCCCGATCCCTCCTTCGAGCTCGAAAAACTGAAAGGGCACAATCCTTGCCATAGAAAACGACATTCCAATCCATAAATTAACCATTCTACCTCCAACAGCAAAACCCCAGCTGAACATAATCATCACCCTCTTCCGGAGTTCCTGCGACTCGAATCCTGGCCTCGAACAAAACCCCCCCGAAACCTCAAATCCAGAAACTCCCATGCCAGCCTCTCCCGCTCAACCCGCGGAATGTAATGAGTACGGAACATATCCATGATCCCAATTAACTGTAGCCCTCTTCTCATCAAAACATGTCCCAGTAACAAGTCCCGGTACTGGAAAGCTCGACCAGCTCCTCCCCATGCCGCCGTTACAGCTGTTGTAGCTGCCGCGGCAGCCGCTTCGGTACTGGCTGCATAACGCTCATCAAATACTCGACCATGGTGGTCTTTATAGACCCAAACATCTCCGGCAACTACCCCCGGACAATCTTGATCACCTCCTCCCGGATGATCTCTCTGACACGATCCTCTGACAATACTAGCCTATCCTGGCTGCCAGCTCCCGATCCTGACTCGGATCCGATCTCAAGATATATCGTAACCACCATTCTGATAATACACCAAAAAGATCTCTGATAATCCATATAATGACAGGGAACCAACTCCCAACCAAACCCTAGGGATTGTGACTTCCTTGATAGGCGTATGGGTCCTGTGCTTTCAGTAGTACGGGCCCATACTACCTTCCACACGTACCCATATTTGTCTAAGTATCATCACAACGCCCTAGCAATATACATGATCATGGCGAGCGCTCAGTCCTCACTCCTATAGGAATGCTAAATATCTCATAACTGGCCTACCGGCCTCACACAACCCACCCATGAAACTTCCACCAACCCTGCAGCACTCGTGTATGCTAACCATACATAACGTTGGACCCTATAGACTTTCGAATACTTAATCCTACCCTAAGCCCTTCATCAAACAAGAACAGGAAATAAGGCCAAACCAAACATTCTCAAGCTATAAGATCTTAATTATGTACGGCCGTGATGCATACACTAAGCAACTACAGTAATGATGTCAATTTCATATAAGAAAAACCCTAGGCTACCAGGCATCATATAATCAGGCAATTCTATCATGTAATTCCTAAAGATCCCTAGCCTAGTACTAGCATGATGTTCTATCATATCATAATATCATATATCCGTATGGTATTTTGGGGTCTACTTACTGGCTCCGGCTGATCGTACACTCGACATCCTCCCTAAATCCAAAGTTAAGTCAAGGCCCACGTTTTCGATCCCAAGCCAACAATCAAACAAGAACATGACAAAAGACCGGGCCCATGCCCTTGAGTCAACTCTTTTATTATAATTTATTTTTCAAAAACATTTTGCAAAAACTCTCAGGTCCCAGTTTGAGACTGGATTCACACAAGTGTTTATCCAATTCACTCAAACCAGGGCTCTGATACCAACTTGTAACACCCATAAAATACATGCCAATTTGAAACTTTTTCAAACATCCAAAAACCATTATTTATTACAAAATGTTTTCAAAATAGTTTTATATCAGAGTATCCCAGAATTCCAATCATTCAATCATTCTATTCCAAACTCTTGGTATTCCCATGGCTCAATGTCACATAATCATAAAGGCCCAATTATGGCCCATCTATGGCCCAATTTTCCAAATTGGGCCCAAGTCCTTCACATGGTCCTTATCTAAAGCCCATCCAATTATTTAGGTCTATTTACTTGTTCTTGGTTAGCCCATCAATATCCCAATCACCAAAGCCCAATAGAAAAGCCTAACTCAAGGCCCAAGAGAAATTAGGGTTTTCACATGAAATGACGATTAGGGTTAAGTGTTCCTACTTAACCCATTAAGGACTTAATCCATTAAGTCCAATATTGCCTTAGGTTACTTTGCAAATGATTATTAATTAATATTTTAAGTTTATTAATTAATTCCAGTGTGGGTCCCGATCAATCCACAAAATTAGGATTTCATGACATTAGGGTTTTTCAAACCCTAATTAGGGTTTCCAACCCAATACTAGCCCATAAGTCACATGGTTGGGCTTTTAGGTTAATTAGGGCTTCATTGGGCCCATTAGGGTTTCATTGGGCCTACTAGGGTTTCATTGGGCCCACTAGGGTTTCATTAGGCCCATTATGTCCAAGCATCCAAAATGAGTCAAAACGCAAACGAGGCACACCGCCACCCAACACGGCGGCTGGTGGCGGCAGCCACCACCTCACGGTGGTGGTTATAAGTTTTCTATTATTATTCCGGCCGATTACAATACATTACATTTTACATCCAAAAACTCGATAAACACACACAGCCGCACTGTGGCGGCAGGTGGTGGTCGGAGGTGCTAGCCACCACCTCACGGTGGTGGTGGTGGCCCTCTTGTGAAATCCGACCAAGATAACCACACACACGGAACACACTAACAGTAGAACACACCCACACATCTTCTGCTTATAAACGGAACCCAACCACCCACCTGGAGGCGTACGACGGTGGTGGCGACTCGAAGTGGCGGGCAGCAGCAGCGTCTTTTGCGACAGCCACCATGGCCGACAGCCATGGTGGTTTTCTTGGGTTTTTCTGGCCAAACGAACACATACACACGCATCCCATCTAACAACAGCGAATTCTTATCGGAAAAAGCATCCAATCTCAGCCACCCATATAGTGGCGTGAGGCAGTCGAACAGAGAAGTGGCAGTGGGATAGTCTTCGGGGCCACAGCAACGACACAGCACCGGAACAGAAACGGAGAAGGAGAAGAAGAAGAATACGGCAGGGAGATGGAAGCACTGGTGGGGAGACATAAGGTGGTGGTTGCGGCTGATGAGGGACCTCTAGGGTTAGGGTTATGCAACTTTATATACCTGGCACCCATTGGAACTTCATTCCATAATGACACTATTAGTCCCTCATTTCCAGTTTGTTTTTCAAACTAAGACCATAATTTACCTTTTTAACCCCTGTCTCCAAAAGTCCTTTCATAATGGGTCCCGAAATTACCAATCAGCCCCCCCTAAGCCTTCAAATCCTTTCAATTTAAGTCCCTTAATTACCAAACACACACTGACTTCTGAAATCTTGTTCAAAATAAATCCCGCAATTATACTTTAACCCCCGGAGATTCAAGACTTTTCAATTGGCTCCCCAAAACCAACACCCTGTTAATTATTATTTGAATTTTGGGCTATAATAACATAAAATTACTTCTCGGGGTTCTGGTTTATTATATAATAAATGGGATGTTACACATAAATATAAGAGCACTAAAGAACAAAAAAATATAAATAAAAGAAGTTGGGCCGAAATTACAAATATAAATATAACTATTTTATTAACTTGAATAAAAATAAATACGAAAAAACTAAAAAATAGTTCGAAAATAAATACGAAAAAAACTAAAAAAATACGAAAAGTGTAAAATATATGAATATAAAATAGTATATAAAAACGAAAATAAAAAAATTATATATATATATATATATATATATATATATATATATATATATATATATATATACACACACACACGAAAAATATAAAAATACAAAAAACGTAAAAAAAAAACAAAACAAAACAAAAAATATTTAAAAATTGAAAAAATAATATAAAACAACGTTTAGTTTTGACTAAAAAACAAAAATAAATGAAATAAAGAAGTTAAAAAACATAAAACCGAGTTTTGGACATGTGGTGTAATTTTTTTAAAACTATAGGGACCAAATTTAAACTTTAAACCTAATTTTATGTCTGATTTTGCAATAAAGATAATGGAGTTAACCATGAAACCTGTTAAATACGCTAAACTGATAACTCTACGTCCAATTTGTGGCCAGAGCCAACCTGATGTGAATTATGAGCACGTGATTTGGCATGCGGAATTAAAGAACACAAAGAACATCGAGATTTATGTGCTAAAAGATGTATTTGATCATAGGAATGAGTACAAAAGGGATCTATATCTAGTCTACATAAATATCTCACTCACTAGTCACAATGAACTACATCTCTCAAGCACACATTTACAAGTGGTATGAAACCCACTTTATATAGAGGTGTTTACATGTCTCTCTCTCTATCTCATGTCACAAGGCTACTCTGCCACATGCAAGTGGGTCTATATAAGTCAAACCATTACAAAGTTATACATGGATAACTTTGCACCCCCAACATTCTCCCCCTCAAAGTTAGGAATGGATGACTCGCTTCACATCTTTAGAAATCCGAGCAACTCCACGAACCAAGCCTCAAGCATGACACATGTAGAAATGAACTTTCAAATCTTTCAACTCTTCATTGACTTTCCAATCCGGGTTCTAGAGTGTGAGACCATACAAACCAAGCATCACATGTTAATTAGGAGTATCCAAATCTCCATAAGATTACCCAAAGTTGAGCATAAAAGCACACCTTAAAAATCTTCAATAAGTCCAAACCCATCATGAACCGGGAAAACCCAAATCACTTCCGAATCTCCAATCGAATCATTTCATAAACTTCGTTGCTCAAGGTCACTTCGGTCTTTAAGTCCGCGTAATATGAAAAAATCAACTTTCGAATTCCCATATTTAATTTTCTCCCCCTTTTTATAATCGAAAAATGATTATAAAACCAAAAAGGGATGAGAAAGCGCTCAAATTCAGAATTTTTCTATCCAAATATCCCCTTAACACATGGCATAAACGTTTTGCAAAAATCCGGAAAATCCAAAAAATCTCAATTTTCGAATTCGTTTACGGACCGCGTTTGACAACTATCAATTTCGAAATTTTGCAGTGACCCGGTGCGCCCAAAAACAGCCTAAGATGTGAAACTCTACCCCATTTGCAAAACTGGGCATAAAGTGTTAATTTGCATTAACTGCAGGGACCTGTTTCGAAAATTTTCAGCGCAATGTTGAAGTTGGGTAAATTTTGCCATTTCGCACAAACTCCAGGGATTCAAAACAAAAACTCAAGTTATAACATCATTTTTACTCCCATTTCAAAGTTAGGTAATTTTTGCCAAATCACTGAAAGCTTAGGAACTCGAAGCGACAAATTATGTTTCTTCTCCCCTACACTTCGCTTTCCAGTATCATGACCAATGACAAACTCAAAAAGTGATGTCCTCAAATGTTGAACTCCAGACTTCGAAATCAAACCATCGAAATCAAATCGTCGAACCTCATTAACTGATCCTCGATATCGACTCCAAGCCTTCGTTCTTCAGTCAACCCAAAACATCCAAAACTTTCGATCTCTAAATCAAGTAACCAAATTCGAACGACTCCAAAACAAACTCACATACAGTCGAACTCTTTCATTCGATTTCCAAGCCAGAAACCCATTTCGAACATCAACAATCACTCGACCATATTCATCCCGTCAATACGTCAACATACCTAGTCTTCGAAGTCAACCAAACCTTTGCAATTTGATTCTTCGTTCTCAGCATCACATGTTCGACTTCAAGGCAATTAATCTCAAATCGAAACTACAAACCATATATGTGAGCCCGATTTTGACTTTCTCGTTATCAAAATTGTGTTGACGTTACCTATTCGACCATTGAACACGATCGTTCTCGATCCATCCATAGTCAAAGACAAAATCGATTCCAACTCAAAATGGACTTTCGATGTTAAAATTTATTCCTTCCAACACTTAGTTTTCTTCATTCGAAATCACTATTGTACAGAAAATGACTTCGAGTTTCAAATCAATATTCAAGTGTCAGAATGAAACTCATTTATTGTGTTCGACATCAAGAACATAAACCCAACCAATTTTCAAAATCGAACCCCAAATTAGGGATGTCAACGGGACCAAACGGGAGCAGAAATAGTTGCCCCCGCCCCCGCCCCTGGATCCCCCGCTGACATAGCCCCCGGTTACCTCCATCGCCCCCGGTCCCCCGGTTTATAGGCTTAAAAGTCGATTTTTTTTTGCTAAAAACTGTTTTGTTTTAGGCTAAAAAGACTATTTTTAATAACTTTAAAAGCTTAAAACATAATCTTTTAGAAACTACAATATTACGAATCCAACATTACAAAATGACAATTCTAACAATCTTACAAATATAAAATACTTATATGTCCAAAAATATATGATCAATTCACTACATCTTCAATATCCATTAATTGGAAACGGGAAAGTGAAACCTAACCTAAACCTAAAATTATAAATTCTATTTTGTATATGTATTTTATATTAAATATATATTTTTTACATAAATGTACAACTGGGGCCCCCGCGGGAGTATGGGACGGAAATACCGACTCCCGACCCCGGTCCCAAAAATAAACGGGGTTTAATTATGCCCCCGCTCCCGCTCCCGGTTTTTTTTAAAATTTAGTCCCGTACGGTATCGGGGTCCCACGGTAGCGAGGTCCCACGAGGGTTTTTGACATCCCTAGCCCAAATCAAACTTGATTTCGATCCATAGCCCATGTTCAACTCGTATCCAACGATTTCAACCTCCAATTCATTGATTCATCACTTAAAAATTGACTTTGACTTTTTCTCAGTTTGACATTTTTGATTTCAAAGTTCAACAAACAATAAATTGACGATTCTAATACCAAATTGCAGATCAAAAAGTGGTTATATCACTGTTCTTCACCTCCTTCAAGTGTTCTTGATCAAGTTCATCAAAATCAAAGATCAAATTTTCGATTTCCAAGCTATAACTTAGTCATAATCGATTTTGAGATTGAACACATAACATAAAATCGATTCGCAAGTTTAGAATCACAAACAAAACTAATCGATTTTTAGGATCAATAGGAAGAAAACGTAATACAAGAACTCGTTGAACAGAATACGAGTTAAGAACATCAGTGATGTACAATTGCTAAAGCATATGATGATGAACGATGAACAGTGATTTAAAGACAAACGGGTTTCAATAATCTTTGGGCTCAAATAATGAGTTAATTGGATCCAACAATTTATGGGCTCAAAATATGAAAAATGGACACGATTGGTAACTGTTCATAATAATGAATCTTAGATGAATATCACGTTGGGCTCAAAATGAATTAATGAACAGTAACCATAATTGATTTGTTTTGGGCCAAATTTTGATTAAAACGAACAATTGCAATTGAGAATCGAATAAAAAAAATAGGATTGGATCGGGTTGTTGGTGATTTGTTATCATCAATGATATTTAAGTGTAATGGGATTACTTTGTTGACCAAAGGTGATCTTGATAAATACTAAACAAGTAAGGAAGGTGTGGAGTACACACATGTTTAAGTTTGATCAAGTATCAAAGTACACTGTCATTTATGGGCGAAGCCCCTGAACGAACGGGGGTCCGGGGGCAGTGCCCTTGGGAGTGGGGTCCAAGGGGCGGTAGCCCCTGGCGGGGTCCAAGATAAAAAATGCATTAGAAATCCGGTTTTTTTAAGAATTGACCCATTTTGACTTTTATTCAAAATACCCGTTTTTGTGACCGTTTTTGGTGGTTTGTGACAGTTTTAAATTGTCATATGACAGTTTTTCAGACAAAGATCTAAAAAGTCAGTTTTGGTCTCATTTTCTGGTACTCACGAAAATATACGCTCTCATTCTCTTTCTTTGTCTCTGATTTTATCCGAGTCTTATCCAATTGAGTATTTGGGAGTACCACCCAAATACTTCGATTTGAAAGTGATAATCACGATTCTCATATTTCCATGTGTCATTAAACCCATATTTCCAACACGGGATTGATCAATAAAAATTTTTATTAGATCATAACAAATGGGTTTTTCAAAAAAAAATAAAATTGATCCAATTAGTCAAAATGATCAAAATATTCAAGAACGAAAGCACGAATCAAAGATTTTTAGAGAGATCATCGAGAGACTCGCCATTAACATTCCAATTGTGTTGAATGTAGCCAAACTGAGAACAGTTTCTTCAAAAAATCGCTTTGATCTTCGAAGACCCGCTCTGATACCAACTGATGTGAATTATGAGCATTTGATTTGGCATGTGGAATTAAAGAACACGAAGAACATGGTCATTTGGGTACTAAAAGATGTATTCGATCATAGGAATGAGTACAAAAAGGGATCAAAATCTAGTTTACATAAATATTTCACTCACTAGTCACAATGAACTACATGTCTCAAGTACACATCTACATGGTATGAAACCCACTTTATATAGAGGTGTTTACATGTCTCTCTCTCTCTCTCTCTCTATATATATATATATATATATATATATATATATATATATATATATATATATATATATATATATATATCATATCATATCATGTCAAAAGGCTACTCTACCACATGCAAGTAGGTCTACATGAGTCAAACCATTATAAAAGGTCATACATAGATAACTTTGCACCCCAATATTATCTATATATGTATGTATATATATATATATATATATATATATATATATATATATATATATATATATATATATATATATAGGATTTTCACAATTATGCGTGAAAATGTTGTAGCTTTTATGGTATTTGCCCAAAATATAAACCTAGTAGGCCGTTAGCTTACGCTAAAGGTCTGATGAGGGGGAGAGAGAGGGTAAAGGCACAATTGGTTTATATTTCCTAAAACTTATTTATATTTTGTATAATCACAAAAATATTACAAAAAACATATTTTTACATGTAATTTTTTTTAATAACACAATATATATATATATATATATATATATATATATATATATATATATATATATATATATATATATATATATATATTGTATGTAATGTAAAATAGATAAATTTTTACAAACAATATTTTTTTTGTATTTATTTTACATAAAATATTTTTGTATGTATTTTAAAAATATATTTCCGTATAATATGTTATTACATTGCTATCATCTTAAAATATATTTTCATGTTTTAATAAAAAAGTTTTTTGCTTTCATGTAAATACGTTTTTAAGTACGTATTGTATGTAAAATATGTTTTTTTATGTATTTTAAAACTAGTTTTTCGTATTATACTTTATTACGTTGCTAATCTATAATATACTTTTACGTTATGTTGACGTCTTTAGTTTATTTAGTACTTGTCGTTTTGCTTTAAATCAACTAAAGACATTAACATAGCATAAAAGTATATTTTATTGTTATAACAACGTAATAACTTATTATATGGAAATGTTGTTTTTAATTACACAAAAAAAAACATATTTTACATAAAATAAATACGTAAAAAAATTTACGTGAGAAAAAAATTATTTTAAGAAAACATTAAAATATGTTTTAGAATCATAACAATGTAATAATATATTGGCTAACAAGGAGATTCTAATCTAACAACTAACTAGGAGGTTCTTGGATCAATCCCATGTAAAGATGATATTTAAAATTATTTGACGTTTTAAAAAAAAAAATTAAAATACAAAAATATATTTTAAAATAAATACTTTATGTAAAATAAATACATAAAACATATTTTTACATTTTCATAAAAAAAAATGTTTTGTTTTTTTTTTTTTTTTGCTTTCATCGTAAAAGAAGTTAGGGGGATAAAATAAAAATATATACCTTTGATAAATATTCAATCTTAAATTGGAATGTTAACCAATAAAATTAAAAGAATAGTAACTTGTCCTAAATGTTTTTGGGCTAAAGAATTGTAGCAGGCTGACTTAGATGTTGGGCTAAAGCTCTATCCCGCTGGACTTGGGATTGAAGTGAAAAAAGTCCGAAAGTTAAGGAGCTGTTTTTGTAAATATTGTCGAAGCCGGTACTTAAACTCATGATTGAGAGAACGATGTCATTTTTTCACTCACAATTCCACACACACTCGAAACTGGAAAAAGATGTCGCATCGTACAATTCACACATTGTGGATTTGCATTCATTAGAGTTCTTATTTCTGTCATTGGAAATAGTGTGTTTCATTTGTGTTAGAGATTTTGGTTTGTATAACTTTTAAAAATCTTCAAAGTTATCTTTGGTTTCAAGTTCAAACCTGATTTTCTTCATATATTTAATTCTTTGTTTTACCAGCAACATAAGTCAAATTGTAAACAATTATGTATATGAAACACGTTTATAGAAAACATAAAGAACACACGTACAAAGCATGAACCTTCATCAACAACATTAACACCGGCTACAAGTCATCGGCTCTTATTCTTTTACACTTCAATTCCCTGAAAAGAAACGAAACATGAATATATAGAGAAATTCATCTATAATCCCTGTAATTTCCATCCTTCCGTTTGCAAACAAAATTCTACAAAATAATTAAGTAAAATTACTTACTTGAAAATCTGCTGCAGCCTCAAGCGTCTCAATAATTGTCTCCATCGTAGGGCATCCTCCAAAACCATAGAAGGTTATGCACTCGTATGCAATTTCTGTAAAAGCTTCATAACAACTGCTATCGATTTGATCTCTTATAAGGGGATCAATTAATCTATCGAGTTCACTATAGTTGCGTATGAATAGATCTCCCAAATATTGTGGCTTATCATCATCTCCCAAGCTACTAGGCTCATTAGCCAATCTTCCACTAAACATTTCAACCAATATCATACCCAATGAGTACACATCCGCTTCTTTATGGAAAATGCTTTCTTCAAATATGGGATTCATGTAGAGTTCGATATCGACAGGTTTTTTATTGTGTCGGATACTTGGCTTATTTATGGGGCCTTGTATTGAAAAATGAAAATCACAAATTTTGGCTTCAAAATTTTTATCTAATAATACGTTTTCACTCTTGAAATTTCCATGTACAACATCATTGTCCTCACCAAGACCCGAGTGAAGGTACTCAAGTCCTCTTGCTGCCCCTATGCATATCTTCAACCGTTGTGCCCATGTAAGGGAACTCTTCTTATTAGGGTCTTTGATATGATCATTAACGCTTCCATTTGTAGCGTATTCATAAACTATAATCATTTCATTTCCTTCATCGCAATAACCAACGAAGGGGATGATGTTTTGATGTTGGAAACTCAAAATGATCTGGAGCTCATTACGAAAGTACTCCTGCTCTCCTTGGTTCAGGCGCTTGATGGCCACTAGTCGGTTTTGCCATTGTTCAGAGAGTTTTCCAGTATACACTGCATAAAATCTACCACCTCCGATACATGTATCTGCTTTGAAGTTTTCAGTTGCCAAGTTGATCTTGTCTAGTGGAATTCGAAAACTTTCTAGATTTCGTGTGGTAATTGAAGAAGTTGCATAGTTGTTCTGTAATTATAAACAAAACCGAGTTTGCTTATTTAGGTGTTGGCTTCTATATGTAAGAAATTAAATTCACTTCTTCTCATACTACTATTTCTTTTTTCTATTTCCGTAGAGTTTAGTAGTTCGTATAAATTAAACAATATCATGAAAGGCTGAATATTGATATCTATAAAAATTTATAAAGTTAAATGGACTATATAAATAAATTTTGTTAAGACAAAGACATTATGTAATATAACTACTGTTCACAATGTCAAATCAAGTTTTTTTTCTTTTTATTTTTAAAAAACGTTGCAAAGTTATAGAAATTGTCCTTTAGAAAATAAAAATTATAGAAATGATCACTATTTAAAAGTAAATTTACAAAAATGATCCATATTTTATAATAAAATTTCAAAATTATCCTTGCATAAAAGTGATATTATGGAAATAGTCCTTGTTACAACAGCAATCTTACAAAAATAATATTTGTATGATAATGAAATTGTTGAAATATATACGCATATCAGACTTAAAATTTTTAATTATTTTGGTTTATATTGGCTTAATAAATCGCTACAACAAATATGTATCTTCACTATCATATATATAACAACTAGGATGATCTTACCCTTTGCGAAGGGAGACCAAACCTAGCGAAATAAGATCTGGACCAAACTTGGCAATATAAAAAAGTTCTGTAGCTAAAGTTTGACACCCAAAAAATATAAGGACCAAACATGGCAATATACAAAAGTCTAGGGACAAAACTTGCTGATACATAAAAGTCTTGTGGTGAAAGTATGAAACCCAAAAGTTACAAGGACCAAACCAATATGTATAACTATTGTTGCAAAAATATAAATCATAAAAGTATATTATTCATTTGTGAATTGAAATTAAATACTATAATTATATTAATACGGGGTCAAAGTAGTCGTGAAAAACGTTACTGACAAATAATATTTTAGTTTATCTTGATGTTAGTCACTGACTTGTGGCACATGCAAACGCATTACATGATGAAATCAACAAGTTTATCTTTTTATATGGTCAACACTCAACAATGATTTCATTCATTCTATAAAATTATATTTTCTTTAAAATAATCAAATGAAAGACTTACTTGAAGATCCATTGCTTGCTCAATCTTCCGAATGATCCTCTCCATTGTAGGGCGTTCCTTTAAACTCAGGTTAACACACTCATAAGCAATTTCATTAAACATACGAAAAGACCTCATATCAATATGACCCTTTAGAATGGGATCAATCAACTTTTCTAATTCATCATCTTGTTGGTCGTCTTCATAATAGCTTCGCACTAAATCCATCAGATATTGTTCCTTAGTTTCTCCAAAGCACTTTGCATAAGCAAGCATCCCACTCGACATCTCAAACAACACAACTCCAAATGAATACACATCAGACTCTTTCCATAGTCTACCTCTTTCATTATAAATGGGATCAATGTAAAACCTCGTACCCGAAGCCTTTGTAAGGAGTTCGGAATCTGGTTGGTTTCTTGGACCAAATCTTGACAAACCAAAATCACAAATTTTGGCATCAAGATTTTCATCTAGCAATATATTTGCACTCTTCATGTCTCTATGTATTACTCTCATGTGTTCCCCAAGACCCGAGTGAAGGTATTTGATTCCTCTTGCTACTCCTAAACAAATCTTCAGGCGTTGTGCCCATGTTATGCAACGTCTCTTATTAGGGTTTTGGAGGTGATGATCAAGGCTTCCGTTTGTAGCATACTCATAAACTAAGATCATCTCATTGGCATCATCACAGTAACCGATAAAAGGGATGATGTTTGGATGATGGAAACTGGAAACCATCTCAAGTTCGTGATGAAACTCGTTGTTTCCTTGATAACCATCTTGATTAAGACGTTTGATGGCTACTGTGAGGTTTTGCGAGTGTTTAGAGAGTTGACCTTTGTAGACCATACCGAATCCACCATCTCCAATCAGAGTATCGAAACTGAAGTTGTTTGTTGCGTGAATGATCTCCTCAAGTGGAATTCGATACTTTTCTAGGTTTACTCCTGAAGAAGACATTGTTTTTTTCTATGTTCTTTTTGATAATGGTGATTATGTATGGTTATGGTGGAAGCAACTTTGTTTTTTTGTTTATATATACAAAACAAAACCGATATTCTACTTGGAAACGTTGTGGCTTAAAGAGTTAAAGAATATTACATATTAGGGTTGACTACTGCACATGATGCCGCAACGTGTTTATTTTACATTAGCAAGACATAAAATAAATGCAAGGGTGGGAAGAAACGTATAATAATCAATTAATTATAATAAACTGTATGCTCTTTCGTGTTTATTTTATCAAAATAAAGATGTAAGGGTTGTCTTTGGGGAAAATGTGTAATTCAAAAATACTCCTTGTAATTTGAGATTTTGTGACAATTAAAGGGTAAGATATACATTCTTACTAATACACGGTAGAAAAGAAATTATAAATAATAAAAATAATAATAAGTAGCAAGTTTATGATTCTTTTAATAGAAGAGAGTGATTGAATGTATGACGTTGTCTCAAAGGTTAAATGGTACTTAATATACGCATATCCACATAAATCAGTAAAAATTTAAAAAAAAAAAATAAATAATCATAATAATAATAATAATAATAAATCAATTTGTTGTATTTTTTGGTCAGTTTAATATGATATATTCTGGTTACACTATATGTTTCCTAATCATCATTCTATATCAATATTATTTTAATGTATTTTCATACATGGTTATTGTTGAAACATGTATATAATTGCTTTTTCTGTCATTGCTGAAGTATTTTAGCAAGTATAATTACTTATCTGATAATTAAAAACTTATAAACAAAAATATACCGTATAATGCTTTTGCAATATATGTCGATTTTCTTATTCATGATAAGATTTTTGGTTGATTTATTTGTCAACTTGCTATTATTCATAAACAAATCAATGGTGGGTACCTACTAGATTATTGATCGATATTCTATATATTGTGAAATAATAAATAAACAAAATGATGAATTGATTGATCTAATAAAAAAACTATTAAGATGGTCGATTAACTTGACTTTATAGAGATCTAAAATAAATATAGTTTTCTAGATCTAGATCTACATTGTATTCATTTAAACATTAAGGTGTTTGTTTTGAAAAAGTAAACGTTTGCAGTTCGTAAATCATATATGTAGAAGAAAATATGGAAAACGTCTTTAGTCTGTAAAAAACCTGTTTGTTTTTTAAAGTTTGCAGATTATATAAATGATATTAAACCACATTGATCATGGATGATAAAACAAACAAATCATATATACATACACACATTAACCACATTGATATCTAGATGATAGTTAAAGAAGATGGTGGTGGTGACAGATGGTGACGACGGTGATATGGTGAGGTGGTGGTGGTGGTTAAGGTGGCGGAGGTAGTGGTGGTAGTGGTGATTGTAGTTATGTAGGTGATGGCGGTGGAGGTAGGAGAGGAGGTGGTGGTGGTGGTGTCATAGATGGCAACAATGGTGGCGGTGGTAGTGGTGGAGGTGGCAGCGAGGGGTGGTGTTGGCAAAGGTTGTGGTAGTGGTGGAGGTGACGAATATGATGACGATGGTTGAGGTGGTTGAGGCAGCGATGGTGGTGGTGGCAGAGGTGGTGGTGGTGTTTGCGATAGGGTGGTGGAGGTGGAAAAAAAATCATGGAAGAAGAAAACGTGAAAAAATATGACTTTTTTAGAAGACTTTTTCAATATCTTCTACAAGAAGAGGACATTCAAACCTTTTTGGACAACCCAATTATTGAAGCTGAGTAGCAACTCCAAAAATATTATTGAAACCAGATTGAACTCGCTTTAAACAATTGGTTTGGGGGCTTAATGGGTATGGTGTCAATCCATACACACTCCCGAGGTTGGCGAAAACCCTTATCCAGCCCAAAGGCCTAGTAACCATGTCAGGAAAAGGCAAAGTAAACCGAGATTACCATCCCGACCTACAAAGGAACCCACAATCCATACTCAAAATAAAATGCTTTCTTGGTACAAAAACAATGATATCCCAGAAATCAGGAGAAAAGGCCCGGGATATATTATTTTATAAAAACAATAGTGACTACCAAAGGACAATGTCAATACTCGGATATATGAAACAACCAAAAGTCTTCCTATAAGTATAAATACTCCTCCCCGTTTATCAAGAAGGTACGCAACAAATAGATATCACAATTCATTTTTATCACATACGTATTATGATCCCAAGTCCTAAGTTTGGCATCGAAAAAAAAAAGGATTTTGGTTCATTTTTCATCATTCATAGTTTACTCTACTCGTATGTTTTGTACATGTTGTAATTGTAAGTATGTGAGAAGCTATAATCTTGTTCAAATAGGAACATTATCTTCTTCAACTGTAGACGTTATGATTTATTTTTCATGTTGGTTAGGCGACACATAAAGGTGGTATATATACCCATTAATTTTGTATGTACACTTTGGGATTTAGGAGTGGGGGAAATTGAAGAAGGTGTTTATGGTTTTAATTTATAAAGTATGAAACATAATTCTTGTTGTGGAAAGCCGCAAAAATTAGGAAGAAAAAATCTAAAGAAGACAGTATAACCATGTACAACTAAAGGCATACGATCACAAAGGGAATAACATGAGTGTCACGATACTCTACTTAAGTCGGGATGAACGGATGAAATGGTAATGTTCTATGAGACTTGTTGCAACCTATAATGCTTGTTTTCATGTTGAATGGATGAATTTATGAAGCTCGACTAAATAAAGACTAAAGAGATGATATCTGATCTGGTTAAGATCTTAAGATCTTAGTCAAGATCCTAAGATCCTAGTATAGTTTAAGTATAGTATAGATCTTGTTTCAAGATAGATCATGCATTCCATTAGTTCACGTCACATTGACGTATATTAATATTATATATGGGTTATAAAGACCTTTTTAGACGTATAGAATCTTAATAGCCCGTTGACTCTTTATAGAAAGTCAAAATCAACAAGAAATAAGGACATTGTAAACCAACACACCCTTGTTTTCACTCACACTCATTGATTCGAATCTAAACAACAAAACCTTCTACAATAGTCTTATTGTTCTTTACTTCATTTCTACAAAGAATGAGTATATATATAATACTTGTATCTATATCGAAGAATAAAAGTTTCATGCTCTTGCATTCCTTCTTTCATCCAATGCCTATTTCAGAAAAAAGAGAGAAATGTGTTAAAAAGAAATTTCCCTTTTTGGAAAGGCAATATAAAACCTTATAGAAATTGTCAATAAATGAAATTGGTAAACAATTTAGAATGGTATACCTTGCTTTGGAACATTCTCATGGTGAGCACCAATGTATCGCGCATTCTACAAAAATAGAAGAGTTAAATCCAAGAAATAGCAATGTACTTTTATTAATTCACTTAATTATAACATTTAACTTTCATTTTTTTTCCTATTATACTTTGAAAAAATCTACCCAATATAGCAATGTCATCTAAATACAAAGCATTTTTCACTGTTATAATTGAATAGATTTCTCAATATAGCAATGTCATCTAAATACAAAGCGTTTTTCAAAGTACAATACTTAATAAAATATAAAGTGAAAGTATAACGTTATAACAGAAAGAAATGAAAGTAGGATGTGATAATACAAAAATAAATGTAAATATGTTATTATTTCTTACATTTATCCCAAAAAAGAAAATACAATACAATAATATCTTGTTGACAAGAAAGATTGATCCATAAACCAAAGCCCTCAACAAATTGTTGAATATCAAGGCCAAGTATTAAAGTTGAAGCAAAAAGGTTGTACATTGACTTTTGAAAAGTCAAAATGTATTAGTGTAGGCATTAATTCTGCCATGAAATTAAATAAATTTTTTTAAAAAAATAGACGACAACAATTTTGAATCTGAAAAGAAGTTTGTTTGACCTGAAAAGTCAAAGAGTAACATCTCTTTGTTTGTAATAAGAAAATAACACTAAGTAAAATAAGAACATAAAGTTAAAATATTTTACCTAACATCATGGAATGTATTAAAAGGGTGTGAAGATCCATCCGAATATGTCAACACAAATTGTGTAGTAAGACCTGAAGGGATCTTTATCTGCAAAAACATTATAAGAGAGAAAGATATATGACAATTTATCAAAATCATAAACAATCTGCAAAATCTCAAGCTTTTTAGGGCTATTTTCGATGATAATGGATGACGAGGGCATTTACGTCTTTTGCACAGACCAAAGATCAAGAGTGGATCATACATTTTTATTTTTGGAAACTTTCCAAGTTAAAATTTACCTATTCATACACCATAATCATTAGGAAAGATCAAAGATTCGCCAACTTTTTTCATTGTTGAAGGGTATTTTGGACATTTTACTAAAAGTTAAGAAGGTATGTACTTTTTAGGCCAGTACATTACATTTTGAACATATTTTGTTCAAAATCGCTTGTTCAATTTCCTTTCAAGAAACGATGATTTGCTTGGAATAGAAAGTCGAAGCCAAATATATTTAGAAAGTCAAATAGTCAAATATTAAAATACATCTTTTAAAGTATATAAAAAAATGAAAATATATTTATTTTACATACCGATACATCATTGGTATATTTGCCTTGGATGAAAATCTCTTGTGTCCGATTAATCTTTACTTGATAATTCGATCTCCTTAAAGTGAAAGTTGTTTGCTCCCAATTTTCAGAGGAATCCATCTGCAAAATTAGTCACATATTTGGGTTAAAGAAACCTTAAATTTAACAAAACTTCTAAGGGCAAATTGGTCTATTTATTCCAATTTTGCAAGTCAAAAACTTCTAAGGGCAAATCGGTCAATATACTTCCATCTGCAAAATCACTCTCAAGTTTTATGACATGTTTGGGTTAAAGAAAAACCTTAAATTTAACAAAACTTCAAAGGGCAAAATAGTTATTTTATTCCAATTTTACAAGTCAAAAACTTCTAAGGGCAAATCGGTCAATATACTTCCATCTGCAAAATCACTCTCAAGTTTGATGACATGTTTGGGTTAAAGAAAAACCCTAAAATTAACAAAACTTCAAAGGGCAAATTAGTCAATTTATTCCAATTTTGCAAGTCAAAAACTTCTAAGGGCAAATCGGTCAATATACTTCCATCTCTAAATTCACTCTCAAGTTTTATGACATATTTGGGTTAAAAAAAGAAAAAAAAACCTTCAATTTAACAAAACTTCTAAGGGCAAATTGGTCGATTTATTCCAATTTTGCAAGTGAAAAACTTCTAAGGGCAAATCAGTCAATATACTTTCATTTCTTGCTATTAGAACATTGTAGTTTGAAAAATAAATACCAATTATAGCAATGCAATCAATATACAAAACATTTTTCAATGCTAAAATAGAGTAGAATTTAGAAAGCATAATGCCCTAATGAGAAAGAAATTTGGAGGTAGAATGCTATGATTGTGTCGAATTTTTGAAGTACAATAATACCCCTTGATAACAAAAAATGTGAAAGTAGAATATTGTAATGGAAATAAATGAAAGCAGGAATTTAGATATTATGATTACACAAATAAATAAAAGCAAGTTATTTCTCGAATTAAGTCCAAAACTAAATGAGGGCAAATTTGTAAAAAGTTAGGGTTTAATGTCAATAAGAAAAAAGAAAATTAATTTACCAGAAGCAAAATATTAAATGATGCTTGACCAGCTGCCATATATTTGTCTATTTCTTGTTGCATTTCTGGATCTGTGAATTATCATATTTCAAAAGATTAAAAAATCACTTTTTAATAAATTGTTCATGAATATTACCAATTTACCCTTTTTAATGAGGTTGGTTAACTTACCACACATTATCTTGTTCTGCTCATTGGCAAAAAGTCGGACTATTTCCCCCTGAAAACAACAAAGTTTCTCAAAGTTTTAGATTATTACTTTGATAATATAGTTTTTTAATCATATTTATAAAAATTAAAACAGAATCAGCAAAAAGAGAAAACTAACTAATAGAGTACAATTGTATTGAACTATGAAGAATTAGTTTTTAAAAAACAACAATTTAAATTACCATATCATGTTATATAAATTATATGTGGATTAAAGCTATTCAATTAGAAAGAAAAGTTGATGATTAATTGATTATATCAAGTTAATAGAAGATTACTTTTTCAATTAGTTTTGTATATATACTATTCAAAAACTATCATATTCTATAATGATTTTGTATGCAATATTACAAACTTAGATATGATTCTGTAATTTTACACTACATCCTACAATTTAGTAATTTACCATTATATTATTATATATAATATATCCAGCTAAAAATTTAAAATTTGATATAGATTTTGAATTTAAAAATTATAGATTTGAATATTTTTTTTACCTGTCGACCATGATCATCCATTGGTATGCATTCAACAGCAATAAGTTTATCAACATCATCAGCTGTAACTACATACTCTGGATTTGTGGCTCCTGTAGAAAATTTGGAATGAATTACCTTTTTACCCTTTAAGTAAAAGAAATAGAAATGGAATTTCATTGATTCTTTCTATGTTTTAAAACATTGTACTTTGAAAAATCTACTTGATCATAGTAATCAAGTAAAATTATCTAATAAGAAAAAAAAACATGCTAAAAATCGGTGGATTTTCCAAAGTATAATGTTGTAATATTAAACGTAAAATGCTATAACACATGAGAATTAAGGGTTAATCTCATAAAAGACCTTATATTTTGTGTTTCTTCCGGTTTAAACATCAAATTTATTTTTTGTCTAAAAAAGACCTTGTATTTTTATCATTTTTCTCCGAAAAAGCCCTCAACTTTGTATTTTATTTTTCCAAAAAAAACCCTTAGCCTACTAAATGCTTCAAAACAAACCCTCAACTTTTTTAGTTTTTCTCGAAAAAACCCTCACATTTTACATTTATTTAGAAAAAAAAATAACTAAAAGGGCCAGATCAGAAACAACACAAAAATATAAGGTCTTTTATGAGATTAACTCGAGAATTAACCAATGAGTGTGCATTACAAATTTCATACATTCATTTCTTCTTATTACAACATTATACTTTGAATAAGAAAATAATTAAAGTATAATTGGGTATTATTTTCAAAGCATAATGTTTGAATAAGAAAATAATTAAAAGTACAATGCTACAATTGCACAGATTCTTCAAAGTAAAATATTGTAATACAATAAAATGAAATTATAATGCTATAATACCCAAAATGGCCAAATTAATGCTATTTCTTGCATTTAGCCTTTAACAAAATACACACTTAGTGTCATAAATATGAATAATACATAAAAGGGTCCATCTTTATATCCTTAAACATATCAATATGTTAAAGTATTGCTTAAATCTTGGGGCATTTAAGTAAAGGGTTAATCTCAAATAAGACCTTATATTTTGTTTTTTTTTTCAGATTAAACCTCAAAGACTTTTTTGCTTGAAAAAGACCTTATATTTTTTCATTTTTCCCAAAAAAAACCTTCAACTTTGTCTTTTTTCAGAAAAATACCCTCAACCTTCAAATCATTTCCGAAAAAACCCTTAATTTTTTAGTTTTTTCCGAAAAAACCCTCACATGTTAACACTTTTCCACATTTTTCCGTAAAATGTGTGGGTTTTTTCGGAAAAAAACTAAAAAAGTTGAGGGTTTTTTCGGATATGGTTTGAAGATTGAGGGTATTTTTCGGAAAAAATGAAAAATATAAGGTCTTTATCAGGCAAAAAAAAATTTGAGGTTTAATCCAATAAAAACACAAAATATAAGGTCTATTTTGAGATTAACCCTTAAGTAAAAATGTAATTACTAATTACTATTTCTTGCATTTAGTCGAATAATTTTAATTTTAAAAACTTACCCTCAATGTACTCCCTAGTGCCATCTGGAAGGTGACGAACCCACTGAAATAGAGGCAAATAAATAAATATATATATAATAATTAATAATATCAATCTCTTCATATTTTTATTTTATATGAAAAAAATTTAACTTGTAGAAGTTTTATATACCTGAAACATGCATAGTGAGGTCCCACGCACTGGAAATCCACACCCTAAAAGTTTTCCTCCAGGTTTTGCTTCCCCAATTATTTGGAACCCTTCGATTCCTGGGCCATCTTCTATTAAAAAAAAATAAAAATTTATAAAAATGATTTTTTATGGGAGAATTAGAAATGAATACAATAAGGTTTAAGTGCAAGAAATAGCAATGTCCACTAAATACAAAACATTTTTAAGTGTTATGATAAGAAAGTAAAATGAAAGCACAATGTGTTAATAAGGAAATGAATGAATGAATAATGTTGTAATAGAAAGAAAACAAAGGTAGGAATAGGATGCTATGATATGATACATATAAATAGGGAAATATACAGAAAAGTACCAAACTTTTGGGAAAAGTTATAAAAAAGTCCTAAAATTTTATTTTTGAACAGAAAAGTCTCATTATTTTGAGAAAATCACATAATATGTCATTTCTTGTTCAAATATAAAAAAAGGATTTTTTCGTTAATTTAGGCAAAATGTTAAATAATCGGGACTTTTCTGTTCAAAAATAAAATTTAGTACTTTTTTGAATCTTTTCCCAAAAGTTTGGGGGCTTTTCTGTAGATTTCCCCATATAAATATATGAAAGTACATTGTATTTCTTGACTTGTTTATTATAGAATCCTACCTAGAAAATTATATATCCAATTATAGAAATGTGAACTAGATACAAAGCAATTTTCACCGGTATAATAAGACCAAAAAAAATTGAAAATTGGAAAGAAACGAAAGTAGGATGCTATAAATTTTAAAAGTAATACAAACATATATAAAAATACATTGCTATGTCGTGCATTTAACATTTTTAATAAAAAAAAAAATTACCTTCTAAGTAAGAATCACCACCATCATTTATAGGTGGTGGTTGAAAATAACTGACATCAGTCGCCACACCTTCATATCTATTATTCATCTTATTAGAATCATAAACATGATCAACATCCTGACTGACAAAATAAAAAAATAAATAAATTATTTGGGAGTGAATAATAATTTGATTATATGTATCTAATCACATATGATTTATATGGACAATATATTGAAACCTGAGAGGATTGGTTGCAAATCTCTGGCGATTATCATTATCTAGTGATCGATTCATTTGGCCATTATTGATAATCAAGCTATTTCTTTCTCTATGGTCTCTTTCAGGGGTATATTTGGAATTATCATAAAATGGTTCCAAATGCCCGCCACCTGTTGAATTGTCATAGGGTGAAGGTGAAAATCGTTGTTGACCCTGCAAATAAGAAAGAAAATAATAAATAATTACATGCACAATAAACTCATTTATATAGAAAAATATTATATGATTTCAACTATTTTATAAAGTGATTAAACTATTATACTTTTTTTGAACGTTTAAAATAGGGTTAATCTCATAAAAGACCTTATATTTTGTGTTTTTTTTCCGGATTAAACATCAACTTCATTTTTTTCATGAAAAAGACCTTGCCTTTTTTCATTTTTTCAAATCTTACGCTTTTAGCCATTTTTCTCTAAAAAAAAGTTGTAAAATGTGAGGGCTTTTTCAGGAAAAACTAAAAAAGTTAGGATAAATTTGGAAACATTTAGAAGGTTGAGGATCTTTTGAAAAAAAAAAGACAAAGTTGAGGGTTTTTTTCAGAAAAAATGAAAAAATTTAAGGTCTTTTTCATGAAAAAATAAAGATTAGATTTAATCTGGAAAAAACACAAAATATAAGGTCTTTTATGAGATTAAACCTTTAAAACATCATTTTTCCTGGTTACCTCGTTTTAGAAAAGTGCAAAATACATAAAAGTATAACTTACTTTCACCATTTTATTAATTTAGCCACTGAACTATTATACTTTTTATGATTATATAATAATAGTTTAGTGGCTAAAGTTATAAAAATAATAATAATAGTTTAGTTGCTAAGTTCAGTAGCTAAATCAACAAAATGGTGAAACTATGTTGTGTTTTTTTGTATTTTCACTGATATCAAAATCAGGAAACCAGAAAAAATATATTTTTTTGGTATATTGATAATTAGAAAATAGATAACTCTATAATGGAAACTTGCCAAAAAAAATGTTGCAATTCTATTGAAGCATTGCAAATTTTATTAAGAGATATTACAGAGATTACCTTTTGGATTCAAGGAATTCCTTTTACTAATTAGGGTTAATCTTAAAAATAATAATAATAATAAATAAATAAATAAAAACCTTATATATTGTGTTTTTCCGGATTAAACCTCAAATTTATTTTTTGACTGAAAAAGACCTTATATTTTTTCATTTTTTCCGAAAAAGACCTTATATTTTTCATTTTTTCCGAAAAAAATAATAATATATAAATAAATAAAAACCTTCTATTCATCATTTCCCAAAAAAATATATTTTTTCTGGTTACCTGATTTTGATAAATTTGAGATAAACCCTAGTAATTAATTCCATTGTTGATAAAAAAAAATGGTGGTTGCTATAATAACTATGAATTCACTTTAGAATATATATATATATATATATATATATATATATATATATATATATATATATATATATATATATATACAAAACTAAAAAATTAGGATTAAATTTCCAAAATCATACTTGTGATGCTCTAATCTTCTGCTGCATTTGATCATGTAAGTGCTGCAAGAAAAAAAAAACAATAAAAAAAATTTATGGAATATAAATATGATTAATGTGCTAAGAAAAACTAGCACATAAGTCTTGATTAGTCAGTTGTCAAAAGTTTTGGGCATCTGGACCAAAATGCCCTTGGACTATGAGATCTTTTTAAGCAAACTTTTCACAAAAAGATTCAAGAAAAGGGAAAAATGAGTCGATTTCAGTTTATATATATTCCATCTTTAAAAAAAGAAATGGTCAAACAGGTCAAACTAGGTCAAAGTCACCACCTAAATCATTTTATTAAATAAAATTATATTAATGTTTTTATAATCATATTTAATACAACTCATATCATACCTTTATGCTATCTGAAAGAGCTGCAGCATTTGTAAAACGAGGCAAAATCCCATATTCAGCCAATAGCCCCACTAATGATGACATGAAAATATACCTCTCATCCTCAGCAACCTAAAGGGTAAAATGGTCATTTACTCATGGGGGTTAATTTTAATCCAAAGGTTACAAAAGGCACATGACTTACCTTCAACTCATGTGCTAATTTTAGATTTTCATCAAGAACACCTTTTCTACGTGCCAGTTCATTTGCAGCAGCTTCAATGGCTTCATTTTGTTTCTCATCCAGAGCCTATAATATTAAACAATTGTTTCATTATTCAGGAAGGGTAAAATGGTCATTTACTCATATTCAGACAATTCACTCAATCTATAAAAGAAACAGTCTTTGTTTTTGAAACACGTATGACATCATTCATCCATTCAGCACTTAATTGGAAAAAAAAAAAAAAAAAAACGGGTCCCAAGTATTTTCATAAAACAATCAACATAATCAAATAATTGTATCATTGTTCAAGAAGGGTAAAATGGTCATTTACTCATATTCAGACAGTTCACTCAATTTATAAAAGAAACAGTCTTTGTTTATGAAACACGTATGACATCATTTATCCATTTAGCATTTAATGGGAGAAAAAAAAAGGGTCCTAAGTATTTCTATAAAACAATCATAATCAAACATAAAAATAAATAAATAAATAAATAAACTCATTAAATTAAAGAGAAAATAGGACAAACCAATCGTAGCTCGGAAAATTTCTTTTCCAATGTATATTTTTCATTTAATAATTGTCGTTCCTGATATCAAACAAATCAAAGTATTGGTTTAAAATATTCATATATAAACACATTAAGTCAAAAAAAAAAAAAAAAAAAAAAAAAAAGTAGGACAAATTGTACCTTGACACTTGAAAAAGTAATTTGTTCTCTAAGATATTGAATTTCCTCCGTTTGTGCTTTAACACGTGCAAGGTGTTCCTATGAAAATATCAATTAGAAAAAATGTATAAAAATAGCATTGGTTCTTCATTCTTCAATGCACAATTGGATTAAATGGAATTAGTTTTCACAAAAAAGTGGAATTAAGTTATATAGACTCATCAAATTTTATCATTTTATCATTAAATATTACAAAAAAAAAATATGTTATATAATGCATTTTTCATGATGAAATGAAGAAAAAAAATACCACCTCAAAGGAATGAAAGGAATCACATTCCTTCAAGAATGGTCAATTCCATTCCATCAAACAAAACAAATAGTTTTTTTTCACTCCAATGGAATCAACCATTCCATTCCATCATATTGTATACCTGTTCCTCTGAAGAATATTCGGTGTTATCATTTTCATTTGGAAAAGAAGAACTTGTTTGAGGATTATGCCTGTAGAAAGAAAGAAAGAAAAGTGATGAGAGGGATGAGAATATAGGGTTAAATGCAAGAAATAGCAATGTACTTTGTAACATTTCCGAAAAAGCCCTCAACTTTGTATTTTTTTACATTGATTTGTTTATTATAGCATGCTACTTTCATTTGTTCTTATTACATCATTGTAATTTGACAAATATACCCAAATGGATAAATAAATGAATAGATTTTCAAAGTAATAAAAAAATGAAAGTAAAATGCTATAATTGGGTAGATATGTCGAAGTATAATGCCTTAATAAGAAAAAAGTTAAAAGCAGAATGATGTAAAAAAAAACCATATATTTTGTGTTTTTTCCGGATTAAATCTCAAAGTTATTTTTTACCTGAAAAAGACCTTGTATTTTTCCATTTTTTTCCGAAAAAGCCATCAACTTTGTATTTTTTTTCCGAAAAAACCCTCAACCTTCTAAATGCTTCCAAATAAACCCTCAACTTTTTTAGCTTTTCTCGAAAAAAACCCTCACATTTTACAAATTTTTTTGGGGTTAATCGCAAAAAAGACCTTATATTTTGTGTTTTTTCTCGGATCAAACCTCAGATTTACTTTTTGCCTGAACAAGACCTTGTATTTTTTCATTTTTTCCAATCTGGCCCTATTAGTTATTTTTTTCCAAAAAAAAAATTGTAAAATGTGAGGGCTTTTTCGAGAAAAGACTAAAAAAGTTGAGGGTTTATTCGAAAAAAATGAAAAAATACAAGGTCTTTTTCAGGCAAAAAATAATCTTGAGGTTTAATCCAGAAAAAACACAAAATATAAGGTCTTTTTTGAGATTAACCCAATTCAAGAAATGAAAGTAAAATCCTATAATACACAAATAAATGAAAGTACATTGATATTTCTTGCATTTAGACATAATGATATACATGAAGTATGGTATTATTATTACCTGGTTGAGGAATCAGAGGCTTGTGTCTGAATACCAATGGTGGTTTTGTTCTTATTCATTAGGCTCCTTTCAGAAGACATTGAATTGAGATTTTCAAGTCCTCTAGAAGACCACATTTAATTGTAAAAGATAAATTTCCCATTGTTATTGGATGAATGTAGAAGCATTTTATCCAAATCTATTCTCATCATCCATTGTCAGCACTTTTCAAACCATCATCTCATAAGGGGCCACACCTAACAATTATCAATATGGTGAGAATTGTTTGTTGGAGTGTCAAAAGGGCAAAATGGTCAATTACTCATTTATTCCGTTAAAACAAGAAAGGCTCTTTGAGTATATATGTGGCCACACCTAACAATTATGAATATAGTGAGAATTGTTTGTTGGAGTGTCAAAAGGGCAAAATGGTCATTTACTCATTTATTCCGTTAAAAATAGAAAGGCTCTTTGTGTATACAACACTTGCTTTACATTTCGAGTGACAAAAGGGCAAAATGGTCAATTACTCATTTATTTTGTTAAAAAAAAATTAAAAAAAAATGAAAGGCTCTTTGTGTATACAACACTTGCTTTACATTTGGAGTGTTAAAAGGGTAAAATGGTCAATTACTCGTTTATTCCGTTAAAAAAAGAAAGGTTCTTTGTGTATACAACACTTGCTTTACATAATAAACATCATTACCCATTTAGTCACTTTATTTATTTAAGTCCCTAACTTTTTACTAATTTTCCCTATGTATGCCATTATTTTATCATCGATTTTTTTAACATCATTTATCTTGTTTAACATGATTAACAAGTTATTCCCAAAAAATTATAGCATTTCTCCATAATAACTCGTTTCACATCAAAAATCAAGGCGAATGGAGCACAAATCGTACATGAAAACTCAAGAACAATGACACCCACTAAAATTGGTAGGTAAATAAACATAACAAAGAAGAAAAACAATATAATTGATCAAATCTTGACATAAATACTCTACAATTGGAGTTTATCAACAAAACTATATGTACAATTGGAAATTAAAAGAGATACAAATCGGGTTTCTTTACCTAGGTATTTTTCGGAAGACACAAATGGGAAAATGGTAGATCTATCAATTATTGAATGATAGATGGAGGAAGATATCGGTGTTTATGAGCTTTTGTGATAAATTTTGTAGAAATTTGTCAAATTTGTGGCGAGATTTTTCAAGGGGAAGAAGACATGAACAAGAAAGTGATAGAGAAAGGAATAAAAACAAGATTTTTATATACTACTTGCGTGGAAGAGTGAAAGAGGCAAGAAGAATGGCATTAAATTCGTTAGAAAGATCATCATTTTTTGGTTTTTTCAATAATAAAATATTGACTTCTATATTTTAAATTAGAAAATGGTTTGCTTTTACAAAATGGTGAACCAAAAATAGTATTTAACCTTGACTTGACACTGCCTTTGGAAGTCTAATGCTTCCACTACTTTCTTTGTTATTATTTTAATTTGCCACCGACTTTTTTGTTTCTAATTACATAAGATATATATATGATCACAAATTCATGATAGATATTAAAAGCCGTCTTTCATTTACTATACCAAATTACCAATGATAAAAGTTACAAAAAAAGTTTCCAACCATGTAAAGGAAAAGTCAACCGTTTTCTTTTAAAATTGAAGTAAACAAATTCCAAGTCAAAGAAGACCTCAAAAAAGATATATAGACTTCATCATATAGTTTCAAATTTAAAATTGAAGTAAACCAAATTCAAAGTCAAAGATCCTACTCACCATGAACTTGTAACAACATTTCAATTTTCAAGTTTCTTTGCTCTTTTTATACTTCTAAACAATAGAATTAAGAAGCAAGCCTTGGATAAAATGGTAATTTACTGATATACGAGGTTTAGGCTTACATGATCCTAGAACAAACCCTACTTTCTTCACGTGTAAACCAAATTTATGCTAATTTTGATCACATACAAGAGTAATCATATGTAATATTTTGCAAAATGCAAAGGAGAAGTTGCATACAAAGACTTACCACCTTAACCCTTATAGAGCCAAAGGAGTTGTTCCACTTTGTATGCTTTGCAAATCGAATAAATTCAAACCTTTTGATTGTTCCCTACAATTAAAATGTATTTCATCATGACTTAATGTCTATAAATCTCAAAAAGATGGTATGAATCCCATCAAATTCAAGATCAAACAAAACATATATCAATAGTGAAAGTAAAGTACATATAAAGGTAAGCCTAAAATCCTATATACAAGTCTTTCTTAAAGGAAACAAAAGGCATGTTGGCTATAGGAGTTAACCAAATTAACAAATCCATGAAAAAAGTTTCAACTTTCAAGATTCCTTCTAAACGAGTTCTTAGAAAAGTCAACTCATAACTTTACAATGAAGTTTTATGCCACAAGTTGCATACATATTCCCACACATAACACATAGTTAATCAGAGCAAAATGTAGTGATGCATCTACAGAAAGCAGAGTAAAGTCTTCCAGTTGCACAAACTAGTTTTATAAACAAGTAGACATGACCCACTAATCGTTGATTTATTCATTTATTAATTCCAAATGTCAAACCTAGTACTTTCAAATGCAAAATCGATACTAATTTTGTTGCAAATTTCAAACCTAAACGACCCTAAACCTGGTACTTGCTGTTTTAGTTTAGTATAGTTAACAAGTTATTCCTCAAAATCTATACAATTGCTACATAAAAACTCGTTTGACATCAGAATCGAAGTGAATGGAGCAGAAATCATTCGGGAAAGCTCAAGAACAATGCCACACACTAAAACTGGAAGACGAATAAACATAACAATAGAAGCAAAAATGAAAAAAATTGATCGAATCTTGAGAAGGAAACTATACAATTGGGATTTATCAGCGAAACTATACGCACAATTGGAAAGTAAAAGTGATACAAGTTGCGTTTCTTTACCTGGATATTTGTCGGAAAACCCAAATGGGAAAATGACAGATCTATCAATTATTGAATGACAGATAGAGGAAGATATCAGGGTTTATGAACGTCGGTAGTAATTTTCCAAGAAATTCGTAAAATTTGAATCAATATTTATTCGAAAATCGCTTTGGAGTCGGAAGGTATGAACAAGAAAGTGAAAGAAAATAATGGAAACAAGATTATATACTCCTTCTTGCCTGGAAGAGAGAAAGAAGCAAGAAGGAGACGCCCATCGAATTCTTTTGGAAAATGGTTTTTTTTTTTTAATTTTGACAATTTTAGCTTTTTCCAAGAACTTAATATTGATTTTTTTTATAATTTAAATTAGAAAATGGTTTAATTTTCGGGAAATGATGAACCCAAAATTAGTATTGAACCTTGACTTGACATTGACTTTCGAAGTCTAATGCTTTCATTTCTTTCTTTGTTACTATTTTATTTTGTCAACATTATTTTGTTTTCTATAATATAAAATAAACAAAATTTAATAGTATATATTTTTTGTCATATGAACAAGTTGAAAACTTTAAATGGTTGTCAGACCATATAACTCTCCATCACATAAATAACTTTATTTAAATGATCATTCAGAACCAACAACTTGTTGTTTTATTAAGATCTTAATCCAAATTCATTTATAAAATATTTATAGTTATGATAATATATTTAGTATATTGATTTCACTATGTAAGTTTTATTATATATATGTAATGCTGCAATTATTTAATATTAATAAAGAAATCTTTAAAAAATAAATATTTCAAGTCAAAGATCATTTTTTTCTAGGAATCAATTGACTTTAATATAATATTTAGTATTTGATTATTTAAATATGTAACAGAGGTTAAAAATGGCTAAGTAGTAAATAATAACACCAACCGTTTCAAACGAAAGTCGCAAAGTTTATCAAGAAAATAACCACGCCAGCACGCCTAGGGTTGAATTTTATTTGTTGGTTAGTTAATTATAATTCAGATATTTTTTTAAATAATTTATTTATCTAAGGAATATTTCATAGTAAAACGAATGAAATAGTTATAAAAGAAAGAAAGAAGTGGGATCGTGTGAGGAGGAACCAACGTTGGAGGCTCGGAGCAGCAGCCTTCCGAATTTAGAAAGTGATGATTATACACTTATAGTATATATAAAGTACAATTATGTTCCTAGATCTTATGATGCAATGAAATTGATATTTCACGTTAAATATTATATTATTTATCACCAAATTGAATCTTTGAGAACAAAATTAAATCAATATCAAAGTTGTTAAAATCAAATTTTTATTTATGATTGTTTTTAATTGATTTTGATTGTACCATTGGATCCGAATTGAAATATTTTATAAAATTAAAAAATTGAAAATGTTATAAAATCTATAGTCATCAGTGTTTTAAAACCCGATTTGAACCGGCTGGTCGAACCAGTTGGACCAGGATCCGGTGAAGAGAACGGTTCAACTAGCATCGTTTTTATGTCTATTTCTGAACTAGAATGAATATGTCAGTTTTCACAAAAACTCAGTTTAACCGGTTGAATTAAATAATTATACATGAAAATGAATCATTTTGCATAACAAACTTTAATGTTTTTTTCACATTTATGTAGATTTCTTTGAATAAAAATACATGATAATGTTATAAAGTTTTTAATGTGTTTGTATTCATCTAAAATTATATTATGTTTCCGTATTATATTTTATTTTCTTTTTGATTTACGTAGATTGATGTAAAACTTATGGTTATGTAATTTTTCATGTATTTTGATTGATCTACAAGATGTATTTTTATATGAATTTTTAATGTTTAAACTTGTGAATGTCTATGTGTGTAAAAAAATAGGAAAAAAATAAAAAAGTATAGAAACCGGTTGAACCAACGATCGAACCGGGAACCAATTACTATATCGGTTCAACTAAAAAACAGGTTTTTAAAACATTGATAATCATTGATCTCATAGTTAGTGACTTATAAGGGTAATAAATTTTCATCTTGTTAAATTTTTTTTACCTACAACCTTTAATATATATATATATATATATATATATATATATATATATATATATATATATTCACTTATGTTTTTCTTTAAACTTTTTTTTGTATATATATTGTTACTTATGTTTATATAATTATATTTTTTTTGTCAAATGTGTAAAAAAATATAAATGATTAAGTAACTAAATATGTATATAAGATAATGTTTATTATTTTTTATAAGTGTTTGCCTCTTGATGTCACATCTAACTTTTTGATTGGTCATATTATTTTTTCCACTAACTTTATTAACCAAAAACATCTTAATTCAAACTAGATAAGCTATCCATTCCGTATGAGCCGTGTGCGTCTGATTTGAGTGTCGTTTTTGGTTATAGATTAATAGGCGTTGTTGACTATTTTAGTTGACTTTGGTGAGGGCAGGAAAAAACAAAAAAATAAATATGATGACCAATATAGAAAAAATATACCAAAAGAAGAAAATGACAGGCGTAGAAAGTGCAAGGATGAACAACCCGGGCTTTGCCCCGGGCCGTTTTTTGTGTTTTTATGAATAAATGTAAAAGTTTTGACTACAATGACCAAAAGTGTCAAAATGACTAAAGAATTAAATGGATTGGAATTAGCAAGTTTTTAGAAAAGGGACCAAAGTTGTCAATTCCGTAATGTTTTGTGGCCAAACTTTGAATATTAAAAGGTTCCTAAAAAATATAAAAATTTTGATTGAAAGGACCAACAGTGTCAAAATTGCTAAAGAATAAGGGGTAAAGTTGACAAAAAATATAACAAGTTTACTATTTCTAACTCTTAACTTTTTTAATATATATATTAATCATATCTAATCTCTGATCATTAACCACTTTAGTAAAAAAAATAATAATGACTTAACGTCAAAACTGAAAGTTAACTGAAAATTGTCACTTTGGTCTAAAAAATTTAGGAGTAGCACCAGCTACTCCAAATCTTTTCATTTTGTTGCGAGTTTGGTCCAACTTATTTTGAACTTTTTTATTATGAGAATATTACACTTACTTTTCTTTTTAGTTTTTTTTATTTATTTAAATACTTTTTTAATTAAAATAAATAAAAAAGAAATTTT
Organism: Lactuca virosa; assembly: GCF_052849685.1. Classification (NCBI taxonomy): domain Eukaryota; kingdom Viridiplantae; phylum Streptophyta; class Magnoliopsida; order Asterales; family Asteraceae; genus Lactuca; species Lactuca virosa. The sequence continues at coordinate 168,634,304 of NC_136426.1, read as the reverse complement.
GACCCCCCCTCCCCCCCCCCCCCCCCCCCCGATCTCTCTTCTCGCTCTCTCAACAATCGCACACACTTATGTTTGACAAGACATTTACAGAAAAACCTAACTTTACCATTTCTCTTCTCTCTTTCTCTGTAACACACCTCCATTTTTGTCTCAAGCTCTAACTTTTTTCTTCAGAAAAATGATTACTGTGACATGGGTTTCTCGTAGGGTTTTATCAAACAATATTTTTTTAGCTAAGACTCACCTAGATCTTCAAAATCGAAATGTTTTTTTTCCTCCTATAAAAATCAACATTTTCTTGAACTCTTTTTGAAAACCCCAAAGAAATATTTTGTAACATCTCAAAAATCACAACAAATATAAACTTTCAAAACAACTCATTTACTAGAAAGAAGTGTTTACGTAACCACTGTTTCTGAAAACATTATTCAAAATTAGAGTCTCTCAAGATCAACCACATAAAACTAAGGATGTGTACGGTCACACCTTCACCTTGTCATGGTCCTCAAAAGTACATGAAACAAAACTAAAACTATAAGTCAATGCTTAGTGAGTTCCTCCAAAGTACTACCACATAAACATAACAAACAACAGCATGCATACAGAGCCTTCAACATGACTGGACCGCCTCACCGGGCCTTCAGCCTATCTGGACCGCTCTATGGGTCTTCGTCCTGACTGGTCTGCCCCGCATGCCTTCAGTCTATCCGGACTGCCCTGGGTGTCTTGGCCTTCAGTCTCAACTGGTCCGCCTCAAACCAATAACCATCACATATCAACATACACCAAAACAATCAATAACTAGCAGATACAGATAGTCATACAGATCTAACAGATCACTACATCATAGCAACATCCTATATATTTATTAAGAGAGCGAGAAGAGAGATGGTCATACAGATCTAATAGATCACTACAGCATAACAACATCCTATATATCTTGTCAAACATAAGTATGTGCGATTGTTGAGAGAGCGAGAAGAGAGATGGGGGGGTCAAATTTTCTTTTTTATTTATTTTAATTAAAAAAAGTATTTAAATAAATAATTACCGTGACATGGGTTTCTCGTAGGGTTTTATCAAACAAGATTTTTTTAGCTAAGACTCAACTAGATCTTCAAAATCGAAATGTTTTTTTTCTCCTATACAAATCAACACTTTCTTGAACTCCTTTTGAAAACCCCAAAGAAAGATATTGTAACATCTCAAAAATCACAACAAATTTAAACTTTTCAAAACAACTCATTTACTAGAAAGAAGTGTTTACGTAACCACTGTTTCTAAAAACATTATTCAAAATCAGAGTCTCTCAAGATCAACAACATAAAACTAAGGATGTGTACGGTCACGCCTTCACCTTGCCACGGTCCTTAGAAGTACATGAAACAAAACTAAAATTATAAGTCAACGCTTAGTGAGTTCCCCCAAAGTACCACCACATAAACATAACAAACAACAACATGCATACAGAGCCTTCCGCATGACTGGACCGCCTCATCGGGCCTTCAGCCTATCTGGACCGCTCTATGGGCCTTCGGCTTGACCGGTCTGCCCCGCATGCCTTCAGTCTATACGGACTGCCCTGGGTGTCTTGGCCTTCCGTCTCAACTGGTCCGCCTCAACCCAGTAACCATCACATATCAACATACACCAAACCAATCAATAAATAGCAGATACAGATAGTCATACATATCTAACAGATCACTACAGCATAGCAACATCCTATATACCAGCATACAAATCTAACAGATCACTACAACATATCAACATACAGTAAACCAGGATATCAATCCAATGGGCCAGCCTTGGTGCCTTCGACCCGTAAGTACAGTGAGGAAAACTCACCTCTCAATCCGCATACTGTCTGAATGAATCTCTACTTCGACACTAATCAACTCCTAGAAATCAAAACATTTCCCATTCTAGATTAATAACACTTCCCAAAATACCTTTGTTCAAACTTGGTCAACGGTCAAAAGTCAAGTCAACACCCAGCCAAGTCAACCCAGCCGAGCCAACTCAACCGAGTCAACCCATCCGAGTATGCTAGGTATACTCCTATATACACGGGGCGTACTCGTTGGTTGACTAGACGACAGGACTCTGACCGTATACGCACAACATACCACTCAGTATGCACAGCGTACGCGCCTGGTCAGCCTTTTCCGCATTAAGAGATTAACACACCAAAGTTTCATGTCCAAAGTCAGATCGAAGTCCCAAATAACGTTTTTGACCATAAAGTTTCCAACTTTATGGTCTTGCATGGTCAATAAGGTCTTAACATCAAAAACCTTAACCACTTAACCCATCAAGACCTCAAAACATATGCATGGAAGGAAACATATGATCAAGACTACATTTTATGCTTCTAAACACCTCAAAGTGACTGAAAGGAAAACTTAAATGGATTCGAGTAGCTTATAATCAAAATACCTACATCATGGGACCAAAAGGACACAAACTCCATGGCTATCTTAGATCAATGCATAGAATCATCAAGTTCATAACTTTATACCTCAAAATAGATCTTGAAGGTGATGTGTTCCTGGATCTAAGAAAGTATTGATCTTCCAAGATGATGTTTCTTTCTTCACCTTGCTTCAAAGGCAACACAGACACACACTTTTGAGCTCAAAGGATCATACACAAGATATTAGGGTTGCAAAGGACGAAATGAAGGTTGGAGGCTGGAGGGGGAATGAGGAATGAAGAGTTAATGATGCTTATATATAGAGAAAACCCTAAAAATTAGGGTTTGATCATTTACCATGTACGCCCGACGTACGCGGTGTACGCCCAGCGTACTAGGGTCCGCCCCAGCTTACTAACCTCTTGCCCAAAATTACCAAAATGCCACTATGGGCCATTTTGAAAGCTTCCTCATACCCAAGGGCTAAAAATCAAAACCTTCATACTTAAGAGTGAATTTTGGAAATACCTCATGTCGGGATGTTATAATTCTCCCCCACTTGAACTAGACTTCGTCCTCGAAGTCTGCTGCATCAAATAACTCAAGATAATACTCTCACATCTTAGACTCGGGTTCCCATGTCCATTCGGAACCCTTCCGATGCTGCAACTAAACCTTGACCAAAGATACCACCTTGTTGCGTAAGGCCTTCGTCTTCCGATCTAAAATCGCTATTGGTCTCTCAATGTAATTCAGATGATCATCAACCTAAAAATCATCCAAAGGAATAACCACATAATCATCAGCCACACACCTCCTCAGCAGCGAAACATAAAAGTTGTTGTGGATCTGACTAAGCTCCTCGGGTAGATCTAACCTATAAGCTACCCTGCCAACCTGGAAATCACCCGAAATGGCATGATATACCAAGGCCCCAATTTTCCCCTCTTCCTAAAGTGTATTACACCCTTCCAGGGTGATACCTTCACCAAAACCATGCCACCGACCTGAAATTCCAACTCAGATCAACGCTTGTCGGTATAAATATTTTGCTGACTCTAAGCTGTCTGCAATCTCTGCCTAATTTGTTGGATCAGCTCTGACGTCTGAAGGACTAACTCAGTCCTTCCCAATACTCTGTGACCAGTCTCTCCTCAACAAACTGGGGTACGACACTTCCTCCCATAAAGAAGCTCGAAAGGCGGTGCACCAATATTGGAGTGATAATTGTTGTTGTAAGAAAACTCAGCTAAGGGAAATTAGGAGTACCAGCTCCCACCGAAGTCTATGACACAGGATCACAACATGTCCTCAAGTGTCTGAATGGTCCACTCACGCTGACCATCAGTCTACGGATAATATGCAGTGCTAAGATGCAACCTCATACCCAGTTCCTCATGGAACTTCTGCCAAAAACGAGATGTGAACCGAACATCTCGATCTGATACAATGGAAACCGGAATACCGTGTCGAGCAACAATCTCGTGCACATACAGATCGGCCAATTTCTCGGCCGAAGAACTCTCTCAAATGGCCAGAAAGTGGGCTCTTGGTCAGACGGTCCACAATAACTCAAATCGCATCGAAGACCTTAGTCGTCCGAGGCAACTTGGTGATGAAATACATGGTGATATGTTCCCATTTCCACATGGGAACCTCCAATGGTTGCAGCTTGCCATGCGGCCTCTAATGCTCGACCTTTAACATTCAACAGGTTAAGCACCTCTCAACATACCAGGCTATCTCTCTCTTCATACACGGCCACCAATAACTAAGCCTCAAATCCTGATACATCTTGGTGGCTTCATGGTGTATCGAAAACATGGACATGTGCGCCTCCTCCAGCACAGTCTGCCTGACCCCACCAAAGTCCGACACCCAGACCCGTCATACCGGGTCAATAATCCCCGACTATAAGTGGAAAACCTGTCAACCTCACCCCTGAGTCTCTCATGCTTCCAATTCTCCTTCTTGACTCCCTCGGCCTTAGCCTCCCTAATCAGATCAAGAAGCAGAGAATCAAACGATATTCTCATACATAGACTCTCAATAGAGGAACTAGTCGTATTGCAACTCAAATCGTCAGCGACCACATTCGCTTTCCCGGGGTGATACAGAATCTTGAAGTCATAATCCTAGACCACGTCAAGCCACCTACGCTGTCTCATATTTAAATTTGGCTGATCCATGAGATATCTCAAACTCTTGTGATCCGTGTAAATAGTACACCAGACCCCATACAAAATAATGCCGCCAAATCTTGAGAGCAAACACCACTGCTCCCAACTCAAGATCATGAGTCAGATAGCGAACCTCATGTGGATTCAGTTGTCGATATGTTGGATTAGTGTCTAAGCCCGTAACCATATTTGGTATGTACTTTACCCGGTTAAGCATGGTCCGTTTGGGTTGCCTTCACCAAAGCAACAAGACAAGGTAATTTGAGGAGAGAGAAAGGATATTATGGTTTATTAATATATTATAAGAATAATATATTAAAGGATAAATCATATTTATTTAATTAGTATTAGTCATAAGTTAATTAGGAATTAATTTGGTGACTAAAAGAGATTAATTAAATAAAGGGGCTTAAACTGTCAAATGTGTGATAGTTGAGTTTTGGGCTGGGAAACATAATGGACTAAGGGGGAACGAAATTATGATGAAGGATCATCATATTTTCGTCCAAGGCCTTATTCCAGAAGGTTCCTTGGGCTGCTTGGTGGCTAAGCTGTCCATTAGGGTTTAGACTGAAACCCTAGCAGCCTACAGTATAAATAGAGACCCTTGCTTGCAATTTTCGGCCACTTGCTTCCAAGAGAAACCCTAGGGCTGATTTTAGCATTCTCCCTCCTCTCTCATAATTGCCTTCTTGCTTGTGGTGTTTGTAAGCCATTAGAGGAGTTGCACTTGTGACTCTAAGCTCAAGAAGAAGAAGATTCAAGAGGACTTTCCAAGAGGTAAACTTTCAGATCTGGCAGTATTTCAATATGATTAAAATATGTATGCTAGATTAGGGTTTGTAAGTCTTGGATTCAATTGCATGTACAATAGAGAAACCTAGATCCAAGCATTAGGGTTTGCATGAGCACATAGGAAAGTTCTTGTGTATAAAACCCATCAGTGGTATCAGAGACTTGATTGGTTTCTGTTGTATGTGATGTAATTGTCGAGTTTTTGCTGAAAATCGGTTTTTTGGCCTCTGCCCGACCCAACTCGGCGAGTCAGTATCTGGACTCGGCGAGTCTGCCCAACTCGGCGAGTTCAGATAGTGAATCGGCGAGTCTGGGAGTCAGGCAGAGGATATCTCGGGATTTCTTGTTGTTTTGCTTAAGGATAAATGCCAAAATCGTTTTTTAATGATAAAATCTGAATTTTATTGTATTTAAATGATTATCCTTACCAAAACAAAAGATAATATCAAATCTTTTAAATAATTGTTCCTTTATATGATAAATATTGATTGTTTAAATTATTTGGTAATTATATTGTGAATAAAATTGGAGTAGTACAAATATAGATAATCATAAAATTAATTGTTTAATTTACATTATTTGTTATTTGATCCCTTGTGTTTTGAAAAGTTCAAAACTTGCCCTCAAGTTTTGAAATTTAATTTTTGATTAAAAGTTTAATTTTGAGAATTTTAAATTTCAACCCTTAGAATTTTACAAGTTTAAAATTCAATCTTATACTTTATTTATTACAAGATTAATATATATATATATATATATATATATATATATATATATATATATATATATATATATATATATATATATAAGAATAAGCTAGTCTTATCGCTAGTAGGCCTCATTCACGAAGCCAGTCTATAAGGGGGTATAAGGTTGTTGCCTATAAAATGGCGCTTAATGGGTGTACACTCACACCTGCCACTTCCTTGATTGGTGGAGGGTCGTTAGCCGAACGGGTAGGATAGGGAATTTAATTCATCATTATAAGTATAATGAATATTGCAAAGTAACTACAATGTTTTTACAAATTCCCAATCTTAGTTACTTTAGGGTAAAATGTGAAAATTGATGCTATTCCATGGAATTACACTTTGTACCCTTGTCAAACGTTAGTGGAGCGTGCGTGGCTTACCGGCACACTAATTTGGGATTGACATTGGTGGCGAAGGGTGGCTCGATGTTTATCATAGATCAATGGAGCGTGTGTGGCTAACTGGCACATTGATTAGGTGATAAAGACATTGAGTGCACCACGTTGATTCGCATGGTTATTGACAACTTGGTTGCGATCCTCGACATCCCAGTCGCAAATTTGAAGTGCATATCGAGATTTAAACATGCCATTGAAATGTTCAATGAATCTCAAAAGAAATCTAGGAATTTTCAAATACATTTAAAACTTAATCTCTTTTTCGTTTTTCATGGTGAAAATTAGTGAATCGTCATTCACTTACCTTCAAATTATTTACTTTTAGATTACGGCATCCCTTTTCTAAGTTGTAAATAATGTTGTTGGATCCTAGCCCTAATTTCTCATTTGGGTGTTTAATTGGGGATTCATTTCTAATCAAACTTTGTTCCTTTCTATTTCAGATGTCTAACGCAAACGCAAACAACAACGCTTCTGGGTTATTCTCGGTAATGAACCTATGTCAAAAGGTGACATTTGATGGGTCGAATTTCAACGAGTGGATGAGATACATTCGCATGATCACGCGCTACGAGGACAAAGAATATGTTCTCGATGAGAAACTAGAAAAGATCAACCCAGAAGTTGCTACTCCTGACGAGTTGGCCGCCTTTGAGGCCCACGAGCGTGATGCTACCAAAGTTCATTGCATCATGTTGGCCACCATGAACCTCGAACTCCAAAAGTCCTATGAGGACATGTATCCATATGAGATGCATCAAGATTTGCTGGACAGGTACCACCAAAGCGCGAGGCAAGAGCGCTATGAGATCATTACTAACATGATCACCGCTAGGATGGGGAGTGGAGAATCCCTGACCGCTCAATTGCAGAGGATGCAAAGGTACATTGATCGTCTTCTCAAACTTAGTGTTAAGTTTGATGAGGATTTGGCTATCGACATCATCCTCCACTCCTTGCCTTCCTGCTACAACCAGTTCAGAATGACCTACCACATGAACAAGGAAGAGGTCACCCTGAGTAAACTTCAAGGGCTCCTGAGGACTGTTGAAAGCAACCTCAAGGACAAATCTATTGCATCATCCTCTACTGTGGCTGCTCCTGTGTTGGCAATTGGTCAAGGAAAGGGTAAAAATAGGAAGGCTCCTTCTAAGAGCCACCAAAAGGGTAAGACCCATGATGGTTCCTCTTCAAGTGGGACCAAAGCAGGTTCTGTTAAGCCATCTTCTGACCCCAAGGAAGCATAGTGCTTCTACTGCCACCAGAAGGGCCACTGGAAACGAAGATGCCCTAAATATCTGCAAGATATTAAGGATGGGAAGATAAAGCCCACCTTTGCAGGTATGTATTTAATTAAATCTAATAACTCATCACTTGCTACTTCATGGGTCCTTGATACTGGATGTGGTTACCACATTTGTTCTGATTTGCAGGGGCTAAGAGAAAGTAGGGAAGTGGAGCATGGAAGAATAAACTTGATCATGGGAAACAAGAGGTCCTCACCAGTCACCAAGATCGGAGTTTATTCCTTAGTGTTGAGTAATGGGTTAGGGCTAGATTTAAATAATTGTTGCTATTCGCCAGATATGGCAAGGAACATCATTTCTTTTCATGGATTATTTAGACAAGGTTTCAGATATTCATTTGATAATAGCAATGGTTCTATTAATGCTTATTTGAATGGTGTTTTTTATTTCAATGCATTACCTTGTAATGGGATTTATGAATCTGTGTTGATTGTAGATAATTTAGGAAATGATGTCTTGAATATTGATTCGTCCACAAGTTTGGACAAAGCATGCTTGTGGCATTGTCGCCTTGGCCATGTTAACAAGAAACACATAGCCCAACGCCAAAAGGATGGAGTCTTGGAGTCATTCGACCTTAGGGACGATGACGTGTGTGAGTCTTGTTTACTTGGGAAGATGACCAAGTCATCCTTTACTTTAATATTTATCTTTTAATTAACTATTAATCAAATTATTAAATCTTGTAAGGATTATCTAATCAAATTAATCAATTAATTTAATCCTAATCCTTATCCCTCTAAATTTCGAAAATTAGGGTAAGGATAATTATCCAATTAATCTAATCAAGTAACAATTATCCAAAACAAAGAAACCCTAAAAGGTATAGCATATTTCGAAATTTTCAAGGGAGGAGGCTAGGGTTTTCAAAACCCTAACCCTAATTTCGATTAGGGTTCTTTGGAGGCTAGGGTTTTTGAAAACCCTTTGAACCAAAACCCTAAAATCGAAAATTTGGCCTTTAGGGTTTAATGGCTATAAACCCTAATTTGCAATTCAACAATTATAGCAATTCAATTTAAAACAAACAATGGCTCTGATACCACTGATGAGTTTTAGGTAAAACAAATAAACCAGAAAACAATTCCTAAGTTCACATGCAACCTACTTTGGATCTATGTTTTAACTATTGAACATACAACTTTGAATTGCAAAACAAGAACCCTAGAGGAGGAGGCTATTTTCGAAAATAGTAAACTAGGGTTTAGGAGTTAGATACCTTTCAATTGTTATAGCAAACAATTGATAATTCCCTTGATCTTGATCTTGATCTTCTTGGAAGCTTAGCACCACAAGTGTAATGCCTCTAATGGAATCACACCCAAGAACTAGCAAGAAGGAAAGTATAAGAGGAGAGAGGGGAGGGAGTATGCAATTTCGGCCAGGGTTTCTTCCAAAGTACCAGTGACCTAAAATGTGAGCCAGGAGGCTCCTTAAATAGCTGAGGGATCTAGGGTTTAGGGAAAACCCTAGCTATCCTTTGCTTAGGGCCTAAGCAAAACCCAAGGGCCTTATCTGGACACCTTGGACGAAATCTCTAGGGTTTCCCCTATGGATTTCGTCCACCTCCTTCCAAGGGGTTTCTGAATCCTTCCACTCAACTATTAGTTAATTGCAAACTAGTCCCTGCACTTTATAATTAATTCTTTTAACCCCAAAATTAATTCTGATTAATTTCTGGCTAACTATTAATTAAACATAACGATTTCTAATTAATATATTAATCCATTAACATATTAATAAATCATTTATATATTAATTTATTAATCTTATAAATTAATATCTCTCCTTTCATAATTTCCTTGTCCAGTTGCTAGGTTGAGGGCAACCCAAAAGGACTGTGCTGCTATCAATTCAAGTACATACCAATTATAGTTATGGGCTTAGACACCTAATCCAATAGAGAGTACCTAAGTCTTGAGTTTTACGACTATCTAAAAGAATGCGGAATAGTTTCGCAATTGACTCCTCCTAGAACGCCACAATTGAATGGTGTGGCTGAGAGACGTAATCGAACCTTGTTGGACATGGTTCGTTCTATGATGAGTCGTGCTTCGTTATCAATATCATTCTGGGGGTATGCCTTAGAGACTTCCGCCTATATCCTTAACTTAGTTCCCACCAAGAAGGTTGCCAAAACACCTCACGAGATGTAGACAGGGAAAGCCCCCTCACTAGCACACATCAAGGTTTGGGGTTGTGAAGTTTTCGTAAGACGAGAGACTCACGACAAGCTAGAACCTAGTAGTGAGAAGTGTTATTTCATCGGCTATCCACAAAAGTCTTTTGGCTATCTCTTCTATAGACCAAGTGACAATGTTGTCTTTGTTGCTAGGAGAGGGGTTTTCAGAGAAAGAGAACTCATAAGTCAAGGAGACAGTGGGAGTCAGATTGACCTTGAAGAGCTTCAAGAGTCAGGTGATGAAGGAACCTCTGACACTGGCACTCAACCTGAGGAGGAAGCTCCTGTTGAACCAATTGACCAGTCATTACCTCTTAGACGTTCGAGTAGAGTTAGTGTTCCACCCCAGTTGTATGGTTTCCATATTACTACTGAAGGGGATACGTTTATTAGTGATAGTACACTAATAAATCTGGACGGACCTAATAGCTACAAGGAAGCCATGGTAGGCCAGAGTCTGCTAAATGGAAAGAGGCGATGCACAGCGAAATTCAGTCCATATACGACAACCAAATTTGGAATTTGGTTCATAATGTACCAGGTCGCAAGACAGTCGGGTGCAAGTGGATCTTCAAGAAGAAGACAAACATGGATGGGAAAGTGCACACTTATAAAGCGCGATTGGTCGCGAAGGGCTTTACTCAAACTCCTGGAGTTGACTATGATGAGACCTTCTCGCCAGTTGCTAAAATAAAGTCTATTAGGGTGATGCTCGCAATAGCTGCGTTTCATGACTATGAAATATGGCAGATGGACGTTAAAACCGCTTTCCTCGGTGGGAGTGATGACTTAAGAAGACAAACATGGATGGGAAAGTGCACACTTATAAAGCGCGATTGGTCGCGAAGGGCTTTACTCAAACTCCTGGAGTTGACTATGATGAGACCTTCTCGCCAGTTGCTAAAATAAAGTCTATTAGGGTGATGCTCGCAATAGCTGCGTTTCATGACTATGAAATATGGCAGATGGACGTTAAGTACCTACAAAGGACCAAGGAATGGTTTCTAGTCCTCGGTGGGAGTGATGACTTAAGGGTGCGAGGGTACAGTGATGCTAGTTTTCAAACGGATCGGGATAATTACCGATCACAGTCGGGCTGGGTCTTTACCCTGAATGGAGGAGCAGTAACTTGGAAAAGTTCCAAGCAAGAGACCGTTGTTGATTCAACGTGCGAATCAGAGTACATTGCGGCAAGCGAGGCGTCAAAGGAGGCTATATGGTTGAAGAACTTCATTGGAGATCTTGGAGTTATGCCATCCATAAAGGAGCCCATGGAAATTTTCTGTGATAATGAAGGAGCGGTTGCCTTAACCAAGGAACCAAGGGATCATGGCAGATCTCGACATATCGACAGGAAATACCATTTTATTAGACATCGGGTAGAAGAGGGACTCCTTGTTGTGAAGAGGGTATCGTCAGAAGATAACCCAACAGATCCCCTTACGAAGGGACTGAGTAGGGTCAAGCATTTGCAGCACGCTAGGAGCATTGGGCTAAAGGACGATATTAGTTTAGATTAGATAGGTAGGAAACTTGTAATGGATAATTTTGTATTCGACATTTGATGATTAAATAAAGGTGTGTTATTTATAAGAAAGGTTACTATATTGTGTTGATTATTTATCTACTGTTTCTATTTTTACATGTTTGACTTCCTGAATAATAATATTATTCGAACGGTCCACAATCGCTCATATGTTGGAAGTAGATATGAAAGAAGATTGTCATGAATTTGTTTGTAGATTGTCTAAAAGGTTTTAGACATAGCAAAGGTTTGCTACAAAGTTTATGAGTGCTTATGAAATATGATTTGAGCATTGGAATAAACCCGCACTTGCTAGTATCACTTCATGAAAGTTATCACGAGTGATCGCAAGATGATAATATCATATAATCTTTAAACCTAGAGATATGGTTATTGTTTGCTCGTTGATTATGCATTGATAATACGAAAACGCATCAGTAACTTGATGTTATAAAACATATTATTGTGTGTAACTTAGCTAGTGGATAATAAAAGCATATAAGTCGAAGTTTATCTGTTCCTTTTATTCTAAGAGGATAAAAGCGATATCTTTGCCACTCGATGATTTGGTTTGACTTATGTGCCGGCCCGGTCAGGATGAGGTTGATGTGTTCAACTGAATTCTATGTCGAACAAATCAGAGATCGAGAAACAAAATGTTGGACAATAAGTATTGTCGGCATGATATCTAGAACAGAGGATTATACAATCCCTTATCTGAAGGACAATATTTTGATCAGAGTTGACAGAAGCGTATAAGAGCTACGATTGCTCACCGGATCGTGAAGTCGTATGTGAGATATAGTTACTAGACTTATCCAAGTGGGAGACTGTTGGATTAGTGTCTAAGCCCGTAACTATATTTGGTATGTACTTGACTCGGTTGAGAATGGTCCTTTTGGGTTGCCTTCACCAAAGCAACAAGACAAGGTAATTTGAGGAGAGAGAAAGGATATTATGGTTTATTAATGAATTATAAGAATAATATATTAAAGGATAAATCATATTTATTTAATTAGTATTAGTCATAAATTAATTAGGAATTAATTTGGTGACTAAAAGAGATTAATTAAATAAAGGGGCTTAAACTGTCAAATGTGTGATAGTTGAGTTTTAGGCTGGGAAACCTAATGGACTAAGGGGGAACGAAATTATGATGAAGGATCATCATATTTTCGTCCAAGGCCTTATTCCAGAAGGTTCCTTGGGCTGCTTGGTGGCTAAGCTGTCCATTAGGGTTTAGACTGAAACCCTAGCAGCCTACAGTATAAATAGAGACCATTGCTTGCAATTTTCGGCCACTTGCTTCCAAGAGAAACCCTAGGGCTGATTTTAGCATTCTCCCTCCTCTCTCATAATTGCCTTCTTGCTTGTGGTGTTTGTAAGCCATTAGAGGAGTTGCACGTATGACTCTAAGCTCAAGAAGAAGAAGATTCAAGAGGACTTTCCAAGAGGCAAACTTTCAGATCTGGCAGTATTTCAATATGATTAAAATATGTATGCTAGATTAGGGTTTGTAAGTCTTGGATTCAATTGCATGTACAATAGAGAAACCTAGATCCAAGCATTAGGGTTTGCATGAGCACATAGGAAAGTTCTTGTATATAAAACCCATCACGATATGCATAAGCGATAAACCTCCCATGATGCATAAGTACCACTCATATAATGGTGATGGTGTTGGATAAGGTGTCTAAGTCTGTAACTATATTTGGTATCAACTTGAATCGACCCGACATGGTCCATTTGGGTTGCACTTCACCTAACAATTTGTATGGATATACTTTTGAGAATAAGATGTTTATGATCTATTAATATATTATAAGTTATAATATATTAATATGAAATCATATTATTTAATTAGTGTTGATCAAGAATTAATTTTGGAATTAATTTAAAGATCAAAAGAGGCTAATTAAATATGGACTCTTACATATATATGGATTGGGCTAAATTTTATTTAGGATGGGCTAAGAGTATATAGAAGTCCATGGATAGTCCATGGAGCTTTTAACCCATGGATCCTAGGTAAATGAAGAGTCATGTGTATTGGGGTGTAATCCTAATCCTCCATACTATATAAAGAGGTCCTTGGTTCTAGAATTGGAACTAGTGTGTGTGAGAAACAAGGGTGGGCTGATTTTAGCAAGAATCATATTCTATCAAGTAGTTCCAAGTTGTTTTGGGTGATTTGTGACACCACTTGAGGCATCCACACTATTGGTGCTAGGCTCTAAAACTCCAAGCAATCAACCACAAAAGAAAGGTATGTTATTCTACTTAAAGTTTTGTATTACAAGTACCTCATAACATGCTAGTTAGGTTGTAAACCTTGGAAATCAAATTTGCATGTATCATAGTAAAACATAGATCCAAGGTTTCTAGGGTTGCATGTACACCATAGGAGTGTTAGAATGCTCAAAACCCATCAGATGGATGCATCATAAATACGACAAAGTCCTCAACACCTTTGGGGAGGGTCAACACTGGTGCCTCACATAACTTTTGTCTCAATGTCTCAAATGTAACCTGTTGCTCAGGTCCCCAACAAAAATCCATGCCCTTCCTTGTTAGACGAGTGAGGGGCACTGCAATCTTGAAGAAGTCATGAATAAATCTCCGATAATACCCTTCTAATCCCAAGAAACTCCTGATCTCCGAAGGAGACATTGGGACCTCCCACTGCATAAGCGCCTCGATTTTGGCCGGATCGACCAAAATCCCATCTTGATTAACTAGGTGACCCAAGAACTGGACCTCTTGTAACCAAAAATCACACTTTGAGAACTTGGCATATAATTGTTCTTGCCTCAAGACCCCAAGAAGCTCTCGAAGGTGCTCCTCGTGCTGCTCCCTAGTCTTGGAATACACCAAGATATCATCAATGAACACAATAACTGATCGATCGAGCATCATCCTGCACACACAATTCATCAAATCCATAAATACCTCAAGCGGTGATCCCAAATGGCATCACCACGAACTCGTAATGACCATCACGAGTCCGAGACGTGGTCTTCTCCACGTCTTCCTCTCTAACCCTCACCTGAAGATACCCTGACCTTAGATCGATCTTGGAGAACCAAGACGACCCTACAACCGATCAAAGAGGTCATCAATCCGCAAAAGGGGATAACGGTTCTTCACCGTCAACTTGTTCAACTCCCGGTAATCAATGCACATACAGTGCAAACCATCCTTCTTCTTGACGAACAAAATTAGGGCTCCCCATGGAGAACTTATCCGTCTGATGAACTGTTTTCCTAACAGCTCCTAAATCTGAGAGGACAAATCCTGCATCTCAGGCGGTGCCAGTCGGTATGGTGCCTTGGCAATCGAAGCCGCACCTAGAACCAAATTGATCATGAACTCAACCTTCCTCTTAGGAGGCACACCGGGTAACTCCTCTGGAAACACATCAGCGAACACATCAGCGAACTCCCTGGCGAACGGCACATCTGAAACTGAAGTTTGCTCCCATACCTGAGTATCAATCACATATGCAAGATAACTCATACAACCATGCTGAGTATATTGCCGAGACCTGCTAGCAAAGCAAAAAGCTGACCCAATCCTGGTACCCTCCCCGTAGATAACCAGTTCTCCCCCACTTGGGGTGCGAACCACCACCCGCTGACCCTCGAAGTCTATCATAGCACCAAACCTGCTCAGCCAATCCATCCCTACTGTCATAAACACATCCTCCATGGGGACCACATTAAATCAATGGGATAAGGTACCCAAAAAATCTTCAAAATACAACCCTGATAAACACTGGATGCAGAAACACCATTTTCATTGGCGCTAGAAACCCGCAACGGACACTCTAACTCTCCAATAGGCATATCGAACCCCCTACTGAATGTGGGATACAAAATATCGACTCGCACCCAATTCAAAAAGCACAAGAGCAGGCAAATAGTTCACTAGGAAGGTACCTAACAAAATCATAGACATAAGGATATCATAAATAACTCGACATAATATAAATAAAAACATACTAGTAACAACGTTTGGCGCTGCCCTGGGCTCCTTGGCAGTAAGCTGAAAAGCACAACCTCGAGTCCTCGGGGGCTCTGCCCTACCTTGGCGCCCATTGGTGATCCTCAGAGTGGTTGACGCCAAGGCATGTGTCGGCTTGGCAGCGAGCAATGGACAATAGACCTTCATATGGCCAACCTGATCACAATGGTATCAAATTGATGTGAGTTATATATATATATATATATATATATATATATATATATATATATATATATATATATATATATATATATATATATAATTGCACAAGTTTTAAATTTATAAAAGTAAATTTATTGGAACCGGACTAACACACTCACTAGGCAGTGAACCTAATCGTGTAATAGTATAGTTATGGTAAGAATAGGTGTTGAGTACAAGGGAACGGTGGTGAATTAATTTGGAGTTTTTTATTATAGGTGACACTAAGTACACTAAAGCAATAAGGAAATGTTTATTAAATACTTTAAATACCACTCAACATCAAATATCGATAAACTGACTGGAAGACAAATTTCTTTAGGTACATTGGTATAGATAAATTACATCTCAAATTAATGGCTAACTAATGATACAATGGATATTTATTCATTATTCACCGATTCCTAATATGATCGGTGTCATGGTTACGACTACTTATCCTTTGATTTCTACACAACTATTAATTCATTGATCAGGTGAACAAACAATCAAGCAAATCAATATTCAGTTTGTATTAAGCAAGATTTGATCTTATTTAACCCTAATAGTAATAGGAGTTAAATCATGCAGAGAATGGTCATTCTACTCATGCATACACATTAAAGTTCATTACCTTATTTCCTAACCTTAGGTTTTGGTCAAAACTCTAGTCATAATCACCAATGGTCGTTGGACAACTATGATTCAATTTAACACAACTAGATGGTCATCTAAACTCTATTAATTCAACAATAGGAAAAAAAACAACAATCTTTAACACATATCGATCTTCAATCAAACTTGAAAAAATAAACTAAATAAGAATTAACAATCCAAATAGCAATTAAACCATAAATTCAAAGATTCATTCAGTCACAAACACAAAGTAGAAGGTTTTTACACCTAAATCAGAAAGTAAACACATAACGGAATCATAATGAAATGCTAAACATGGTCACAATAACTGTAACGCCCTGTTCCGAATCGATTCCTAATTCGAGGCTATGGCCTGAAGATCGGTCATAATAAGGCTTAGGGCCTTTGAAAAGGTGAGATCTAAACCCATTTAGGTGAGAGTAATGTAATTGAAGTGATCCAGGTGTTTGGTTCGTGTTTTGGAGCCTAGGGGTATTTCGATAAAGTGTCAGTTCGGGCTTTTGTGGATATTGAATTTTTGTTCGGATGGTTTTAAGGCTTGTATGAGTTGATAGAAGTGTAGGGCTTCTCGTTACCTTTCCGTGGATATAAGGAATTCCAGAAACGGACTTATAACGAAAAAGTTATGACTTTCAGAAGTTTGGTGGTTTTAAGGTTTAGCTGGGTACGCGAGGCGTACACAAAGGGTACACGGGGCGTACAAGGGAAGAGGGCAGTACGTGGGGCGTACCTTGGCGTACTGACTAGGATGGTCGCGGATGCTCTACGGAGTACGCTGGGCATACGATATGTACAATGGGCGTACTTTAATCAGACCCAAACCCTATTTTACGGTCTTGGACCCTATTTAAGCTCCTTATCTCATAACCTAACCGTAATATCTTCATCCCCCATCCCTCTAAACCCTATAAATCGACCCTTATCCCCCATTTAAGTGATTTTAGAGATTCAAAGTGTTTTATGTGTGTTTTGGTGCTTGAGGAGGAGGAAGGAACTTCTTGAAGAGTCATTGCTTGACTAGGAGCTTTTGGATCCAGGCTTTGTGCACCTAGATCTAACTTCTGGAGGTATAAAGTCTCATCCTTGACAACTCTTTCTTATAGATCTAGCTAGGTGGCACTTTGTTATGATTTTGGTCCCTTTGTGGTTGTTCTTGTGAGTAGAAGTTACTCCAGAACCTTTTACCTTCATATTTAGCCTTTGATGGGGTTATAGACTCATCAGGTTTGGATTTTGATGAGTATTAACCTTCCATGCATGATTTGGTAGTCTTTTAGTGAAGCTTGGGACTTAGGGTTTTGATTTGGGTCCCATTAAGTCATGCTAAGTCATAAAGTCAGGAACTTGATGACTTAAGAAGTCCCTTTGAATCAGATCTGGAAGTTTGGACTAAGGTCTTAAGGTATTAAGAAATTTTTAAGACATTTTGGAGTGATTTTGACCTTTGGAATTCATCTTTGGTGATTGGGCTTTATTAAGCCATGCAAAGGTTTAAAGCCTTCAACTTTATGGATCAAGTCACTTATATTTAGCTATTATGAGGTTTTGGACGTCTTGGCTTAAGGGATTAAGATGTTTTCTAGGTTGGTTGTGGGCAGGGTCAGTACGAGGGGCGTACCTCCTCGTACGCGGGGCGTAGTGGGTCTCTTGGGCATACGCTTAGCGTACCCACTAAGTACACAGGGTGTACTCAGTCAGATGAGATTTTGCATTTTGGGCTTGAGTGTTGAGTTATTAATAGGACATCTGAGTACAAGTGTTTTGGACTAGGAAGAATTGTTAGGCTTTAGGGTAAGGCCCATGTAAGGGGTTTTGGCCCAATTTGGAAAATTAGGCCATATTTGAGCCTTGGTTGATTAATTGACCTTTGGGACTTTCATATTGTGAGTTTGGGCCTTAGTCTTGGACCAAGCTAGGTTAGGGGTAAAATGGTCTTTTTACCCCAAGTATGGATTTATGGTTATGGATTGGAACACAATTGCTGATTAGGTGTTGTTATGACTTTGATATTTCAGGGATCTGTCAGCCAGCGCCCAACAGCCATGGATTTCATGTTTGATTCGGTAGCGCGAGGTGAGTCTTCTCACTATATCCATGGGTCGAAGGCACCAATGTCGGCCCATTACTTGTTATATGGAATGCTAGTTGTCTCTGTGATACATGCATGAAAGACCATGGGGGAGCCCATGGCATTCCAAGTAAAGATCATGGGGGAGCCCATGACACTTGGATATTAGACCATGGAGGGAGCACATGGCATTCCAGGTAAAGACCTGGGGGGGGGGGGGAACCCATGACAATTAGATGTATGTTGCATGATATTTTGTGGTTATATGTTATGTGGTATTTTGGGGAACTCACTAAGCTTTTTGCTTACGATTTTCAATTTATGTTTTAGTTACTATAGTTTTCAAATGAAAGAGCTCGAGACAATTACAAAGCATACACCACATGTTTCCACATTCTGTGAATTATTCTGATTTGATGATGTTTTGCTAAATCTATGTTACCTGGTTTTGTGGGAAAGATATGTATTAACGAGTTATTAATCTAAAAACAAAAAATTTTATGTCATGATTTTCGGACGTTATAAGTTGGTATCAGAGCTTTGGTTTGAGGGATTCAAACATACTCTCGGGTGTGTCTGAACTCAAACTGAGGAATTGGTAAAGTTTTCATAAGAAAAGTATTTTTAAGAAAAGAGTTTTCTACGATAAGAAAAGGGTGTGGTGCATGCAATCAGCCGAGCTCAAGTAAGTTTTCCCAAAATACCCATACATGTTTTCCGATATGATTTGATTTATGAATCTGTGAATCGCATGATAGTTAGGGCTATGGATCTGCTCAGTTTTTGCATGATAGAATACTAGGAGAGATGCCTTTGTATGTCTATTGTATGAGCTGGTAGACTTGCATGCTAGTGCTGATTAGTCAACGATGGATTGGCTTGATATGTGATGCCTTGTAGGCTTGGGAGCATTGGATGTTATGTTGGGATGGGAATAGTTATTGGTATCAGTAAATTCTAAGTGCATGTTTTAAAAATTGTATACGGTTAGGATCTTATAGCCCTAGAATAACCGATTTGACCTTATTTCCTGTTCCTTGTTTGGTTGTGGTTGTAAGTCCCTAAATCGCTTTGATGTATCAATCCGATCCACTTGATGGTGCGGAATCACAATCAAGTGGATGATGCAAGATAGAATGGAGAAGAAGAAGAAGAAGAACTAGATGAATCTTCAATGTATAAATGATATTCAATATGATCCGGTTACATAAGATTCATACACACTCACAAGTTCTCTCTACTTTCTCTCTCTAGAACACCTTGATATGAACAAATCAGCCCCTTTAACATTTTCTACCCTCTTGCCTCTAGTGTCTCTCTCCTAAACACTCCTAATATATATATATATATATATATATATATATATATATATATATATATATATATATATATATATATATATATATATCGACCGAAAACCAAGCCTAAAACTCAATAGCTAGACCGAAATCACATGTGATTTCGGTCCAAGCTACAACTAACTCTCAAGACTGTTTTCGGCCCAAGACCGAAAACCACAAGTGCCAAGAAAAGCAAAGTATAAACCATATTTTAGACCCAACAAAATCCCCTTGGTTTATAGCTTTCTTTTCTTTTGACCTAACAAAATCCCCCTAGGTTTGTAGCTTGCTTTTCTTGTCAATCTTCACTTTGTGCTTGGCTTCAACATTTATCTTCGATTTCCTCACAACTTCAAGATGAACATATGAATCTTCTATATGAATGACTTCATCTTGAACAGTTGGGCTTTCTTTAAATTTGACTTTGAACGCATGTTAGGTGTGGAGGCTTCTTGAAAAGATTCTTGAAAATCAGCACTTTCAGCTTGAGAATCTTCAGAGAGAATAACAGAGAGACCGATTCTTCTGGATCACTTCAGCAGGTTCATAAATAGCAGCAAATTGATTGAGGAGGCTTCAATGCAATCTGTCACATAATCTTCAAATACAGCTTCACCTTGCTTCTGAGGTTGAAAGATTGAATGTTGAAAAATAATCTTCATTTCTTGTTCCTTTGAATGAGAATTCTTCAATGATCACTGTTGCGCCTTGAAAAGTAATAAATGACTAGAAAGTCCCTATGAATCATAGAGTTATGAAAAACCCTTCTCACCACAGTTGTTCAAGGACCCAGCCTTGGCTCAGAAAGTTCTAATACAGTCTCCTTGAGTCTCTTCTTCCTTTTCGTTTTCTGATTTTTGAATTCGCTTTTCAAAACAAAGAAAATTTTGAGATAAAAACAAAACTAAAAGTAAACTCAGCACACAACATAAATCACTAAGAAGTAAAAACAAAACTAAAATACACTAAAAAATAAACAAAAATATTTTTGGATTTTTGATTTTTCTGAAAAAGAAATAAAAACAGAAACAAAACATATTTTTTGGATTTTTTTTAACAGAAACAAAACATATTTTTGGATTTATTAATTTTTCTGAATTTTTTTTTGAATTTTAATAAATTTTTTTATTCTCCTCCTAAATTTGTGCATAGAGGAAAACTATGATCAAAGTTGTCAAGAAATTCAATATCGTTTATCAGCACACACCTGTATGTCTAGCTCTGGTCAATCACCGGTATTGTGGTCTACTTAAACACAAAGGATATTGACAAATTGGACAAATTATAAGTGACAAGACATTGTACCTACATTCGTAAATAGACCGTTTGACTGACGACGGCCAAGGATATTGTTGTACACGTAAATTCAACAGCGAGATCTACAGACAACCTTTTAAATTGTTAAATTTTAGATGTACTAGAATGTGTTCCCCACTTCCTGACATACCCCGGTAATCAGGAACTTCCAAAGAACTCCTTACTTTAGGTGAGTATTAAATCATTAAGAGAGAAGATAGATATATAAGTGCATATGTTGTATCCCAGGTCAGATGTCTTCCAATCACACAGAGGGAACAACATATGACTAACATAGATAGAGGGTTAGAGAGATAGAAAGGTGCATATGCTGTGTCCCAGGTCGGATCTTCCGATCACGCAGAGGGGACAACATATGGCTAACAGATAGAAAGAATTGCATAGATAAGAACATGCATAGAAATGGAGTTGCATATGTTGTATTCCAGGTCGGATATGTTCCAATCGCGCAAAGGAAGCTACATATGACTGACAGATAGAAAGTAAGAAAATAATTCCCCACAGACCTACTTTATCATAACCCCCCAGTCATTTTATCAGTACCGAAATTAAGGACATAAGTCCGTACATCGAGGAAATGTTAAGCCATAATTCTAGATACATATGACTTTAATGTATTCAGCAGGTTCCCATGTTTATCTCACTGCTCAATCTACCCGAGCGTCGTATTGTCAGTCCAAATAAAACTATCTAGGTCCACATTGTCAAGTCCTTTCATTATCAAACAATGTCTACTCCTTTTGAATCCTTCGTGCCTACCAGCACATTGAACACAGAGTCTAGACAATGTAGCTTTAGTGCATTACACGAATTTCAGGTTGCCCTTTAGCACTATACTTCATATCACTTCCCAAATAATACCTACAAACGAAAAACTATAAGTACTTTTTTTTTTGATTTTTCTATTTTTTTTGGATTTCTCCCCCCTAAATTGGGCATGGGGAAGAAAGAAATAAAATAAATGAAAAATTGTCTTTGAAACGAATCATTTTAAGAAAAAAAACTCAGGAGTAGAGAGAAGAAAACTCAAACCGTAATTCACCAATGGAAGTTGCATCCATATGGTCTAAGAATAGCACGCATCTGCAGCAACATGTTTAGCCTTAGCTGTGTTTCAATCTCGGAACAGATCCAAAAATTCTTCACATCGTTAAGTACAAACCCTATTTATGATCCTTTCCTTTCTTCCTTTCCCACAAAGGATACATACCCTCACTTAAAAGTCTGAGTGTTGTACAGTATATAGTGTTCTCCTTGTATAGTATATAGTGTTCTCTTGTATAGTATATAGTGTATATTGACTCACAACTGAACTGACTCTAGTAGTTGTCATGGCAATAGTAGCATTGAGTAGTGTCCCTTAACTATACCTATTATAGTTAAGATATGAAGACTTTTATATCTGACACAAATATATAAGATATATAACTAAGAATTCAACGAGAGTCGGACTAATAACAAAATATCCTAAGCCCACAATCAAACAAGAACAGGAAGTAAGGTGAGCTATTAGTCCTAAGTCCTTCAAGTCTTACTTATATAAATATATTGGTGTAGATACGTATTATAGTTAAATAGTGTTGTTGGTTGCGTGTCTTTGATATCCAAAGGCATTGAACTGATATGAAAACTTTTATATCTGACACAAATATATAAGATATATAACTAAGAATTCAACGAGAGTCGGACTAATAACAAAATACCCTAAGCCCACAATCAAACAAGAACAGGAAGTAAGGTGAGTTATTAGTCCTAAGTCCTTCAAGTCTTACTTATATAAATATATTGGTGTAGATATGGTTTGAGAATAAAAATTAGTTTAAACGAATTTTGGAAAATAGTTTTATAGTGATTTAACACGAAAATGAATTTGGTAAGCATTTGAAAACAGTTTAATTGGCAATATAGTTGAAAGTATAGAAAATCCCTTTTTGGTGGTAAAAACGGTTAATAGTGTAGAAAATCCTTTTGGTTGCAAGTTATAATCCACATGTGATTGTTACTATAACTTATTTGGTTCAACTTGTATTCCCCCCCATAAAACAGTTAAAAACATTTAAAAAGGTTCATTTAGGGGTATGAACTCACCTGTAGTGAGTGAAGTGGATGAAAACGCCGAGTAGGATGCTAGGTGTCAAGTGAGGACTTGAACACACACACGGATCCTATGTAACATGTAGTGATGTATAAAGTATCTAATTAGTTGTGTAATCACTAACTGAGTGAGTAAAGGCACTTCAATGTACGAAAACACTTTGTTTCAAGTGTTAGGAGTGCTAAAGGTGGCATCTAAGGAGTGTATGGCCTCACTATGGAGTTTACACTTCACTTGACCACACTTAAGTGTGTTTACGGTTGGGAGACCATTTCCCCCATGAGTTTACGGCCGTAAACTCATGGAAATGGTGAGTTTGTGTGTCTAAAGGTCTCATGCATCGCAAGGAAGGTTCCTAGGATCAATTCGAAGGCTTGGGAAGTGATTAGGGTTCAATTGGGTACTCCCTTGGAGTTTACGGTCCTTGGACCACTCCTTGGGAGTTTACGGTCGTAAACTCTAGGGTTTACGGTCCTTGGACCACCCTTGGGGAGTTTACGGTCGTAAACTCATGGGTTTACGGCCGTAAACCCACCTTTGTCCATGTTTGTCCATTTTCCAAGTGTTTTTTTGGTTTGTAGGCCATTCATGCAAGTTCTAGACTCAAAAACAAGCCATGCAAAGTGTTTGGAGCATTAAAACACCCTTGGAAGGTGTTTACGGTTTTGGGAGACGTTCCCAAACCGTAAACTCATGTTTACACTCCTTTGGACATGTTTTAGGGTTCTAAGATCATTCAAGCAAGTTTCAAGGCCATTAGACATGCATTGGAAGGGTTAAGGAGCATCAAAACCCCTTGAAAGGGAGTTTACGGTTTTTGAACATTCAAGAACCGTAAACTCATGTTCATGGCCAAAAACTCATGATCTTGTGGTTCTAACTCCATGCATGTAAGGATCTAAGCATTAGGAGAGGTTTGGAAGTGTTTTGGGGCTTCAAAACCCTCATATGGGAGTTTACGGTTTTGGGAGGCTCCCCAAACCGTAAACACATGCATGTTGGGGTATTTGGATGATCCAACTCGAAATAGCATGAATACTAAGCTAGAAAATCAAGTTAGGAAGATTACCTTTGATTTTTGAGGCTTGAAAGTCGTGTTCTTGAGCCAAACCCGATTTTTAGAGAGAGAAAGTAGAGAGAGAAAGCTCCAAGGTGGGAAAAGGCTCTAAAGGTGGACACTCCTCCTTTATATATGGCTGCCTAGTGGGGACCCACCATACACTGTCGTTTAAACGGAGCTAGGTGTTTTTACCGGGTAAACTAACCCTAACACGACTTAGTTGTTTTTATTCCGTCATTAAATATATATTATTTTAATAACTCAAATGAATTATTTTAATAATAAAAGTTAACGGAAAATTTTAATAGAATCAACTTTTATTAACGGAAACGGGTTACAGTGACGGAGTAAATTTCGGGTTGTCACATCATCCCCCCGTTAGAGGGAATTTCGTCCCGAAATTCAGAATTCAAGTAGTTACGTTATTACAACATAACTAAACAAAGAGATGAGGATAGTTAAGTTTCATTTGATCCTCGCGCTCCCAAGTGAACTCTGGTCCTCGTTTGGCGTTCCAACGAACCTTCACAATCGGGATGTGGCTTTGCTTCGTTCGTTTGACCTCTCGGTCCATGATCTCCACAGGTTCTTCCACGAAGTTGAGGCTCTCATTGACCTCGATTTCATCGAGTGGAATTATGAGAGTCTCTTCGGATAGGCACTTTTTCAAGTTCGAGACGTGGAAGGTAGGATGCACATTACTAAGTTCGCGGGGTAGATTGAGTTTGTAAGCTACGGGGCCGATTCTAGCGAGAATCTCAAAAGGACCTATGTATCTTGGATTCAGCTTTCCGCGCTTTCCGAAGCGTATCAAGCCTTTCCAGGGTGAGACTTTCAAAAGGACTCGGTCTCCCACCTGGAATTCCAAGGGTTTCCTCCGTTTGTCTGCGTAGCTTTTCTGTCGGTCTCTTGAGGCTTTAAGTCGTGCTCGGATTTGTACGATCTTTTCGGTGGTTTCGCGGATGATTTTTGGACCGGTGAGAGTGTTGTCAGGAACTCGTCCCTTAGCTAATTGAGTGTCGCCTACCTCGGCCCAGCACAGAGGGGATCTGCACTTCCGGCCGTATAGGGCTTCGAATGGGGCAGCTTTGATGCTTGTGTGATAACTGTTGTTGTAGGAAAACTCGACTAGGGGTAAGTGGGTATCCCACGCCTTACCGAAGTCGATTACACAGGCTCGCAGCATATCCTCCAAGGTTTGAATAGTTCTCTCACTCTGTCCATCGGTTTGAGGATGGTAAGCTGTGCTCATATCCAGCTTAGTTCCAAGAGCCTTCTGTAGTGACTGCCAGAACCTCGAGGTGAACCTGCTATCCCGATCGGAAATAATGGACACAGGTACACCGTGCAGTCGGACTACCTCTTGGATGTAAATTCGCGTAAGTCTCTCCATTTTGAAATTTTCCTTGATAGGAAGGAAGTGGGCGGATTTGGTTAGCCGGTCGACAATTACCCAAATGGTGTCGTACCCACTCGGAGATTTGGGCAATTTGGTAATGAAATCCATAGTAATTCTCTCCCACTTCCATTCAGGTATCTCTGGCTGTTGGAGAAGACCCGAGGGTTTCTGGTATTCGACCTTGACCTTAGCGCAAGTAAGGCACTTATTCACGAAGGTAGCGATTTCCGCTTTCATGTTAGGCCACCAGTACGATTTCTTGAGATCCAGGTACATCTTATCTGAACCTGGGTGAATGGAATATCGAGTGTTGTGTGCTTCTTTCATGACCAAGTCTCTGAAGCCACCGTGTCGCGGTGTCCAGATTCGGTCCATGAGGTAGTAAGCTCCATCATCCTTGACTACCAGATTCTTATCCATTCCTCACAGGGACTCTCCCGCCACATTTTCCGGTCTCAAAGCTTCAAGCTGTGCTCCCTTAATTTGTGCGGGTAGATGCGAATGGATAGTCATGGTTAGGGACTTGACTCTTCGCCCAGAATATTCCTTCCGACTTAGGGCGTCTGCTACTACATTGGCTTTACCCGGGTGGTAACGAATTTCACATTCGTAGTCATTGAGTAGCTCGACCCACCGTCGTTGTCTCATGTTGAGCTCCTTCTGTTTGAAGATGTGCTGGAGGCTTTTGTGGTCGGTATAGATGGTGCTCTTTGTACCATACAGATAGTGTCTCCATATCTTTAGGGCGAACACGACCGCTCCTAGCTCGAGGTCGTGCGTGGTGTAGTTGACTTCGTGTGTCTTCAGCTGTCTTGAGGCGTAGGCGATGACCTTACCTCGTTGCATCAGAACACAGCCGAGCCCCTGATTGGATGCATCGCAATATACTACGAAGTCTTCTGTCCCTTCGGGGAGGGACAGTATCGGCGCGGTGCACAAGGCTTGCTTCAGGGTTCGGAATGCCTTGTCTTGTTTTTCTTCCCAGTCAAAGGTCACGCCTTTCTGGGTCAATGCCGTAAGAGGCTTCGCGATCCGAGAGAAATTCTGAATGAATCTTCGGTAGTAGCCAGCGAGGCCTAGAAATTGGCGAATTTCTGTAGGCGTCTTCGGTGCTGACTAGTTCTCAATAGCTTTAATCTTGGATGGGTCCACGTGGATTCCTTCTTTGCTAACCACGTGTCCTAAGAATTCGACTCTTCGGATCCAAAATTCGCACTTTGAGAACTTTGCGTAAGGCTTCTCCGATCGTAGAGTTTCCAGGACCTGTCGCAGATGATCGCTATGCTCTTCCTCACTTCTAGAGTAGATAAGTATATCATCAATGAAGACGATGACGAACTGATCCAAGTAAGGACGGCATACTCTATTCATCAAGTCCATGAAGACTGCGGGCGCATTGGTCAGTTCGAACAGCATCACTACAAACTCGAAGTACCCGTAACGAGTCCGGAAGGCTGTCTTCGGAACATCCTCCTCGAGCACTCGCAACTGGTGATACCCGGACCTTAGATCAATTTTGGAAAAGTAACTTGCCCCTTGCAGTTGATCAAATAAATCGTCTATACGAGGAAGGGGATAACGGTTCTTGATTGTCAGCTTGTTGAGTTCTCTGTAGTCGATGCACATGCGGAACGATCCGTCTTTCTTCTTTACGAACAAGACTGGTGCTCCCCAGGGTGAGAAGCTTGGTCTTATAAAGCCCTTGTTGAGCAGTTCGTTAAGTTGGCCGGATAGTTCTTGCATCTCAGCAGGCGCTAGACGATAGGGCGATTTAGCTACGGGGGTAGCTCCTGGAATTAAATCGATTCGGAACTCGACTTGACGTTTAGGAGGTAAACCTGGGAGTTCATCTGGAAAGATGTCAGGGAAGTCGCACACGACGGGGAAATCTTTGAGTTCTTTCGTTTTCCGGCTCGTGTCGACAACGTGTGCAAGGAATGTGCGACATTCCTTGCGCAAGTATTTCTGAGCTTGAATGCTCGAGATGATGCGAAGGCTCGTACTGGGTTTGTCTCCGTAGATCATCAATGTTTCATTGTTGGGCAAGTTCAAACGGATGGCTTTGTCGAAACACAGGATGTCGGTATGATGGAGACTCAACCAGTCCATGCCTATGATGACATCAAAGCTCTTGATCGCTACTGGTATGAGATCGATAGGAAACGAATGATTATCTAGCGTGAGGGTACAACCTATGTAGATTTCGTTAGAACTTTCCGTCTTGCCGTTAGCCATTTCTACGATGAAGGTTTCTTTCAGTGATTGGGGTGATTGTTTGAGTAAGTGTTTAAAGTTTTGATTTACGAAACTTCTTTCTGCCCCACTATCGAATAGAATACAAGCATAAGAGTTATCAAGAAGGAACGTACCCGTGACTACGGTGGGGTCTGCTACAGCCTCATTATGGTCAATAGTAAGTAGTCTACCTGCTCCTCCCGCGTTGCCAGCCTTTGGACAATTTCTTTTGAAATGTCCGACTTCGCCACAGCCATAGCAGGCCTGGCTTGCTCCCGAACTGGGAATTTGGGAAATGGGTTTGGGAGGTGCTCTGCAGAACCGGATGGTGTGGCCTTTCCGGTCGCAATTGGCGCAGTGCATTTCACGGCATGGGCCGTTATGATGGAAGGCGCACTTATCGCACTTGGGTAGATTCCCCGCATATGTTTTGGTGGGTACAGGGGCAGTAGGAGTAGTGGCAGCATGGACAGCCACTATTTGCTGGTTACTGGAAGAGGATTTGACTGATTTACCCTTCTTTCGATCTCCCCGTTTTCTCTTGTTGTCGGAGGCGTGAGTTGGAGCAGTAGTGAT
Source organism: Lactuca virosa (assembly GCF_052849685.1). NCBI lineage: Eukaryota > Viridiplantae > Streptophyta > Magnoliopsida > Asterales > Asteraceae > Lactuca > Lactuca virosa. The sequence continues at coordinate 168,605,802 of NC_136426.1, read as the reverse complement.
GGTTGTAGTTATTGATGGAGCACGGGGAACTTCATGATCGATAAGCATTTGGGCCAACTCCTTGGCACTTTCGAAGGTCGTTGGCCTTGATGATAGAACGTTCCCACGATACGGAGGCATTAGGCCCCCGATGTATCGCTCAATCTTCTTGGCTTCCGAGGGGATCATGTTAGGGCATAAGGCTACCAGCTCGCAGTACCGGGTTGTGTAAGCCACTATATCGGAACCCTGCATTTTGAGATTCCAGAGTTCCTCCTCCAATTTCTGAATTTCTCCCTTTGGGCAGTACTCTGTCATCATTAGGTCTTTCAGTGTATCCCAACCCATGGCGTTAGCTGCTACCAGGGAGAGAGCTTTGACATGGCCATTCCACCATGTTAGGGCCCTTTGGGTAAGGGTACAAGTAGCAAACTTTATCTTGCTCCCTTCGGGGCAGGAGCACATTTCGAATACTGCCTCGGTTCTTTCGAACCATTGGGTTAGGGCAAGGATTCCCCCAGTCCCGTTGAAGTAGGTAGGCTTGCAACTGATGAAATCTTTGTAGGTGCATTCCCGTGCATGGGGGTGGGTTTCACCCTGGCTAGAGTTAGTGCCCAGTCCACCTCCACTGGCACCACCAGAATTGACTTGCGCCAGAGCGGCGGTCACGGCTGCAGTCACGGCTGTTTGGAACAACACCGGGTCGAACTGCGGAGGAACCGGCGGTGTAGGTGGTGGTGGTGGAGCTTGAGTTGCGGGAGTTCTCCTGGTTGGACGCTTGCGAGGCGGCATCCTGTATTGAAAGGTTACGAAAACAATGACAATAGTAAAAATCGATTTGTAAACATGATAAGAGTGTTTCTTGGACTAAATCTCTATAGTCCGACAAACAAAAGGAAATGTACTGCTAGGTTAGGGACACCCAAAAGTACAACTTCCCCATCGATTAGATACTGCCATTAATACTGGTATTACTGACGTATAATGAGTTCGGGAAAAGGAATGACCTAGCAGGAGGTCTTACATCAACCCATTAAGGAAAATGTTGGCAGTTTAGTAGTCTAGTTAGAGTACTTCCAAAGTTAGGAATGTTTACAGGCATGTACTCTATTGACTATAGAAAAGAAAGCTATTCCTTAATCAAAAGGGAAGGATGAGTTGGCATCTTTTACTGGCGACGGGGATCCTTTGGGGCAAACCCTAAGATCAGCCAGTTGGCGCACAACTCCCTGAAGATGTCGCTCGTGCGTCCTCTGACGTGCTCGGAGTTTCATGACTTCCGCTCGTGATGCGGTTATGCCATTTACGTGAGAATGGGGAAAGAAAATTGATAGGCGCTAATCTATGATACTTATAAGATGATCGTTATTAGTCGACCCAATATTTGCATGGTGCATACCAATTACATGTAATCGAAGCAGAATAGACCTTCGAATAAGTGACCCTAACTCCAAGCCCACAATCAAACAAGAACAGGAAATGAAGCAAAGGTCACAGATTCTAAGTCTATAACGCCTTAGTCACATGTAACCGTGGTGTATCCACTTAGCAACTATTGCCCTACTAGTAACGACCCTTTTAGTTCTCACATATGTTGTAACTAGAATGCAGAATACTCCTATAGTATTCTTGTTCTGATGTTCTTGTAGTAGTATTGGTAAGTTTTAGACTTGTTGCAACACCACAACCATTCTTAGGCATATGCTAGCCACTCCTAGGAAAATGTAGTTGATCAGGCTACATCCGCCTAGTTTTGGCCATATGTCTCTAAGCCTAACTGTGCTGTTCAACAATCGTAATACTTTTGTTCTGTTCTAGTATGATACTGACCCTTTGTATGAATGAACGTATATATATACTTAGTTAAATATTTTATTATTTAAAAGTATATATTCTTGTTCAGAGTGTTTTAGTCCCGATGTGTTTATAGTTTGTATATCTTTTATGGGTTGATATACTTGATTCACTATAAACAGTGCTCTGATACCAATCTGTCACACCCCAAAACCGAGAACGGCGGAATACGTTCTGGGGTGGAGGACGTCATGTACAATATCATAACAAAGCATAATAGTAAAGACAAGCGACAACATCCATTGCATTAAGATAATAATTGTAATACAAACGTGTTCAGTACAAATGTTAGACACCAAAAATACAATCAAAATAAGGTGGAGTCTTATGTGTGCTCCGTCTTCTCAAAAGCGGCATCCGTACCTGTCTACTGATGACCTGAGAATACAAGTTATTTTTAAAACGTTTATCAGCATAAAGCTGGTGAGTTCATAAGTATTTAGTGTCATTTCCTGTATAAAAATATTCACAATTATACATTTGTAAAAGAAAGTTTCGGTGTTTGAAAATAGTATGAGCCCTAGAAAACCCTATGTTTTCCAGAAAAAGTAGTCTTCACTAAGACCCGATGGTTTGTTTGTTCCTTTGATAATGTACAAGTTTTCCCAGTAGTTATTTGTTTGAAAATATAGTTTGACTTTATCCATGTATAGTTATGAGAAAAATGTTTTACCCCAACAGTATCACTGTCGGCCATATGTAATGAAATGCAGGCTCCAGGTAGTATTAAATGTACAATACTCCTCAGGGAGTCTGTTTCCTTTAATTTTTAAAGTATTAATTAAAGGTTTGAATGTGAACTCGTACGTAACCATGCTGATTGACGATCGAATCCCTTTGACCCTCCGAGTCATATGTAGATGTGACATTTTGTCACCCCTGGGCCTAGACGGCTCGGACTGTAGCTAGCAGTCGGGATGTGGGAGTGTCTGTCCCGTATAGATCTATACACATAATGCCCGCTCTCCCTCCAGGAGACTCTGGTTACGCGGTGATAGCACAAAGATGTGTCGTATCGAGAAATAGTATGTCACATTCTATTTTAGTAAGTTCTCTTGTATAGTATGTAGTGTTCTCTTTGTATAGTACATAATGTTCTCCTTGTATAGTATATAGTGTTCTCTTGTATAGTATATAGTGTATATTGACTCACAACTGAACTGACTCTAGTAGTTGTCATGGCAATAGTAGCATTGAGTAGTGTCCCTTAACTATACCTATTATAGTTAAGATATGAAGACTTTTATATCTGACACAAATATATAAGATATATAACTAAGAATTCAACGAGAGTCGGACTAATAACAAAATACCCTAAGCCCACAATCAAACAAGAACAGGAAGTAAGGTGAGCTATTAGTCCTAAGTCCTTCAAGTCTTACTTATATAAATATATTGGTGTAGATACCTATTATAGTTAAATAGTGTTGTTGGTTGCGTGTCTTTGATATCCAAAGGCATTGAACTGATATGAAAACTTTTATATCTGACACAAATATATAAGATATATAACTAAGAATTTAATGAGAGTCGGACTAATAACAAAATACCCTAAGCCCACAATCAAACAAGAACAGGAAGTAAGGTGAGTTATTAGTCCTAAGTCCTTCAAGTCTTACTTATATAAATATATTGGTGTAGATATGGTTTGAGAATAAAAATTAGTTTAAACGAATTTTGGAAAATAGTTTTATAGTGATTTAACACGAAAATGAATTTGGTAAGCATTTGAAAACAGTTTAATTGGCAATATAGTTGAAAGTATAGAAAATCCCTTTTTGGTGGTAAAAACGGTTAATAGTGTAGAAAATCCTTTTGGTTGCAAGTTATAATCCACATGCGATTGTTACTATAACTTATTTGGTTCAACTTGTATTCCCCCCCATAAAACAGTTAAAAACATTTAAAAAGGTTCATTTAGGGGTATGAACTCACCTGTAGTGAGTGAAGTGGATGAAAACGCCGAGTAGGATGCTAGGTGTCAAGTGAGGACTTGAACACACACACGGATCCTATGTAACATGTAGTGATGTATAAAGTATCTAATTAGTTGTGTAATCACTAACTGAGTGAGTAAAGGCACTTCAATGTACGAAAACACTTTGTTTCAAGTGTTAGGAGTGCTAAAGGTGGCATCTAAGGAGTGTATGGCCTCACTATGGAGTTTACACTTCACTTGACCACACTTAAGTGTGTTTACGGTTGGGAGACCATTTCCCCCATGAGTTTACGGCCGTAAACTCATGGAAATGGTGAGTTTGTGTGTCTAAAGGTCTCATGCATCGCAAGGAAGGTTCCTAGGATCAATTCGAAGGCTTGGGAAGTGATTAGGGTTCAATTGGGTACTCCCTTGGAGTTTACGGTCCTTGGACCACTCCTTGGGAGTTTACAGTCGTAAACTCTAGGGTTTACGGTCCTTGGACCACCCTTGGGGAGTTTACGGTCGTAAACTCATGGGTTTACGGCCGTAAACCCACCTTTGTCCATGTTTGTCCATTTTCCAAGTGTTTTGGTGGTTTGTAGGCCATTCATGCAAGTTCTAGACTCAAAAACAAGCCATGCAAAGTGTTTGGAGCATTAAAACACCCTTGGAAGGTGTTTACGGTTTTGGGAGACGTTCCCAAACCGTAAACTCATGTTTACACTCCTTTGGACATGTTTTAGGGTTCTAAGATCATTCAAGCAAGTTTCAAGGCCATTAGACATGCATTGGAAGGGTTAAGGAGCATCAAAACCCCTTGAAAGGGAGTTTACGGTTTTTGAACATTCAAGAACCGTAAACTCATGTTCATGGCCAAAAACTCATGATCTTGTGGTTCTAACTCTATGCATGTAAGGATCTAAGCATTAGGAGAGGTTTGGAAGTGTTTTGGGGCTTCAAAACCCTCATATGGGAGTTTACGGTTTTGGGAGGCTCCCCAAACCGTAAACACATGCATGTTGGGGTATTTGGATGATCCAACTCGAAATAGCATGAATACTAGGCTAGAAAATCAAGTTAGGAAGATTACCTTTGATTTTTGAGGCTTGAAAGTCGTGTTCTTGAGCCAAACCCGATTTTTAGAGAGAGAAAGTAGAGAGAGAAAGCTCCAAGGTGGGAAAAGGCTCTAAAGGTGGACACTCCTCCTTTATATATGGCTGCCTAGTGGGGACCCACCATACACTGTTGTTTAAACGGAGCTAGGTGTTTTTACCGGGTAAACTAACCCTAACACGACTTAGTTGTTTTTATTCCGTCATTAAATATATATTATTTTAATAACTCAAATGAATTATTTTAATAATAAAAGTTAACGGAAAATTTTAATAGAATCAACTTTTATTAACGGAAACGGGTTACAGTGACGGAGTAAATTTCGGGTTGTCACAAGTTGAAACATTATAGTTATTATATCAATCACATGTGATTAATAACTATCAAACAAATGGATTTGCTATACTTCTAGCTGTTTTATCAAACAAACTACTTCAAAATGTTTATCAAACTCCTTATCAAACTTGTTATTACATGCCAAACCTTTTCAACCAATATATTGTCAAAACCATGTCTAATGCATGTATAGTTATATAAGTAAGGTTGGAAGGACTTAGGACTGATAACACACTTCATTTCCTATTCCTTGTTTGGTTGTGGACTTAGAGTACCCTGTTATTTGTCCGAGTGTCGTTTGATCCTTAGTTATATATTATGTATATATGTATAGACATAAAGGCTTTTATCTCAGTTCAATACATTCAGTTATACAAACTACTCTACTAGTAAACTATAATAGGTATAGTTTAGGAAGATACTACTCATTAATTCTAGTACAATGAATCATACAAAGAGAACATACTATATGAGAAACAGAACGAACATACTATATGAGAAACAGAACGAACATACTATATGAGAAACATAACGAACATACTATATGAGAAACAGAACAAACATACTAGACAGAGAGAACATACATTACACTAGTACATACAATACATATACAAGAATACTATAACATAATGTAAGCCACAGTTTTGGGGCATGTCATCACCTTTCATGGCTCGATTTGTAGCCATAATCTCCTTGAGGGAGAGCGTTGAATTTGTGTATAGATCTATACTGGATTGACTATCCTACACCTTGCTGCTCGCTACAGTGGGACTTGCAAGTCTACGGGTGCCAAATGTCATTTCTTCCAACGTCTTTCATCGTCGTGTTTTTAGTCGATAGTATGGTACAATCATAGCACATTATACCTTAAATAACAATTGGTTTAAGGTAGTTGGTACAACAGTAGTTACTTAATACAACACTACAGTACTATATTATTTCCCCATTGTATTCACATTGTGATCTTCTCACAATGAACAGTAATGTAAAAACTATATTTTTGGTTAATGATAGTCACACTTGGGAAAATACACACTCTTACAAGAAACAAACATACAGAACATTTGATGCCTTGGTAGAAGGCTACGTTTAGTAGAAAATATAGGATTTTCTAGGAGATTCAAACATTTACAAACTTATACATCAAACGCTTACAAACATTTTGATACAAACAATGACACTAAAATGCTTATGAACTCACCAGCTTTAATGTTGATAAACTCTTTCAAAATAACTTGTATTCTCAGGTCATTAGTAGACAGGTATCGATGCCAGTTTTTGGAGAAGATGGAGCTCGTTCAAGACTCATCTCTTATTTTGATTTACATTTTTGGTGTCTTTTAAACTTCACAGAACATACTTGTATTAAATTATATTATTAATGCAATGGATGATGTTGTTGCTTGTTTACTACTATACTTTGTTGTGATACTGTACATGACGTCCTCCACCCCCGAACGTTTCCGCCATTACGGTTTTGGGGTGTGACAGATTGGTATCAGAGCATTGTTTATAGTGAATCGAGTATATCAACCCATAAAAGATATACAAACTATAAACACAACAGGATTAAAATACTCTGACCAAGAGTTTATACTTTTAAATAATAAAATATTTAACCAAGTATACATACCTGCATTCATACTAAAATCAGTGTCACTAGGACAGAACAAAAGTATTACGATTGTTGGGCAACACAATTAGACTTAGAGACATATAGTCACACCTGGGAAGGATATAACCTGATCAACTATATTTTCCGAGGAGTGACTAGCATGTGCCCAAGAGTGGTCGTGAGGTTGCAACAAGTCTAAAAACTTACCAACAAAACTACAATGAAAACATTAGAACAGAACATAAACCTAGAAATACTATAGAAATATTTTGTGTTACTATAATTACTTATCTGAGAACTGAAGGTATTTATTAGTAGGTCAATAATTGCTAAGTGGATACGCTAAGGTTATATGTGACTTGGATGACATAGACTTAGAATCTGTGATCTTTGCTTTTCTTCCTGTTCCTTGTTTGGTTGTGGATTTGGAGTTAGGATCACTTATTTGAAGGTCTATACTATTTTAATTACATGTAACTGGTATGCACTATGCAAGTACTGAAGTAACTGATAAAGATCATCTTATAATTATCTAATTAATACGTCTATTTAATTATTCCTTATACCCCTTTTCTCGCGTAAATATCATGGTTGGATTCCATCCCTACGGCGACCCATACTTCCCAAACGAAGGCAATGCGGGATGGCTTGAAGAGGAGCCAGAAGATGATCATCCAATCCCTTTGGATGATCACCATTCTGAAGGCTTTTCTGATGGTTCTGACTCCGAGCCAGAAGTCAACAACCTACCACAAGAGGTTCCAATCCCAAACCTTAACCCCCGACCAACATTTCAAGGTCCCACACCCATGTGGGCGACAAGCGTGAACCGTTGGAGTGATGAGCAGGGTCAGCCCTTACCCTTCAATGGAGACCGAAGCTTTTACAATCAGGAGGCTCAACTGATAGAGTTCTGCCCATCATGGTCCGTAGGATTGCTTGGAATGTCGTGCAAGGTCGGGCAGCCATTGACCGAGTGATGGAAGTTGACGCCAACTCTGGCGTTAACACAGTCCGCATTCGCCATCTAGAAGAGGCTCTGAATGGGACTAGGAGAGCCAATGAGGCTCTGCAGAGAGATCTTGCTGCAACCCAAGCTGAAGTCAGGGAACTTCGATCTCGACAGGCAATGTATGAAAGGCGCATGAGAGACATGGAGCGCTGTCTGTCAGAGTCGAGGACTCATTCTAGTGGTTTTCGTCATAGATAGAGCCTATTCAACTTTCTATTTTGGATATAACTTAGTTATGTAAAACTCTAATTTAATTTCCTATCTTTGTGAAGACTTTGGATCTGTTAGGTCTTGATTAGGTCGTAGTTCTGTCAAAATTTTCCCATCTTGGTTTGATGTAAGACCTACTTCTAGGTCATTTTTCCCGAACTAGTTGCATCTGTAATACCAGTATTATTGACAGATATCTAATCTCATGGAAATTAATATCCAAATGATATCATCTTTAAGTACTATATCTACATTCAATCGTACTATTCAATTGTGTTGTTGGGCTATGGAGAGTTATTCCATGAGTCACTCTCATCATTTCTCTCTATTTTAATTCTTACCAATATCGTCATCTTTGTAAAATTTTAGTTAAAAGATGCCTCCGCGCCGATCAACAAGATGCGATCCTCGAGTAACTCCAACACCACCACCACCTCCTCCTCAAATCGATACGGCAGCTCTGAATGCTGCAGTAGCTGCGGCTGTGGCAACAGCCATGGCTCAATATCATTCTACCAGTGCCACCGGAGGTGGAACACTTGTTCATTCTACTCAAGGTGAGCTCCTCGTGCGCTCGAGAGAGTGCTCCTACAAGGACTTCACCAATTGCAAGCCATTGTCCTTTAAAGGGACTGGCGGAGTCATTTCCCTCTCGCAATGGTTCGAGAAGACAGAGTCGATCTTCGAGATCTGCTCATGCCAAGAAGGGAGCAAAGTCAAGTTTGCTGCGTGCACCTTCGAGGAAAAAGCCCTGACATGGTGGAATAGCCATGTCAAGTTACTAACTCTAATAGTGGCAAATTCTATGGGCTGGGAAGCTCTGAGAGAGCTTATGATTGAAGAATACTGCCCGAGGGGCGAAATCCAGAAACTAGAAGAAGAGCTATGGAGCCTAACCATGAAGGGCTCCGACATAGTTTCCTATACCGCCAGATTTTGCGAGCTGATGGCCCTATGCCCCAACATGGTTCACACGGAGGGAAAAAAAATAGAGAGGTACATCTGGGGGCTGGTGCCTCCATTCCAAGGGAATGTCTTGGCTTCAAACCCCACTACATTCGATAGTGCTAAGCGGTTGGCACAGCGACTCATTGACCATGGGGTCCCTACCCCGTCGTCAACAACAACCCTAGCTATCTCAGAACCCTCCAAAACCGCTGAAAACAAGCGGAAGTTCTGGGATGACAAGAAGAAGAAGAAAGCTGCCAAAAAGCAGCAGGTCATAGCTGTCCACGATTCGATAGCACCTGCCGGTGCTGCTCCGGTAAAGCAGTACGCTGGAAGTTTGCCAAAGTGCAACAAATGCAACTTCCACCACACAGGAGCTTGCCGGGAAATTCATTGCTCTAACTGCAGTAGGAAGGGGCACACTGCCCGTTTCTGCAAATCTCCGGCGAGGCCAATCAACCAAGTCCCCGGCGCTGGTGTGGGCCAGGCTTGCTACGGTTGTGGCGAGGTGGGCCACTACAAAAGGAACTGCCCGAAGGCAGGGAATGTTGGTAGAGTAGGAAGAGTTCTAGCTATAGGCCACGAGGAAGCAGTTTCCGACCCCACAGTGGTCACTGGTACGTTTCTCCTCGATAAATCTGATGCATGCATTATGTTTGATAGTGGAGCGGAGAGAAGTTTCGTGAACCAAAAATTTGCTCATTTACTTAAGCAAAAATCATGAGCACTTAAAGAACCGTTCACTGTAGAAATGGCTAATGGGAAGACTGAGAGCACTAGCAGTATATACATAGGATGTACCCTAACTCTAGATAGCCATTCATTTTCAATCGACCTCATGCCGGTCCCAATTAAAAGTTTCGACGTCATTATCGGCATGGATTGGTTGAGTCTACATCGTGCCGACATCATGTGTTATGAAAAGGCTGTTCTCCTTAATCTGCCGTCTGGCGAAACTCTGGTAGTCTATGGCGACAAACCCGACACTAACCTTCGCCTCATCTCGAGCATTCAAGCCCATAAATTCTTGCGAAAGGAATGTCGCGCATTCCTTGCTCATGTAGTAGATGTGAGCCAAGAAACGAAAGACATTAAGAACATTCCAGTAGTATGCAATTTTCCCGACATCTTTCCAGAAGAACTCCCAGGATTACCTCCGCAACGTCAAGTCGAGTTCAGAATCGACTTAGTTCCAGGAGCTACCCCAGTAGCTAAATCGCCCTATCGTCTAGCACCTACAGAGATGCAAGAACTGTCCGGTCAACTTAACGAACTGCTCAGCAAGGGCTTTATAAGACCAAGCTTCTCACCCTGGGGAGCTCCGGTCTTGTTCGTCAAGAAGAAAGACAGATCATTTCGTATGTGCATCGACTACAGGGAACTCAACAAGCTAACCATCAAAAATCGTTACCCTCTGCCTCGCATAGACGATTTGTTTGACCAACTTCAAGGGGCGAACTTCTTTTCAAAAATAGACCTGAGATCCGGGTATCACCAATTACGAGTGCTAGGGGAGGATGTTCCGAAGACAGCCTTCCGAACTCTTTATGGACACTACGAATTCGTAGTGATGCCGTTCGGATTAACCAACGCACCCGCTGTATTCATGGATTTAATGAATAGGGTGTGTCATCCTTACTTGGATCAGTTCGTCATCGTCTTCATCGATGACATACTTATCTACTCTCGTAGTAAGGAGGAGCATTGTCAACATCTTCGACAAGTCTTAGAAACATTGCGATCGGATAAGCTCTATGCGAAGTTCTCGAAATGCGAATTTTGGATCCGCGAATTCTTAGGGCACATGGTTAGCGAAGAGGGAATACACGTGGACCCTTCCAAAATAAAAGCCATTGAGAACTGGTCAGCACCGAAGACGCCTACAGAAATTCATCAATTTCTAGGCCTCGCTGGCTACTATCGCAGGTTCATACAGAACTTCTCGCGGATTGCGAAACCGCTTACAACACTGACCCAGAAGGGCGTGGCCTTTGACTGGGAAGAGAAGTAAGAGAAAGCATTCCAAACGCTGAAGCAAGCCTTATGCACCGCACCGATACTATCCCTCCCAGAAGGAATAGAAGACTTCGTAGTCTATTGCGATGCATCCAATCAAGGGCTCGGTTGTGTTCTGATGCAACGAGGTAAGGTCATCGCCTACGCCTTAAGACAGCTGAAGACGCACGAGGTCAACTACACCACACATGATCTTGAGTTAGGAGCAGTTGTGTTTGCTCTGAAGATATGGAGACACTACCTATACGGTACGAAGAGCACTATCTTTACAGACCACAAAAGCCTACAACATATATTCGACCAGAAGGAGCTCAACATGAGACAACGATGGTGGGTCGAGCTACTCAGTGACTACAAATGCGAAATTCATTATCATCCGGGTAAGGCCAACGTAGTAGCTGACGCCCTAAGTCGGAAAGAATACTGTGGTCGTAGAGTCAAATCAATAACTATGACTATCCATTCACACTTGTCCACACAAATTAAGGAGGCTAAGCTCGACGCTTTGAAACCTGAAAATGTGGCAAGTGAATCCCTGAGAGGGATGGATAAGAACTTGGAAGTCAAGGGTGGCGGAGCCTTATATTTCATGGATCGGATCTGGACACCGAAACACGGTGGCTTCAGAGACTTGGTCATGACTGAAGCGCACAACACACGATATTCCGTCCACCCAGGTTCAGATAAGATGTATCTGGATCTTAAAAAGTTATACTGGTGGCCTAACATGAAAGCAGAGATTGCTACCTTCGTGAGTAATGCCTTACTTGCGCCAAGGTCAAGGTCGAATACCAGAAACCTTTAGGTCTACTACAGCAACCATAGATACCAGAATAGAAGTGGGAGCGGATCACAATGGACTTCATAACCAAGTTTCCCAAGACAACGGGTGGTCTCGATACCATATGGGTTATCGTAGACAGGTTAACAAAGTCCGCACACTTCCTGCCTATCAAAGAGACATACAAGATGGAGAAGCTCACAAGAACATACATTCGGGAGATTGTACGACTGCACAGTGTTCCCATATCCATTATCTCTGATAGAGATAGTAGATTCACTTCGAGGTTCTGGCAGTCGCTACAAAGTTCCCTTGGAACGAGGCTGGACATGAGTACAACCTACCATCCACAGACCGACGGACAAAGTGAGAGGACTATCCAAACCTTGGAAGATATGTTGCGAGTCCGTGCGATCGACTTTGGGAAGGCATAGGATACTCATTTGCCCCTTGTCGAGTTTTCCTACAACAATAGTTATCACACGAGCATAAAGGCGGCTCCATTCCAGGCCTTCTATGGCCGAAAGTGCAGATCCCCTCTGTGCTGGGCTGAGGTGGGTGACACCCAGTTAGCTAAAGGACGAGTTCCTGACAGCACTCTCAGCGGACCGGAAATCATTCGGGAAACGACAGAGAAGATCGTTCAGATTCGTGAACGATTGAAGGCCTCTAGAGACCGACAGAAAAGCTATGCAGACAAACGAAGGAAACCGTTGGAATTTCAGGTGGGAGACCGCATTCTTTTGAAAGTCTCACCCTGGAAGGGCTTTATACGCTTCGGAAAGCGTGGAAAGCTAAATCTAAGATATGTAGGGCCTTTCGAGATTCTCGCTAGAATCGGTCCTGTAGCTTACAAACTCAACCTACCTCGTGAACTCAATAACGTACATTCTACTTTCCACGTCTCGAACTTGAAAAAGTGTCTGTCCGACGAGACTCTTGTAATCCCACTCGGCGAGATCGAGATCAACGAGAGCCTCAACTTTGTGGAAGAACCTATAGAGATCATTGACCGAGAGGTCAAGCAAATGAAGCAAAGCTGTATCCCGATAGTGAAGGTTCGCTGGAACGCCAAGCGAGGACCTGAATTCACTTGGGAGCGTGAGGATCAAATGAAACTGAAATATCCTCATCTTTTCGCTTAGTTATTTGTATTAACTTAATTGCTTAAATTCTAATTTCGGGACGAAATTCTCTCTAACGGGGGGATGATGTGACAACCCGAAATTTCTATCTTGTACAAACCATTCATTTCCATCAAAGTCAGACTCGATTCTGCTGACTTTTAGCACTGTTTAGAGTCTGTTTGAGCATTCTGAGCCTAGTGCATCAAAGGAATCAATGTTTAGATGTATCAGTTAATGTTCCAAACCATCTAGCAAACTGTAAACCTCCTCAAAAGGAGTTTATGGTCAGGAAGCATAGAGTTTTCGTTCATGGTGACCGTAAACTCCCCATATATGCATGAGTCATGATCATTTTGATCATTCCTTTCCTTTCCAAGCCAAAATCTCGAAAACTCTCTCAACTATCATCCAACTTTTCTCTTAGATATTTAAGATTGTAAGTATTTCTCCTCTTGATTTGTGGATATCCTTCAATATCTAGTGATTATACATGATTTCATCCATGAAATCTCTTCATTTTGATAGATCTTCAAGTGTTCTTCATTTGACCAAGAACACCAAGAACACATACTAGTGTTTTTGGATCCTAATCACCCTTAAAAGCTTCTAATCAGTAAGTACACTATCCTTAGCTTGATATATGCTTGTATCACTAGTTAATCGCCTAGAAAACATTAAGAAACTCAAGAACAAAAGGTGTTCACGGGCTAAGTGTATCTCCTTAGACCGTAAACCCTTAGATATGGTGCATTGTGACCATTAAACCTTCCTAAAGCCTAGAATGGAACTTAGAACCCTTCTAAATGCTTGGAAATCATCCTATGCACAAAAGGATGTGAGTTTACGGTTGGATCACTAGACCGTAAGGTCATAGGACCGTAATCACATTGGACCGTAAACCATAAGGACCATGAACACATAGGACCGTGAACCATCTTGACCGTAAACACTTATGGTCATGCCATTTTGACCGTAAACTCACTTGGTCATGTCATTAGGACCGTAAACTCTTTAGGGTGGCCTTACACCCTAGTTATGCAATCATATGTGATTGTATCCCTTCGAATCTAAGAGTTTCCTACTCTATTAGGGTGTTATCCCTTATAATTATTTGTTTATACACTAATCAAATACACATACATGTCATTATATGTTATTAGGATCTTTGTGTGCTCAAGGTTTCACCTGACACTCTACATCCTGTTTCCAAACATACTTCCGTATCACTCACTACAGGTGAGTTCATACCCCTTAATCTATCCTTTTAAATGATTTTAAATGCTTTTATGGGGGGGGGGGGGGATACAAGTTGAAACATTATAGTTATTATATCAATCACATGTGATTAATAACTATCAAACAAATGGATTTGCTATACTTCTAGCTTTTTTATCAAACAAACTACTTCAAAATGTTTATCAAACTCCTTATCAAACTTGTTATTACATGCCAAACCTTTTCAACCAATATATTGTCAAAACCATGTCTAATGCATGTATTGTTATATAAGTAAGGTTGGAAGGACTTAGGACTGATAACACACTTCATTTCATGTTCCTTGTTTGGTTGTGGACTTAGAGTACCCTGTTATTTGTCCGAGTGTCGTTTGATCCTTAGTTATATATTATGTATATATGTATAGACATAAAGGCTTTTATCTCAGTTCAATACATTCAGTTATACAAACTACTCTACTAGTAAACTATAATAGGTATAGTTTAGGAAGATACTACTCATTACTTCTAGTACAATGAATCATACAAAGAGAACATACTATATGAGAAACAGAAAGAACATACTATATGAGAAACAGAACGAGCATACTATATGAGAAACAGAACGAACATACTATATGAGAAACAGAACAAACATACTAGACAGAGAGAACATACATTACACTAGTACTTACAATACATATACAAGAATACTATAACATAATGTGAGCCACGGTTTCGGGGAATGGCATCACCTGTCATGGCTCGATTTGTAGCCATAATCTCCTTGAGGGAGAGCGTTGAATTTGTGTATAGATCTATACTGGATTGACTATCCTACACCTTGCTGCTCGCTACAGTGGGACTTGCAAGTCTACGGGTGCCAAATGTCATTTCTTCCAACGTCTTTCATCGTCGTGTTTTTAGTCGATAGTATGGTACAATCATAGCACATTATACCTTAAATAACAATTGGTTTAAGGTAGTTGGTATAGCAGTAGTTACTTAATACAACACTACAGTACTATATTATTTCCCCATTGCATTCACATTGTGATCTTCTCGCAATGAACAGTAATGTAAAAACTATATTTTTGGTTAGTGATAGTCACACTTGGGAAAATACACACTCTTACAAGAAACAAACCTACAGAACATTTGATGCCTTGGTAGAAGGCTACGTTTAGTAGAAAATATAGGATTTTCTAGGAGATTTAAACATTTACAAACTTATACATCAAACGGTTACAAACATTTTCATACAAACAATGACACTGAAATGCTTATGAACTCACCATCTTTAATGTTGATAAACTCTTTCAAAATAACTTGTATTCTCAGGTCATCAGTAGACAGGTACCGATGCCAGTTATTGGAGAAGATGGAGCTCGTTCAAGACTCATCTCTTATTTTGATTTACATTTTTGGTGTCTTTTAAACTTCACAGAACACACTTGTATTAAATTATATTATTAATGCAATGGATGATGTTGTTGCTTGTTTACTACTATACTTTGTTCTGATACTGTACATGACGTCCTCCACCCCCGAACGTTTCCGCCGTTATGGTTTTGGGGTGTGACAGATTGGTATCAGAGCATTGTTTATAGTGAATCGAGTATATCAACCCATAAAAGATATACAAACTATAAACACAGCAGGATTAAAATACTCTGACCAAGAGTTTATACTTTTAAATAATAAAATATTTAACCAAGTATACATACCTGCATTCATACTAAAATCAGTGTCACTAGGACAGAACAAAAGTATTACGATTGTTGGGCAACACAATTAGACTTAGAGACATATAGTCACACCTGGGAAGGATATAACCTGATCAACTATATTTTCTGAGGAGTGACTAGCATGTGCCCAAGAGTGGTCGTGAGGTTGCAACAAGTCTAAAAACTTACCAACAAAACTACAATGAAAACATTAGAACAGAACATAAACCTAAAATACTATAGGAGTATTTTGTGTTACTATAATTACTTATTTGAGACTAGAAGGAACAGATAAACTTCGACTCATATGCTTGTAATAACTACTTGGTGAATCATACACAAAATCATGTTTTATAACATCGAGTTACCAATGCGTTTTCGTACAATCAATGCACAATCAACTCATATATCTAGGTTTGAAGACTTATATGATATTACTGTCTCACGATCACTCGAGATAAATTCCATGAAGTGATACAAGTGAGCGTGGGTTGAATCCAATACTCGGAACTTATGAGCACTCATGAATGTTGTAGCAACCATTTGCTATGTCTAGTACCTTAGAAATCTACAAACTCAATTCATGACAGTCTTGATTCATATCTACTTCCAACATATGACTGACTGTGAAGAGTTTGAATAAAGAAATTATTCTAGAAGTCAAAACATGCAAAATTGAAACAATAGTAAATAATTGACACAAGATAGGAACACTTTACTTATAAATAAACAACAACTTTTATTTAATCATCAGATGTCAATTTACATTTTACAAGTTTCAGAAAAACTATATAATCTATAAAACTAATATCATCATTCAGCCCGATGCGCCTCGCATGCTGCAAATGCTTAACCCTACACAGTCCCTTCGTGAGGGGATCTGTTGGGTTCTCAGCCGATAATACCCTCTTTACCACGAGGATTCCTTCTTCTATCCGATGTCTAATGAAATGGTATTTTCTGTCGATGTGCCTGGATCTCCCGTGATCCCTAGGTTCCTTAGCTAAGGCAACTGCACCCTCGTTGTCACAGAAAATCTCCATAGGCTCCTTAATAGATGGTACAACTCCAAGGTCTCCAATGAAGTTCTTTAGCCATATTGCCTCTTTTGCATCCTCGCTTGCCGCTATATTGTAACATACATAAAATTTGAGCAAATTTAAAACTTTTTAAATCATATAAAACCATTAAGTTATTACAGCTTGTTTTTAAAATAGTTTAAACATCAGAGTTCCCAGAAATCATAAACATAAATCGAGGAAGTGTACGGTCAAGCCTTCGCCTTCCCACGGTCATCTGCTGAACCAATAAACTGAAACTGTAAGCCCGAAAGCTTAGTGAGTTACCCCCAAAATACCAACCTCATACAACCATAACATATCATATAACAAACACAGAAAAACCATGCATCTCGAGTCTACAGTGTGACTGGTCCGCCCGCACCGGGGCTTCAGTCCACCTGGTCCACTCTCTGAGTCTACAGTCTGACTGGACCGCCCGCACCGGGCCTTCAGTCTATCTGGTCCACTCACCGAGCCTCGACACGTCTGGTCCGCCCTCTCGGGGCCTTCAGCCTATCCGGACCGCTCTTCGGGCCTTCGGCCTGACTATGTGCTCTCCAGGGCCTGCAATCTATCCGGTCCGCCCTATGTATGTTGGCCTACAGCACAAAGCAGGACCCGCCTCAACCCAACCCCCATGCCAATCAAACAATCATGTGCACATAAATATCATACGCTAGCGTGTATATAACAGATAATCATACCGATCTAACAGATCACTAACACATCAACCATCCTATAACCAGGATACCGACCTAACCGGTCCCTAACATAACATCATCCTGTATACCAGGATACCGACCTAACCCAGGTCACTATCATAATACCATCCTAACTACCAGGATGCAGATCTAACAAATCAATAACGTATCAAGAAAATACCTGGATACAGATCCGATAAAGGGCCGACCTTGGTGCCTTAGACCATGTTGATATAGTGAGGATAACTCACCTTGCAAAGCCGCTCTGAAATGAAGAATCAAACTCCCGAATCACCGACTCGCCAAAAATCCCGAGCTATCCAAAATAGCGAGCAATAAGTCAAAAATAGGAATATTAATCTTGACCAAGAATCCCACAAATAATATTAGTCCAATTTGCCTTTTCTCTCATTTGGGCCAAGGCCCAATACCAATCCATGATCTACAAGTCCATATGTGTAAGGCCTAATATTGGCCCAATTTACCAAATTGGGCCCAACTTACTAAATGGGCCCAACTCCAAGATCCACTATCAAGACTTGGCCCAAAACACCATATCTATAAAGTCCAGCAAAGGCCCAAGCCCAACTAGTCCATAAACAGCCCAACATCCGAAGCCCAAATCACAAAAGGCCCACAGAAGGCGTACGCTAGGCGTACCCCAAGGCTACGCGGGGCGTACATGAGTCTCGCGTTGATTGGAAACGGGTAGTACGCTGGGCGTACAGAACCTTACGCGGGGCGTAGGTGAGTTTTTCCAAAACTCTAATAAGTGCTTAATGGCTTAAGCACTTAAGCCTAAACCTCAGATCCAGTGACCAAATGTGCCTAGGACTCATAAAGTCTCGAACTTTAACACTTTGGACGTCCAGAAAGCTCTTAATCTAAGGTCTTAATCCATTAAGACCTGCCTACTACATGCATGGGACATCTTAAGCCATTGGGACCTCATTTTTAACACTCAAAACCCCTTCAAGAGCCTGAAAGGACAACTCATCTCGTCTAAATCATCACATGCACCATTTTGGGACTTTTGGGACAAGAAATGCTTCCATAATGCTAGAAAGGCTAGATCTATGACCTACAAGCATAAAGTTTGAAGCTTTTTACCTTCTGGAGCTTCTATGGCACAACACAACTTCAGATCTACAAGCCAATCTCATTCTTAAACTATTTGTTGCAATGGCTTCACCTTCAAGAGCTCAAAATACCACCAACTCACTCTCACACACAAGATCTAGGGTTTGGGGGCGTTTCTGGAAGATGGAGGCTGATAAGGAGGAGAGAAAATGAGCCATAAGGATGTTTATATAGCCCCCAACCCGAGATATTAGGGTTTCCTTCTGTTATGAGTACGCCCAGCGTACATAAGTGTACGCCTATCGTACTAGGTCGAGCCCTAATACGCTCAGCGTACCCTTATGTATGCCCAACATACTCCTCCTGGCCCCAAAATTACAATTTAGCCCTTAGGCTCTTCATGGCTTTACCCTGCCATCCCCAGGGACTACAAATGACAAAACTTGGGATGTTACATATATACTCTGATTCGCAAGTTGAATCAGCCACAGTTTTCGGTTTGGAACTTTTCCAAGTGATTGCTCCTCCATTTAGGATGAAGACCCAGCCCGACTGAGAGCGGAAATTATCCCTATCAGTCTGGAAGCCAGCATCACTATACCCCACTACTCTCAAGTCATCACTCCCACCAAGGGTAAGGAACCAGTCCCTACTCCTCCGTAGGTACTTAAGAATATTCTTCACCGTAGTCCAGTGAGCCTTGCCCAGATTCCCTTGATATCTGCTGACCGCGCTCAAAGCAAAGGCCACATCAGGGAGAGTACAAGTCATAACATACATGATTGAGCCCACAACGGAAGCATATGGTACATGACTCATCTCAGCTATCTCAGCCTCTGTGCTCGGACTCCGAGTCTTACTCAGTTTGGCGTTGCTCTGGATTGGTAAGTCACCTTTCTTGGAATCCTGCATACTGAACCTTTTCAACACCTTATCCAAGTAGGCATTTTGACTAAGTCCAATTAGTCTCTTACTCCTTTCTCTCAGTATCCTTATCCCAAGGATATAGGCAGCTTCTCCAAGGTCCTTCATAGCGAAACACTTCCCAAGCCAGGATTTAACTTCCTGCAAGGTTGGGATGTCATTTCCTATGAGTAGTATGTCATCTACATACAATACCAAAAAGCTAACTATACTCCCACTAGCCTTAACATATACACATGACTCATATTCTCTCCTCGAAAAACCAAACTCTTTGACTTTCTCATCGAAACAAAGATTCCATCTGCGAGATGCTTGTTTCAATCCATAGATGGATTTCTCAAGCTTACACACTCTATTAGGGTGCTTTGCATCGACAAAACCCTGTGGCTGAATCATGTAAATGTTAGATTAGTGTCTAAGTCCATAACTATAATTGGTAAGACTTGACCCGACTCGGCATGGTCCATTTGGGTTGCATGGCATCAGAACATTTGGATAGACCGTTTGTGAGGAGAGGACATTTGTGACATATTAATATATTATAAGTTTTAATATATTAATATGAAATCATGTTATTTAATTAGTATTGATCAAGAATTAATTTGGACTTAATTTAGTGATCAAAAGAGACTAATTAAATATATGGGGATTGATTGTGTAAATCATTCATTCTTATATATATGGGCTTATGATCCAAGATTCCTTATGTTGGGTTTAACCCATGTGGTGACCCATGGATACTCCATGGAGGTTAAAACCCATGGAGCATAAGGAATGGGTAAAGTCATGGGTTACATGGAGTAACCCTAATGTGCACACTATATAAGGACCCCTTTGGCTCAAGAATTGGACACAAGTGATACATATGTGAGGGCTAGTTAATTTGAGCCTGGAGTGTCTTCTTCTCATGGTTATTCCAAGTGTTCATGATGTTGTGTGAACCATTTGAGGTGTCACACTTGGGGCACTAGGCTCTCAAGCTTCATGGAGTCAAGCAACATCAACAAGGTATGTATTCTATCTATCTTATTACCCTAGTATCAATGTTTTGGATATTCATATTTGTATGTATAATATAGAAAACATAGATCCAAGGTATTTAGGGTTGCATGTACACTTAGGAGTGTTAGAATGCTCAAAACCCAACAGTGGTATCAGAGCCAGGTTTGTTTTCTTGTTATACTTGCAAAATTGGCTGAAAAATCGAAGTTTGGTGTTGTCTGCACAACAGACTCGTCGAGTCCATGAAGGGACTCGACGAGTCCAAGGCAAAAAACACCCAACTCTTCGAGTTGGTTCATGCACTCGACGAGTTGGACCCCCAGACAGCATATCTTCGACTGTTTTGGTTGGAATTGGACTAGGAACATTACCCTAAGCTGTTTTTGAACTTATAAACCTGTTTTTGATGTGGTGATTTTCATTCTAATCCAATTTCAAAGATAATTGTCAATAGATTCATGTTTTTGTATTAGTTTAAAAGTTATGCTAATTACATGAAAAAGTTTGATGTGAATTATCTTTGTTCATATGAGTTGCTTAGATTAATAGCAAAATTAATTGATTATGTGTTTTCAATCCATTTTAATCTAAGAGTTGATTCTAAAATGTGTTTTTGTACCTTGTCCTCAAGTTACATGAAAAGTCACATTAAAGTTTCATAAAACTCATAAAGTTTTCCATAAGTTATGAATAAGGAAGAGTCACATTCTTTTAATGGTTTAATGTCTTCCATAACTTTTCCTCAAGTTATGGAACTTGAAGAGTTTTTAATTAAAACTACTTTAAACACATAATTTAGGGAATTGAAAAGTTTTTTAATAGTTCAAAACTTGCCCTCAAGTTTTGGAATTTGAAAATTTTTCTTTCATGAATACTTTAATTCCAAATTAAGCCCTTGGGATTTTAAAAGTTAAAATTCAACCCTTATACTTTATAATATTATAAGTTAATAATATTTATATATATATGTATAAGAGCAAGTCGTCTTACCATTAGTAGGCCTCATTCACGAAGCCGGTCTATAAGGAGGGTATAAGGTTACTGCCTATAAAATGGCAGTTTAATGAGTGTCCACTCTCACCCACCGCTTCCTTGACTGGTGGAGGGTCATTAGCCGAACAGGTAGGACAAGGACTATAATTCTCCATTCATTAAAAGTATTAATGATAAATACTAAGTAGCTAAACACTTATAAATTCCCAATCTTAGTTACTTAGGAAAATGTGAATAAGGTGCTAATCCATGAAATTACACTTTGCACTTTGCTTAAGTCGGTTAGTGGAGCGTGTGTGGTTAATCGACACACTAGCTTGATTTAACAAGGTAGGCAAAGGGTAACTTAATATTTATCATAGTATTGGTGGAGTGTGTGTGGTTAACCGGCACATCGATTAAGGGGTAAATATTAAGGGTACCAAGTAATTTGCATGGTTACTTCACACCTTGTTTTGTGATCCTCGACATCCCAGTCACAAAACCTGAAGGGCACACTCGAGATTGAAACATGCCATTGAACAGTTCAATGAATCTCAAAAGATCTAGGAGTTTCAAATCCAAGTAAAACCAAATTAAATTATTTCGTTTTCATGGTGGAAATTGGTGAATCGTCATTCGCCTACCTTCAAATATTTTATAGCTTGGATTACGGCATCCCTCTTCCAAGTTATAAAAGTATTGTGTTGGGTCCTAGCCTTAATATTTCATATTGGGTGTTATATTAATGACTTTAAATCAACTATCTTGAATATCTCCCAAAAGATGTCTAGTTCAGACATCTATGATCATCCCAAAATCTCTTAAAACAAGTTTTCCTAATGAAGATGGTGTGGAAATCATGCTTCTCTTCCTTCACCTTCTCCAATTATTCTCCCTAACCCACAAGTTCTTGAAAAGTTTAAGGTCACTCAAGCCCTATTGGCAGGAAAGGTCTAGGTGTGATCACATCTTGAAGATGAAGTCACATATTGACAAGCCGGGAGAGTTGGGTGTCAAATTCTGGAGGAAGTTGGATGTTCATGTTGGGCTTTGAGCATTCTAACACTCCTAAGTGTACATGCAACCCTAAATACCTTGGATCTATGTTTTCTCTATTATACATGCAATTATGAACTTCCAAGGTATTATCCTAATCTAGCATACAAAATAATAAATATAACAAGATAGAATACATACCTCTTTGATGTAGAATGTCTTCATGAAGCTTGAGTGCCTAGTGCCCCAAGTGTGACACCTCAAATGGTTCACACAACACCAAATACACTTGGAATAACTTGAGAGAAACTTGAACACTCCTTGAAATCGTCTAGCCCTCACACTCACACATTAGTGCACGATTTCTTGAGCCATGTGATTCTTTTATATGGTGGCTATTAGGGTTACACCATGTAACTCATTACTTTACCCATTCCTTATGCTCCATGGATTTTAACCTCCATGGAGTATCCATGGGTCACCCCATGGACTTAGTCCAACATAAGGAATCTTGGATCACAAGCCCTCATATATAAGAATGAATGATTTACACAATCAACCCATATATTTAATTAGTCTCCTTTTGATCACTTAATTAATTCCAAATTAATTCTTGATCAATACTAATTAAATAACCTTATTAATATATTAGAACTTATAATATATTAACCAACCTTAAGTGTTATTTCTCTCATTATAGTCTATCCAAATGCATGATGCCATGCAACCCAAATGGACCATGTCGGGTCGGGTCAAGTCTTACCAATTATAGTTATGGACTTAGACATTAATCCAACAGTCTCCCACTTGGATAAGTCTAAAACTATTATTGAGTATGACTTCAAAAACCAACTAGCAATTGTAGCTCTCAAAAGCCGTTGTCGAACTCTGACCTTGTCGATGAACTCTGACCTTTGTCAATGACTTGTCCATTAGATAAGGGATCATATATTCCTCCATTCTAGATATCATATGGACTGAGACATGGATTATCAATCATTCTCTCTGTCCATTTGTTGTTTCCCGATTTCCGATTCATGATGACTGACTGATTGAATAGATCAAATCAGTCTTGGCTTGGCCAAGCACTCACATGTATCATCATTAAATCATCGAGGGGCCCACAGATATATCGCTTTTATCCCGAAGGTAAAAGGAATGGATAAACTTCGACTCATATGGCTTATTCTACTACTTGTTGAATCATACACAAAGGCACGTTTTATAACATCGAGTTACCAATGCGTTTTCGCGCAATCAATGTACAACCAACTCATAGTAACAATTCATATCTCTAGGTTTGAAGAATATAAGATATTATCGTCTCATGATCACTCGTGATAAAATCCATGAAGTGATTCAAATGAGCGCGGGTTGAATCCAATACTCAGAACTTATGAGCACTCATGAATGTTGTAGCACCTCTTGACTATGTCCACTACCTTGGACATCTACAAACCCGATTCATGATAGTCTTGCCTTAATACCTACTTCCAACGTATTATCGATTGTGGATGGTTTGAATAACTTAGTCATTCGGGAAGAGTGACCTAGTTTATTCTGGAAGTCAAAACATGCAAAATGAAACACAAGAATAATTGAATCCAATATGGTCTCAGAACTTATGAATATAAATAAAACATCTTTTATTTATCACCATATGGATTACACATTATTCATTGTATACTGTTTCAAACTATCAACTTTATACTTGAATTAAAACAATAGTTGTCCCATGCTCCAAGCATGTACACTATGTTTTCTAAACAATAGCTTTTCCATACACCAAGTATGCACTATATGTTTGTCTATGATCATTACTTTGTAAAATAAACCAATTGAACATAATTTCAATGATTCTAATTTCACACTCCCAAATCCTTATCGTAAGTGTAAGAATTCCAAATTCTTATCATTTATCGAAATTTGTTAGATTTTAAACTTAAATGCACTAGCCTATTGTAATGAATGTGTACAAAGTCACAAAGACTTGTCAACAATCATTACAGGGTATTCCAATGAAGATCTACTCCATGGAAACAAAGTCTCATATTCAAGGTAGAATGCTTTGAACATGCTTCTTGCATTAAGTTTTTCTAATCTTACACAGATTGCTTCCATCTATGGAGACAACTCCATATTCCCATTTCGACTATCACTCCTGAACAATAGTTGCCTCTTTTCAGAATATGTCAATATGGTCCTTCCAAAAATTAACACTATACTTCCAACTGTCCCTGAGCAACCAATCTTTGGTAAACCTTAGATTGTCCTCGACAATTGCTTAATCATTTTAGTCATATCCAATTCTAGACCTTTTCCCTTCTTAATGCTTTTGGGCATTTGGAAAATTTAGAAAGGACAAATATTATAGCACATGCAATCGATCCTGCACCCAAAGTGTGACAACCCAGAACTTTTATCTTGTACCAATGATCCTTACGTCCATATTAAATTCGATTTTTATCACCATTTTATGCTATTTAAGGTTCCGTTTAAGTGTTTTAAGCTTGAGTACAGTTGGGAGTGAGATTAGGAATGATTCGACACGTCGTTTAGAAACAAAACCGGGCCATACACCATTCTAAGAGGTGTGTACGGCCGCACACCCACTCTCCATCCGCACACACCCTTATATATATATATATATATATATATATATATATATATATATATATATATATATATATATATATATATATATAAGGGGACCCTTTTTACTCATTCTTTTCCTTTGGCTGCACTCTACTTTCTCTCACTACTTTCTCTCTCTAAAAACTTCATTCAAGAACACTCAAAAGGCCTCAAAAATGTGAACCACTCCATCATTCAGCTTGTTATAGTGGTAAGACACCTGAATCTAAGCATAAAACTCATAGTGTTCTTCGTGTTCTTCATCCTTTGAAGGTGTACGGCCGCACACCTTCATAAGGTGGCCGCTCACAGAGTTTTGGCCCCCATCTACTAATAGGACTTGGTATTAGCACATGAACACCTCGAACACACCTCAAAATCGACATTTCGGACACAAATGAGGAGTGTACGGCCGCACACTCCTGTGTACAGCCGCGCACACCCTCTTTACGGCCACACACTCATGTGTGCAACCGCACACACAGCCTGGCCGCACACCCTGGCCGCACACCTGGCCGCACACACATAAAAGTCGAGTTTGGTGACCTTACACTCAATTCTAAAGCCCTACACTCATTTGGGGACTTCAATAGGTGTTTGTAACACCTAATTCTAAGTGTTTTCATGTCCTTAAGATGTGTCAGTGTGTCTAATAGTGACTATATACCCTAAATGTAATCACATATGTGTTATCACATGTTAATAGGATCCACTTGCGTACGAAACATCGGTTGACTCTCAACACTCGTAACTAATTGTGCTTTCGGATCCTACGAAAAACTATGAGTTCATACCCCTACACCTTTTACCGAGTTTTTCATGTTTTCAGGGGGGAATACAAGCAAAAGTATGAGGAAACTTGTACTCAAAACTTATTATTTCGTGTGAAATACTTACATGTTCATCATGCTTTTAACACAGAAAACCGTTTTACCAACCGATTAACAAATCACACGTAGAAACAGTTTTTCAAAACTAAAGTAAGGAAATTTGTGAATCTTATCATAAAATGCCATATTTTATAAAAGATTCATGCCAACCATAAACAGGATTTTCTATATTATTACTTGTAAATTCGTTATCTTAAGATTGGAGACACATCCTTGGTAACACTCCACCGGAATACGTGAGTGTAGGACTAACCCCTGTAACCAGAATCTCCTGGAGGGAGAACGTGACTATTGTGTATATATCTATACAGGATTGACTACCCCGCACCTTGCTGCTAGCTACAGTGGGACCAACCGGTCTACGGGTGACAAAGTCATAAAAGATACTTGCCCCCGTTACGTGCCATATCCAGTTTAATGTATGGTTATAGAACTCGCAACTTAGATAATGGAAATTTACTTTTGGTAATAATGAACCTAGTGAAGTAACCTCAAAGTAATAACCGATTTGATTACTAGAGGGTATCAGTAGTACCCTTAGGAATTAGTTCACTACCTACTTATTAGTTTTATGTATGTAATAAAGCTAATACACCTCACTGAGAGTAACACAGTTCTTCAAGGAAACTACACCTAGCGATACAAGTATGGTAGATACTTGTACACCTCGTTCAGAACCGATAACCAATTACCAACTTTTAAGGAAATTATGGGTTTTTCTTGGGATAACTAAACTTTTCATAAACAGGCTGTTTAACAAATGGATAATCAAACTTCTTTCATAAGAAAATATGGGATTTTCTTGAGAAACAACTTTTCGTAAGATCAAAGGAACATTTCTTTCACCAGAATCAGTCGTTTATGAACTCACCAGCTTTATGCTGATATTTTTAAAACTGGTTGTATTCTCAGGGCAACCATAGACAGGTATTTCAGTCAACTTTTGGGGAAGACGGAGCATTTTGGAGTTACGCCTTTACTTTTGCTATATACCGATATGTATAAACCAAGATTTTGGAACAATGTAAATATTCATATTATAATGTAATGGTTGTGTTTACTATGCTTACTATACAACTGTTATGATACTACGCATGACGTCACTCCGCCCCAGAACGTTTCCGCCACTGGTTTCGGGGTGTGACAGATTGGTATCAGAGCTTTTGTTTATAGTGAACTAAGTATACCGAACCTTACATGGTATACTACTATAAACACTAAGGGGCTGAAGTGCTCTGAACTAAAAGTATACTTTCAAAATATAAGTATTTTTACAAAGAGTATACAAGTATACCCGAGTACCAGAAACAGTATCACGAGTAGAACAAAACAAAAGTATTTTGGATGTTGAACATTGCGGTTAAACCTGGGCAGTTATGTAATCATGTCTAGGGTCAATATAGTCTGATCAACTATATTCATTCGAGACATGACCAACATGTGCTTGGGAGTGACTTCGGTGTTGCAACAGGCCTAAAACTTACCCAGTAACCATCCAACTTAAAATACTATAGGAGTATTTTATTCAGAGCCGAGTACATTGTAGGAATTTATTCCTAGTGTTGCTACTTATTCCTTTTAGCGATAACTTAACTGCATTGGTAGCTCTTCCTTGTTATTCGCTTAGTAGAACACTCTAACTATCATAGTGAGATATATTTATTGCTTCATATCTCTTGATTCGATTCCAGAGGACTTATCATCCACTTCTTCCTAATTGTTTCTAGAACAAGATGCCTCCCCGAAAGAGACCTATCAGGAGAAACGAAGACACTCCACCACCACCGCCCCCTCAGTTCGATCCCGTTATGTTCCAGGCAGCTGTTACTGCTGCTGTGGCTACCGCGATGTCCCAAATGAATCCTGGCGGATCTAGCGGGCAGGGGGGTGGTACTCATCCTCAAAATCATGAAGATGGTCAGGGGCACCAGAAGGAGTGCTCCTATAAAGACTTCATGAACGCAAAACCCACATCCTTCGATGGCACTGGAAGTGTCATTGCCCTGACTCAATGGTTCGAAAACATTGAGTCCATTTTCGAAATTTGTGCCTGTTCTGAAGCCAACAAAGTAAAATTCGCCGCTTGCACTTTCGCCAACAGGGCACTGACCTGGTGGAATGGTCGGGTCAAATCCCTAACCCTACCAGTGGCAAATGCTATAGGTTGGGAAAGCCTAAAGGAACTCATGATAGCCGAGTACTGCCCACGGGGCGAGATGCAGAAACTAGAACACGAACTCTGGAACCAAAGAATCAAGGGTTCCGACATTGCTGCCTACACGTCTAGGTTTGAAGACCAAGTACTTCTCTGTCCGGGAATGGTCACCCCGTAAAGCAAAAAGGTTGAAAGATACATATGGGGACTGACCCAGCCAACCAAAGGAAATGTTTTGGCTGCTCGGCCAACTACATTTGATAGCGCCAAGTGTCTGGCACAGACCCTCATAGATCATGGAGACGATCTCGATGAAGCGACAGCCGCTCCTGAACCGGCTAAAGGGAGCGGTGAGAAGAGAAAATCTTGGAAATAGAGAAAGGGTTGGTCTTCGCAGGAGCCCTCAAAGAAGCAACATACAGTAGCAGTCCACACTGCTACTACTCCTACTGCTACTCCTGCCACTCAAGCACCTACCAGTAAATATGCTGGTACCCTTCCTCGGTGCGACAAGTGTAACTACCACCATAATCACGGCCCATGTCATGAAATGTCATGCTCTAACTGTGGCAAAAAGGGGCACACGGTTCGATTTTGCAAAGCACCAGCTCAACCAACCAATCAAACATCTGGAGCAGGCGTCGCTCAATCCTGTTATAATTGTGGAGAAGTCGGGTACTACAAGAGAAACTGCCCCAAGGCAACAACAGCTGGTGGCACAGGGAGAGTACTGACAATGGGACGCGAGGAGGCAGTTGCTGATCCCACAGTTGTTTCGGGTACGTTCCTCCTCGACAATGCTTACGCATGCATTCTTTTCGATTCTGGTGCGGAAAGAAGTTTTATTAGATTTTCTTAAACATAAACCGCAACCCTTAACCTAAACATTTACTGTCGAGATGGCTAACGGCGAGAAAGATAGCACAAATGAGATATACGTAGGCTGTACCCTTACACTAAACAATCATTCTTTTCCTATCAACCTTATGCCCGTTTCCATAAAAAGCTTTGATGTCATCGTCGGCATGGATTGGTTGAGCCCCAATCATGCTGATATCCTTTGTTACGAAAAAGCAATCCGTCTCAATCTTTCCTCTGATAAAACTCTCATAATCCACGGCGATAAACTCCGTTCAAACCTTCGCATCATTTCGTGCATCAAGGCCCAGAAACTCCTGAGGAAGGAGTGTTATGTATTCCTAGCCCACGTCGTTAACGAAAAGCAGGAAGTTAAAGACCTCGAGAGCATCCCCGAAGTCTGCAACTTTCCCGATGTCTTTCCAGAAGATCTCCTGGGAATCCCTCCCGAACGTCAAGTCGAGTTTCGCATCGACTTAGTCCCCGGAGCTACCCCCGTAGCTAAATCTCCATATCGCCTAGCACTAGCAGAAATGCAGGAGCTATCTAGTCATCTCAATGAGCTGCTCAGCAAAGGATTCATCAGACCGAGTTCCTCACCCTGGGGAGCCCCGATCTTGTTTGTGAAAAAGAAGGATGGATCCTTTCGGATGTGCATTGACTATCGGGAGCTGAACAAGCTCACAGTCAAAAACCGTTACCCTCTTCCTCGAATCGATGATCTCTTCGACCAACTTCAGGGAGCCAGCTACTTCTCGAAAATAGATTTAAGATCTGGGTACCATCAGCTACGAGTCCATGAGAGTGATGTTCCTAAAACAGCATTTCGGACTCGATATGGTCACTACGAGTTCGTAGTTATGCCCTTTGGTCTAACCAACGCACCGGTAGTATTCATGGACCTGATGAATCAGGTGTGTCGTTCCTTCCTGGACAAGTTTGTAATCGTGTTCATCGACGATATACTTGTCTATTCTAGGAGTGAGGAAGATTATCGACAACACTTGAGAGCAGTGCTGGAAACCCTAAGGACGGAGAAACTGTACGCGAAATTCTCCAAGTGTGAATTCTGGATTCGAAAGGTAACCTTCCTAGGTCACGTGGTAAGCGAAGAAGGCATACACGTGGACCCCTCCAAAATCAAAGCGATAGAGAACTGGTCAGCACCGAAGACACCCACAAAAATCCGTCAATTCTTGGGTCTCGCTGGCTACTATCGTAGATTTATCCAGAATTTCTCCAGAATTGCCAAACCCTTAACCACTCTAACTCAGAAAGGCGTACCCTTTTGTTGGAGTGAGAAGCAAGACACTGCGTTCCAAACGTTGAAGCGGGCCCTATGCAGCGCACCTATTTTGTCTCTGCCCTAAGGGACGGAAGACTTCGTTGTCTACTGTGATGCATCAAATCAGGGCTTAGGCTGTGTGCTCATGCAACGGGGAAAAGTCATTGCTTATGCCTCAAGACAGCTGAAAGCACACGAAGTCAACTACACAACGCACGACCTGGAATTGGGAGCAGTGATCTTCGCATTGAAGATATGGAGACATTATCTTTACGGAACCAAGTGCACTATCTTCACTGACCATAAAAGCCTACAACACATTTTCGATCAGAAGGAGATGAACATGAGGCAACGGCGATGGGTTGAGCTACTCAGCGATTACGAGTGCGAAATCCGCTACCATCCCGGCAAGGCCAATGTGGTAGCAGATGCCCTCAGCCGGAAGGAGTACTCAGGTCGTAGAGTGAAGGCACTGACCATGACTATCCATTCCCATTTATCCGTGCAAATCAAGGAGGCTCAGCTAGAAGCCTTGAAACCAGAGAACATGCCGGGTGAAGCCTTAAGAGGAATGGAAAAGAACCTAGAGATCAAGGGAGACGGAGTCTATTATTTCATGGACCGAATCTGGACCCGAAAGTTCGGTGGTTACAGAGAGGTTGTAATGAACGAAGCCCACAAGACTAGATACTCCGTTCACCCAGGCTCGGACAAGATGTACCTCGATCTCAAGAAACTGTATTGGTGGCCGAACATGAAAGCATAGATCGCTACCTTCGTGGGCAAGTGCCTGACTTGTGCCAAGGTGAAGGTCGAATATCAGAAGCCCTCAGGTCTACTCCACCAGCCGGAGATACCTGAATGGAAGTGGGAGAGAATTACTATGGATTTTATCACAAAATTACCCAAATCTCCGAGTAGGCACGACACCATCTGGGTAATTGTCGATCGACTGACTAAATCTGCCCACTTCCTGCCAATCAAAGAAACTTTCAAAATGGAAAGACTCACGTGAATCTACATCCAAGAAATAGTCCAACTGCACGGTGTGCCTGTGTCTATTATCTCCGATCGAGATAGCAGGTTCACTTCGAGGTTCTGGCAGTCGCTACAGAAAGCTCTTGGAACTAAGTTGGATATGAGCACAGCTTATCATCCTCAGACTGATGGACAGAGTGAGAGAACAATTCAGACATTGGAAGATATGTTGAGAGCCTGCGTCATCGATTTCGGCGCGTCATGGGACACTCATCTTCCTTTGGTTAAATTTTCCTACAACAACAGTTACCACACCAGCATCAAGGTTGCACCCTTCGAAGCCCTCTATGGCCGCAAGTGCAGATCCCCTCTGTGCTGGGCTGAGGTGGGCGACATGCAGCTTGCCAAGGGACAAGTCCCTGACAGCACTCTCACTGGTCCAGAAATCATCTGCGAAACCACAGAAAAGATCGTACAAATCCGAGAACGACTTAAGACCTCACGAGATAGACAAAAGAGCTACGCCAATAAACGACGAAAACCCTTGGAATTCCAGGTTAGAGACTGTGTCCTACTAAAAGTCTCACCCTGGAAAGGCATAATACGCTTCGGAAAGCGTGGAAAGCTAAACCCGAGATACATAGGACCATTCGAGATCCTCGCTAGGATCGACCCAGTAGCCTACAAACTCCGATTACCTCAAGAGCTTAGTAACATTCATCCTGTCTTCCACGTCTCGAACCTTAAAAAGTGCTTATCCGACGAGACTCTTACTATTCCTCTCGATGAGATTGAAATCAACGAGAATCTAAACTTTGTGGAAGAACCAATCGAAATCATGGATAGGGAAGTTAAACAAACGAAACAAAGTCGCATCCCGATAGTGAAGGTTCGCTGGAATGCCAAGCGGGGACCTGAATTCACTTGGGAGCGCGAAGATCAGATGAAACAGAAGCATCCGCATCTCTTTCCCTAGTTCATGATTTGTATTCTATATTCGAATTTCGGGACGAAATTCCCTCTAACGGGGGGATGATGTGACAACCTGGAACTTTTATCTTGTACCAATGATCCTTACATCCATATTAAATTTGATTTTTATCACCA
The DNA here is from genome assembly GCF_052849685.1 of Lactuca virosa. Lineage (NCBI taxonomy): Eukaryota > Viridiplantae > Streptophyta > Magnoliopsida > Asterales > Asteraceae > Lactuca > Lactuca virosa. The sequence continues at coordinate 168,573,303 of NC_136426.1, read as the reverse complement.
TTTTACGCTATTTAAGGGTCCGTTTAAGTGTTCTAAGCTTGAGTACAGTTGGGAGTGAGATTAGGAATGACTCGACACGTCGTTTAGAAACAAAACCGGGCCATACACCCTTCTAAGAGGTATGTACGGCCGCACACATGGGTGTGCGGCCGCACACACCCTTATATATATAAGGGGACCCTTTTTACTCATTCTTTTCCTTTGGCTGCACTCTACTTTCTCTCACTACTTTCTCTCTAAAAACTTCATTCAAGAACACTCAAAAGGCCTCAAAAACGTGACCCACTCCATCATTCAGCTTGTTATAGTGGTAAGACACCTAAATCTAAGCATAAAACTCATAGTGTTCTTCGTGTTCTTCATCCTTTGAAGGTGTACGGCCGCACACCTTCATAAGGTGGCCTAAATGTGACTATATACCCTAAATGTAATCACATATGTGTTATCACATGTTAATAGGATCCACTTGCGTATGAAACATCGGTTGACTCTCAACACTCGTAACCAATTGTGCTTTCGGATCCTACGATAAACTGTGAGTTCATACCCCTACACCTTTTACCGAGTTTTTCATGTTTTCAGGGGGGGAATACAAGCAAAAGTACAAGGAAACTTGTACTCAAAACTTATTATTTCATGTGAAATACTTACATGTTCAGCATGCTTTTAACACAGAAAACCGTTTTACCAACCGATTAAGAAATCACACGTAGAAACAGTTTTTCAAAACTAAAGCAAGGAAATTTGTGAATCTTATCATAAAATGTCATATTTTACAAAAGATTCAAGCCAACCATAAACAGGATTTTCTATATTATTACTTGTAAATTCGTTATCTTAAGATTGGAGACATGTCCTTGGTAACACTCCACCGGAATACGCGAGTGTAGGACTAACCCCTGTAACCAGAATCTCCTGGAGGGAGAACGTGACTATTGTGTATAGATCTATACGGGACTAACTACCCCGCACCTCGCTGCTAGCTACAGTGGGACCGACCGGTCTACGGGTGACAAAGTCATAAAAGATACTGGCCCCCGTTACGTGCCATATCCAGTTTAATGTATGGTTATAGAACTCGCAACTTAGATAATGGAAATTTACTTTTGGTAATAATGAACCTAGTGAACTAACCTCAAAGTAATAACCGATTTGATTACTAGAGGGTATCAGTAGTACCCTTAGGAATTAGTTCACTACCTACTTATTAGTTTTATGTATGTAATAAAGCTAATACACCTCACTGAGAGTAACACAATTCTTCAAGGAAACTACACCTAGCGATACAAGTATGGTAGATACTTGTACACCTTGTTCAGAACCGATAACCAATTACCAACTTTTAAGGAAATTATCGGTTTTTCCTGGGATAACTAAACTTTTCATAAACAGGCTGTTTAACAAATGGATAATCAAACTTCTTTCATAAGAAAATATGGGATTTTCTTGAGAAACAACTTTTCGTAAGATCAAAGGAACATTTCTTTCACCAGAATCAGTCGTTTATGAACTCACCAGCTTTATGCTGATATTTTTAAAACTGCTTGTATTCTCAGGGCAACCATAGACAGGTATTTTAGTCAACTTTTGGGGAAGACGGAGCATTTTGGAGTTACGCCTTTACTTTTGCTATATACCGATATGTATAAACCAAGATTTTGGAACAATGTAAATATTCATATTATAATGTAATGGTTGTGTTTACTATGCTTACTATACAACTGTTGTGATACTACGCATGACGTCACTCCGCCCCAGAACGTTTCCGCCACTGGTTTCGGGGTGTGACAGATTGGTATCAGAGCTTTTGTTTATAGTGAACTAAGTATACCGAACCTTACATGGTATACTACTATAAACACTAAGGGGCTGAAGTGCTCTGAACTAAAAGTATACTTTCAAAATATAAGTATTTTTACAAAGAGTATACAAGTATACCCGAGTACCAGAAACAGTATCACGAGTAGAACAAAACAAAAGTATTTTGGATGTTGAACATTGCGGTTAAACCTGGGCAGTTATGTAATCATGTCTAGGGTCAATATAGTCTGATCAACTATATTCATTCGAGACATGACCAACATGTGCTTGGGAGTGACTTCGGTGTTGCAACAGGCCTAAAACTTACCCAGTAACCATCCAACTTAAAATACTATAGGAGTATTTTAGTCAGAGCCGAGTACATTGTAGGAATTTATTCCTAGTGTTGCTACTTATTCCTTTTAGCGATAACTTAACTGCATTGGTAGCTCTTCCTTGTTATTCGCTTAGTAGAACACTCTAACTATCATAGTGACATGATTCTAGACCAGTCTTTTGCTACAATATTTTTATTTGCCATGTTTTCAAAATTTTACTATGAAGAGGGATGTCGTAATCATAATCGAATTTTGAGAATGCAATATATAGAATTTCCTTAAGTTGAACTAATCCAACATGAAATTCATATATATATATATATATATATATATATATATATATATATATATATATATATATATATATATATATATATTCTTGACTAAAGATGATTAATGTCTCAATCTAAGCCTTTAGAACTGAAATGAAGTATATCGTCTCCCTTAATTATAGCAAAACAACTTTTTCAACCCCTGCAACTTCATGAATTGAAACTTTTGTTTTCTATATTTAACATTGCTAACTTGCAATACTTATCATAATTATCATGCTCCCACTAACATGATGATTATTAGCATAACACTTATGCTCCCACTAGCTTTGACATGTATCCAGAAAACAGCTGGACTTCTAGAAGTCAATACTTTCTTGACTTTCTTACCAAAGTTCAGATTTCTGATATGAGATTGCTTTGATAATACTTTATCAAACTCATACACTTTATCTTAGATAGCTTACAGGTGTGTCTAAACAATTTCAGAACTATGAAAAGGGATGTCGTAATCATAGTCTCAATTGTTTAGACCTTTGCCATTTATCATAAGTCAATGTTAGTGTGCCGGTTAACCACACATGCTCCAATAACGACTTTGAGAATGCAAAGATCACAATTGCTATCTTACTTAAAATCTACTTGGTAGAAGTGTTTCCTCACCATCATTTTCATGAATCGGAGAGAAACCTTATGACCCTTAGATTTTTATGGTGTATGCATTCTCATCTACATGAATTTGTCAAAACCATAATCACAAGATAAAGTTAGTGACAAATTCAAACTCATATGGACTGAACTTATGCAATCTTAACTTCTTGCCACCTGGCAGTACAGGGCTTGCCATTGTTTCCAAGTTGTTATGCAGCCAATTGAGAACTTTCAGAATTCCTATGCAAAGCCAACTTTAACTGGAATGGGGACAAAATATGTCAACACGATAGGTTATAAACCTCAAGTCATGTGCTAGTGAAGAACCTCAGGTTTTATTCTTGATTAGTTCTTGAGACTTTCAAGACCTTTAAGACTCCCACTGTCCTCTTGACATATAAGACTCTCTTGTCAAATATTCAAGGGATAGTGTGGATTCTAATCAAGACAAACACTTCACACAATTGGCCTTAGTTGGTCTTTGTTTTATCCAAAACATCACAACTTACCAACTTCAAATGTAAAAGTATAAAACTTTTACTCTTACATTTGACAAGTGTTAATAAACCTTCTTTAAGATATTTCACTCAAGTTACAATCTTGGAGTATGACTCTAAGAATTGTTTTGGAACGAAGTGTGACTCATCTTCCTGATTTAACCATTTCAACAATTCATGACTCCTCTTCTTAGTCATAAGAATGCACTAAGATGGCCTTAGAGGACTAATTGTGATATGATTTCTAAATCATTAAGATGATCACAAACATGATACTAAAGTACTCTCCCATCTTTTCAGATTTGAGAAACTTTTATCTTTCTGCCTAATTTGATTCTTCCCATTCGTTCTGCCATACATTGAGACTTTTCCAATGTTTCAGAATTATACTTAAACTTGTAAGTATAACCATATTTACTAAACTTTAGTAAGTCATGACGAATAGTCTTAACAAGCTTTGTGGTGGACATGACCAGTGCACAAGAATGTGTACTCGATCCCTTTAGTCCTTCACTTGACTCACACATCCATGTGAACAAGTAATTGGTCTTAATTTTCCAATGCTTGAAAGTTCTCATTCATCATACTATTCAACTTGCATCATTCCAAGTTTCGGTCCAATTGAAACTTGGGCGATGAGGAACTTTCCTGATTTGGTAAATTTAGACACTACCACAAATGAAAGAATCAAATCCATTTTCCAATATTGCTGTCAGTGGAATCATATAAGCAACAGTTTTTCACAAATGTCATTGTAAGGATACTTCAAATAAATAAAATTAAACATTTTTCTTTTATTTTAAAACTTTGCAGAAAAACTTATCCTTCCAATCCACATGGAAACTTGTTGTTATCTATTCCTAAGCAATATGTCATAACTTCTTAAGCAACTGCTCAAAATTCTGATGCGATCGAAATCCACCTTCGCGATCAGAATCAGCATATACTTCCTTTAAGCTTTCTCTCATTTCTTTGATTCTTAAAACTTCAACATGTGACCCAGTCACACCATGTAATAAGAATCTCCAAATAGGAGCTTAATAAAGTTAAACAATGGGCTCTACCTGAAGTAGAGTCAAACTTATTGACTTTAACATCCTTAGGTAAATTTGGCAGCTTCGCAATCAACGCCCCTTCCTTTGGAAAAATAAACATATGGAACCTTTGGTAATGGGACTATCTCAGACTTAGCCTTTCTCTTTACCATTTGGTCAACCGGGTTGACTATGGCCAATCCCTTTCCATTGGGAAGAGAATGCTTTTTCTGGATTTCCAGTGTCACCATTGTCACTATCCATAAAGTTTTGGGAAGTTGATCTTCTAATCAAATTTGCTTTACTATTGTTCCAAATCATTGCTGATTCAGCAGCACCAAGCAAATAGATAAGATCTTTAAGGGTCATGTCATAGTCTGTTTCATAGGAGCCCCAAAGGAACTCACTATGTGACTTAGGAAGTGATTGAACTGTTGGATTAATATCTAAGTCCATAACTATAATTGGTAAGACTTGACCCGACCCGGCATGGTCCATTTGGGTTGCATGGCATCATGCATTTGGATAGACTATAATGAGAGAAATAACACTTAAGGTTGGTTAATATATTATAAGTTCTAATATATTAATAAGGTTATTTAATTAGTATTGATCAAGAATTAATTTGGAATTAATTAAGTGATCAAAAGGAGACTAATTAAATATATGGGTTGATTGTGTAAATCATTCATTCTTATATATGTGGGCTTGTAATCCAAGATTCCTTATGTTGGACTAAGTCCATGGGGTGACCCATGGATACTCCATGGAGGTTAAAATCCATGGAGCATAAGGAATGGGTAAAGTTATGAGTTACATGGTGTAACCCTAATAGCCACCATATAAAAGAATCCCATGGCTCAAGAAATCGTGCACTAATGTGTGAGTGTGAGGGCTAGACGATTTCAAGGAGTGTTCAAGTTTCTCTCAAGTTATTCCAAGTGTATTTGGTGTTGTGTGAACCATTTGAGGTGTCACACTTGGGGCACTAGGCACTCAAGCTTCATGAAGACATTCTACATCAAAGAGGTATGTATTCTATCTTGTTATATTTATTATTTTGTATACTAGATTAGGATAATACCTTGGAAGTTAATAATTGCATGTATAATAGAGAAAACATAGATCCAAGGTATTTAAGGTTGCATGTACACTTAGGAGTGTTAGAATGCTCAAAACCCAACAGTGGTATCAGAGCCTGGTTTGTTTTCTTGTTATACTTGCAAAAGTAGCTGAAAAATCGAGTTGGATGCATATATTCGATTGTTTTGGCTGGAATTGGACTAGGAACATTACCCTAAGATGTTTTCGTAAACTTGTTTTTGATGTGGTAATGTTCATGCTAATCCAATTTCTAAGATAATTGTCATAATTTCAAGATTTGTATTAGTTTGTATGTTCATGCTAATTTCTTGAAGATTGATGATTTGAATTATCTTGTTCTTATGAGGTTCTTAGATTAATAGAAAAGTTGTGTGAAATAGTTGTTTTCAATCCATTTTAATCTTAGAGTTGATTCCAAAGTGTGTTGTTGTAACTTGTCCTCAAGTTATATGAAAAGTCACATTTAAAAATCATAAAACTCATAAAAGTTGGCAAAGGTTACAAAATGAAGAGTCTAGTTCTAATTAAATGGTTTTATGACTCCATAACTTGTCCTCAAGTTATGGAGGTTCAAGAGTCTCTTCATTAAATTAAAAAAAGTGTAATCTTAATTAGTTCCATAAGTTACAATAAAAAAAGTTATTTTTTTATTAATTAGTTTAAAGTCTTTCATAACTTGTCCTCAAATTATGGAACTTGAAGAGTTTTTTTTTTTTTTAATTAAAACTACTTTAAACTCATAAGTTATGGAATTAATTAGTTTTGAATAGTTTCAAAACTTGCCCTCAAGTTTTGGAATTTGAAAAGTTTTCACTTATGAATACTTTAATTCCAAGTTAGCCCTTAGAATTTTAAAAGTTAAAATTCAACCCTTATACTTTATAATATTATAAGTTAATAATATTTATATATATATATATATGTATAAGAGTAAAGTCAGTCTTACCGTTAGTAGGCCTCATTCACGAAGCCGGTCTATAAGGGGGGTATAAGGTTACTGCCTATAAAATGGCAGTTTAATGGGTGTCCACTCTCACCCACCGCTTCCTTGACTGGTGGAGGGTCGTTAGCCGAACGGGTAGGACAAGGACTATAATTCTCCTTTCATTAAAAGTATTAATGATAAATACTAAGTAACTAAACTCTTATTAATACCCAATCTTAGTTACTTAGGAAAATGTGAATTTGGTGCTAACCCATGAAATTACACTTTGCACTTTGCTTAAGTCGGTAGTGGAGCGTGTGTGGTTAACCGGCACACTAACCTGGACTTAACAAGGTAGGCAAAGGGTAACTTAATATTTATCATAGTATCGGTGGAGCGTGTGTGGTTAACCGGCACACTGATTAAGGGGTAAATATTAAGGGTACCAAGTATATTTGCATGGTTATTCACACCTTGTTTTGTGATCCTCGGCATCCCAGTCACAAAACCTGAAGGGCACACTCGAGATTGAAACATGCCTTTGAACAGTTCAATGAATCTCAAAGATCTAGGACTTTCAAATCCAATTAAAACCTAATAAATTATTTCGTTTTTCATGGTGGAAATTGGTGAATCGTCATTCACCTACCTTCAAATATTTTATAGATTGGATTACGGCATCCCTCTTCTAAGTTATAAAATAGTTTGTTGGGTCCTAGCCTTAATATTTCATATTGGGTGTCATATTAAGGACTTTAAATCAACTATCTTGAATATCTCCCAAAAAGATGTCTGGTCTAGACATTTATGATCTTCCCAAATCTCTTGAAACAAGCTTTCCTAAATGAAGATGATGTCCCATGGATATCATACTTCTTTCACCTCCTCCAATTATTCTCCCTAACCCACAAGTTCCTAAAAAGTTTAAGGTCACTCAAGCCCTATTGGCAAGGCAAGGTCTAGGTGTGATCACATCTTGGAGATGTAGTCACATATTGACAAGCCGGGAGAGTTGGGTGTCAAAGTCTTGAGAAAGTTGGTGGCTCAACTACTTTCTAAGTCACATAGTGAGTTCTTTTGGGAATCCTATGAAACAGACTAAGACAAGACCCTTAATGATCTTATCTATTTGCTAAGATCAACTTCCTAAAACGTTATGGACATTGACAATGATGACATTGGATATCCAGTAAAGCTCTCTCTTCCCAATGGAAAGGGATCGGCCATAGTCAACTCGGTTGACCCAATGGTAAAGAGAGAGGCGAAGTCTGAGATAGTCCCAGTATCAAGGGTCCATAGGTAACTATTGCCAAAGGAAGGGGCATTGGTTATGAAGCTGCCAAATTTACCTAAGGATGTTAAAGTCAATAAGTTTGGCTCTACTTCAGGTAAAGTCCATTGTCTAACTCTATTAAGTACATGCTGATTCTGATCGCGAAGATGGATTTCAATCGCATGGTTCGGTGATCAGAATTTTGGGCTATTACTTAAGAGTTATGATATTTATATTGCTTAGGAATAGATAACAACAAGGTTTTCATATGGATTGTAAGGATAAGTTTTTCCGCAAAGTTTTAAAATAAAAGAAAAAGGTTTTGATTTTATTTATTTTAAGTATCCTTACAATGGCATTTGTGAAAAGTTGTTGCTTATAAGATTCCATTGATAGCAATATTGGAAAAATGGATTTGATTCTTTCGGTTGTGGTAGTGTCTAATATTACCAAATAAGGAAAGATTCTCATCACCCAAGGTTCAATTGGACCGAAACTTGGAATCATGCAAGTTGTATAGTATGATGAATGACAACTTTCAGCTTGGAAAATTAAGACTAATTCCTTATGTGAATAAGGAAAGGACTAAGGGATCGAGTACACATTCTTGTGCACTGGTCAAGTCCACCACAAAAGATCAAGAAGACTATTCGTCATGATTTACTTAAGTTCAGTAAATATGGTTATACTTATAAGTTTAAGTATAAGTCTGTAGCATTGGAGAAGTTTCAATGTGAGACAGAACGAATAAGAAGAATCAAAGTATGGCAGAAAGATAAAAGTTTCTCAAATCTGAAAAGATGGGAGAGTACTTTAGTATCATGTTTATGATCATCTTAATGATTAAGATACCATATCACAATTGGTCCTCTAAAGTCATCTTAGTGCATTCTTATGACTAAGAAGAGGAGTCATGAATTGTTGAAATGGTTAAATCAAAAAGATGAGTCATACTTCGTTCCAAAACAATTCTTAGAGTCATACTCCAAGATTGTAACTTGAGTGACATATCTTAAAGAGGGTTTGTTAACACTAGTCAAATGTAAGAGTAAAAGGTTATCTACTCTTGTACATTTGAAATTGGTAAGTTGTGATGTTTTGGATAAAACAGAGACCAACTTAGGCCAATTGTGTAAAGTGTTAGTCTTGATAAAGAATCCGCACTATCTCTTGAATATTTGACCAAGGGAGTCTTATATGTCAAGAGGACAGTGGGAGTCTTAAAGCTCTTGAAAGTTTCAAGACTTAATCAAGAATAAAACCTAAAGTCCTTCACTAGCACACGACTTGAGGTTTATAACCTATCGTGTTGAAATTTTTGTGCCTATTCAAGTTGGCTTTGCATAGGAGTTCTGAGAGTTCTCAATTGGTTGCACAACTACTTTGAAGCAATGGCAGGCACCTGAGCTGCCAAATGGCAAGAATTTAAGATTGCACAAGTTTAATCAATATGAGTTTGGATTTGTCACTAACCTTGTCTTGTGATTATGGTTTTGACAAATTCACATGGATAAGAACACATACACTATTAAATCTAAGTGTCATAAGTTTTCTCTCCGATTCATGAAAATGATGGTGAGGAAACACTTTCACTAAGTAGATTTTAGCTAGATAGCAATTGTGATATTTCCATTCTCAAAGTCGTTAGTGGAGCGTGTGTGGTTTACCGACACACTAACATGGACTTGTGAGAAGTGGCAAAGGTCTAAACAATTGAGACTATGATTACGGCATCCCTTTTCATAGTTCTAAAATTGTTTAGACACACATGTGAGCTATCTAAGAGAGGTGTATGATTTTGATAAAGTTTTATCAAAACAATCTAGTATCAGAAATCTGAACTTTGGTAAGAAAGTCAGCTGATTTCTGAGTAAATGTCAAAGCTAGTGGGAGCATAAGTGTTATGCTAATAATCATCATGTTAGTGGGAGCATGATAATTATGACAAAGGTTGCAAGTTAGCAATGTTAATTATAGAAAACAAAAGTTTCAATTCGTGAGGTTGCAGGGGTTGAAAAAGTTGTTTTGCTATAATTAAGGGAGAGGAAATTATACTTCATTTCAATTCTAAAAGCTTAGATTGAGATTTTAATCGTATTTAATCAAGGATATATATATGAATTTCATGTTGGAATGGCTCAACATAAGGAAATTCTATATATGGGTCCATTATTTGCGTTCTAAAATTCGATTATGATTACGGCATCCCTTTTCATAATCTGAATTTTGAGAACTTGGCAAATTGAAATGGAAATATTATAGCAAAAGACTGGTTTAGTCTTTATGTGAGACATCATGAATCGTGTCCCATATGCTTCGGATATAGGATCGATTACATGTGCTATATTCATCCCTTCTAAAATTTTCCAAATGCCTGGAGCATTATGAAGGGAAAAGGTCTAGAATTGGATATGACTAAAATGATTAAGCAATTGTCGAGGACAATCTAAGGTTTACCAAAGATTGGTTGCTCAAGGACAGTTGGAAGTATAATGTTAATTCTGGAAGGACCATATTGACATAATCTGTAAGGAGGCAACTCTTGTTCAGAAGTGATAGTCAAAATGGAATATGGAAATTTTTCAAAGTTAGAAATTATTCAATCTGTGTAAGATTAGGAAACTTAATGAAAGAAGGATGTTTCCAAGGAGCTGATCTCCTTTGGAATGCTCTGTAATGATTGTTGTCAAGTCTTTCTGACTTTGTGCATAATCATTAAGAGGATCAATGCATATAAGTTTAGAATCTAACAGATTTCAGTAAATGGCATGAATTTGGAATTCTTGCATTTGTAGTAAGGATTTGGGACTGTGAAAAGAGGATCATTGGAGTGATGTTCAATTGATCTATTTTACAAAGTAAAGATCATAGACAAACGTAGTATGCATACTTGGTGTATGGCATGACTAGTGTTTAGAAAACATAGTGTACATGCTTGGAGCATGGGACAACTATTGTTTTAAATTCAAGTATAAAGTTGATAAAACCGAAACAATGAATAATGAGTAATCAGTATGGTGATAAATAAAAGTGTTTATTTATATTCATAGGGTTTGATACCATATTTGATTCATTTATTCTTGTGTTTCACTTTGCATGTTTTGACTTCCAGAATAACTAAGTCGCTCTTCCTGAATGATTAAGTTATTCAAACCATCCACAGTCGGTCATATGTTGGAAGTAGATATGAATCAAGACTGTCATGGGTTGGTTTGTAGAGGTCCAAGTTGGTGGACAAAGTGGTGTTACAACACTCATGAGTGCTCATAAGTTCTGAGTATTGGATTCAACCCGCGCTCATTTGAATCACTTCATGGATTTTATCACGAGTGATCATGAGACGATAATATCTTATATTCTTCAAACCTAGAGATATGAATTGTTACTATGAGTTGGTTGTACATTGATTGCGCGAAAACGCATTGGTAACTCGATGTTATAAAACGTGCCTTTGTGTATGATTCAACAAGTAGTAGAATAAGCCATATGAGTCGAAGTTTATCCATTCCTTTTACCTTCGGGATAAAAGCGATATATCTGTGGGCCCCTCGATGATTTAATGATGATACATGTGAGTGCTTGGCCAAGCCAAGACTGATTTGATCTATTCAATCAGTCAGTCATCATGAATCGGAAATCGGGAAACAACAAATGGACAGAGAGAATGATTGATAATCCATGTCTCAGTCCATATGATATCTAGAATGGAGGAATATATGATCCCTTATCTAATGGACAAGTCATTGACAAAGGTCAGAGTTCATCGACAAGGTCAGAGTTCGACAACGGCTTTTGAGAGCTACGATTGTCGATCGGTTCCTGAAGTCATCGAAATGCTGTTTTAGGAACATCACTCTCATGGACTCGTAGCTGATGGTACCCAGATCTTAAATCTATTTTCGAGAAGTAGCTGGCTCCCTGAAGTTGGTCGAAGAGATCATCGATTCGAGGAAGAGGGTAACGGTTTTTGACTGTGAGCTTGTTCAGCTCCCGATAGTCAATGCACATCCGAAAGGATCCATCCTTCTTTTTCACAAACAAGATCGGGGCTCCCCAGGGTGAGGAACTCGGTCTGATGAATCCTTTGCTGAGCAGCTCATTGAGATGACTAGATAGCTCCTGCATTTCTGCTAGTGCTAGGCGATATGGAGATTTAGCTACGGGGGTAGCTCCGGGGACTAAGTCGATGCGAAACTCGACTTGACGTTCGGGAGGGATTCCCAGGAGATCTTCTGGAAAGACATCGGGAAAGTTGCAGACTTCGGGGATGCTCTCGAGGTCTTTAACTTCCTGCTTTTCGTTAACGACGTGGGCTAGGAATACATAACACTCCTTCCTCAGGAGTTTCTGGGCCTTGATGCACGAAATGATGCGAAGGTTTGAACGGAGTTTATCGCCGTGGATTATGAGAGTTTTATCAGAGGAAAGATTGAGACGGATTGCTTTTTCGTAACAAAGGATATCAGCATGATTGGGGCTCAACCAATCCATGCCGACGATGACATCAAAGCTTTTTATGGAAACGGGCATAAGGTTGATAGGAAAAGAATGATTGTTTAGTGTAAGGGTACAGCCTACGTATATCTCATTTGTGCTATCTTTCTCGCCGTTAGCCATCTCGACAGTAAATGTTTAGGTTAAGGGTTGCGGTTTATGTTTAAGAAAATCTAATAAAACTTCTTTCCGCACCAGAATCGAAAAGAATGCATGCGTAAGCATTGTCGAGGAGGAACGTACCCGAAACAACTGTGGGATCAGCAACTGCCTCCTCGCGTCCCATTGTCAGTACTCTCCCTGTGCCACCAGCTGTTGTTGCCTTGGGGCAGTTTCTCTTGTAGTACCCGACTTCTCCACAATTATAACAGGATTGAGCGACGCCTGCTCCAGATGTTTGATTGGTTGGTTGAGCTGGTGCTTTGCAAAATCGAACCGTGTGCCCCTTTTTGCCACAGTTAGAGCATGACATTTCATGACATGGGCCGTGATTATGGTGGTAGTTACACTTGTCGCACCGAGGAAGGGTACCAGCATATTTACTGGTAGGTGCTTGAGTGGCAGGAGTAGCAGTAGGAGTAGTAGCAGTGTGGACTGCTACTGTATGTTGCTTCTTTGAGGGCTCCTGCGAAGACCAACCCTTTCTCTATTTCCAAGATTTTCTCTTCTCACCGCTCCCTTTAGCCGGTTCAGGAGCGGCTGTCGCTTCATCGAGATCGTCTCCATGATCTATGAGGGTCTGTGCCAGACACTTGGCGCTATCAAATGTAGTTGGCCGAGCAGCCAAAACATTTCCTTTGGTTGGCTGGGTCAGTCCCCATATGTATCTTTCAACCTTTTTGCTTTACGGGGTGACCATTCCCGGACAGAGAAGTACTTGGTCTTCAAACCTAGACGTGTAGGCAGCAATGTCGGAACCCTTGATTCTTTGGTTCCAGAGTTCGTGTTCTAGTTTCTGCATCTCGCCCCGTGGGCAGTACTCGGCTATCATGAGTTCCTTTAGGCTTTCCCAACCTATAGCATTTGCCACTGGTAGGGTTAGGGATTTGACCCGACCATTCCACCAGGTCAGTGCCCTGTTGGCGAAAGTGCAAGCGGCGAATTTTACTTTGTTGGCTTCAGAACAGGCACAAATTTCGAAAATGGACTCAATGTTTTCGAACCATTGAGTCAGGGCAATGACACTTCCAGTGCCATCGAAGGATGTGGGTTTTGCGTTCATGAAGTCTTTATAGGAGCACTCCTTCTGGTGCCCCTGACCATCTTCATGATTTTGAGGATGAGTACCACCCCCCTGCCCGCTAGATCCGCCAGGATTCATTTGGGACATCGCGGTAGCCACAGCAGCAGTAACAGCTGCCTGGAACATAACGGGATCGAACTGAGGGGGCGGTGGTGGTGGAGTGTCTTCGTTTCTCCTGATAGGTCTCTTTCGGGGAGGCATCTTGTTCTAGAAACAATTAGGAAGAAGTGGATGATAAGTCCTCTGGAATCGAATCAAGAGATATGAAGCAATAAATATATCTCACTATGATAGTTAGAGTGTTCTACTAAGCGAATAACAAGGAAGAGCTACCAATGCAGTTAAGTTATCGCTAAAAGGAATAAGTAGCAACACTAGGAATAAATTCCTACAATGTACTCGGCTCTGAATAAAATACTCCTATAGTATTTTAAGTTGGATGGTTACTGGGTAAGTTTTAGGCCTGTTGCAACACCGAAGTCACTCCCAAGCACATGTTGGTCATGTCTCGAATGAATATAGTTGATCAGACTATATTGACCCTAGACATGATTACATAACTGCCCAGGTTTAACCGCAATGTTCAACATCCAAAATACTTTTGTTTTGTTCTACTCGTGATACTGTTTCTGGTACTCGGGTATACTTGTATACTCTTTGTAAAAATACTTATATTTTGAAAGTATACTTTTAGTTCAGAGCACTTCAGCCCCTTAGTGTTTATAGTAGTATACCATGTAAGGTTCGGTATACTTAGTTCACTATAAACAAAAGCTCTGATACCAATCTGTCACACCCCGAAACCAGTGGCGGAAACGTTCTGGGGCGGAGTGACGTCATGCGTAGTATCATAACAGTTGTATAGTAAGCATAGTAAACACAACCATTACATTATAATATGAATATTTACATTGTTCCAAAATCTTGGTTTATACATATCGGTATATAGCAAAAGTAAAGGCGTAACTCCAAAATGCTCCGTCTTCCCCAAAAGTTGACTGAAATACCTGTCTATGGTTGCCCTGAGAATACAACCAGTTTTAAAAATATCAGCATAAAGCTGGTGAGTTCATAAACGACTGATTCTGGTGAAAGAAATGTTCCTTTGATCTTACGAAAAGTTGTTTCTCAAGAAAATCCCATATTTTCTTATGAAAGAAGTTTGATTATCCATTTGTTAAACAGCCTGTTTATGAAAAGTTTAGTTATCCCAAGAAAAACCCATAATTTCCTTAAAAGTTGGTAATTGGTTATCGGTTCTGAACGAGGTGTACAAGTATCTACCATACTTGTATCGCTAGGTGTAGTTTCCTTGAAGAACTGTGTTACTCTCAGTGAGGTGTATTAGCTTTATTACATACATAAAACTAATAAGTAGGTAGTGAACTAATTCCTAAGGGTACTACTGATACCCTCTAGTAATCAAATCGGTTATTACTTTGAGGTTACTTCACT
Organism: Lactuca virosa; assembly: GCF_052849685.1. Classification (NCBI taxonomy): domain Eukaryota; kingdom Viridiplantae; phylum Streptophyta; class Magnoliopsida; order Asterales; family Asteraceae; genus Lactuca; species Lactuca virosa. The sequence continues at coordinate 168,558,217 of NC_136426.1, read as the reverse complement.
AGGTTCATTATTACCAAAAGTAAATTTCCATTATCTAAGTTGCGAGTTCTATAACCATACATTAAACTGGATATGGCACGTAACGGGGGCAAGTATCTTTTATGACTTTGTCACCCGTAGACCGGTTGGTCCCACTGTAGCTAGCAGCAAGGTGCGGGGTAGTCAATCCTGTATAGATATATACACAATAGTCACGTTCTCCCTCCAGGAGATTCTGGTTACAGGGGTTAGTCCTACACTCACGTATTCCGGTGGAGTGTTACCAAGGATGTGTCTCCAATCTTAAGATAACGAATTTACAAGTAATAATATAGAAAATCCTGTTTATGGTTGGCATGAATCTTTTATAAAATATGGCATTTTATGATAAGATTCACAAATTTCCTTACTTTAGTTTTGAAAAACTGTTTCTACGTGTGATTTGTTAATCGGTTGGTAAAACGGTTTTCTGTGTTAAAAGCATGATGAACATGTAAGTATTTCACACGAAATAATAAGTTTTGAGTACAAGTTTCCTCATACTTTTGCTTGTATTCCCCCCTGAAAACATGAAAAACTCGGTAAAAGGTGTAGGGGTATGAACTCATAGTTTTTCGTAGGATCCGAAAGCACAATTAGTTACGAGTGTTGAGAGTCAACCGATGTTTCGTACGCAAGTGGATCCTATTAACATGTGATAACACATATGTGATTACATTTAGGGTATATAGTCACTATTAGACACACTGACACATCTTAAGGACATGAAAACACTTAGAATTAGGTGTTACAAACACCTATTGAAGTCCCCAAATGAGTGTAGGGCTTTAGAATTGAGTGTAAGGTCACCAAACTCGACTTTTATGTGTGTGCGGCCAGGTGTGCGGCCAGGGTGTGCGGCCAGGCTGTGTGTGCGGTTGCACACATGAGTGTGTGGCCGTAAAGAGGGTGTGCGCGGCTGTACACAGGAGTGTGCGGCCGTACACTCCTCATTTGTGTCCGAAATGTCGATTTTGAGGTGTGTTCGAGGTGTTCATGTGCTAATACCAAGTCCTATTAGTAGATGGGGGCCAAAACTCTGTGAGCGGCCACCTTATGAAGGTGTGCGGCCGTACACCTTCAAAGGATGAAGAACACGAAGAACACTATGAGTTTTATGCTTAGATTCAGGTGTCTTACCACTATAACAAGCTGAATGATGGAGTGGTTCACATTTTTGAGGCCTTTTGAGTGTTCTTGAATGAAGTTTTTAGAGAGAGAAAGTAGTGAGAGAAAGTAGAGTGCAGCCAAAGGAAAAGAATGAGTAAAAAGGGTCCCCTTATATATATATATATATATATATATATATATATATATATATATATATATATATATATATATATATATAAGGGTGTGTGCGGATGGAGAGTGGGTGTGCGGCCGTACACACCTCTTAGAATGGTGTATGGCCCGGTTTTGTTTCTAAACGACGTGTCGAATCATTCCTAATCTCACTCCCAACTGTACTCAAGCTTAAAACACTTAAACGGAACCTTAAATAGCATAAAATGGTGATAAAAATCGAATTTAATATGGACGTAAGGATCATTGGTACAAGATAAAAGTTCTGGGTTGTCACACTTTGGGTGCAGGATCGATTGCATGTGCTATAATATTTGTCCTTTCTAAATTTTCCAAATGCCCAAAAGCATTAAGAAGGGAAAAGGTCTAGAATTGGATATGACTAAAATGATTAAGCAATTGTCGAGGACAATCTAAGGTTTACCAAAGATTGGTTGCTCAGGGACAGTTGGAAGTATAGTGTTAATTTTTGGAAGGACCATATTGACATATTCTGAAAAGAGGCAACTATTGTTCAGGAGTGATAGTCGAAATGGGAATATGGAGTTGTCTCCATAGATGGAAGCAATCTGTGTAAGATTAGAAAAACTTAATGCAAGAAGCATGTTCAAAGCATTCTACCTTGAATATGAGACTTTGTTTCCATGGAGTAGATCTTCATTGGAATACCCTGTAATGATTGTTGACAAGTCTTTGTGACTTTGTACACATTCATTACAATAGGCTAGTGCATTTAAGTTTAAAATCTAACAAATTTCGATAAATGATAAGAATTTGGAATTCTTACACTTACGATAAGGATTTGGGAGTGTGAAATTAGAATCATTGAAATTATGTTCAATTGGTTTATTTTACAAAGTAATGATCATAGACAAACATATAGTGCATACTTGGTGTATGGAAAAGCTATTGTTTAGAAAACATAGTGTACATGCTTGGAGCATGGGACAACTATTGTTTTAATTCAAGTATAAAGTTGATAGTTTGAAACAGTATACAATGAATAATGTGTAATCCATATGGTGATAAATAAAAGATGTTTTATTTATATTCATAAGTTCTGAGACCATATTGGATTCAATTATTCTTGTGTTTCATTTTGCATGTTTTGACTTCCAGAATAAACTAGGTCACTCTTCCCGAATGACTAAGTTATTCAAACCATCCACAATCGATAATACGTTGGAAGTAGGTATTAAGGCAAGACTATCATGAATCGGGTTTGTAGATGTCCAAGGTAGTGGACATAGTCAAGAGGTGCTACAACATTCATGAGTGCTCATAAGTTCTGAGTATTGGATTCAACCCGCGCTCATTTGAATCACTTCATGGATTTTATCACGAGTGATCATGAGACGATAATATCTTATATTCTTCAAACCTAGAGATATGAATTGTTACTATGAGTTGGTTGTACATTGATTGCGCGAAAACGCATTGGTAACTCGATGTTATAAAACGTGCCTTTGTGTATGATTCAACAAGTAGTAGAATAAGCCATATGAGTCGAAGTTTATCCATTCCTTTTACCTTCGGGATAAAAGCGATATATCTGTGGGCCCCTCGATTATTTAATGATGATACATGTGAGTGCTTGGCCAAGCCAAGACTGATTTGATCTATTCAATCAGTCAGTCATCATGAATCGGAAATCGGGAAACAACAAATGGACAGAGAGAATGATTGATAATCCATGTCTCAGTCCATATGATATCTAGAATGGAGGAATATATGATCCCTTATCTAATGGACAAGTCATTGACAAAGGTCAGAGTTCATCGACAAGGTCAGAGTTCGACAACGGCTTTTGAGAGCTACAATTGCTAGTTGGTTTTTGAAGTCATACTCAATAATAGTTTTAGACTTATCCAAGTGGGAGACTGTTGGATTAGTGTCTAAGTCCATAACTATAATTGGTAAGACTTGACCCGACTCGGTGTGGTCCATTTGGGTTGCATGGCATCGGAACATTTGGATAGACCGTTTGTGAGGAGAGGACATTTGTGACATATTAATATATTATAAGTTCTAATATATTAATATGAAATCATGTTATTTAATTAGTATTGATCAAGAATTAATTTGGACTTAATTTAGTGATCAAAAGAGACTAATTAAATATATGAGGATTGATTGTGTAAATCATTCATTCTTATATATGTGGGCTTATGATCCAAGATTCCTTATGTTGGGTTTAACCCATGTGGTGACCCATGGATACTCCATGGAGGTTAAAACCCATGGAGCATAAGGAATGGGTAAAGTCATGGGTTACATGGAGTAAACCTAATGTGCACACTATATAAGGATCCCTTTGGCTCAAGAATTGGACACAAGTGATACATATGTGAGGGCTAGTCAATTTGAGCTTGGAGTGTCTTCTTCTCATGGTTATTCCAAGTGTTCATGATGTTGTGTGAACCATTTGAGGTGTCACACTTGGGGCACTAGGCTCTCAAGCTTCATGGAGTCAAGCAACATCAAAAAGATATGTATTCTATCTATCTTATTACCCTAGTATCAATGTTTTGGTATGCTAGTTAGGATAATACCTTGGATATTCATATTTGTATGTATAATAGAGAAAACATAGATCCAAGGTATTTAGGGTTGCATGTACACTTAGGAGTGTTAGAATGCTCAAAACCCAACAGTAAACATCCTTAGCCAACTTTCCATTATGGAAAGCGGTTTTGACATTCATTTGCAATATTTCATAATCATGAAATGCAGCTATGGCTAGCAAAACCCTAATAGACTTAATCTTCGCTACTGGTGAGAAGGTCTCATCATAGTCAACTTCCGGAGTTTGAGTAAAGCCCTTCGCAACCAATCGCGCTTTATAAGTGTGCACATTCCCATCCATGTCAGTCTTCTTCTTGAAGATCCATTTGCACCCGACCGTCTTACGACCCATTACATTGTCAACCAAGTTCCAAACTTGATTGTCATACATGGACTGAATCTCAATATCCATGGCCTCTTTCCATTTGGCAGATTCAGGGCCTGCCATGGCTTCCTTAAAGTTGTTAGGCTCATCCAGATTTACCAGTGTCCTATCACTGATAAATTCATCACCATCCACAATAATATGAAAACCATAGTAATGCTCAGGTGGATTCCTAACTCTTGTGGAACGCCTCAGAGGTACGAACTCATCAACAGGAGTTTCCACTTCTTGTTTAAACTATTTGAAATTTTCAAAGGTTTCTGACTTATGCTTGATTAAGTAGATATAACCATATCTACTGTAACCATCAGTAAAAGTCACATAGAAGCGATTAGCATCCCTTGTGGCAGTTCTGAAGGGTCCACGCACATCTGTGTGTATGAGGTCCAACAAACCTTCACCCCTAGCACAAGTACCAGTGAAGGGTGACTTTGTCATTTTTCCAAGCAAACAAGACTCGCAACTATCATCTGACTTTAAGGCAAATGACTCCAAGACTCCAGCCTTCTGGAGTTGGCCTATGCACTTCTTGTTAACATGTCCAAGACGACAATGCCACAAGGATGCTTTATCCAAAGTAGTGGAAGAATCGATATGTAACACATTATTTCCTAAGTTGTCTATTACCGAAACAGTTTCATATACACCATCACAAGGTAATGCTTTAAAATAAAGAACATTATTATAAAAAGCAATAATACCACCACATTCATTATAAAATGAAAAGTGAACCCTTGTTTGTACAAACCGTGAAAAGAAATAATATTTCTCGCCATTTCAGACGAGTAACAACACGTATTCAAATCTAAAACTAACCCACTACTTAGCAACATAGAATAAACTCCAATCTTGGTAACATGTGTAACTCTCATTTTCCCCATGATGAAATTTATCTTTTTGTGCTCCACATCTTCACTTCTTCTTAGGCCCTGCAGATCAGAACATATATGAATACCGCGACCTTTATCAAGAACCCAAGAAGTATTATGTGGTGAGTTATTAGACAATATAGTGTAAATACCTGCATGGGTAGGCTTGACCTTCCCATCCTTAACATCTTGCAGGTACTTGGGGTAGTTTCGTTTCCAGTGCCCCTTTTCCTGACAATAGAAGCATTGAGCTTCTTTTAGGTTGGAAGAAGGAGTGACAGAACCACCTTTGGTTCTACTTGAAGAGGAGCCATCAAGAGACTTTCCCTTGGTACCCTTCGAAGGGTTTTTCCTCTTCTTCCCTCTACTTTGCCTGATTGCCAGAACAAAGGCGGCGGTAGGAGTAGGAGTAGTAACAACCGATTTGCCCTTAAGACCAGTTTCAGTGGTATTCAAGATCCCTTAAAGTTTGCTAAGTGTGACCTCCTCCTTGTTCATGTGATATGTCATTCGGAATTGATCATAACAAGTAGGTAAGGAGTGTAGTATGATATCAATAGCCAACTCCTCGGGGAAGTTCACATTCAACTTGAGCAAACGGTCCACAAACCTTTGCATTTTCTGCATGTGGCCCGTGATGGGTTCACCATCTTTCATTCGTGTTGTTATCATGGAAGAGATGATTGTTGGATTAGATGTCTAAGCCCACAACTATTATTGGTATATACTTGACCCGAGAATAGCATGATCCATTTGCGTTGCATATCATCAGGACAATTTGTTAGGATGGACTCTTGAGAGAAGGTTATATATGATTTATTAATATATTATAAGTTATAATATATTAATATGAAATCATATGTTTTAATTAGTATTGATCAAGAATTAATTTGGAATTAATTTAGTGATCAAAAGAGACTAATTAAATCTATGGGGACTAATTATGATAATTAGTTATATTTATATGGGTTGTGCTTATGATCCATGTTGGACTAAGTTTATGTATGGATACATAAAGAGTTGGGCCACATGAACCATGGATCATAAGACCCATGGGTATGGATTTGGGTTATACCCATGACCCTTGGAATCCTACATATAAATATGTTATTCTATAGCCAAAAATCGGGACTAGCTTTTTGAAGTGTGTGTGGACGATTTTGGGTGAATAGGAATTCTCTCTCAAGTTCCTCCTTTGTTCATGATGTGTTGTGACTTCATTTGAGGCTTCCACACTATTGGGGATAAGCTCTTAAGGCCAAATTGTGACAAGCCGAAACTTTTTCCGTTCCGTTATGCGGTTTTCGTTAATAAAATTTGAATTTTATTAATTTTCCGTCAAACTTCTTGGTTTAGAAAATCATCTAGTTTTATATAATTAAATTTATATATATGCGAGTCGAAACCAAAATGGTGCGAAAGACCCGAAGTGTTCTTGAAAATCAAACAATTTCCGGCCTAAGTGAGTTTACGGCCGTAAACTCGTTTACGGTTGTACACCCGTTTACGGCCAACAGCAAGTGGACCCCCATTCACCGACCACAAAACCCCTATAAATATGAGATCCCCACCCTCATTTGAACACTTTTGACTGGAAACTATCTCTTTCTCTCTTTAGAACCCTTGGCCGTAAACACTAAAAACACCTTCAATCTTCGGGAAAACATCGAGAAACACCATTTAGAGTCATTTCAGGACGTCTGGAGCTTGTTTCTCTTCGAAATCAGCACCCTTGTTCTTGAGTTTACGGCCCATCTTCAAAGGCCGTAAACCCTGTTCTTGAGTTTACGACCGTAAACTCATCGAGTCTTCAAAGGGCGTAAACCTCAGTTAACGGTCGTAAACCCTGTTCACGGCCGTACACTGTCTGTCGACCGTCAACCACCCTTCACGGCCGTAAACCCTTGTTCACGGCCGTACACGCCTCCTAAGTGGTGAAAAACTCAATCCCTCGATTCAATCAAGTCCCGGTAACATCCCTTAACCGAGCACAAGTGTTCTTCTAACACTTTATCTAACGAAATCACTAAATTAGATAATTATATGTATTTATTTGATATTAGGATTCCGTTAAATGCCACGTACAACAACTCGAGGATCTTCATTTCAGTCGACGCTTTCACACAACAACAGTGAGTTCGTACCCCTACGCTTTTACGATTTTTAAACGTTTTCAGGGGGGAATACAAGCCAAACACAAATGCTTTTGTGAACTAAAACAAAAGGACTTTTAACAATTATAAAACTTATGCAATTTTATTCAAGCAAACGATTTTCAGATATTTTATCCCTCTTGTACCATGTTGAGCGTAAGGGACGTTTTCAACTTGCAACCAAAATTGCATTGTTTTAGAGATTCAATATTCACATCAACTACACTATACATGCAAACTATAATAGGTATAGTTTGGGGTTTTTAATACATAGCTTTTATGAATTCAGAGTTATTCACTACTAAGCATATAAACTATGACAGATTTAGTTTATGGTATACATTACTATAAGAGCATGATATTTCATAATTATGTAAGTATAATTATTACCATATACAGTATTTAACAGATTCAAATACAAGAGAACACTACATAATTACACGTAAACTAGATTGTACAACATTGTGAGGCTCTACTTCAAATCTGTACCCTTAGGTGTACCGAACTAAATCCTATCATAGTATAACCAGAGTCTCCTGGAGGGAGAGCGTGAGATTTGTGAATAGATCTATTCGGGACTGACAATCCCACACCTGAACTGCTAGCTACTGTTAGGCAGGCATGCCTGAGGTGACAAATGTCATATAACCAACGCCTGAAGAACGTTGTAAAGGTTACTAGGTCATATCAAGTATGTTTATACGACTCACAATAGTATGAACTAACTTTTGTTTACGGGTTTTCATTCTTCAGTAGTTATATTTTCACTAATAGAACTACTACATACTACCACTAGAGGATTCCAGGGGTTTCATTTCATGGTTTTATTTTAAGTAATAAAGCTACTACACATACTGGTGTTAGCCAGGGTTTTCAAACGAAACCTTTTATACAATGATTTCCATACAGGATACATACATACATACTATGAATAGCATTAACTAGACATACAAACTAGTATCTTCACATGCTACAACAGATTTCAGTAACAAACATTCATAGTTATAGACAAAACTGATAACATCACACTTTCACTAAAGAAAATATTGGATTTTCTCGGAGACATGCGGACATTTTACAAAGTCATCAACAGATTTTCATTACAAAACGTAACTTATGAACTCACCAGCTTTATGCTGATACTCTTTCAAAACTGCTTGTATTCTCAGGAAATCAATAGACAGGTATCTTCTGGATTTTGAGAAGCTGGAGCAACAAGCGTCTTGTCTTTATATTTTACTTACGTTTTGATGTATTCAAACAAGTTTATACAGATGTAAACCCTTTTTCATATATGTATTCACTGTAATGGTTGTGTTACTATGATTGCTATGATACAATGGTTGTGATACTAAACATGACGTCATCCATCCCGAACGTTTCCGCCGTTCCGATTTGGGGGTGTGATAGATTGGTATCAGAGCCCTTGTTTATAGTGAACTAAGTATACTGAACCTTACATGGTATACAACTATAAAAACAAAGGGGCTGAAGCACTCTCAAAACTAAAAGTATATTTTCAAAATATAAGTATTTTGTAAAAAGTATACGAGCATGCATACATAACAGAACCAGAGTCATAAATGGAACAAAACAAAAGTATTTGGATGTTGGGACACTACGGTTAAACCTGGACAGTTATGTAATCATGTCTAGGTTCAATATAGCCTAATCAACTATATTCATTCGAGACATGACCAACATGTGCTTGGGAGTGACTGTGGTGTAGCAGCAAGCCTAAAACTTACCAAGAAACAAAAACATTCAACATAAAATAATATAGAAGTATTTTAGCTAGAGCCAAATCTAGTATAGAGATTCATTCCAAGTGTTGCTACATATTTCTTCTTAGCGACAGTTACTTGCATTAGTAACCCTTCCCTATATATCGCTTTCTAGAACACTTTAACTTTCAGAATAAGATATATCTTGTTTTATATATCTTGATTTAAATTTGGGGGACTTATCATCCTCTTCTTCCTGATTGTTCTAGATCAATATGCCTCCCCGAAAAAGACCCATTAGAAGGAACAAAGACACTCCGCCACCTCCTCAATTCGATCCTGCCATGTTCCAGGCAGCAGTTACCGCCGCCGTGACTGCAGCGATGACGCAAATCAATTAGGGAAACTTTGGTGGATCCGGAGGCGGTACTCATCCCCAGAACCAAGATGAGCAGGGACATCTAAATGAGTGTTCCTATAAGGAATTCATGAACGCAAAACCCAAATCCTTTGACGGCAACGGAGGTGTTATTGCCCTGACTCGATGGTTCGAGAAGATAGAATCCATCTTCGAAATCTGCGCCTGTTCCAAAGAAAACAAGGTTAAGTTTGCCGCTTTCACCTTTACCCACTGAGCACTGACCTGGTGGAATGGTCGAGTCAAATCCCTAACCCTGCCGATCGCCAATGCCATGGGTTGGGAAAGTCTGAAGGAACTCATGCTTGCGGAATACTGCCCGAGGGGCGAGATGCAAAAGTTAGAGCACGAACTTTGGAACCTGAAGATGAAGGGTTCCGACATTGTTGCCTACACCGCTAGATTCTGTGATCTGGCTCTCCTCTGTCCGGGAATGGTCACCCCGAAAAGCAAAAAGATTGAGAGGTACATCTGGGGACTGACGACCCTAACCAAAGGAAATGTCTTGGCTGCTAGACCGACTACATTTGATAGTGCCAAGTGCCTGGCGCAGACTCTGATAGATCATGGGGTCGATCCTGATGAGGTGACAGCCGTTACCAAACCACAACAGGAAAGTGGAGAGAAGAAGAAGAAGTTATGGAACAAACACAAGGGGCAGTCTTCGCAGGAGCCCTCCAAGAAACATCAAATAGTGGCAGTTCAGGCTGCCACTACTCCTGCTGTTACTCCAGCTGTTGTTCCAACAACCCAAGCTCCAACTGGTGGTTATGCTGGAAACCTACCTCGGTGCAACAAGTGTACCTTTCATCATCATGGACCCTGCCGTGAATTGAAATGCAACAGCTGTGGAATGAAGTGGCACACGGCTTGATACTACAAGACACCTGTTCAACCAACCAACCAGGCTCCTGGGGCAGGCGCTGGTCAAGCCTGATATGGATGTGGAGAGGTTGGGCACTTCAAAAGAGATTGCCCTAAAGCAACAACAACTGGCAATACAGGGAGGGTACTAGCTATGGGCCAGGAGGAAGCGGTCACCGATCCTACCGTTGTTACGGGTACGTTCATCCTTGACAACTCTTATGCATGCATTCTTTTCAATTCTGGTGCGGAGAGGAGTTTTGTTAGTCATGCATTGAAATACCTAATCAAATGTAAATCCCAACCTTTAACTAAAACATTCACCGTCGAGATGGCTAACGGAAAGAAAGAAAGCACAAACGACATATTCATAGGCTGTACCTTTACCCTGAACAATTATTCCTTTCCCATCGACCTTATGCCAGTCTCCATAAAAACCTTTGATGTCATAATCGGCATGGATTGGTTGAGCCCCAATCGTGCTGATATCCTTTGCTTCGAGAAAGCTATCCATCTCAATCTTCCCTCTGGTGAAGCCCTCATGGTTTATGGTGATAAGCTCAGTTCGAACCTTCGTATCATTTCATGCATCAAAGCCCAGAAATATCTGCGGAAGGAATGTCATGCATTTCTAGATCATGTTGTTGATGAGACGCAAAAAGTTAAAGACCTCGAGAGCATCCCCGAAGTCTGCAACTTCCCTGATGTCTTCCCCGAAGATCTTCCAGGAATTCCTCCCGAGCATCAAATCGAGTTTCGTATCGACTTAATCCCCGGAGCTACTCCTGTAGCTAAATCTCCTTATCGTTTAGCGCCAGCGGAAATGCAAGAGCTATCCAGCCAGCTCAATGAGCTGATCAGCAAAGGACTCATAAAGCTGAGTTCCTCACCCTGGGGAGCTCCGATCTTATTCGTGAAAAAAGAAAGATGGATCCTTTCGGATGTTCATTGACTACTAAGAGCTGAACAAGCTGACCATCAAGAACCGTTATCCCTTACCCAGAATCGATGACCTCTTCGACCAACTTCAGGGAGCCAGTTACTTTTCAAAGATAGATCTAAGATCAGGGTACCATCAGTTGCGGGTTCATGATAATGATGTGTCCAAGATAGCATTCAGAGCTCGCTATGGACACTACGAGTTTGTAGTTATGCCCTTTGGTCTAACCAACGCACCAGCGGTATTCATGGATCTGATGAATTGGGTGTGCCGCCCTTTCCTAGACAAGTTTGTGATCGTGTTCATTGATGATATATTTGTCTATTCTCGAAGCGAGAATGATCATAAACAACACTTGAGGCAGGTGCTGGAAACATTAAGGGCGGAGAAGTTATATACAAAATTCTCAAAGTTTGAGTTCTAGATCAGGAAGGTAACTTTCCTTGGTCACGTGGTTTGCGAGGAACGCATACACATGGACCCTTCCAAAATCAAAGCGATTGAGAATTGGTCTGCACCAAAGACACCCACAGAAATTCGGCAATTCTTGGGTCTCGCGGGCTATTACCGCATGTTTATCTAGAACTTCTCCAGAATTGCTAAGCCTCTAACTACCCTGACACAGAAAGGTGTAACCTTTAGTTGGGGAGACAAGCAAGACACTGCGTTTCAAACATTGAAGCAGACCCTATGCAGCGCGCCTATCTTGTCCCTGCCCGAAGGGACGGAAGACTTCGTTGTCTACTGTGACGCATCCAATCAGGGCCTAGGATGTGTACTCATGCACCGAGGAAAGGTTATCGCCTATGCCTCGAGGCAGTTGAAAACACACGAAGTCAATTACACAACTCACGATCTAGAGTTGGGAGCGGTAGTCTTTGCGTAAAAGATCTGGAGACACTATCTCTACGGAACCAAGTGCAATATCTTCACCGACCATAAGAGCTTACAACATATCTTGGATCAGAAAGAGTTAAACATGAGACAGCGGTGATGGGTAGAGTTACTCAGTGAGTACGAGTGCGAAATACGCTACCATCCCGGCAAGGCCAATGTAGTAGCTGATGCCATCAGCCGAAAGGAGTATTCAGGGCGTAAGGTGAAGGCACTAACAATGACCATCCATTCCCATTTATCCGCGCAAATCAGAGAGGCTCGGCTGGAAGCCTTGAAACCAGAGAATATGGCAGATGAAGCATTGCGAGGAATGGAAAAGAACTTAGAGGTCAAGGGAGATGGAGTTTACTATTTCATGAACCGGATCTGGACCCCAAAGTACAGTGGGTACAGGGAGGTTGTCATGAATGAGGCTCACAAGTCTAGATACCCCGTTCACCCAGGTTCAGATAAGATGTATCTGGATCTCAAACAACTCTATTGGTGGCCAAACATGAAAGTATAAATTGCTACCTTTGTGGGCAAGTGCTTGACTTGTGCCAAGGTGAAGGTAGAATATCAAAAGCCCTCAGGTCTACTTCAAAAGCCAGAAATACTTGAGTGGAAGTGGGAAAGGATTACAATGGATTTTATCACTAAGCTACCCAGATCTCCGAGTGGGCACGACGCCATCTGGGTAATTGTCGATCGGCTGACTAAATCTGCCCACTTCCTGCCACTCAAAGAAAACTTCAAAATGGAGAGACTCACACGAATCTACATTCGAGAAATAGTTCGCCTCCATGGGGTACCTGTATCCATTATCTCCGATCGAGATAGCAGGTTTACCTCGAGATTCTGGCAATCACTACAGAAGGCTCTCAGAACAAAGTTGGATATGAGCACGGCTTATCATCCACAGACAGATGGACAGAGTGAGAGAATAATTCAGACATTGGAAGATATGTTGATAGCCTGTGTCATCGATTTCGGCACATCGTGGGACACTCATCTTCCCTTGGTCGAATTTTCCTACAACAACAGCTACCATACAAGCATCAAGGTTGCGTCGTTTGAAGCCCTCTATGGCCGTAAGTGCAGATCCCCTCTGTGCTGGGTTGAAGTGGGTGACACATAGCTAGTCAAGGGTCAAGTCCCCGACAGCACTCTCACGGGTCCTGAAATCATCTGAGAGACGACTGAAAAGATCGTACAAATCCGGGAACGACTAAAAGCGTCAAGAGATAGACAAAAGAGCTACGCCGATAAGAGACGAAAACCCTTGGAGTTCCAGGTTGGTCACCGTGTTCTATTGAAGGTCTCACCCTGGAAAGGCATGATACGCTTCAGAAATCGTGGAAAGCTGAATCCAAGATATATAGGACCATTCGAGATCCTTGCAAGGATCGGTCCCGTAGCATACAAACTTCGCCTATCACGAGAACTTAGCAACGTACATCCCGTCTTCCACGTGTCAAACTTAAAGAAGTGTTTGTCCGATGAGACACTTGTGATACCCATCGATGAGATCGAACTAGACGAGATCTTACACTTCGTGGAAGTACCCGTAGAATCATGGATCGGAAAGTCAAACGAACAAAACAAAGCCGCATCCCGATAGTGAAGGTTCGCTGGAATGCCAAGAGGGGACCTGATTTCACTTGGGAACGCGAGGATTCAATGAAATAGAAGTACCCTCATCTTTTCCCGAGTCCATGATTTGTATTCTGTGTCTAAATTTCGGGACAAAATTCCCTCTAACGGGGGGATGATGTGACAACCCGAAACTTTTTCCGTTTCGTTATGCGGTTTCCGTTAATAAAATTTGAATTTTATTAATTTTCCGTCAAACTTCTTGGTTTAGAAAATCATCTAGTTTTATATAATTGAATTTATATATATGCGGGTCGGAACCAAAATCGCGCGAAAGACCCGAAGTTTCCTTGAAAATCATACAATTTCCGGCCTAAGTGAGTTTATGGTCGTAAACTCGTTTACGGCCGTACACCCGTTTACGGCCAGCGTCAAGTGGACCCCCACTCACCGACCACAAAACCCCTATAAATATGAGACCCCCACCCTTATTTGAACACTTTTGACCGGAAACTCTCTCTTTCTCTCTCTAGAACCCTTGGCCGTAAACACTAAAAACACCTTCAATCTTCGGGAAAACATCAAGAAACACCATTTAGAGTCATTTCAGGACGTCTGGAGCACATTTCTCTTTGAAATCAGCACCCTTGTTCTTGAGTTTACGGCCCATCTTCAAAGGCCGTAAACCTTGTTCTTGAGTTTAAGACCGTAAACTCATCGAGTCTTCAAAGTCCGTAAACCGCAGTTCACGGCCATAAACCCTGTTCACGACCGTAAACTGTCTGTCGACCATAAACCACCCTTCACGGCTGTACACTCCTCCTAAGTGGTGAAAAAATCGATCCCTCGATTCAATCAAGTCCCGGTAACATCCCTTAACCGAGCACAAGTGTTCTTCTAACACTTTATCTATCGGAATCACTAAATTAGATACTTATATGTATTTATTTGATATTAGGATTCCGTTAAGTGCCACGTACAATAACTCGAGGATCTTCATTTCAGTCGACGCTTTCACACAACAACAGTGAGTTCGTACCCCTATGCTTTTACGATTTTTAAACGTTTTCAGGGGGAATACAAGCCAAACACAAATGCTTTTGCGAACTAAAAAAAGGACTTTTAACAATTATAAAATTTATGCAATTTTATTCAAGCAAACGATTTTCAGATATTTTATCCCTCTTGTACCATGTTGAGCATAAGGGACGTTTTCAACTTACAACCAAAATTGCATTGTTTTACAGATTCAATATTCACATCAACTACACTATACATGCAAACTATAATAGGTATAGTTTGTGGTTTTTAATACATAGCTTTTATGAATTCAGAGTTATTCACTACTAAGCATATAAACTATGGCAAATTTAGTTTATGGTATACATCACTATAAGAGCATGATATTTCATAATTATGTAAGTATAATTATTACGTATACAGTATTCAACAGATTCAAATACAAGAGAACACTACAGAATTACATGTAAACTAGATTGTACAACATTGTGAGGCTCTACTTCAAATCTGTACCCTTAGGTGTACCGAACTAAATCCTATCATAGTATAACCAGAGTCTCCTGGAGGGAGAGCGTGAGATTTGTGAATAGATCTATTCGGGACTGACAATCCCACACCTAAACTGCTAGCTACAGTTAGGAAGGCATGCCTGAGGTGACAAATGTCATATAACCAACGCCTGAAGAACATTGTAAAGGTCACTAGGTCATATCAAGTATGGTTATACGACTCACAATAGTATGAACTAACTTTTGTTTACGGGTTTTCATTCTCCAGTAGTTATATTTTCACTAATAGAACTACTACATACTACCACTGGAGGATTCCAGGGGTTTCATTTCATGGTTTTTTTTAAGTAATAAAGCTACTAGACATACTGGTGTTAGCCAGGGTTTTCAAACGAAACCTTTTATACAATGATTTCCATACACGATACATACATACTATGAATAGCATTAACTAGACATACAAACTAGTATCTTCACATGCTACAACAGATTTCAGTAACAAACATTCATAGTTATAGACAGAAATGATAACATCACCCTTTCACTAAAGAAAATATTGGATTTTCTCGGAGACATGCGAATATTTTACAAAGTCATCAACAAATTTTCATTACAAAACGTAACTTATGAACTCACCAGCTTTATGCTGATACTCTTTCAAAACTACTTGTATTCTCATGAAATCAATAGACAGGTATCTTCTGGATTTTGAGAAGCTGGAACAACAAGGGTCTTGTCTTTATATTCTACTTACGTTTTGATGTATTCAAACAAGTTTTAAACAGATGTAAACCCTTTTTCATATATGTATTCACTGTAATGGTTGTGTTACTATGATTGCTATGATACAATGGTTGTGATACTAAACATGACGTCATCTATCCCCGAATGTTTCCGCCGTTCCGGTTTGGGGGTGTGACACAAATACATCAAGACTTCAAGCTACACAAAAGGTATGTTACCCTAACTAGTATCTTATATGGTTTATGTCAAATGCATGCTAGTTATAGGTTTAATGCCTAGGAAACCATTTGCATGTATAGTTAGTGAAAACATAGATCCAAGGTATTTAGGGTTGTATGTGCACCATAGGATGTTGTAGTGTACTTAAAATCCAACAGTGGTATCAGAGCCATGGGTTGTTCTCAATTATATTTGATGCTACTTGCTGAAAAAAGCTGGAAAAATCGTTTTTTTGCTGTCTGGATAGGGGACTCGACGAGTCAATTAAGGGCCTCGACGAGTCCATGTACAAACTCATCCAACTCGTGGAGTTTGTTCTTGCACTCGGCGAGTTGGACCCCCTGAGAGCATATCTTCGAGTTTTTTTTGGCCTGTTTTGGATTAGAATCATTACCACAAAGTGTTTTTGTTCATAAAATTTGATTTCGTTGTTATGGTAATGTTGATTCTCTTCCAATTATTAGATAATTGTCATAATTTCAAGTTTTGTATTAGTTTATATGTTTATGCTAATTTCTTGAAGATTGATGATTTGAATTATCTTGTTCTTATGAGTTAATTTAGATTAATAGAAAAATTATGTGATAATTTGTTTTCAATCCATATTGATCTAAGAGTTGTTCATAAAATGTGTTTTAGTAACTTGTCCTCAAGTTATATGAAAAGTCTCATTTATGATTTATAAAACTCATAAAATTTCCATAAGTTATGAAATGAAGAGTCTCATTTTTTAAATGTTTTAAAGTCTTCCATAACTTGTCCTCAAGTTATGGAACTTGAAGAGTTTTTCCATTAAACTACTTTAAACTCATAAGTTATGGAAATCTAAAGTTTTTGAATTGTTCAAAACTTGCCCTCAAGTTTTGAAATTTGTAAAGTTTCCCCCCATGAGTACTTTAATTCCAAGTTAAACCCTTAGAATTTTAATAGTTTAAAATTCAACCCTTATACTATTACAATATAATAGGTTTAATATATATATATATATATATATATATATATATATATATATATATATATATATATATATATATATATTTATATAAGAACAAAGTCAGTCTTACCGTTAGTAGGCCTCATTCACGAAGCCGGTCTATAAGGGGGGTATAAGGTTACTGCCTATAAAATGGCAGTTTAATGGGTGTCCACTCTCACCCAAAGCTTCCTTGACTGGTGGAGGGTCGTTAGCCGAACGGGTTTGACAGGGCATTAATTCTCCTTTCATTAAAAGTATAATGATAAATATAAAGTAACTAAACGTTATTAAATTCCCAATCTTAGTTACTTAGGAAAATGTGAATTTGGTGTTGACCCATGAAATTACACTTTGTACCTTACCAAGTCGTTAGTGAAGTGTGTGTGGTTAACTAGCACGCTAACATGGACTAGTAAGTGTGGCAAAGGGTAACTTAATGTTTATCATAGATCGGTGGAGTGCGTGTGGTTAACTGACACATCGATTAAGTAATAAAGTTAAGGGTACCAAGTTAATTTGCATGGTTATTCACACCTTGTTTGTGATCCTCGACATCCCAGTCACAAACTTGAGAGGGCACAATCGAGATTTAAACATGCCATTGAAAAGTTAAATGAATCTTAAAAGATGTAGGAGTTTGAATTCCTTTAAAACCTAATGTTAAATTTAGTTTTTCATGGTGGAAATTGGTAAATCGTCATTTACCTACCTTCAAATATTTTGTAGCTTGGATTACAGCATCCCTCTTCCAAGTTATAAAATATTGTGCTGGGTCCTAGCCATAATATTTCATATTAGGTGTTATATTAAGGACTTAACTCAACTAAACTTGAATTTCTCCCTCATAGATGTCTATTTATGACAATTATCGTCTTCCTTATCCTTTTAGATAAAGCTTTCCTAATGAAGATGATATCCCAAATGACAATCAAGGTGAAAGATTAATCCCTTTGTTGTGCATTAATAGGACTGGAAATCATACTTCACTTCCTCTACCTCCTCCAATTATTCTCCCTAACCCACAAGTTCAAAGGTCACTCAAGCCCTATTGGCAAGCAAAGTTTGTGTGTGCTCATATTTTGGAGATGAAGTCATATATAGACAGGCCGGGAGAGTTGGGTGTCAAAGTCTCGAGGAAGTTGGTTGTTGACTAAGTTCTTCAATCACTTCCTAAGTCACATAGTGAGTTCCTTTGGGACTACTATATGACAGACCATGACATGACCCTTAATGATCTTACCTATTTGCTTAATGTTGCTGAATCAACAATGATTTGGAGCACTGGTAAAGCAAATTTGTTTGGAAGATCTACTTCCCAAACTTTCATGGACATTGACAATGGAAACATTGGAAGTCCAGAAATGTCTTCTCTTCCCAATGGAAATGGATCGACCATAGTCAACCCGGTTGACTAAATGGTAAAGAGAAAGGCTGAGTCTGAGATAGTCCCATTTACCATTACTAAAGAGTCCATTTGCCATAAGAAGGGGCATTGGTTGCGAAGCTGCCTATTTAGCTGAATGATCATAAGGATGGTAAAGTCAAAAAAGGTCTGACTCTACTTCGGGTAAAGTCCACTGTCTAACTCTATTAAGTTCCTATTTTGAGATTCTTATTACATGATGTGGCTAGGTCACATTTTGATGTTTTAAGAATCAAAGAAAAGATAGGAAGCTTAAAAGAAGAATATGCTGATTCTGATCGCGAAGATGGATTTCGATCGCATGGTTTGGTGATCAGAATTTTGAGCTGTTGCTTAAGAGTTGGGATAGATTGCCTAAGAATAAATAACAACATTGATTTCATATGCATTTGCATTGTAAGGATAAGTTTTTTCCGCAAGTTAAAATAAAAGAAAAGGTTTTAATTTTATTTATTTTAAATATCCTTACAATGGCATTTGTGAAAAATAGTTGTTTATATGATTTCGTTGATAGCAATATTGGAAGATGGATTTGATTCTTTCATTTGTTGTAGTGTCATAATTTACCAAATAAGGAAAGATTCTCATCACCCAAGTTTCAGTTGGATAGAAACTTGGAATCATACAATTTGCATTGTATGATTAATGAGAACTTTCATCTTTGGGAAATTAAGACTAATTCCTTGTTCACATGTATATGTGAATCAAGTTAAGGACTAGGAGATCGGGTACACTAGGTTGTGCACTGATCAGGTCCACCACAAAGAACGATAAGGTTATTCGTTATGATTTACTAAAGTTTAGTAAATATGGTTATGCTTACAAGTTTAAGTGTAATTCTGAAACATTGGAAAAGTGTCAATGTATGGCAGGACGAATGAGAAGAATCAAATTAGGCAGAAAGATAAAAGTTTCTCCAATCTGAAAAGATGGGAGAGTACTTCAGTATCATGCTTTATGATCATCTTAATGATTATGAATAACCATATCACAATTGATCCTATAAGGATATCTTAGTGCATTTGTTTGTCTAAGAAGAGGAATCGTGAATTGTTGAAATGGTTAAATCAAAAGATGAATCACACTTTGTTCCAAAAGTGAATCTTAGAGTAACACTCCAAGATCGAGCCTTGAGTGACATAATGTTAAGAAGGTTAAAGCACTTATCAAATGTAGTGTAAAATGTTTTCTACTCTTGTACATTTGAAATTGGTAAGTTGTGATGTTTTGAATAAAACAAAGACCAACTAAGGCCAATTGTGTGAAGTGTTTATCTTGATAAGAATCCGCACTAACTCTTGAATATTTTCTTTGTCAAGGAATGGTTCTTGACAAGAGAATATTATATGTCAAGAGGTCAGTGGGAGTCTTAAAAGATCTTGAAAAGTTTCAAAGAACTAATCAAGAATAAAACTTGTTGTTTATCACTAGCACGCGACTTGAGGTTTGTAACCTATCGTGTTGACATATTCTTGTTTCTGTTCCCATTCCAGTAAAGTTAACTATGCATATGAGTTTTATGGGTTCTCAGTTGTTTGTATAACTACTTAGAAGCATTGGTAGGCAGTTGTGCTTCCAGGAGGCAAGAAGTTAAGATTAAACAGGTTCAGTCCATATGAGTTTGGATTTGTCGCTAACCTTATCTTGTGATTATGTTTATGACAGATTCACTTGGATAGGAACACATACACCATAAAATCTAAGTGTCAAAAGGTTTCTCTCCGATTCATGAAAATGATGGTGTGGAAACGCTTTCACTAAGTAGATTTTAAGTAGATAGCAATTGTGATATTTGCATTCTCAAAGTCGTTAGCGGAGCGTGTGTGGTTAACCGGCACACTAACATGGACTTGTGAGAAATGGAAAAGGTCTAAACAACTGAGATTATGATTACAACATCCTTTTTCATAGTTCTAAAAAATGTTTAGACACACATGTGAGCTATCTAAGGAAAGGTGTATGATATTGATAAAGACTTATC
The DNA here is from genome assembly GCF_052849685.1 of Lactuca virosa. Lineage (NCBI taxonomy): Eukaryota > Viridiplantae > Streptophyta > Magnoliopsida > Asterales > Asteraceae > Lactuca > Lactuca virosa. The sequence goes on along the minus strand of NC_136426.1, from coordinate 168,537,638 downwards.
AAAGCATCTCGTATCAGAAATATGAACTTTGGTAAGATAGTCAATAAAGTATTGATTTCTAGAAGTCCAGCAAATTTCTGAATACATGTCAAAGCTAGTGGGAGCATAAGTCTTATGCTCATAATTATCATGTTAGTGGGAGCATGATTATTATGTTAAGTATTGCAAGTTAGCAATGTTAATTATAGAAAACAAAAGGTTTCAATTCGTGAAGTTGCAGGGGTTGAAAAGTTGTTTTGCTATAATTAAGGGAGAGGAAATTATACTTCATTCCAATTCTAAAAGCTTAGATTGTGAGTTTTAATCAAATTTAGTCATATTTGCGTTCTAAAATTCGCTTATGATTACGCCATCCCTTTTCATAATTTGAATTATGAGAACATGGAAAATAGAAATAGAAATATTATAGCAAAAGACTGGTCTAGTATCATGTCTTTATGTGAGACATCATGAATCGGGTCCCATATGCTTCAGATATAGGATCGATTATATGTGTAGTAATATTCATCCGTTCTAATTTTTCCAAATGCATTGGGTATTAAGAGGGAAAAAGGAATAGGACTGGATATGACTAAAATGATTAAGCAATTGTCGAGGACAATCTGAGGCTTACCAAAGATTGGTTGCTCATGGACAGTTGGAAGTATAGTGTTAAATTTTAGAAGGACCATATTGACAAATTCTGAAAAGAGGCAACTCTTGTTCAGAAATGATAGTCAAAATGGGAATATGGAAGTGGTTCCATAGGTAGAGGTTATTCGTCAAATCTGTGTAAGATTAGAAAACTTAATGAAAAAATGATGTTCAAAGGAATGTACTTTGAATGCGAGACTTCGGAATACTTTTTAATGTTTGTTGACGAGTATTTGTAGCTTTTGTGCATAGTCATTACAAAAGGATCATTGCATATAAGTTTAGAATCTAACAGATTTCAGTAAATGGGAAAGAATCTTGTACTCTTACATTTGCGACAAGGATTTGGAATTGAGAGATGAGTATCATTTGAAACGTTGTCAATTGATCTATTCCACAAACAAAGGACCATAGGTAAACATAGTGTGCATTCTTGGAGCATGGGACAACTATTGTTTTGATTCAAGTATAAATTTGATTATTCGAAACATTATATAATGAGTAATCAATATGGTGATTAAATAAAAGGTGTTTTATTTACTCTCAAAAGTTTTGGGGCCATATAGGATTAGTATTATTCTTGTGTTTCACTTTACATGTTTTGACTTCCCGAATAACTAGGTTATTCAAACCGTCTACAATTGATCATACTTTGGAAGTAGGTATTGAGGCAAGACTGTCATGAATGGGTCTGTAGTATGTTTAGATGTTTTAGACATAGCTGCAGTATTCATGAGTGCTCCTAGAATAATATTAGAATATTGGATTAAACTCACGCTCATTTGAATCACTTCATGGATTTGATCATGAGTGATCATGATACGATAATATCTTATATTCTTTAAACCTAGAGATATGACTTGTTGACTATGAGTTGGTTGTACATTGATTATACGAAAACGCATCAGTAACTTGATGTTATAAAACGTGCCTTTGTGTATGATTCAACAAGTAGTTACTACAAGCATATGAGTCGAAGTTTATCCATTCCTTTTACCCTTGGAGGGATAAAAGTGATATCTGTGGGCCCCTCGATGATTTAGTGATGACAAACGTAAGTGCTTGGCCGGGCCTAGACTGATTTGATTTGTTCAATTAGTCGGTCATCATAAATCGGAAATCGGGAAACAACAGATGGACATAGAGAATGATTATAATCCATGTCTCAGTCCATATGATATTTAGAATGGAGGAATATATGATCCCTTATCTAATGGACAAGTCATTCACTAGGTCAGAGTTCTACAACGACTTTTAAGAGCTACGCTTGCTAGTCGGGGTTTTGGAGTCATACTTGCAATAATAGTTTTAGACTTATCCAAGTGGGAGACTGTTGGATTAGATGTCTAAGCCCATAACTATTATTGGTATGTACTTGACCCAAGAATAGCATGGTCCATTTGGGTTGCATATCATCAGGAAAATTTGTTAGGATGGACTCTTGAGAGAAGGTTATATATAATTTATTAATATATTATAAATTATAATATATTAATATGAAATCATATGTTTTAATTAGTATTGATCAAGAATTAATTTGGAATTAATTTAGTAATCAAAAGAGACTAATTAAATCTATGGGGACTAATTATGATAATTAGTTATATTTATATGGGTTGGGCTTATGATCCATGTTGGACTAAGTTTATGTATGGATACATAAAGAGTTGGGCCACATTAACCATGGATCATAAGACCCATGGGTATGGATTTGGTTTACACCCATGACCCTTGGAATCCTACATATAAATATGTTATTCTATAGCCAAAAATCGGGACTAGCTTTTTGAAGTGTGTGTGGACGATTTTGGGTGAATAGGAATTCTCTCTCAAGTTCCTCCTTTATTCATGATGTGTTGTGACTTCATTTGAGGCTTCCACACTATTGGGGCTAAGCTCTTAAGGCCAAATACATCAAGACTTCAAGCTACACAAAAGGTATGTTATCCTAACTAGTATATTATATGGTTTATGTCAAATGCGTGCTAGTTATAGGTTTAATGCCTTGGAAACCATTTGCATGTATAATTAGTGAAAACATAGATCCAAGGTATTTAGTGTTGTATGTGCACCATAGGATGTTGTAGTATACTTAAAATCTAACAATGATTTCATACCTCTCGTGACGAGCACTTTGATGGTAGCGGTCCATCAAGTCCATGTGCATCTTAAAAGGGTAAAAGTCCTCATAGGACTTTTGGAGTTCAGCTTTCATTGTGGCCAACATGATACATGCCACCTTGGTAGCATCTCTCTAATGTGCCCTAAAGTCAGCGATCTCCTCTGGAGTAGCAGTAGACTCATCTATTTCCTTCAGCTCCTTGTCGAGGACATATTCCTTGTCCTCGTAACGAGTGACCATCCTGATGTTCCTGATCCAATCATTAAAGTTAGAACCATCAAAGACGACTCTCTCACAAAGGTTCATGAGAGAGAAGGAGCCGATAGGGTTTGAACCAGAAGAAGCATTGTTGGAAGACATCTAAAAAGAAGAGAGACAAGTTTAGATTAGATATAAAATCGTTAATAAGACACCCAAATGTAATATTAAGGCTAGGACCCAACAAAATATTTTATAACTTGGAAGAGGGATGCTGTAATCCAAGCTGTAAAATATTTGAAGGTAGGTGAATGACGATTCACCAATTTCCACCATGAAAAAAGAAATAAATTATTAGGTTTTAATTGGATTGAAACTCCTAGATTCTTTTGAGATTCATTGAACTTTTCAATGGCATGTTTAAATCTCGATTGTGCCCTCTCAAGTTTGTGACTGGGATGCCGAGGATCACAAACAAGGTGTGAATAATCATGCAAATTAACTTGGTACCCTTAATCTTTATCACCAAATCAGTGTGCCGGTTACCCATACACGCTCCACCGATCTATGATAAACATTAAGTCACCCTTTGCCACTCTTACTAGTCCATGTTAGTGTGTCGGTTACCCACACACGCTCCACCAACGACTTGGTAAGGTACAAAGTGTAATTTCGTGGGTTAGCACCAATTTCAAATTTTCCTAAAGTAACTAAGATTGGGAATTTATAAAGGTTCACTTACTTTATATATTTCATTATAATTTTAATGAGGATTATAGTCCATGTCCTACCCGTTCGGCTAACGACCCTCCACCACTCAAGGAAGCGGTGGGTGAGAGTGGACACCCATTAAGCTGCCATTTTGTAGGCAACAACCTTATACCCCCCTTATATACCGACTTCGTGAATGAGGCCTACTAACGGTAAGACTAACTTGCTCTTATATATATATATATATATATATATATATATATATATATATATATATATATATATATATATATATATTAACTTATAATACTATAAAGTATAAGGGTTGAATTTTAACTTTTAAAACTCTAGGGTTTGGAATTAAAGTTTTTCTAAAGGACTTTACAAATTCCAAAACTTGAGGGCAAGTTTTGAAACTATTCAAAACCATTCATATTCATAACTTATGAGATTAATGGTTTATTAAAATGAAGACTTTTAGTTTATGTAACCTATGGCTCTTTAATGACAATTTAAAAAAGTGACTTTTGGTAATCCATAAATTGAGGACAAATTATGGACTCCATCAATAGGCATTAAGATCAAGAATTACACTAACAAACAATTTGCAAATAATTCCTATGATCTACTAAAACTCATAATTATGAACATTCATATCAACAATTTCAGGAATCATATAAACACATATAAAAACTTGAAATATTGATAATAACCATTGAAAATGGATTAGCATAGTCATTACATCATCAAAAATAAGTTTTATAAATCCAAAACAGTTTAGGGTAACGATTCTAGTCAATTTCCAGCAGCAAAACTCGAAATTCTGCACACAGGGGCTTCTACTCGCTGAGTGCAAGAACCTACTCGACGAGTAGGATGCATTTAGTCATGGACTCGTTGAGTCCCCCCATGGACTCGGCGAGTTCATTATTCAGATTGCAGAATACTCGATTTTTTCAAGCAGTTTGCATCAAATACAAAGAAATCAAGCCTAGGCTTTGATACCACTGATGGGTTTTGAGCATTCTAACACTCCTATGGTGTACATGCAACCCTAGAAACCTTGGATCTATGTTTTCTCTTATATTCATGCAAATTTGATTTATCCAAGGTTTTCATCCTATCTAGCATGGCATGGGGTACTTGTAATATAAAACTAGTAGAATGACATACCTTTTCTTGTAGCTTGGATTCCTTAAGACCTAGTGAGCCTAGCACCCCAAATGTGACGCCTCAAATGTTTCACACAACACCTACAACTCTTGGAATAACTTGAGATAAGAACACTTTGATCACAAAATCAGCTAGCCCTCCTTGTCTTTTCTTAGTGGCCGCTTTTACTTCATATGAGGTTCTTTATATAGTGTGTCACATGTAGGGTTACACCATGTAAACCCTCATGTGCATGGCTTTTCATTTCCTCCATGATCCATGGGTTATAACCTCCATGGAGCATCCATGGAGCACCCAATGGGTCCTAGCCCAATCTAGTGAATCATGATTCATAAGCCCACTACATAAGAATGAATGATTTACATAACCAATCCTCATATATTTAATTAGTCTCTTTTTTATCACAAAATTAATTCCAAATTAATTCTTGATCAATACTAATTAAATAATACGATTTCATATTAATATATTAGAACTTATAATATATTAATAGACCATAAGTGTCCTTTTTCTCATTATGTCTATCCAACAGTTGAGATGTCGATGCAACCCGAATGGACCATGCCAAGCCGGGTCAAGTACATACCAAATATAGTTATGGACTTAGACACCTTATCCAACAACTACCTCACTTGACGCATCAAACTTCTTAAAGTTAAATTCTGCATCTTTATATTTAGCTTTTAATGCATCAAGTTCGGCAATTAATTTAGCAATTTCCTTTTTAGCATAGTTATAATTTTCACATTTATTACTATATTCTTCTTGAAGTTTTCGGAAGTCCTTGGTTTTGGCCTCTAGTTGTTCGTTTAAGGGGTTTTGGGTCTTCCTAAGAGTATAACCTTCATACCTAAGGTCCTCATTGTCTCTACGTAATATATCGATTTGATCACGATGAAGTTTAATCGTAGCTTCACAAGACTGAGAACATGAAGTTTCATTACCCTTGGTCATTGAGGAACTCATTATTTACCAAAAATACCCTTTGACTTGAAACCTCAAAAGTGAAACTGAAAATTTAAACTTAAAAAGTCAAACTTAAAATTTCGAACTTGAAAGTCAAACTGAAAAGTCAAACTGAAAAAGTCAAACTTAAAAAGGTCAAATTTAAAAAGTCAAACTTGAAAGTCGAAAGACAACTTCGAAAGTCAAAGGTCAAAATTGAAAGACAAAAATCAAACTTTAAGGTCAAAAGTCAAGCCTGAAAGTCAAACCGAAATTCAAAACTATAGGGCGAAAACGAAAATTTTAATACCAAAACCATGAGTATTTGACCAAAAACAAAAATGTTTGACGGAATACATGGCCTTTTAACTAAGTACGAAGTTCTAATATCGAAAAACGAGGTTATTTTATCAAAAACGAAGCTTAGGGTCGAAAACGAGAATTTTAAAATAAAAAATGTGATTTTTGACAGAAATCGCGAGGCCTCTTGATCCAGATCGAGAAGACTCGCACCCGCTGACCGAAAAGGGCTGCTGACCGAAAACTCCTGCGCACCGAAAACCTTCCGAAACCGAAAACCTGCGAAGCTACACTCCACCGCAAACCCTAGCAGACCGCAATCCGATTTCGACCGAGAACCTCCGAGACGCTCCACCGATAACTCTCGCTTTCGGTCGTAAACTCCTCGGAAACCCTATCTGCTGACCGAGAACCGCCACCGGAGTCTCGCTGGATACGACCAAAAAAAACGTTTTTTCACTTTTTAGAAAACTCAATTTTATGAAGAACATGAAGAACAAACACCCAATATTTTTTCAAAAACAAATCAAAAACACCAAAACCTTCAAGAAAAAGTCCAAAAACGTTCAAAATCTTGCCAATTTAATTGATACAATCTAAGCTCTGATACCACTTGTAAGTCCCTAAATAGCTTTGATGTATTAATCCGATCCACTTGATGGTGCGGAATCCCAATCAAGTGGATGATGCAAGATAGAATGGAGAAGAAGAAGAAGAAAAACTAGATGAAGCTTCAATGTATCAATGATATTCAATATAATCCGGTTACAGAAGATTCATACACACTCACAAGTTCTCTCTACTTTCTCTCTCTAGAACACCTTGATATGAACAAATCAGCCCCTTGAACTTTTTCTACCCTCTTGCCTCTAGTGTCTCTCTCCTAAACACTCCTAATATCCCACTATATATATATATATATATATATATATATATATATATATATATATATATATATAGACCGAAAACCAAGCCCAAAACTCAATAGCTAGACCGAAATCACATGTGATTTCGGTCCAAGCTACAACTAACACCCAAGACTGTTTTCGGCCCAAGACCGAAAATCGCAAGTGCCTAGAAAAGCAAAGTATAAACCATATTTTAGACCCAACAGTGGTTCTAGGGTAGAGTCTTTTATTCGACAATCTATTTGATCCTTTTCTGTATATAATTTGCATGCATAAGACAACCGACAGTAAGGGTTGAAATTTCTAGCATGAGTTGTTGTGTGTGGGCTGAATGTTCTATGATTGTTCTATGGATTGGAGTGTTACTGCATGAATGCTGCTTGTTTTGTGCTTTGTGGAACTCATAAGTGATGTGAGTTAGTTGTTGAGTGATTGTGTTCATGAGGTAGCTAACTGACATCTTGAGGAGTTCTTCAGCAGCTGATGGAAGGGTGAGGTCAGGAACCTATGGGATCTTAGGGATGCTTCAGTGGGTTTTGTTACACTAGTTAGTTATTGCTTGGAGTATGGACTTGAGAAGGTGAATTAGAGGATTTGGGATGATTCTCGAGGAAACTATGGATAGGTGTGGAAGGTAGTATTTGGCCCGTACTACTGGAAGCACAGGATCCACAGAGGAGAGTCTTGGAAATTCTAAGGAACTTATGGGATGAGGATTATTGGGTATGTTCTGATCTTTTTCTCGTTGTTTTTTTAGTATGGTGTTGAGCGCTCAGGAGGAGGTTCAGGTTCTAGTTCCGACTCAGGTGAGGGTAGTGAGCCGATTAGCGAGCAGATGTGGGAATTCATCTCGTCGGAAATTACCTGCGGTATTTTGGAGCAAACTCCTGTGATCTTTGGTTTAGTTAAGGAAGAGATTCTGGAGATCTTAGATGAGCACTTGGGCGCGATCCGCACTGAGGTTATGGCTATCGTTGGAGCCCGCACTCTATCATTCTGTGAGCGGGAGATCGATTTCGAACACTTGGGGAAGAGGGGAGCCAGATCAGGTGCATACAAGAGAGGGTTCCAGGAAGAGACCAAAGACTTCGGATCAACGATTGGGGGCCAGCAGGGCTGGGGTCAGTGCAACACGTGCGCGAAACTACACGATGGAGCTTGTCATTCAAGGAGTATGGGTTGCTATAAGTGTAGCAGGATTGATCATATCAGTAGGGATTGTCCTCAGAGGGCAAGTCCATTATGTTTTCACTGCGACCAAGTGGTCCATAAGAGGTCCGTCTGTCCGATGAGGAGTGGAGGAGTAGTAAGTGCACCTGCCCAGGCTATTTTGTGGATCTATGATAGTCATGAGGGTAGGGTAGGATCCCCAGCAGAGAGGAGCTGGTCATTGCAGTGTCAGATAAGGGTGACCCGTGCTACAACAGGTGATTTTGTGGTTATGTTATCTTTTGCTTTCTCTTCGGTTGTTATCAGTATTTATGATGCTTGAAATTTTGTATTGGTTTGGTTAAGCGTTATCTTTGGTTTAATTCTCTTTTATTGTTGGTTACATCTTCGAGAATTTTTATATGCCTTTTGCATGCCATGAATCATTAGTGGGTTATTAACAGGTTGTATCTCATGTAGTGGGTCCCAATGTGTTCGGTTGTTATTCTGGTTTTTGGTCGAGATCGGTTTAGGGGCATTGTGTAGAGGGCCTATGGTCAGTTCAGCAGGTTGGTTCTCCAGTAAGTCATGGTTTTGTGGTGTTAGCATTCGTTCTGGTAGGAGCGACATTCGTCTGTGGAAGAACTTTGAGATCAACCATTACAGTTGTTAGTAGGGGAACGGTAGCAGGAAGATAGTGGTGTCAGTTGCATGATTTGTTTGGTAATTGGAAATGTCAGGGGAGTTTTATATTCGTATGGGTTGTAGTCGGTTAGAATTCAATGATTCTTTGAGAATGGAAGTTGGGATAAAGATTCGTCAGTTCAGGGTAAGGGTTATAGTTTAGTCGCCAGCATAAGAACTCAGGAATTGGTATGGTATCATTGGAGGTGATTTGGAATATCATAATGGTTAAGACTTCAAGAGTATTCTTCAGGGTTTAATGAGTTGGATGATCATGGAGTTGGCTAGCAATGGAACGCTAGTATTGATTAACGCAAGTGATAGGCGGTTCATGTTTCATGAGGTTGATGGGTTAGGAATCCATCGGAGTTAAGAGGTGTGAGAGCTTCGTTGAATCCAAGTGGGGTAGTATCGATCAAGATTTCTAGGAGTTAGGAAGGGTATGGAACTAGGGAACGTTTTACATCCTGTCCAGGAGGAGAGACGACCCAAGTGGCCGTTTAGATTGAAGCTGTGTAAGTGGGAATTCAGGAAACTTCCAACCGCTGGTTGGCGTCTCCTTTATTATGTACAACAAGCTTGTGGTTCAGTCCAGGTTGAGGGCTTCAGAATTTGAAATATGTCCCAAACATCTGGCAGGATGCAGTTCGATGTAGGTTTCGGCTCAAGATGCATGGGGTTGTTATGGTTAGTTAGAAGTATTGTAAGACTATGGTGGGATCATAGCATTCAGCAGTTCGAGGTAGATTATCGTTAGAGGTGGTCATAACTGCAAAAGGGAAGTCAAATCGTTCCTTGTGCACACTGGTCAGGATTGTCGAGGAGTATTGCTCTTTTCTAGATTGAGGACCATTGGGGTCCGAGTTTGAGTCAGCCCCATGTATCTCTTGTTGGGTGGAACCCGTGGGCAAGGCTCATGTGATTATGGCAATACAGGTGGGATCTAGTGGAGACCATTAGGGCAAGGTTTTGGATCTTGAGTTATAGGGTTAAGTGGGTGGGTGTTCAATGTATGGTGCGTAGGGGTTTATAGGCTGGGTAGCCTCGTTATTTGGACTCTTGGGAACCTGGTGGTTCGACCAGGTGCGAGACTGGTAGTCTCAGCGATGGTTTGGGAACCTTTATATCTCGATCTGGTGGGGGATTGTCGTGGATTAGAAGGTTTTGGGTGAAATGCAAGTGTAGATTTATGGATCTCGAGTTATGAGTTGAGGATCGGGTTGGTTTTGGGTGAGATCTCGAGTTGGGTTCGCGAGTGTTTTTGTACTCCTGAAGGTGTCACCTTTAGGGTTATTGCCCGGGTGGGCAGGGTTGCATATCGTTCGGAGTTACCCGATGAGCTTAATCAGACTTATAGCACTTTCCATGTCTCTTAGTTGTGGAAATGTTTGGTTGATCATTCTACAATAGTTCTATTGGAGGATATTCAAGTGGACGAGCGCCTGAACTATGTTGATAGACCAGTTTTGATCCTCGACAGGAAGCTGAAGACTCTGGGAAACAAGGAATTTGGTTTGGTGAAGGTGCAATGGCAGCACTGGAAGGGTTCAAAGTGGACATGGGAGCCTGAGGACAAGATGATGGAGGATTACCCCGAGTTATTTGTAGCGGTGGACTTTAAGGACGAAGTCTGATTCAAGAGGGTGAGAGTTGTAACACCCGTTTCTTAGGTACTTTTCATTTAAGGCTAAAAATATATATTTCTTGTAAAATTGGTCCTACGCGGTGGGTAGGTGGTGTACTACGCATGGCGTAGAAGGGGGAATATGGACACGAGCATTCAGAGACCTACGTGGGGCATACCCGTATATATGCAACGCATAGGTGCGCTAATTAAATACCCTAATTTTTAGGTTTGAGACCCTATTTAATGGATTTAACTTCCTTGAGGCCCTCTCTAACATCAACCTCCACCCTCTCCATCAGTCCTCTCGAAACCCTAACCTTATTTGTGAGAGTTTAAGGCCTTAGTGTGATTTTTGTGTGTTTTGTGAATTAGGGAATTCTTTCAAGAAGCATTGGAAAGCCTCAAGTTTGAAGATACAAACTTGTGCTTCATCATTCACCTCCATGAGGTATAAATCTTGAACATCTATGTTTCATTTTGTTAGATCTTGATGTTGGATTAGGTGTCTACGCCCATAACTATAATTGGTATGTACTTGACCCGAGAGTAGCATGGTCCATTTCGGGTTGCATTCACCAGGGCAATTTTATAGGATAAATATTTGAGAAAGAGGTTATTTGTGATTTATTAATGTATTATAAGTATAATATATTAAATTGAGAAATCAAATTATTTAATTAGTATTGATCAAGAATTAATTTGGAATTAATTTAGTGATCAAAAGAGACTAATTAAATTAACGGGGAATGATTATGTAAATCAGTGATACATATGGTTTGGGCTATTGATCCATGATGGACTAAGTTTATGTAAGTTTCCATGAAGAGTTAGTCCGTATTAGTTATTGGATCATAGGCCTAAGTGTAAGAATTAGGGTTTTCATATGACTCTTGGAATTCTACACTGTATATGTATTTCCCTAAGCCTAAAATCAGACCTATGAGTTCAAAGGAAGAGCTAGCCGATTTTGTGTCTCCAAACCTCTCTCTCATATTCATCCAATTGTTCATGGTGTCTTGTGAACCGTTTGAGGCATCACACTTGAGGTGCTAAGTTCTTAAAGGCCAAATACAACAAGTTATAACAAGTGGTAATCTTCTAACTAGTTTTTTATGATTCAAATGTCAAATTGTATGCTAGTTGTACGCTTCATGCTTTGGATAATTTTGTTTCATGTATAACTAGAGAAAACTTAGATCCAAAGCATTAGGGTTGTATGTGCACCATAGGGATGTTAGAGTACATAAAACCCAACAGTGGTATCAGAGCCATGGGTTGTTTTCTGTTATATTGATGCATGGTTATTTGTTCATGTTGGAGCATGAAAATGCTCTACAACGTTGAGTGTTTATTAGGTTAGAATATTCCCTTGTATCAAAAGCATATTCCCTCCACTAGTATATAAGGTGGAGGTGATGGTCATTTTTATTATGTGTTCACTATGTAGACTTTGTTTGTAGTTTAGAGAGTGTGTGGTGGGATCTCTCCCACCAAGGGAGAGTTATCTATCCCAACCCATGAGTGTTCTTGTAATATTTTATAACTCTCTATCTATTCACTACAGTTTTACTCACATATCTTGTTCATCAGGTTCATACACGATTATCTTCTTGGTAATATCTTCCGCACCGATCCAATCGATAAAATGGGAACCTACAAGTGGTATCAGAGTGAGACATTGGAGATATCACGATTATTTCAATGGAACGATCCCGATTGGTTTATTATCTTGAAGATTTTCTTCATCCTTGAAGAATTTCTCAACCTTCGCAACTGAAAATTTTTCTGTGAGTTATGTACTGTTTTATTGGTGATGTTGCTAGAAAAATAAAAATTTTGCTGCTACTGTTCATACACTTTTGCTGCTATTGAATTTGAGTTTATGAAAAGAAAATATGTTTGCTGAAGAAGATGAAGTCTCATGTTAAAAAGGTGGTGTTTGATCTTATTATCTCATGCAAAAAAAGATGTTTTGAAAAAGACAAATATATGGTTATGAGGTAAGAGATTGAACAAATGGTCATATGTGAGTTGTGGATAAGTTTTTCCGTGATGATATGGCTTTTGGAGTATATGTGTATTAAAATTCCGAGGTTACAAGTGATATGTGCTATGGTACAAACATGAGTTGCAAGATTTATTTTCGAGAAGAATATTTGGGAAATGTCGGGTGTATGGTTTGGACCGGACCCATTAGAGTGTGTTTTGATTTATGTGTACAGTACCAAGGGAATAATCCAAAGTCAAACAAGATACATTAATTGTTGCGTGCATTTGGAGACTGCCGCATCATGTGCCAGCCTCAAAGCAAAGCTCACTTTCAGCGTGTGAGAGGCATGCTTTCAATACATTCATGACACATCAACATTTGAGTTCTAGCGCCACTCCATGGAGACTTGCCTCCTTCACGTGCCTGGGTCCCACTATATTTCCCTTGTTAATTGATCAGCCGGCCCCACCAGCATTCATTGCTTGAGTTTTCCAAGTTGAAGACTGTACCTCACACAAAAGAGATTGGTTGTCGGCTGCCAGCCTTTATTGGTTAAATATGACTTTCTCTCTCTTATGTACCATTGCACTCACGCCTCCAACATGTGGTTGCAACGCACCACTCTTCTCCTGCCACGTCATCAGATCTGGCCCACCTGCTGCTTGTCCATTATCCGTTGACGCATGCCTGCAACTCAAATCACTGTGACACCTTTTATCTCGCTCCTTAATTACTTTTGTCTCATTTGCCTTTTAAATCTGAGATACATTTGCTTCCGGACTCAGACCCCACCCACTTGCCTTTTAGTTCCGAATCTCTTTCTTAAAACCCATTCCAGACTTGTCAACCACTTCAGACCTTTTTCTTTTAAAACCCACTCCGGAACCACTTTCACACTTCCGAATTCAAAACCTTTTTCATTTTTCATTCCGGATTTTTATTTTAATACCCATTCCGGAATTTTTCTTTTAAAACCCATTTCACACCCTTTTCAAAATTCCGGTCTCACCCTTCCGTTCCGGACTCAATATTACCAAAAAACAAAAATCTGGATCATAACCCGTTTCGGACCTTTACCCCTTTTTCAATCCTGACCCTTATTTTTTCACTCCGAGATTTCCACTCCCAATCTTTTTTTACTCGTAACCTATTTCACTCCTAAACGTTTTTTCTCTCCTAACCTTTTCCACTCCTTACCGACTCTCCACTCCTTACCTTTTTCAGCTTAACCCATTTTCCTAAATGAATCCATTTTCATTATGGATCCACCCCCTAACCCATTTCTTTTCAAGTTTTTTTTATATAACCAATTTATTCGTTTTTTTAAACCAATTAATTTTATTTAACACCCATTATTTTTTTAACCCATTATTTTTTTAATATCAATTATTTTTATTAAAACCATTTTTTTATTAAAACCAATTAATTTTTTTACACCAATTCTAGCCCCATGGTTCAAGGCTTCATTCTTCTTGCTGATTATGAGTGACGACACAGTTGGTTTAGAGATTATTATTTTTGTATCTCACTTCTACCGAGCTACTCGCATTTTTACTCCCTTCGGACTATTTACATATGGTCTCGGAGCATTATTTGGGAGTTCGGGTTTGCATTTCGGTTTTCGGCATTACTTCGGTTCATCATTATGATTTTTCAGCAGCGGGTTTATCATACATATCCTACATTGTTTGTTCAGTTCGGCGATACATCACCAAGTCTACCTATGACCGAGAATAATATGCTCGTTTTTACGGGTAGATGCTCACATCAAGGGGGGAGCGTGCGATGCTCCATCATATCCGACATATTCTCTTGCCCGGTTTCATGATTATTTTTGATCTTTATAGCATGGTCGATCAAAAACAGGGGGAGAATGATGAACATCCATTCTGGTTTATTATTGGAGTTTTGACGTTAGAGACATTTGAAGATGAAGATTCATTTAGTAGTGTGATGTGGCACTGATTTTTGATCTTCACAGATCGAATTTTTGGCGCTATTAGATGTTCTTTGGATTATGATTATTTATCTTCAGACTCTACACTTTGGGATGTCTCATTTGTGTTTGCATCCGGTTCAGATATTATGATTGCTCGAGTTTGGATTTGCGATATTTTGAAGACGATGATTATTTTAGCAATGCGGCGTGGCACTTATTTTTGATCTCCCGATCAAATTTTTGGCATTGCTAGACCATGTCTTCGGACTCACATTATTTATCATTCAGACTTTATTTTTGGATGCTTCACATCTTCAGCAGGTTATTATTTAGAGATTTTTTGGTGCATTATCATTCGCTTTCGGAATATTGAAGATGTTGTGTGATTCGAGATTGTGCTCTTCGGTTCTACAATCAAGGGGGAGACTGTGAATATGATTAGTTGTAGGGGACTGATCACATTCAAAGATTGGGATTTCATACCTTTATTCAGAGATTGGGGTTTCTCTGTTTGGTCTTTGATGCTAGAGATTTCATTGCCAGATTCCGAGATCACGACTGCTCCAACTTTTCCGAGACGCTTCAGCACCAGACCTACCGAACCTGCCTGTCGGATGTTCTGCCTTTTATCACTGCTTTACCCTCAGCATTTCTGAGCATTTAGGGTGAGATTGTTGGAGCATGAAAATGCTCTACAACGTTGAGTGTTTATTAGGTCAGAATATTCCCTTGTATGAAAAGCATATTCCCTCCACTAGTATATAAGGTGGAGGTGATGATCATTTTTATTATGTGTTCACTATGTAGACTTTGTAATTTAGAGAGAGTGTGGTGGGATCTCTCCCACCAAGGGAGAGTTATCTCTCCCAACCCATGAGTGTTCTTGTAATATTTTATATGTCTCTATCTATTAAGTACAGTTTTACTCACATATCTTGTTTATCATGTTCATACACGATTATCTTCTTGGTAATATCTTCCACACCGATCCAATTGAGAAAATGGGAACCTACAGTTCAAAGTTGGAAAAGTCGAAAAACTACACTCTGAAAGAGGAACTCGACGAGTCCATTCATGAACTCGAAGAGTTCATAATGAACTCGACGAGTCCATAATCTGACTCGACGATTCGGATAGCCTGTTTGTAGTTTTTTCGGGGTTTTTGGCCAGAATTGGATTTAGATCATTACCTTAAACTATTTTATATCATAAAATCTGTTTTTTCTGATATGGTAATGGCCATCCTCATCCAATTAAAAGATAGTTGTCAAGCTTTTTAAGATAATTGTTAGTTTGAAACTATCTTGCTATCAGAGTTGCATTAGGTCAAATTGGTAAAAGATAAAATGGTTATTTTATAAGCTTAAAATTTGATCTAAATGTTTTTAAAGAGTTACAAAACTTGTCTTTTAGTTTTGCAATTCTAAAAGGTTTTAAGGAGTTACAAAATTAAGTCCATAAGCTATGGAATCCAAAAGTTTTCAAGAGTTTCATAACTTACCCTCAAGTTATGGAATATGAGAAGTCTCATTCATGAAATATTAACTCTTGTAATTGAAAGGTTTCATAAGATGCAACTCTTAGGTTCATAACTTAAAAATTAATTAAATAGTTTTTAATTTTTAATTTTTATATTTAGAACCTTGATTCTTTGAATAAATTCAAATTATACCTTTATGGATTTCATTTAATTAATTAAAGTGTTTAATTAAAAGAGATTAATAAATCCATAATCACATGATTCAAGTTTAATTAAATTAAGAGTATAGTTTAATTAATAGATTAAACCACAAAGTATTTTAAATGTTTAAATTACACACTTATACTATATAAAATTAAAAGTTTAATATATTATATATGTATAAGTAAAAGGTCAGTCTTACCGTTACTAGGCCTCATTATCGAAGTCGGTCTATAAGGGGGGGTATAAGGTTACTGCCGATAAAATGATGGTTAAATGGGTGTCCACTCACCCACCACTTCCTTTACTGGTGGAGGGTCGTTCGCCGAACGGGTAGGATAGGACACTAAATTCTCAGTAAAAGTATAAAGAAATATAAAGTAACTAAACCTTTTATAAATTCCCAATCTTAGTTACTTTAGGAAAAATGTGATTTGGTGCTAATCCATGAAATTGCACTTTGCACCTTGCCAAGTCATGGGTGGAGCGTGTGTGGTTAACCGACACACTAACTTGGACTAGTAAGAATGGCAAAGGGTAGCTCGATGTTTGTCATAGATCAATGGAGCGTGTGTGGTTAACCGGCACATTGATTAGGTGATAAATGACTTCGAGAGTACCAAACTAATTTGCATGGTTATTCACACCTTGTTTGTGATCCTCGGTATCCCAGTAACAAACTTGAAGGGCATAATCAAGATTAAACATGCCATTTAAATGTTCAATGAATCTCAAAATATCTAGGTGTTTCATTTAAAACTTAATTCATTTTAAAATTTCGTTTTCATGGTGGAATTGGTAAATCGTCATTTACCTAACAACAAATAGTTTGCAATTGGATTACAGCACCCCTCTTTCGAATTGCAGAATATTATGTTGGGTCCTAGCCTTAATATTTCATTTGGGTGTTATATTAAGGACTTAAATCAACTAAACTTGAATTTCTCCCTTGTAGATGTCTAGTTCTGACAACTATGGTCTTCCCGAATCTTATGAAAAAAGCTTTCCTCATGAAGATGATGTTCCCAAAAATCATACTTCACTTCCTCCACCTTCTCCAATAATTCTCCCTGACCAACATGTTCGTCGACTTGAAAATTTCAAGGTCACTCAAGCCCTATTGGCAAGCAAACACGAAGATGGAAAGTATGTATGTGCTCACGTCTTGAAGATGAAGTTGCATATCGACATGCTGGGAATGTTGGGTGTCGTTTTCCCAAGGAAGTTGGCTGTTGAGTGGGTTCTTTAGTCACTTCCCGAGTCATATAGTGAATTTGTTAACGACTACTATGTGGCATACCACGACGTGACCCTTATCGATCTTACCTATTTGCTAATTGTTGCTGAATCAGCAATGATTTGGCGCATTGGTAATGCAAATTTGATTGGAAGATCTACTTCCGAAACTTCCATGGACATTGAAATTGGAAACATTGGAAGTCTAGAAAAGATTTCTCTTCCCAAGGGAAAGGGAAAGGCTAAGTCTGGGATTGTCATGTGTGCCATTCCAAAAGAATCTGTTTGCTTCTATTTCCAAAAGAAGGGGAATTGGTTGCAAAGCTGCCTTATCTACATGAAGGATCATAAGGATGGTAAAGTCATAGTGTATAACTTTGCTTCATGTAAGTCCACTATCTAACTCTATTAAGTTCCTATTTGGAGATTCTTAATACATGATGAAATGTAATTACATTTTGATGTTTTGTAGGATCGAAGAAAAGAAAGGAAGCTTAATGGAAAAGCATGCTGAGTCTGATCGCGAAGAGATGCATTTTGATTGGATGATTTGATGATCAGAGTTTTTGAGCTGCTGCTTAAGAGTTATGATAGATTGCTTAGAAATATGTACTAACATAATTTTCATTTGTAGTTGCATTGTAAGGACAAGATTTTCCGCAATTTTATAAATAAAGAAAATTTTTGATTTTATCTTATTTTATATTTCCTTGCAATGGCATTTATGAAAATTGGTGTTTATATATTGTTAGCAATATTGGAAAATAGATTTGATTCTTTCCTTTGTGGTAGTGTCAAAAATTTACCAAAGAATGAAAGATTCTCATCACCCAAGTTTCAATTGGATAGAAACTTGGAATCATGTGACTTGTATTGTGTGATGAATGAGAACCTTCGTCTTTGGGAAATTAAGACTAATTCCTTGTTCACATGTATATGTGAGTCAAGTGAAGGACTAGGGGATTGGGTACACTTGTTGTACACTGGTCAGGTCCACCACAAAGATTGATAAGACTATTTGTCATGATTTACTAAAAGTTTAGTAAACATGGTTATGCTTACAAGTTTAAGTGTAATTCTGAAACATTGAAAAAAGTTTCAAGGTATAGCAGAACAAATAATAAGAATCAAATTAGGCAGAAAGATAAAAAGTTTCTCCAATCTGAAAGGAAATGAGAGTACTTTAGTATCGTGTTTTATGATCATCTTAATGATTTTGGAAACCATATCACAATTGATCCTCTAAGGACACCTTAGTGCACTTGTATGGCTAAGAAGAGGAATCAAGAATTGTTGAAATGGTTAAATCAATTAAGGTGAGTCATACTTCCTTCCAAAATCAAGTCTTAGAGTCATACTCCAAGATTGTTCCTTGAGTGACATATCTTAAGTAGGTTTATAACACATTTAGAATTGGTAGTTGTGATGTCTTTAAGACAAAGACCAACTAAGACCAATTATATGGAGTGTTTTTCCTTGATAAGAATCCGCACTAACTATTGAATATTTGTTTGTCAAGGAGTGTTTCTTGACAAGAGAATCTTATATGTCAAGAAGTCAGTGAGAGTCTTAAAGATCTAGAAAAGTTTCAAGAACTAATCAAGAATAAACATATTGTTTATTACTAGCACACGACTTGAGGTTCATACCCTATTGTGTTGACATATTCTTGTTTCTGTGCCCATTCCAGTTAAAGTTGACTATTCATGTGAGTTCTATGAGTTCTCAGTTGTTTGCATAAGGCAATGCACCTTGATCAGTGAAAGTTAATTGATCAATAAGGGTGAGCTGCTAAGAAACTTGGAAAACATGGTAGGCCCTTGTGCTGCCAAGTGGCAAGAAATTAAGATTGAACAAGTTCAGTTCATATGAGTTTGAATTTGTCATAGACCTTGTCTTATGATAATGGTTGGAAATGACAGATTCACATGGATAGGAACACATACACCATAAAATCTAAGTGTCATAAGGTTTATCTCTAATTCATGAAAATGATTGTAAGGAAACACTTTCACTAGGTAGATTTTAAGGAGATAGCAATTGTGATATTTGCATTCTCAAATTCGATTCTGATTACGGAATCCCTCTTCATAGTTCGAATTGTGAGAAATGGAAAATAGTTTGAACATTCGGAACTTATTTGCTATAAGTTCTGAAATAGTTTAGAGACACATATGGGCTTTCTAATAAAAGGTGTATGAGCTTAGATAAAGGCTTATCGAAGCATCTCGTATCAAAAATCTGAACTTTGGTAAGAAAGTCAATAAAGTATTGATTTCTAGAAGTCCAACTGATTTAGGATACGTGTCAAAGCTAGTGGGAGCATAAGTATTATGGTAAGTGTTGCGAGTTAGCAATACTATTTATAGGAAACAAAGTTCTAATTTGCAAAGCTGCAAAGGTTGAAAAGTTGTTTCGCTATAGTAAGGGAGAGGATACTTATACTTTATTTCGAATCTAAAAGTTTAGATTAAAGTATTAATCGAACTTAGTCATGAATATATATATATATATATATATATATATATATATATATATATATATATATATATATGTATATATATATATATATATATATATATATATATATATACCATGATGAATTATTTCAACATTGGAAATTCTATATATGGAAATGTTATAGCAAAAGACTGGTCAAGTATCATGTCTTTTTGTAAGACATTATGAATCATGTCCCATATGCTTCAGATAGAGGATCGATTGCATATGCTATAATATTCACGTGTTCTAATTTTCTAAACGCTAGGGCATTAAGAGGGAAAAAGGACTAGAACCGCATATGACTAAAGTGGTTAAACAACTGTCAAGGACAATCTAAGGTTCGCTAAGGATTGGTTGCTTAAGGACAGTTGGAAGTATAGTAATGGATGGACCATATTGACATTATTGTGGATAGACATGATTATATTAATAATGCATTGTCATATGGAAAATATGGAAATGTTTTAATAATGGGAGTTGTATATTAAGAATCTATGTGTACGTTAGAAACTTTTATGCAAGAAGGATGTTCAAAGGAATGTACTTTTAATTTGAGACTTCGCTTCCTTGGAATTGTTTTGTTATCAATCTCCAGTGGAAAGTTTTGTAATATCGTTGGCAAAGTCTCTGTAACTTTGGTACCATGAAATTACAAAAGGAATAATTGCATGATAGTTTAGAATCTAACACGTGTGATAAAGATTTGGAATTTTGAAATGAGCATCATTGAAATGTTTTCAATTGATCTACTTCACAAAGTAAGGACCATATATATAAACATAGTGTGCATGCTTGGAGCATGGGATAACTATTGTTTTAGTTCAAGTATTAAGTTGATTAATTGAAACATTATACAATGAATAATGTGTAATCAATATGGTGGTTAAATAAAAGGTGTTTTATTTATATTCAAAAGTTTTGAGACCATATTGGATTCGATTATTCTTGTGTTTCACTTCGCATGTTTTGACTTCCCAAATAATAAGATTATTCAAAACCATCCACAATCGATCATACTTTGGAAGTAGGTATTGAGGCAAGACTGTCATGAATCTGACTGTAGATTGTCTGAAGTGTTTAGACATAGCAAAGTTTGCTGCAATGTTAATGAGTACTCCTATAATAATATTTGAGTATTCGATTAAACCCACACTCATCTGAATCACTTCATGGATTTCATCACGGGTGATTCTGAGACGATAATATCTTATATTCTTGAAACGGAGGCATATAGTTGCAGTTTACAAGTCGGTTGCACATTGATGATATGTAAATGCACCAGTAACTTGGTGTTATAAAACATATCATTGTGTGTGATTTGATGAGTAAATAGAGCAAGCATATGAGTCAAAGTTTATCCCTCCCTTTTACTCTAAGAGGGATAAAAGCGATATCAGTGGGCCCCTCGATGATTTAGTGATGACAACCCTAAGCTCTTGGTCAAGCCTGGACTGATTTGATTTGTTCAATTAGTCGGTCGTCATAAATCGGAAATTGGGAAACAACACATGGACAGAGAGAATGGTTATAATCCATGTCTCATGTCCATACGATATCTAGAATGGAGGAATATATGATCCCTTATCTAATGGACGCATCAGAGTTCAATAGCGAATTTTGAGAGCTATGATTGCTAGTCGGTTTTTCAAGTCGTACTTGCAGTTATAGTTATTAGACTTATCCAAGTGGGAGACTATTGGATTAGGTGTCTAAGCGCATAACTATAATTGGTATGTACTTGACCCGAGAGTAGCATGGTCCATTTCGGGTTGCATTCACCAGGGCAATTTGATAGGATGGATATTTGAGAAAGAGGTTATTTGTGATTTATTAATGTATTATAAGTATAACATATTAAATTGAGAAATTAGATTATTTAGTTAGTATTGATCAATAATTAATTTGGAATTAATTTAGTGATCAAAAGCGACTAATTAAATTAACGGGGACTGATTATGTAAATCAGTGATACATATGGTTTGGGCTATTGATCCATGATGGACTAAGTTTATGTAAGTTTCCATGAAGTGTTAGTCCATATGAGTTATTGGATCATAAGGCTAAGTGTGAGAATTAGGGTTTTCATATGACTCTTGGAATTCTACACTATATATGTATTTCCCTAAGCCTAAAATCAGACCTATGAGTTCAAAGGAAGAGCTAGCCGATTTTGTGTCTCCAAACCTCTCTCTCATATTCATCCATATGCTCATGGTGTCTTGTGAACCGTATGAGGCATCACACTTGAGGTGCTAAGTTCTTAAAGGCCAAATACAACAATCTATAACAAAAGGTAATCTTCTAACTAGTTTTTTATGATTCAAATGTCAAATTGTATGCCAGTTGTAGGCTTCATGCTTTGGATAATTTTGTTGCCTATATAACTAGAGAAAACTTAGATCCAAAGCATTAGGGTTGTATGTGCACCATAGGGATGTTAGAGTACATAAAACCCAACACTTGAGTTGATTCATGGTTTGTTATGCTTTTGGTCCCAAAACTTTGGTTTTATGGATTATGAGCTACTCCATACCATGTGAACACCATATGCTATTGTATTTGAGTTGGGGAGTCATAAAAATAGGAACTTAGGCAATTACATCCATTCATGCAAGACATCTTAAGCTTTTGAGTGGTCTTTGGAATTAAGGTATTAAAACCTCAAAGTGAAAGTTGGCAAACAACATGATTACATAGCGCGTAATCTGGGTTACACAGAGCGTAGCCAGTTTGCTACCTGTTTTTTGGAGTAAGACTCTACGTCCATCGTAGTGCTTAAGTACCCAGCGCGTAGGTCAACAAAGTTGAACGTTTACGTTTTGACTAGTTTGACATTTGGTCAACTGTGAGGGTTTAGCACTTACAAGGGCAAAATGGTCTTTTGCCGAAATAAGGATTTGTCATGGTATTATGGACTTGCTAAGTTGGGAGAATTACCTTTATAGCTAGTTAGGGTTTGGTTTTGGTTATGTTTTGTGGGAGGAACTTCAGCACCAGCAGCTCGTGTGTGAGATCTATTTGTTGATTGATTGACGTGAGTCTCTTCTCTGTACTTGTGGGTCGAAGGCACCAATTATGACCCATTGGATTATGTTTGTAGGATGCTAGCTATCGTTGTGACTCTTTCATGTGTTTGTATGTATCTTGGGCGGGACCCACAATATGTTACGAACGAGCTTGTTAACCGGGCGGGGCCCAATGAGTACCAGGAAGGAACCGATGAATGCCGAGCGAGGCTCGATCTATGTATGGTGTATGGTATTTTAGGGAACTCACTAAGCTTTGTGCTTATGGTTTATGTTTATGTTTCAGGTACTTCTGGTTCCAAAGGGAAGAGCTCGACGTGGTTGCATCGCATCCACCGGTGTTCTGCATTTTATGACTTGTTTTTTAATATGATAACTATTTGATTTAATTCTATACTTTGTTGGGATTTTGGAATGAAAGAATGGTTATTTTGGTTGAATTAAAAAAAAAATTACTTAGTATTTTTGGGACGTTACGATTACACTTTATAAACCTTAAGAAACTGATTAAATATAATTTATAACTAGAGCCATAAATTGAATACTTGGTTTTAAAAGGGAAGGCGGAGCCATACAATTCGGCGAATATCTTGACTAATAAGGAAAAAAAGTTGGAGCCACTGAGGATTAATGGATGAAAAATGGAAACAGGAGGAAAGGAGGAGTGGAGGGTGGGACTCTTCCGTTGTAGAGACGGAGGGCTGTTATCGCCGAAGGAGTCAACTAAGAGAAAGATTCGACCGAGGGGGTATTAGGCGGAGGAATAACAGTGACAGAGACGAAGAGAATGAGAGGAGTAGTGGCTGAAAAATGAAAACAAGAGAGGAGGAGTGAAGGGTTGGACTATTCCGTTTAGAGGTGGAGGGCTGCTATAGCCGAAGGAGTGGACTGAGAGAAAGATTCAACTGAGGGGGTATTAGGCGGAGGAATAGCAGTGACAAAGACGAAGAGGAAGGAGGCTGGTGGCGTAAATGGATGAGGAAGAATGAACTATCAGAAGAAGACCAACTTCTTTATCAAGTTTGTTTTTGTGTGTGTTTGTGCGGCTGCTTAGATAAAGGCCAACAACTAGGTTTGAAGTAGTCAATTTCTTTAACATAATTATAGGGAATTAAGTATGGAAGTTATTTTTTTTATCATAATTAATTAAATTTAAGATTACTATTATACCCTTTTATCATTTATTATTTATTTAATTATTCTTAAATTTTGATTGGTCCATTCATCCACACAATAGATGTAGAAAACATATGAAATTAAAATTAAAAAATAGTTCAATAAATAAATAAATAAGGGTATGTAAGTAATTTGATAAATTACTTCCAAAAAAAATCCCTATAAGCATGCTAGTTACATTAACTTTTAACCTAATTTCTCCCCTTTTTATTTACAACCTCTTTTTTACTCACCACTTTCATAAACCCTATTCTTAATCATGTCTGCAGCGATTCCCCTCGTTTTCTAAAAATCATAGTCCACAAGCACCATCATCCTGGCTGCTGACCACCGTCACCATCATCTCCATCGCCGTCCACTAACATCAGTCGACTCTTTATCGTTGGTCCTCCACTAGTCGTCTCCATTCACTGCCTTTCCTTCGTAAACTATGAGATTTCATGAGGAAGTCGATTGGAGACCATTTAAATATTGGGCTTTTGTTGTTGGATAACTCAGTATTTCATTCCAGTCGAATACAATTTTGGAATCAACTAAACTTCTCGATGTCAGTTATCTCCAATCCCAATCATCGCCTTCACTCCAGTTATCATTCAGTCATTCATTCGATTTGACTCTCCTTTCTCTTAGTTTAACTAAGAAGCTCTTATTTTTAATTATGTGATCTTACTGTTAGTCGATCTAATGATATCACTCCATTTTAAAAGTGATTAAATTTCTATAATTTCTTTTCCAATATTATTCAGCATTTCACATTGGGGTTTCTTGATTCAAATCTCTTTTGTCTGCAAGCTACCTCAACTATAAATAGAGCCCACTGGGCTTTAAGAAAACCGATCCAACCTCCTTAAAGGATGAAGAATTCAGTTTTGATAGTCTCTCTCCTTTCTCCTAAATATTGTAGGGTTTTAGTCTTTTAGATGTGATCCATTAGAGACATTCCTACTTTGGGTGCTAGATCTTGTAGAAGCAACTAAGAGTTCGAGATCTCCAAGTGGATTACAAGTATATACGATTATACTTGAAAGGTTGGTAATTGTATGCCTTTTATGAGTTTAAATTCATAATTTTCAAAGTTCCTTTCTATAATAGTAAAAACCTAGATCTATGGTGCATGTACACTTAGGATTACATTTGAATGCTTATGTTTCCTAAATCTAGTGTAAAAATGCATAGAAAACCCATCAACTCTTCCCTTTTAGTAATGTAGGGCATGGAGGCCCGCAATCCAACAATCTCTTTGAGAGCCAATTGTGTTGAATCTATATACCCAAAGAATCATTATTAAGTGATATTGCTAATAATATATGATCTTATAGGCTCACACCTTTATCAAATTGAGGCAGCTTTGTTCTTTGACAAAGGATTGCGTAGGTCTATCGAGGCTATGGTGGTATGTGGAGGCCCCTTCTTTGGAGACATCCAGTGGAAACTAGCTTCCTTACCTATTCGTTTCGGTGGTTTGGGTTTGTACTCGGCATACGAGGTTTCCTCTTACGCATTTGTAGCCTCGAGGGCCCAATCGTGGGCATTACAAGACCACATCTTATGTGACAGTGGCATATGTGGTATGGACTCTGATTACCTATGTGCTATGACTCGTCTTCACAATACGATTCTGGGATTCGACTGTATCGGTTTCACTAATAAGGACACCGCCCCCTCTAAATCCCAAAAGCATTGGCGTGTGCCCTTTTTAGCAAAATCGTCAATCATATGGAAGTCGAATTTGACATGACTGTTAGACAAAAAGCAGTTTTTGGGTGTCTTAGGGCACCTCATGCTAAGGATTTTCTGCTAACTATCCCTATTGAGGGCCTCGCCCATCATATGTCTCCTGTAGAGTATCGAACTATCCTCCATTACCGCCTCATGATTCCTCTATTCCCAACTGACGATATATGCCCAGTTTGTCGTAAGTCATGTTTGGACACTTTTGGGAACATGTGGTTCATTGTAGAGAGCTCCCTGGTTTCAAGTAGCGACATGATGTGGTTAGGGATGTTCTCTTTGATGTTTGTCGGTGTGCTGGTATCTCTGCGAAGAAAGAAGCGTCCGTGAACATTTTGACGGACCCGCAGGATGAAAGATCTACCCTCAGGCCGACTGACATTTTGGTATTTGGATGGGTAGGAGGGAAGCATGCGTGTGTGGATCTTACGGGGGTCTCTCCTCTCTTCGGTTTGAGGAGTGGGGTTTTCACAACAGGGCACGCCACTTTGAAATCCGCTGCGTGCAAAGTGGCAAAGCACGAGAATGCATGTATAGAAAATCAATATGTGTTTGTACCTTTTGCATTTGATACATTTGGTTTTCTCGCACCAGAGGCCATGGAGCTCCTCAACAGAGTCCAACGCGTCATGCATTCTAATATCATATCTCCGAGATTCACAGATGTTGTTTTCAAAAGAATTAGTTTTGCCATCCAGAAAGGGATCGCGACGCAGCTTGTTGCCCGTTTTCCTTCCATCGATATGTATTGAACTTTATATAGGCCAATTGAAATTTAGAAGTGAAACAACTAATATTAGGGAATAATTATTGTTTTGAGAAAACAAAACTTATAAGAGAGTATAACTAGTAACTATCTCATATGGTATGAATTAATAAGTCATGTGTAACCTCTTCGACTAGTTCGATCGTTTTGTCTTTTAACTAAAGACAAAGTTTATATTTTATAAACTTTGAGTTTAAAAAATTTAAAGAATTCTTCTCTTATTTAGAGTAAAATCCGAAAGTTGTATAGGGTGTGGGAGGTTGCTTATTAGCCTCCCTCCCTTTTCCCTCATGCCTGTTAAGTAAGGTCATTACTTTATCTTATAATATGTGGTTGCCTTTTCTTATGCATGGGGTATATAAAAGGGTGTTTTGCATGAGTTTTTGGCTAGTTTTTCACTAGTTCTTCTACTATTTCTCTCATGGCCGAAACTACTCTCCTCTTTCTCTTCTTGTTGTCTTTTGAATATTTTTGCAAGATTAGAAGCCCTCTTGATTGGTCTCCTTTAGTGCTTATTTGATTTAAGCACTTAAAGTCTTAAGACACTCAAGAATAGAAGAAGGAACTAGCATTCCAAGTGTCTAACTCTTGATGGTGGATACACATAGAGAAATTCTACTCTTGAATTTTTGTTATCTTCATCAACACCTAAAAACCAAGTTTTAACATCCCAAAAATGAAGGCAAAATTTTCATTTTAAAACCATTCGAAAAATCCATAAGTTTTATAATACAAGTTCTCAAAAGTCACTATCATGAATCAGAGTATCCCCAAATCATAAAAAACATAAAATCCAAGATGATGTGAATGGTCAAGCCTTTGCCTTGCCCCTGTCCTATGAAGTGCATGAAACCATAACAATCAAACTGTAAGCCAAAGCTTAGTGACTTCCCCCAAAATACCACACATGAAACATAAAAAAACATGCACAATGGGCCTACAACCTATGTTTGGAATACCCCTACAGGGCCCTCAACATAAGTCTAGATCGCCCCAGAGCCCACAAACTGAGTCTTGAATGCCCTTCCCGACCCTTAGCCTATGAATGGAATGCTCCCAATCCCTTAGCATGAGTCTAGAATACCCCTAAAAGGTCCTCATCCCATGTCTAGAATGTTCCTGACCCCTTAACATGCATCTATAATACCCCTACAGGGTCCTCATCCCATGTCTAGAATGCTCCTGGTATCTTGGCCTTCAGCACGAAGCAGAACCATCTCAACCCAAACTGTTACAATATGTCTTCATGTTCACAAAAAAATATTCAACAAGTAATAGATAATTAGGCAGATCTAACCGATCACTACAACATAGCAACATATTAACCATGATGCATAACCTAGTGGGCCGACATTGGTGCCTTCGACCCACTAGTACAGTGAGGAAAACTCACCTCATAATCTAAAAGATAGCTTAATAGATCACTGCTCTAAATGTTGCCTCTACTGGTCACGTATAAAATTAACAGCGACCCAAATCTCAAACTATTATTCAAATTACCCAAAATACCCTTCGGGAAAACTTGGTCAAAACCCTGGTCAAAGGTCAAAGTCAAAAAGTCAATGAAAGTCAAGGTCCACATTATGCTGAGTACACCTTGCGTACTCCATCTGTACGCATGGCGTACATGACTTTAGCCTTGTATGCGCTCCATACCACTTAGTTACGCCGAGCGTACTCAAGCCAGATCCAATTTCCCATTAAGCTCTTATTCTCTTAAGATCTTTCTTCCAAAGCTCAGATCTGAATCCAAATGACATTCTAAATCATAAACTTTCCAATTTTATGACTTTGCGTAGCTAGAAAGTGCCCAAAACCAAAATCGTAACTTATTACACAACTCTAAGCTTCATATCTCTTGCATGGGTGAAAGGAAAGAATCAAGATGGCATTTTTGTGACTCAAAGCAGCCAAAAAAATCTAAAAGGACAACTCATTTTGTCTAGAGTAAGCCAAACTCATATATACGAATATTATGGGACCAAAAAGGCAAAAACTCAAGAGATAGCAAGATCTAATGAATTATTCATCAAGTTCAGATCTTTATACCTTCTAGAGGTTGCTTAAGAGGTGCAAATCCCAGATCTACATTGCTTGAAGCTTTCCAAGAGCACTCCAATGATCGCCTTCCTTCAAGGATGAACACAAAATACTCAATTAACTCAAAAACTATCAAATAGAGATTACGGTTAGCAAATGATCGTTTTGGAGGATGGAGGCTGAGAATGGATAGGGTTTATGGAAGTTAAGATGCTTAAATAGGGCTCAAAACCCCGAATTTAGGGTTTGCACACTGGTCGAGTACGCCCAACGTACTCTTATTTACACCCATCATAAATCATTAAAATCCCGTTACGCCATGTGTAACTTCTCGTTACGCCGAGTGTAATCCAAGAATCCACAACTTCCACTTTAACTTCAATCGACCATAACTTCTTCGTTTCAACTCCGTTTTTGGCATTCTTTATATGCACAGAAAGGTATTGAAGAGCCCCACAATCCTTTCTAACTATTTTTGACTTCAAACATACCAAACTAAATTTCTTAATTATTTAAAGAAGTCTGAAGCATCTCATTTCCCATTTTACCCTTCGACTCCAAAACACAATCCAAGAGCTTGGGTCACACGACCAATATTATATGCATCCAATGAGGGTATAAACCATATTACTTGAAGCCCAGGGCCTTCACTTGATCTATTTATTTTCCATAATCCCGAAATAAGAACTTTTTGAAACTGAATGTTACAATTCTACCCCCTCTTAAACTGGATTTTGTCCTCAAAATCCATCTTGGTTAAGATCTATAAAACAACGTCAACATATTTCATAAGATCTCTCTAACCATCTAGACACTAAGGAATCTTATAAAGAAACTTGAGAGACCAGTCGGTAACATGCAGCTGTCCACTAACAACCCAATAACTTTAAAATGCTCAACCATAATTTTTTTCTCTCCCTAATTGCATGAGCCCACTTCTAGAGAAAACCACTCAAACCAGGAACTCTCATAAATACAACTACAAACCAAATACGAAAATATATTCCTGGAAACCGAGAACCCATCAGTCTAAACTTCAAAAACCATACCTTAGGGTTGATGATCATCCAACAATCGTACCTACCCCCAATTCCATGACTAAGAACACCACCCAATCATGCAGAAAGATTATTCAAAACATCATGACTGTGAATTTCACCAAATTCCAAATTCCAGAAGTTATGCCCGAAAACCTTATATATACACTTGACTTCCCGACAAGTCATCACCGACCCGCTACTCCCACAAGTATAATGATGGTCAATCCAAGAATCTCACATTGTATCCAAATCCATCATCAACGTAGGTGTATCCCTACCTGAAGAAAAAAACTCGAGACATTTACGACGAACTTCATGACTCGGGATTTCAGAATTGATATTCGATATTCGTAAGCAAGCTTCAGATAGGCGACCCGCGAGCACACAGGGTTCATAATGCAAACGTTTAGCATGAGACTTTTGGTGTACAAATAATACTCCAACAAACTCTTACCATCCACATGATCCAAACCAACTGGTCACTGAGTCACTCGACTCCCAATCAATGCACTAACACCCGAACATGCCAATAAGGCTAACGACCCGAGACCTAATAGTCTCAATCAACTGACTACTGGGTCTCACCCATATGAATCATTCCGCCACTAGTTCATGATAAATCGTGACACTATATAACCACTGGGATAAGAAGCTCACGGTTCCTCACCGTTCTTGCCAAATCCCAATCTCAGCCATGAAGATTCCCTACCAGCGTCCGATAGGCCTATAGACATACGACGATCATCCCACCGACCAGTAGGAATCCAATCAACATCTCGCTTAACACTTACCAAAACCACAAGAGCCATATCATACCACAATACATAGTCCTTTCATAGTCTCACAACCATTCCTTATACTACCTAACTCATCCCAAAGAATAGTATGGGCCCAGTCGCAGACTTACCACACTTCCACACCCGACTACCAATCTAGCGAACGCTATGGTTACCCTACGGTCATACGACACTTCCACAACTGCCATGGGCCAAACCCATGGTCTTGCTAACCATCTACAAGAATACCTAATCAAAGATATTAAGAGTCGAATCCCCGACTTGTTGAACCTTATCAGGTGTTCGAGTTTTGCTTCAAACCCCAGAGCCTTCATCAGACAAGAACATGCAAAGAGGTCCTAACACATCCCTTATCCTAAACCTAGCCATGAATCCCAAATGCATCCCTACCTCTACTTCACATTCCCGAATGAGATAGTCTAATTCCTTAATCTATGATTCCTTGATTATGACCAAAAACCAACTATTCTCTTGCTCTTAGATACGAACTCCAAGTTAATTCACATTTTAAATTATTTGTGATATTCCCTAGCGGTTCTCCCCCACTTGGAATCAGACCCTCCCTAATGACTTCAATACTTTTAACATATGTGCACAATCCATAGTGCTCAGACCCTAAGCTTTCCAGATTGACCATCATCCATATCAATAAACATTCCAACCATAAAACCTTCTCAAAGAAATTTTCCAATTTAAATAATTGAACTGATCCTACAATTGCTCAACCGAGTGAACCAAACTTCCTGAATGCTATCAGAACCGATATTAGACTGACTCCTTTCTAACCTTATCGACACGACCCGCCAAAATGGGATTCTATAAATATCTGAAGTCCTTCCAGAAAACTGGTCAAACGTTACCCTGACACTCGAATCATGGGTCCAAATATATTCGTTGATCCTCACTTGTAGAAAATTGATGCACATGGCACCTTCAACTAATACTACTCGATAATTCTAAAACAATCTCAAATACCAAGCGTCTAATGGACTTACACTGCAACTTCCTCCAACCCTTTGTTATGGAAACATCAAATCAATCTAGTTGTTGATCCTTCAAGTAACACTCTTAGTCCTCTTCTGCTCGGGGCATACTCCCTCTTTGGTTGATGTCTTCCACATCGAAGCCTAAAACCAGTTCATATAGACACTCTCTAAACATAGCTCTCGGTATGCAAAATGGCATGTGACAATTTTGAATAATAACCAGCGATCGCAAGGAAAAATTGAACCTTAGGTGGAGATGTCAGAGGCTTCCCAACATTACAACTCCCAACCCTTCACGAACGATCCTCTTACTTGTGATCTATGAAGCACCCCCAAGGATGAATCCCCGATCCATTAAAACCTACAAATGCTAACATAATAGTTCTAACAATCTAATTATATGAATGACTATCCGTTTGGCACTACACTAAAGAAGTACATTAATTCGAGGTAAAACCGAGGTTCAAAATTTATACCTGTGATTTCTTGCAATTCAACCTTGGCCTCCTGTCTGACGGTGGGTGTTTGTCCTTGCACTCCCTCCGCTACCCATGTAGGATAGACGGGTTTGAGATGAACCGAATGGTGACAGTAGAAACACGTCTGATCCTTCTTGCAGTCACGAACGACATGCCCTTTCTTTCCACACTTGTAGAATTTGAACTTGTGATTTGTGATAAGCAAACCTTTAGGTTCCACCACACTTTCCGTAGATATCAAAGTCTCCCCAACTTCCAGTACCCAGGTTAGCATCCTCGAACTCTCCGTCTATCGCTGATTGAGTCCTCTTTATCTTTCTATGTCGTGTTCCCACATCAAGATCTCCTCTCGTAGTCACCTCAACTGTCTCTCTCACAGTGTACAAGGCTGCAATTCATTCCTCGAACTTGACAGTTAGTTTGTCAGTGATGCGGCCAACGATACCAGACAATTCTTCCAGGAAAATCTGCAAAACCTCAGTGGTAATCCAATCGCATAGCCCGGTGTTATCCACATCAATCTCGAAGGACTCTGTTCCCTGTCCATGTAGCAACATCTTATGTCCATGTACCAACATCTTATAAAACAAGATGAAAATGTCATCATTAATCCATCACACTTTATTCGATATACAAAAATTCACACATCAAACCCCTACTGACTTCTTAGATTCCCGTGAGTTTCCTTGACTTGAGTACAGATCCTGCGTTTCCAGTAGTACGGGCCTAATACTACCTTCCACATCTATCCATACATCCCTTAAGAGACATCCCAAGTCCTCTTTGTCACCAACTCACAATAATACCCCAAATACCTGCTAAACAACGTAGTACCCGCTCTAAAGCACTGTCTAGGATCTCCTAGGATCCCCACCTCACTCTGCCATCGGCTGAAAGAAGACTCCTATTAATGTCAGCTAACTACTTCATGAATACAATTACATGTAAGAGAACTTAAATAATCTTATACTAAAAGACTCAACCCTATAACGGTTAGAGTCGGACGATAGGTACACAATAGGACCAATTCTTTCACTCTAAGATTATTTAACCTTTGTAGCATGTAACTTAACATATTTGTGTAGTACTTAACTCACATCAATACGAGTCCTACAAGGCACAAGGAAAGCAAATATTCGAGAAATTAGCATACATAAGAACATCATAAAAACCAGACAGATCCTCACATGTAATTCCTAACCAATAGGCCCAAGCATCCAAGATATACATATGCCCTATATCCACTCTCTCGAGAGTAACTAACAATTCCTTACTTTCTGGCTTTCTTCTACCCACACTCACTCTTGAAACTTCAGCTAACTATGTAGCCGCTTGTTTATGCTAATCATACATTACACTGGATTCGATAGACATTTGAATACTCGATTCTACCCTAAGCACACAACCATACAACGAATGGAAAATGAGGCTAAATCAAACATTATCAAGCTATAAAATCTTAGTTATGTACAATTATGATGCATACACTAAGAAAACACAGTCATAATGTCAGTTCCATATAGCATAACAAGAAATTCTCTTAGGATATCACGCATCATAAATTAGGCAATTCTATCATGCAATTCCCGAAGATCCCTAGCCTATAAACTAGCATGTAGTTCTATCATAATCATCATAAACAAATAACACTGTGGTTATCATGGGGAACAATTTCTTGCTCTGGCTGATCGTACACATCTCATCCCTCCTTGGTTACTTTTGAAAACAATTTTGGAAAATAATTTGAAAACTTTTACAGATCCTTAGCTTGAGTCTGGATTCACACAAATGTTTATCCAATTCTCTAAAACCAGGGCTTTGATACCAACTTGTAACATCCCAAAAATAAAGGAAAAATTTTCATTTTAAAACCATTCCAAAAATCCATAAGTTTTACAAAACAAGTTCTCAAAAGTCACTATCATGAATCAGAGTATCCCAAAATCATAAAACACATAAAATCAAAGATGATGTGCATGATCAAGCATTTGCCTTGCCCCTGTCCTCTAAAGTACTTGAAACCATAACAATCAAACTGTAAGCCAAATCTTAGTGAGTTCCACTAAAATACCACAAACGAAACATAAACAAACATGCACACTGGGCCCATAGCCTATGTTTGGAATACCCCTACAGGGCCCTCATCATAAGTTTGGATTGCCCCCGAGCCCACAACATAAGTCTGGACTGCCCTTGCCGGCCCTCAGCCCATGTCTGAAATGCTCCCAAGCCCTTAGCATGAGTCTGGAATACCCATGCAGGTTCGTCATCCCATGTCTAGAATGCTCCCGATCCCTTAGCATGAGTCTGGAACACCCGTACAGGGTCCTCAACCCATGTCTAGACTGCTCCCGTTATCTTGGCCTTCAGCACAAAGCATAACCGCCTCAACCCAAACTGTTATAATATGTCGACATATGCACATAAACAAATATTCAACAAGTAACAGATAATCATGCAGATCTAACCAATCACTACGGCATCACAACATCTTAACAAGGATACATAACCTAGTGGGTCGGCATTGGTGTCTTGGACCCAAAAGTACAGTGAGGAAAAACTCACCTCACAGTCTGAAAGATAGCTGAACATATCACTTCTCCAAATGTTGCTTCTACAGGTCACATATACAATTTACATGGACCTAAATCTCAAACTACTATTCAAATTACTAAAAATACCCGTAGGTCAAACTTGGTCAAACCTCTGGTCAAAGGTCAAAGTCAAAAAGTCAATGAAAGTCAAGGTACACATTATGTTGAGTACGCCCTACGTACTCCATCTGTACGCATGACGTACGTGACTTTAGCCTTGTATGCGCTGCGTACCACTTAGGTACGACGAGCATGCTAAAGCCAGATCCAATTTCTCATTAAGCACTTATTCTCTTAAGATCTTTTTTCGAAAGCTCATATCTGAGTCCAAATGACATTATAAATCATAATATTTCCAACTTTATGACTTTACATGGCTAGAAAGTGTCCAAAACTAAAATCCTAACTTATTACACAACTCCAAGCTTCATATCTCTTGCATGGGTGAAGTGAGAGAATCAAGATGGCATTTTTATGACTCAAAGCACCCAAAAACGTCTGAAAGAAAAACTCATTTGGTCTAGAGTATGCCAAACTCATATATACCAAGATTATGGGACCAAAAGGCACAAACCTCAAGAACTAGCAAGATCTAATGAATTATTCATCAATTTCAGATCTTTATACCTTATGGAGGTTGCTTGAGAGGTGCAAATCCCAGATCTATAATGCTTGAAGCTTTCCAAGAGCACTCTAATGATCTTCTTCCTTCAAGGGTGAACACAAACCACTCAAATAGCTCAAAAACTCTCAAATGGAGATTAGGGTTTGCAAAGGATCGTTTGGGAGGATGGAGGCTGAGAATGGAAAAGGTTTATGGAAGTTAAGATGTTTAAATAGGTCTCAAAACCCCGAAGTTAGGGTTTGCACACTGGTCGAGTGTGCCCAACGTACTCTTATTTACAACCTCCGTAAATCATTAAAAGCCCGTTACGCCATGTGTAACTTCTAGTTATGCCCAGCGTAATCTAAGAATCCATAACCTCGACTTCAACTTCAGTCGACCATAACTTCTTCGTTTCAACTCCGTTTTCGGCGTTCTTTATATGCACAAAAGGTTATTGAATAGCCCCATAATCCTATCTAATTATTTTTGACTTAAGACATACCGAACTAAAATTCTTAATTCATGAAAGAAGTCTGAAGCATCTTATTTCCCATTTTACCCTTCGACTCCAAAACGCTATCCAAGAGCTTAGATCACATGGCCAATATTATCCGCATCCAATTAGGTATAAACCTATGCCTTGAAGCCCAAGGCCTTCACTTGATCCATTTATTGTCCATAATCTCGAAATAAGATCTCGAAACAGGATATTACACAAGTGGGTTCAAATGCTTCGAAGTTTGTCATTATAAAACACTATTTAGTTGTTTTTCTTATTTCACTTTAACCTCTATAAATGGATCCTTGATGGTTTGGTTTTGTTATAAACTAAAAATAAACTTGTTATAAGACTTCTGTTGCAGTTATTGTGAAAAATAAGCTTATATTTTGTATCATAACTCATCAAATTGGTCCAATAAATCTGTCATAGCAACATAGAAATCTTGAACACTAATGGTGTTTTGTTGGAGGGCTCAAATATCAGTCTTTCATTGATATTATTTATCAAAATAAGACCGAGGGTATAATCTATCCAAGTGATCCCAAACTTCCTGCTTTGATATATCATACTTTGCCAACCGACTGAACTATAAAGTTATTGATCCAGTTGATGATATTAGAATTATCGGTTTCCAAAGCTTCCAGTAATATTGCATAATTAACATTTTCTCATGTCACAACTAGCCTTTTTGGCTAGGAAATTTCATCCTCAAGTAAGCAAGGACTATTGTGAGACTTGTGCTAACATACCTAAGTGTTCCATATGTCATAAAACAGAAAATGTGTGTCATAACCGGCAGTTATAAATTTATACAAATTATAAGTTGACACTTTTCTCTTGACTAAAATGACTTGTTTTTCAATAAACGAAAAGGGACGAACACGAGCACCCAGTTAACGAGCACAATCAACGATATGGAACGAGAACGATATTTCTATTCAATGAGTACGAATTTCATTATTTATCTAACAAATAATGGATCTCTAACAATTGCTCAAAAGGTTGTTAATATTCTAGTCAGACAAATCTCAAAAGTACCTAAATATAAAAATATTAGTGTACGTCTAAGTCCTGTAAGGAGTTATAGCCAGAGTCTCCTGGAGGGAGAGCGGGAATTTGTGTATAGATCTATACGGGGTTGACGCCCCACACCTTCGCTGTTCGCTACAGCTAGACAGGCCAGTCTAGGGTGACAAATGTCTTTTCCAAACTGAGGGCACCTGAGAAATGCCAAAGCAGGCACTCCGTCAGATTAGTATGGTTATAACGACTCACTAGAATATGCTCTATTAACTAGAAATTTATGTAAGGAAAACCTCATAAATAAATTTTGGCACGTTGTGTTGACCGTCCTACACGTGATAGGTGATGGTCCGCATTTGTTGTGTTGACTGTCCTTCTTCATCGCGTAGAATGTCCACAATAGCCATGTTGATTCTTTCTCCTAACAAGTATAGAGTCGTACTACTGCTATTTTTACAAATTAAAAAGCGTAGGACTCTATGGAAAACGTTTGTAAACAGTTTTGATAACGATAAACTAGCCCACACATACACATAGTTGGAAACTAGCACCTACGAATATTTTATAGCCGAAAATATAGGATTTTCTGGAGAGAACAATTTTTCTACGATTTCGATAACGATAAACTAGAACGCACATTCAATTTTACTCGATAAGAGGAACAAGATTTTCAACCATATTTCCTTTTTGAAAATAAGAGATTTTCTGGAAACGGTTGATTTTTACTATTCAAAAGAACTATTCTCGGACACAACTCTCTTTCACAAATTACAATACTTTTCAAAGATCACTCCTTATAAGGATGAACAAAAGTAATGACATACACACATATATCCATGATTTTCAAGGAAAGACTCCAAACGATTTCATAGGAAATATCGGATTTTCTGAAAGTACATTGAGAACGATTCTAAAAAAGTGTGAACGATTTTATACAAAAATGCTTATAAACTCACCAACTTTTTAGTTGACGCTTTTCAAAACGACTTGTATTCTTAGGGATCTAGTAAGCAGGTAAGAAGGGGCGCGGATGCTAGACTATTTAGCTGTAGTTTGGAATTTTTCTATTTATGTATCTTTTGTGTAACTCGAAGAACAAATACAATATGTAAACAATGTAAGTTTTTTTATCTCAACGTATGATGTTTGGATTGCTCTGTTTCACTTATATTCAGTTGTTATGATACTGCACAATGAAGTCACCCGCCTTCGGACGTTTCCGCCGTCTAGTCCAGGGGTGTGACATCTGTCACACCCCAAAACCGGAACGGCGGAAACGTTCGGGGGTGGAGGACGTCATGTTTAGTATCACAAGACATGCATCATAGTAAGAAAAGTAATGAACAACCATTTCATTAGAAAGAAAGTGTTTACAATGTGTGTGTTCACAAAACATAGAATACATAAGCAAATAACCAAAACAAGACTTGAAGCTATTATGCTCCATCTTCTGAATTCCCAGCACGAGTACCTGTCTACTAGGTTCCTGAGAATACAAGTTATTTGAAAGAGTTGATCAGCAATTAAGCTGGTGAGTTCATAAGATTTTAGTGATGTAAGTAAGTTGTAGAAAGTTGTTTGTAAAATGTAGTTGAAAAATGTAGTACGTTGTAAGTTCTGTTTAGAAAAGTTCGCATGTTCCTCTAGAAAATCCTATATTTCCTAATTTCATGAAAGATAAGTAAAAATGACTCTACAATCCTTTCTATGAGTACTAAATGGATACAAGTTATATAAGACTCAGAGTAAACAAATAATCGATTGTGCGCATCTGCCCTAAGGCGGAAAACACACATCTCATTGTTTGTTTGATCATTATGGTATATAACCCTAGTGTATTCACTTGTTACTCATGGAGTTAGTTGTAATGTTTCCTTTATATTTAATGAAAAGATTCTTTAAGAAAACCCTTATTTCTTATAATAAAATGGTGACCACAGCGATTACTTCTATAATCACTTAGTTTATACTGGCTATATATGATCTAATATCGAATAGAAAGTTAATTGGGTGAATCTGCCCTAAGCCCACAACCAAACAAGGAACATGAAGTAAGGCGGAAAACACACATCCAACTACCTATTGGGTATTAATGATATATAACCATGATGTATAAACTAAAGTATTATAGAGTTAATCACCTAAGGTCCTTTAAGTTTATACTGGTTTAATAAAATGGATTAAACCCTTAACTGGTAAGTTTCTAGTTTTATATACCAAAAGTTCTGATTTGGAAAGTATGTTTTGTACTAGAAAACTATGCATTGACTCTGTTTCCTATGACTTGACCCATACTTGGTACCCTTATGATGACTTAATGTATACTAACATATATATATCTAGAATCGAATAGAAAATAGACTGGGTGAATTCGTTCCAAGCCCACAACCAAACAAGGAACAAGAAATGAAGCGGAGAGCACACATCCTATTACCTGTCGGATCCTATTGATATATATATATATATATATATATATATATATATATATATATATATATCCTTTGATGTATACATTAAGGAATCATAAGGTTAGCATTATGGTCCTTTCTATTAAACGTAGCCTTCTACCAAGGCATCAAATGTTATGTGTGTTTGTTTCTTGCATGAGTGTATATTTTCCCAAGTGAGACTATCATTAACCAAAAATATAGTTTTTACATTACCAAATATGTGAGAATATCACAATGAATGCAATGGGGAAATAATAATAGTACTGTAGTGTGGTATTATAGTAACTACTTTTGTACTACTTACCTTAAACCAATTGTTATTTAAGGTATAATGTGATATGATTGCATCATACTATCGACTAATAACACGACGATGAAAGACGTCAGAAGAAATGACATTTGGCACCCGTAGACTTGCAAATCCCACTGTAGCTAACACCAAGGTGTAGGATAGTCAATCCAGTATATGTCTATACCCAAATTCACGCTCTCCCTCTAGGAGATTCTGGCTGCAAATCGAACCATGACAGGTGATGCCATGCCTCGAAACAGTGATCCACATTTATGTTATGGTATACTTGTATATGTATTGTATGTACTAGTTGTATTGTATGTACTAGCTGTATTGTATATACTAGCTGTATTATATGTACTCTCTGTCTAGTATGTAGTATGTTCTGTTTGTTTCTCATAATAGTATGTTCTCTTATTTTCTCATCATAGTATGTTCTCTTAGTTTCTCATCATAGTATGCTTTGACTCATGTATGAACTGACTCTTTGTATGCTTCATTGTACTAGAAGTAATGAGTAGTATTTTCCTAAACTATACCTATTATAGTTTACTAATGTTTTACTTGAGCTGTTATTGAAAAGACTCATTTATCTACTAAGTTATGATTGTACTTTAAAAACGGAGTTTGTAAAACTATAAAGTAATATAACTTTAAAGGAGTTTTTGAAATGTTTTGATCACTTATAAAAGACATAAGC
The DNA here is from genome assembly GCF_052849685.1 of Lactuca virosa. Lineage (NCBI taxonomy): Eukaryota > Viridiplantae > Streptophyta > Magnoliopsida > Asterales > Asteraceae > Lactuca > Lactuca virosa. The sequence goes on along the minus strand of NC_136426.1, from coordinate 168,497,631 downwards.
AATCTTTCGAAAGATGTTTATAACAAACAATTACACAATTATCATTGTGTTCAACTTGTATTCCCCCCGCCCCCCCCCCCCCCCCCCCTTAAAAGCATTTAAAACAGTTAAAAGATTCATTACGGGGTATGAACTCACCTGATGTGGGTGATTCAACGGATACGCGTGTAAGGATGAGAAGTTCCCCGAATGAAGTCCTGAGACACAACAAGCCCTAAATGACATATATTGGCATATACTGACATAAATATAGTGTTTGGAAGCAAACCAATGCAAGGAAACACCTCACGAGACTAGGAAACACTTTGACCAAGTGTTGGAATCACATGTGATTCATCTAATGGGTGTTTAAGACCATGGTTTGGTGTTTACGACCATGTGTTTACGGCCAAGGGAGTTTACAGCCATAAACTCATGGTCAAAGATGCTTATGAGGGTGTTTGAAGGCTAGGGAAGCTTGAAGGACTTTTGCTCTACATAAGGATGAGAAAGACCAACTCAATGGAGTCTTTTGATGAGTTTACGGCCAAGCAAGGAGTTTACAGCCGTAAACTCATGGTCTTTATGCAATTGAGAGTGGTTCAAGGTCCTATTTTCATCGAGGAAGCGTTCACAAGCTTTGCATCTAGGAGGGTTTATGGCCAAAATGGCACCCTTATAGGGGTTTACGGCCATGGGAGATGGCTTGGCCGTAAAATCCTTTTGATCTTGCATTGTTGATGATTTCAAGGTTCTAAGCATGAATCCTAAATAGATATCAAGTATAGGGAAGAGTACTTACGATATCGAGGCTTGAAATGGTCGATTTTGGCCAAGAACACTAGTGTGTGTTCTTGGTGTTCTTGGTGAAACTTGAAGATCTAGCAAAAGGAATGATTTCATGGATGGAATCATGGAAGGATACTAGATTAAGAGATGTATCAACAAATCAAGGAAGAACACTTACAACTTTTGAAGATCTAGGATGAGAATCGGGATGATAGTTGAGAGAGAAATGTGTTGTTCTTGAGGTGAAAGTGAGATAATGAATGAAAATGAAGGATATGAGTCTTAAGGAGGGAGTTTACGGCCCACCTTGAGTTTACGGCCGTAAACTCAACCGTTGTGGCCGTGAACTCCAAATGAAGAGGTTAAGGCTTGATTTGTTGAATAGTGTCTCTAGCAGGTACATTCTAACACCCATTCCTTTAGTGTACTAGGCTTAAAACTCCTTAGAATGACCTTTAACCAGGCTAGAACTCAGTACCAATGAGTCTGACACTCAGTTGAGTTGACTGACTGTGCTTTCAAAGCTAAGATTTTTCGGGTTGTCACATAATCCCCCTGTTAGATGGAATTTCGTCCCGAAATTAGCTTTCTTAGCAGTACTACTAGGGTTGCGCTCCTCTGATTCGCAGAATACCTATTCGTAGACCTGGCAACTTTGCCCTGGTGTTCATGACAGGATTTGTACTTGGTCCATCTATCATTACCTCGTGTATACAAGTCGTATAAAATTAGGATTAGTAAGACGGTCGGATGTGCGACTCTGCCCCAGGTCCACAACCAAACAAGGAACAGGAGATAGGGCGGAAACACACATACTAAATCTGCGTAATCATAATCATATACCACCCTCGCGTATACACTGAATAGTGATAGGCGGGCTGTATTCGTCCATAGCCTCTGTGCTCGAACTTGGCCTGGGGGGCGAGTGGTATTTCGTGACGGTCTGCGGAACATACGACGGTAAGGCTTTGGAGGACAAAGTACTCTTCGCACGAGTACTTCGGGGTTTAGAATACGAAAGATAAAACTGAGGTTTAGGTCGGACTGTCGATACGAATGACGAAGGTTTCAAGAACTTCCCGGTCGAGGCGATAGAAACATATGAACTTAGTATGGTGAGGACCACGCCAATTCATGACGAATAATAGTAACGGACTCTTTACTCAACAAAGTTTTCGCCAATTTGAAAGAAACGTCTGTTATACGATGATGTATCCCTAGTGTGTTCGACAATGTACTCCTAGTGTGTTCGACAATGTACTCCTAGTGTGTTCGACAATATACTCTTTGTAACTGATCCAGTGCTTTCTGTTTTCCCTTGATGTTAACACTCCTACGTATCGTACCGCTATGTGCGCATACATACAAATGAAAGTGCTTTGATAACTAGTGATGATACTTTATATCATGATCCTCCTTAGTACCACTACGATCGTCTGTCATATACAAGTTATGAATAATTAAGATAAATAAGACAGTCGACTGAGTAACACTGCCTCAAATCCTCAACCAAATAAGGAACAGGGATTAAGGCGGAATCACTCACTCTAAGTCTGCAACATCTTAGTTATGCACAACCCTGATGTATATGCTAAGCCATCATAGCTTCTCAAAACGGATCTTTTAGTCCTCTGGAATACTATGATCTATTTCAATATGTTAGTTATTATAATTACTTTTAAGTGTTGTCCCCAAGTTTTAATCTTATATGAATATAAATTAATTTCCAAAGTAATTACTATTTCGAAAACGTACCGCTGCTCGCTGAGTTCTTTGTTATTGGGCAGTCCTTCTGATAGTGTCCAGTCTCACCACAGCCGTAACAGGCTTGGTTTTCTTCAGCTTCGGGGACTTGGGAGATCGGTTGAACCGGTGCCCTGCAGAAACGGACTGTGTGTCCCTTTCTGTGGCAGTTCAGACACTGCATTTCCCGGCATACTCCGGTGTGGTGATAGTTGAACTTTCCACACTTCAGGAGGGTTCCAGCATATCGACTGACAGGTGCTGGAGCAGTAGGCGTTGTAGCGGCGTACATAATACTCGCTTGTTGTTCTTGCGGGGTGTCCGATGTTGTTTTCTTCTTCTTCCTCTTGTTCCCCGAATTCTGTTTATAGTCCTCTTCCCTCGATGGCTCGGGAATAGGGACTTCTACACCATGGCGGACTCTGTGGTCGATGAGTCGCTGAGCCAGGTGTTTAGCATTATCAAATGTGGCCGGGTTAGAAGACAACACATCTCCTTGGGTCGGAGCAGTCAGAACCCAGATGTATCTTTCTATCTTCTTGCTCTTCGGGGTAACCATCCCGGGGCATAGAGCTGCTAGGTCACTGAATCGGTCAGTGTAGGTCACTATGTCTGAGCCGACCATAGTGAGCTCCCACAGCTCTTATTCCAGCTTTTGAATTTCGTCCAACGGGCAGTATTCCTCCCGCATTAACTCTTTTAGGTTCTCCCAACCCATTGAGTTAACCACTGATAGGGTCAGTGACTTAACATGGCTGTTCCACCATGTTAGGGCTTTGTCAGAGAAGGTGCAGGCAACAAACTTCACTTTGCTCCCTTCGGGGCACAAACAGATTTCGAAGACCGAATCTGTTTTCTCGAACCATCGCATCAGAGCGATGACTCCACCATTTCCATTAAACGAATTTGGTTTGCAGATCATGAAGTCTTTATACGAACACTCCCTTGGGTGTCCGTGAGTAGCTCCCGGGTTGGCTAAGTGGGTACCGCTACCAGATCCGAAGGTACCACTTTCACCGAGGCGAGCTATAGCAGTTGCCACTGTGGAGGATATCGCTGCGTGGAGAGTAGCAGTATCGAATTGTGGCGGAGGTAGTGGCGTTTGAGTTGGAGTTATCGGAGTAGTGCGTCTGTTTGATCTGCGAGGAGGCATCCTTGCTAAAAGAATACAAAGATGAGACAGAATAAGTCTAAAGCAATGGACACAAGCCGAAAGCTGAAAAGACAAGGTTATCCTAGTTCTAGGTGTATCGGGTCCTGACTTCCACAGGGTTTCTAGAATAATTCATAAATGAGTCTATACCGAATAAACTGTATGAATTTGGAATAGTTATCCTCGAATGAATATATGTTGCCTGAATAACTGTTACCAACTGCATGTAAGAAAATAATCTTAACATATAATGTGAGCAGTGTTTCCACTCGCTCATTAAGTTAACAAGATTATTATTTATTAGTGTGGCGCATAAGACGTTTTGGGTTACTTCGGTGGAACCTTCTTTGAAAGCTTCTCATGAACGTGCTCTCGTTCCTCCTGACTCTTCTGTTGTCTACTATGAGGAAGTGGTTACATCGATCTGGGTTTGTCGTGCGAGAATGGAAGTGTCTAAAGAATCTATGAGATTTAAGTGAAACATTATGGGGTGATCCTTATAGAGTCCTCCTATAATTGTACAATGTATACAAGTTGTATATCACTTAAGACTAAATAGACCTTCGAATAAGTGATCCTACTTCAAAACCACAACCAAACAAGGAACAGCTAGTGAAGCGTAGATCACAAATTCTAAGTCTATAAAATCTCAGTTATATATAACCTTGGGAGTATACATTGCAAGATTATAGACTTATCCGTCAGTGTCTTTTAAGTTATCACATAAGTTATTTGTATAGTGCCTAAAATACTCCTATAGTATTTTAACGTAATGTACTTGGTATGTTTTAAACTTGTTATCGTGTTATAGTATCATAGAATACTCCTATAGTATTCTAACTCTAATGTACTTGATCTAGTATTCTCTTGAGTGGTGTTTAGGTAAGTTTTAAGACTGTTGCAACACCACATCGCTATCAAACACATGTCGGTCACATCTCAAATAAATATAGTTGACCAGGATATATTGATCCTAGCTATGATTACATAACTGTTCAGGTTTGACGACAATGTTCAACCTTTAAATACTTTAGTTCTGTTCTTCTTGTGATACTTGGTCTTGTATGTACATGTATAAGAAAGTAGGTATATTTTTATAACTTATCGTTATACTCTTAAAATATATCATTATCCAGAGCACTTAAGCCCCATTGTATTTATAGTTATATATCTTTTATCGGTTGATATACTTAGTTCACTATAAACAATGCTCTGATACCAATCTGTCACACCCAAAACCGGAACGGCGGAAACGTTCGGGGGTGGAGGACGTCATGTTTAGTATCACAAGACATGCATCATAGTAAGCAAAGTAATGAACAACCATTTCATTAGAAAGAAAGTGTTTACAATGTGTGTGTTCACAAAACATAGAATACATAAGCAAATAACCAAAACAAGACTTGAAGCTATTATGCTCCATCTTCTGAATTCCCAGCACGAGTACCTGTCTACTAGGTTCCTGAGAATACAAGTTATTTGAAAGAGTTGATCAACAATTAAGATGGTGAGTTCATAAGATTTTAGTGATGTAAGTAAGTTGTAGAAAGTTGTTTGTAAAATGTAGTTGAAAAATGTACTATGTTGTAAGTTCTGTTTAGAAAAGTTCGCCTGTTCCTCTAGAAAATCCTATATTTCCTAATTTAATGAAAGATAAGTAAAGATGACTCTACAATCCTTTCTATGAGTACTAAATGCATACAAGTTAAATAAGACTCAGAGTAAACAAATAATCGATTGTGCGCATCTGCCCTAAGGCGGAAAACACACATCCCATTGTTTGTTTGATCATTATGGTATATAACACTGGTGTATTCACTTGTTACTCATGGAGTTAATTGTAATGTTTCCTTTATATTTAATGAAAAAATTCTTTAAGAAAACCCTTATTTCCTATAATAAAATGGTGACCACAGCGATTACTTCTATAATCACTTAGTTTATACTGGCTATATATGATCTAATATCGAATAGAAAGTTAATTGGGTGAATCTGCCCTAAGCCCACAACCAAACAAGGAACAGGAAGTAAGGCGGAAAGCACACATCCAACTACCTATTGAGTATTAATGATATATAACCATGATGTATAAACTAAAGTATTATAGAGTTAATCACCTAAGGTCCTTTAAGTTTATACTGGTTTAATAAAATGGATTAAACCCTTAACTGGTAAGTTTCTAGTTTTATGTACCAAAAGTTCTGATTTGGAAAGTATGTTTTGTACTAGAAAACTATGCATTGACTCTGTGTCCTATGACTTGACCCATACTTGGTACCCTTATGATAACTTAATGTATACTAAGCATATATATATATATATATATATATATATATATATATATATATATATATATATATATATCTAGAATCGAATAGAAAATAGACTGGGTGAATTTGTTCCAAGCCCACAACCAAACAAGGAACAGGAAATGAAGCAGAGAGCACACATCCTATTACCTGTCGGATCCTATTGATATATATACATATCCTTTGATGTATACATTCAGGAATCAGAAGGTTAGCATTATGGTCCTTTCTATTAAACGTAGCCTTCTACCAAGGCATCTAATGTTATGTGTGTTTGTTTCTTTCATGGGTGTGTATTTTCCCAAGTGAGACTATCATTAACCAAAATTATAGTTTTTACATTACCGAATATGTGAGAATATCACAATGAATGCAATGGGGAAATAATAATAGTATTGTAGTGTGGTATTATAGTAACTACTGTTGTACTACTTACCTTAAACCAATTGTTATTTAAGGTATAATGTGATATGATTGCACCATACTATCGACTAATAACACGACGATGAAAGATGTCGGAAGAAATAACATTTGGCACCCGTAGACTTGCAAATCCCACTGTAGCTAACACCAAGGTGTAGGATAGTCAATCCAGTATATGTCTATACCCAAATTCACGCTCTCCCTCTAGGAGATTCTGGCTGCAAATCGAACCATGACAGGTGATGCCATGCCTCGAAACAGTGATCTACATTTATGTTATGGTATACTTGTATATGTATTGTATGTACTAGTTGTATTGTATGTACTAGCTGTATTGTATGTACTAGCTGTATTGTATGTACTCTCTTTCTAGTATGTAGTATGTTCTGTTTGTTTCTCATAATAGTATGTTCTCTTTGTTTCTCATCATAGTATGTTCTCTTAGTTTCTCATAATAGTATGCTTTGACTCATGTATGAACTGACTCTTTGTATGCTTCATTGTACTAGAAGTAATGAGTAGTATTTTCCTAAACTATACCTATTATAGTTTACTAATGTTTTACTTGAACTGTTATTGAAAAGACTCATTTATCTACTAAGTTATGATTGTACTTTAAAAACGGAGTTTGTAAAACTATAAAGTAACATAACTTTAAAGGAGTTTTTGAAATGTTTTTATCACTTATAAAAGACATAAGCAATCTTTTGAAAGATGTTTATAACAAACAATTACACAATTATCATTGTGTTCAACTTGTATTCCCGCCCTTAAAAGCATTTAAAACAGTTAAAAGATTCATTACGGGGTATGAACTCACCTAATGTGGGTGATTCAACGGATACGCGTGTAAGGATGAGAAGTTCTCCGAATGAAGTCCCGAGACACAACAAGTCCTAAATGACATATATTGGCATATACTGACATAAATATAGTGTTTGGAAGCAAACCAATGCAAGGAAACACCTCACGGAACTAGGAAACACTTTGACCAAGTATTGGAATTGATGGGTTTTATACAAACAATCCTATATGTGCATGCAACCCTAGAGTTGGATCTATGTTATCACTATTACTTATACAACATTATGAACACATAAGGAAATCTAGCATGCTCCTAGTAATTTCGAAATTCACATAGGAGAAAAGAATACATACCTTTTGTTGTTATATAGTAATAACAACTAATTCCTTGAGTTTCCTTAGCTCTTGAAAGCAAGTACCACAAGTGTAGTACCTCTAATGGCTCACAAACACACTAGGTGAAAGGATGAATATGGGAGAGAGGAGAGAAGGGTATCTTGCTCTAAAATTCGTCCCTTTTAGGGTTTCCCAAGGAGTGGTCGAATTCTAGTGCCTTAGGGTGCTATTTATACTTGAGGCTAGCTAGGGTTTCAAGGTGGAAACCCTAATCCCTTAGCTTAGGGCCTAAGCAAGTCCATGGATTCCTTTCCTTAAGCCCTTGGATGAAAACTCCTAGATCCTTCTAGGATTTTCGTTCAAGCCTTAATAAAGGTGATCCAATAGCCCAAAGTCTCAACTATCAAATAATTACAAAGCAGCCCTTGTACTTTTACTTAATTCATTTAATCCCGAAATTAATTCCTAATTAATTTATGATTAAATACTAATTAATAATATGATTCAAAATTATTATATTAATCATATAATATAATAAATAAATCATATTTATGCTCTAATCAACCTCTCTCCTCAACTGTCATCCTGTCTAGTCACCCGTGTGAAGGCAACCCAAAAGGACCATGCTCACAATCGGGTCAAGTACATAGCAAAATAGTTATGGACTTAGACACTAATCCAACAGTCTCCCACTTTGATATGTCTAATAACTATTCTGCGTATGACTTGAGAACCTGATCAGCAATCGTAGCTTTCAAAAGCCGCTGTATAGACATGAGACATGGATTTAAATCATTCTCTCTGTCTATGTATTGTTTCCCGACTTCTGATTCATGACGACTGACAACAGACTACAATTGAACACATCAACTTAGTCCCGGCTTGGCCAAGCGCTTAGGTGTCGTCACTAAATCATCGAGGGGCCCACAGATATCGCTTTTATCCCACTTTGGGTAAAAGGAATGGATAAATTTTGACTCAAATGCTTGCTTGCACCTACTAATCGAATCACACACAACAATAAGTTTTATAACACCAAGTTACTGGTGCGTTTACTTATCATCAATGTGCAACCAACCAACAAATAACAACTCACACGTCTCGGTTTCAAGAATATACAATGTTATCGTCTCACTAATCACCCATGATAAATCCATGAAGTGATTCAAGTGAGCGTGCGTTTAATCCAATACTTTAATCTTACCAAAGCACTCATGAACTCTGCAGCAAACTTGTGCTATGTCTAAACACTTTAGACAATCTGCAGACAGATTCATGACAATCTTCCTTCATACCTACTTCCAACGTATGACCGACTGTGGAGGTTCGAATAACCCAGTTATTCTGGAAGTCAAAACATGCAAAGTGAAACGCAATAATAATATTAATCCTATATGACCCCAAAACTTTTGAGCGTAAATAAAAACACTTTTATTTAAACATCATATTGATTACTCATTATTCATTGCTTACTGTTTCAGAAAATCAACTTATTACTCGAATTATAACCACAATTGTCCCATGCTCCAAGCATGCACACTTTGGTTTCCTATAGTCCATACTTTGTGAAATAGATCAATTGAAAAACTTTTCCAATGAAACTCATTTCACAATCCCCAATCCTTATTATTAGTATAAGAATACCAAATTCTTGCCACTTTTAGAATATGTCAGATTCTAACATTTTATGCAATGATTCTTTTGTAATGTCATAGCACAAAAGTCACCAAGACCCGGCTAATGAAATTACAAGGTATTCTATCGGAAATTGTTACAAGACAATTCCATAGACGTGAAGTCTCACATTCAAAGTACATTCCTTTGAACATCCTTCTCGCATAAAAGTTTCTAATCTAGACATATTTCTTAATATCTAACTCCCATTAATGGAAACATTTCCATATTTGCCATATGACAACTCATTCTTAATAGAATCTTATCTATTCATAATAATGTCAATATAGTCCATCCAGTACTATACTTCCAACTACTCACAAGCGACAAATCCTCAGTGAACCTCAGATCGTCCTTTGATAGTTGTTTAATTATTTTAGTCAAAACCGATTCTAGTCCCTTTTTCCCTCTTAATGCCCTAGGCATTTGGAAAATTTTAGAATGGTCAAATATTACAACATATGCAATCGATCCTATACCCGAAGCGTATTGGACACGATGCATAATGTCTCACATAAAGACATGATACTTAATCAGTCTTTTGCCATAATATTTTGTTAGCCATGTTCTCACAATTCGAACTATGAAGAGGGATGCCGTAATCATAATCGAATTTTGAGAACGTGCTATGTATCCTTGGCTAAATTTTATTAACATTTCTTGATCTAAGCTTTTAGATTTTGAAACGAAGTATAATATTCTCTCCCTTAATTATAGCAAAACAACGTTTCAACCCCTACAACTTTGCAAAGTTAATCTTTGTTTTCTATAATTAATATTGCTAACTCGCAATACTTGAAATAATAATCATGCTCCCACTAACACAATGATTATTTCCATACAAGCATAACACTTATGCTCCCACTAGCTTTGACATGTATTCAGAAAACACTTGAACTTCTAGAAAACAATGCTTATTGAATTCCTTAAGTTCATATTTCTAATACCTAATGCTTTCATAAGCCTTTATCTAAGCTTTTTAAGCTCATACATCTTTCCTTAGATAGCTCACATGTGTGTCTAAACAATTCATAATTTATGTTACTAAGTCCCAGATGTTCAGACTAATTGCCAAATCTCACAATTCGAACTATGAAGAGGGATGCCGTAATCATAATCGAATTTGAGAATACAATTATCACAATTGCTATCTTCTTAAAATCTCTCTTAGTGAAAGCATTTCCTCACAATCATTTTCATGAAGGAGGGAGACCTTATGACACTTAGATTTTAAAGTGTATGTGTTCCTATCCATTTGAATTTGTCATAACAATAATCGTAAGACAATGTTCGTGACAAATCTAACTCATATGGACTGAACTTGTTCAATCTCTATTTCCTGCCTCATGGTAGCACGAATGCCCACCATTGCTTCCAGGTCGTTGAGTAGTTCACCATTTCCTATCAATGTACTTTCCATTGATTAGGGTGCCTTGCCTTTATGCAATCAATTCATAGAACTCATATTGCATAGTTGACTTCATCTGGAATGCGCAGAAACAAAATTATGTCAACACGATAGGTCGCCAACCTCAAGTCGTGTGCTAGTGATTAACTATCGGTTTATTCTTGATTTGTTCTTGAAACTTTTCAAGACAATTGAGACTCCCACTGACCTCTTGACATATATGATTCTCTTGTCAGAAACCTTTCCTGGACAAAACAAATATTCAAGAGTTAGTGTAGTTCTTATCAAGAAAAAACACTTCACATAATTGGTCCTAGTTGGTCTTTGTCTTATCCAAGACAGCACAACTTACCAATTTCAAATGTGCAAGAATAAGAAAGCCTTTTCCAAACTCCATATTTGATGAGTGTTATAAACCTACTTAAGACTTGTCACTCAATTCACAATCTTGGAATATAACTCTAATACTTGATATTGGAACGAAGTATGATTGACTTCTTGATTTTAACCATTTCTACAATTCTCGATTCCTCTTCTCAGACATACAAATGCACTAAGACTCACTTGGAGGATCAATTAAGATATGGTTCTTAATCATTAAGACTTATCATAAAACACAATAAAAGGTACTTTCCCTTCTTCTTAGAATAGAGAAACTTTTATCTTTCTGCCTACTTGATTCTTCCTATTCGTTCTGCTATTGATTGAAACTCTTTCAATCAACTCAGAATTATACTTAATCTTATAAGTATAACCATATTTACTAAACTTTAGTAAATCATGACGAATATCTTTATCACTCTTGTGGTGGACTTGATCAATGCACAACCTAGTGTACTCGATCTCCTAGTCTTTCTCTTGACACTTTGTCAAAGAATTAGTCTAATTTCCAAATATGAAGTTTCTCATTCATCATGTAACCAAGTTGCATGACTCCAAGTTTCTGTCCAACTGAAACTTGGGCGATGAGAATCTTCCCTTATTTGGCAAATTCTCGACATTTCCACAAATAACATAATTAAGAATCAAATCCATTATTGCTAACAATAGAAACAATCAAACATCAATTTTTCATACACACCATTGCAAGGATAAATAAATAAGACAAAATCAAAATTTATTTTATTGCGGAAAAATTTGTCCGTACAATGCAATTCAACTGAAAAACTATGCTATTACATATTTCTTATCAATCTATCCTAACTCTAGAGTAGCAGCTCAAAAATCTGATCCTCGAGTCCATGCGATCGAAATCTATTTCTTCATGATCAGATTCAGCACGCTTCTTCCTTACGCTTCCTCTCTTTTCTTCGATCCTGCAAAAATATCAAAATGTAATCTTGTCACATCATGTATTAAGAATCAAAGAATAGGAACTTATAGAGTTAGTTAATAGATTTTACCTGAAGTAGAGCCATACGTCTTGACTCTCCCATCTCTCAGATCTCTCAGGTAAATAGGACAGCTTCGTCTCCAATGCCCCTTCTCTTGGCAATAAAAGCAAATGGACTCTTTTGGAATGGCACAAGGAACTATCTCAGAATTTGCCTTTTCTGGATTTCCAATGTCACCATTTTCAATGTCTATTGAAGTTTGGAGTTTGATTCACCAGACAAATTTGCTTGATCACCACGCCAAATCATTGCTGATTCAGCAGCTATAAGCAAATATGTCAAATCAATGAGGGTCACGTCATGGTTCATCATATAGTACTCTCTAACGAACTCACTATATGATTCAGGAAGCGATTGAAGAACCCAGTCAACAGCCAACTCACCTAAAATCTCGACACCCAGCATCCTTAACTTGTCAATGTGTGACTTTATCTCCAAGACGTGTGCACACACAGGTTTCCCATCTTCGTGTTTACTTGCCAATAGGGCTTGAGTGAGCTTGAACTTTTCAAGCCTTTGAACTTGTGGGTTAGGGAGAATAATTGTAGGGGGTGGAGGAAGTGAAGCATGACTCTCATTCCCTTGATCGTATCGTGGAACGTCATCTTCATTTGGAAAGCTTGTTCCAAGGGACTTGGGAAGACCATTGTAAGATTTAGACATCTACAAAACGGGAGAAAATTCAAGTTAGTTGATAAGAATCCTTGATGTAACACCCAAATGAAACATCAAGGCTAGGATCCAACACAACATTCTACAACCTAGAAGAGGGATGTCGTAATCTAGTTGCAGAATATTTGAAGGTAGGTAAATGACGATTTACCAATTCCCACCATGAAAAACAAAAATGAAGTTTAAGTTTTAAATGAATTTTAACTCCTAGATCTTTTGAGATTCATTGAACTTTTCAATGGAATGTTTAATCTTGATTATGCCCTTCAAATTTGCGACTGGGATACCGAGGATCACAAACAAGGTGTGAATAAAGATACGAATCTACGTGATGCACTCAATGATACTATCACCTAATCAATGTGTCGGTTAACCACACACGCTCCATTGATCTATGATAAACATCGAGCCACCCTTCGCCACCAATGTCAATCCCAAATTAGTGTGCCGGTTAACCACACACGCTCCACTAACGTTTGACAAGGGTACGAAGTGTAATTCCATGGATTAGCATACAATTTCACATTTTGCCTAAAGTAACTAGAATTTGGGAATTTGTAAAAGCATGTAGTTACTTTGTACTTCATTATACTTATAATGGAAGGTTTCATCCTATCCTACCCGTTCGGCTAACGACCCTCCACTAGTCAAGAGTGCGGTGGGTAAGAGTGGATACCCATTCAATCGCCATTTTATAGGCAATTTCCTTAAACACCCCTTATAGACCAGCTTCGTGAATGAGGCCTACTAACGGCAAGACTGACTGTTTACTCATAGATATATATATATATATATATATATATATATATATATATATATATATATATATATATATATATATATATATATATATATAATATTAGACTTTTAATGTCATATATATAGTATAGGGTGTATTTTTTACACTTTTAAAATACTAGGTGGTTTTATTAACTTTCTATTTTAATTAAACTTTTAATTAAATTAACAAAACCATAAGGGTGTAATTTGAACTTTTCAAAATACGAGGGTTTTAGAATTTAACATTTCAAAATTAAACTTTTAATCAACTTTTAAATTCCAAAACTTGAGGGCAAGTTTTGAACTTTTCAAAACAATTAGGTTTAAAAATTTTCGAAAAATTAAAACCTTTTAATCTTAAATATTAAAATTTGATTTAATAATTATCCAAAATTAAACAATTAATTTGAATTATTAAATCTTGGAGGATATCTATTAAATTAAACACTTAATTTAACCTAATCCCTTAAATCCCCTAAAATTCGAAATTATGGGATGAGATAATTCAAAATCTTTAATTACCAAATTTAAACACTTAAAAGATAATTACAAGATATGACATTATCCAAATCCCTAAAAATTAGGATCTAATCTTGGGGAGGAGGCCAATTTCGAAATCCTAGGGTTGGATAACCCAAGAATTCGAAATCTTGGAGGCTAAGGAAAGGATTTGGGAAACCCTAACCAAATTTCGAAATTTAGGGTTTATGAACCCTAATTTCGAAAATCATGCCTTTAGGGTTTATTGGCTATAAACCCTAATATGTCAAATTCATACTTTTGTATAGAATCTAATTGAAAACAAAAACCAATGGCTCTGATACCACTGAGGGTTTTATACAAACAATCCTATGTGTGCATGCAACCCTAGAGTTGGATCTATGTTATCACTATTAGTTATACAACATTATGAACACATAAGGAAACCTAGCATGCTCCTAGTAATTTCGAAATTCACATAGGAGAAAAGAATACATACCTTTTGTTGTTATATAGTAATAACAACTAATTCCTTGAGTTTCCTTAGCTCTTGAAAGCAAGTACCACAAGTGTAGTACCTCTAATGGCTCACAAACACACTAGGTGAAAGGATGAATATGGGAGAGAGGAGAGAAGGGTATCTTGCTCTAAAATTCGTCCCTTTTAGGGTTTCCCAAGGAGTGGTCGAATTCTAGTGCCTTAGGGTGCTATTTATACTTGAGGCTAGCTAGGGTTTCAAGGTGGAAACCCTAATCCCTTAGCTTAGGGCCTAAGCAAGTCCATGGATTCCTTTCCTTAAGCCCTTGGACGAAAACTCCTAGATCCTTCTAGGATTTTCGTTCAAGCCTTAATAAAGGTGATCCAATAGCCCAAAGTCTCAACTATCAAATAATTACAAAACAGCCGCTGTACTTTTAATTAATTCATTTAATCCCGAAATTAATTCCTAATTAATTTCTGATTAAATACTAATTAATAATATGATTCCAAATTATTATATTAATCATATAATATAATAAATAAATCATATTTATGCCCTAATCAACCTCTCTCCTCAACTGTCATCCTGTCTAGTCACCCGTGTGAAGGCAACCCAAAAGGACCATGCTCACAATCGGGTCAAGTACATAGCAAAATAGTTATGGACTTAGACACTAATCCAACAAGAATCACATGTGATTCATCTAATGGGTTTTTAAGACCATGGTTTGGTGTTTACGGCCATGTGTTTACGGCCAAGGGAGTTTATGGCCGTAAACTCATGGTCAAAGATGCTTATGAGGGTATTTGAAGGCTAGGGAAGCTTAAAGGAATTTTGCTCTACACAAGGATGAGAAAGACCAACTCAATGGAGTCTTTTGATGAGTTTACGGCCAAGAAAGGAGTTTACAGCCGTAAACTCATGGTCTTTATGCAATTGAGAGTGGTTCAAGGTCCTATTTTCATCAAGGAAGGGTTCTAGGTCACAAGCTTTGCATCTAGGAGGGTTTATGGCCAAAATGGCACCCTTATAGGGGTTTACGGCCATGGGAGATGGCTTGGCCGTAAACTCCTTTTGGTCTTGCATTCTTGATGATTTCAAGGTCCTAAGCATGAATCCTAACTAGATATCAAGTATAGGGAAGAGTACTTACGATATCGAGGCTTGAAATGGTAGATTTTGGCCAAGAACACTAGTGTGTGTTCTTGGTGAAACTTGAAGATCTAGCAAAAGGAATGATTTCATGGATGGAATCATGGAAGGATACTAGATTAAGAGATGTATCAACAAATCAAGGAAGAACACTTACAACTTTTGAAGATCTAGGGTGAAAATCGGGATGATAGTTGAGAGAGAAATGGGGTGTTCTTGAGGTGAAAGTGAGATAATGAATGAAAATGAAGGACATGAGTCTTAAGGATGGAGTTTACGGCCGTAAACTCAAGTGTTGTGGCCGTGAATTCTAAATGAAGAGGTTAAGGCTTGATTTGTTGAACAGTGTCTCTAGCAGGTACATTCTAACACCCATTCCTTTAGTGTACTAGGCTTAAAACTCCTTAGAATGACCTTTAACCAGCTAGAACTCAGTACCAATGAGTCTGACACTCAATTGAGTTGACTGACTGTGCTTTCAAAGCTAAAAATTTTCGGGTTGCCACAACATCTCATATGTCGGTTTTTCTTTTACTCCAGTAACATATGCCACATTTGTTTATTCTTCAATCACATAACTCCAATAAGCATAATTTTTTCCATATAGTTAAGTATTAATGGACCATAAAGAATCATCCTTGGGGATCATATTAACATTAATAAAAGCAAATGAATACCATAAACAAATTAGGACAAATACCGATAATAACCAAACAAACAACTTTGAACAATAACTAAAACGAACAAAACAACCGTCTTGATTTTTTTTTTCGATGGACAGTACAAAGCCGATGAACAGGGCCATTTGTTTTAGTTACTTTGAACAAACAATAACAAATTGATCTACATAAATAATTTAGATCGGATCCGATGAACGACACCATTTTTTTTACTTTAAACGAACAATTACAATTCGATCTACAAAAAATAAATTGGATCGAATATAGCTCTGATATTGTGTAAACTAATAACAATTTAAAGAGAACAATGGCTAAGGCTTTATTGTTGATAAAAAAAAACTTAATACAAAGAACAATAAAAAAGACTATAAATAGTAAAGTAATCTAGAGTTAACATGCCTAAATGGCTAAAGAAAAAACCCAATACAAAACAACTCCAAAGTACTTTTATAATGCTAAAAAAACCGGCGTCTCCAATGTCCAAGTATAGCGAAGAGGATTGATTACAGATATGAGTATTGGAACTCATATCAAGATAGCGTCGACAAGAAGAGACTTGACATGATTTATGAGTTCTTCTCCAACATATGTGAAATGGTCCTTATTCTCGTACAGAAGATCCATTACACGTGCTAAATTCATAATCCGTCTATTTATTGACATTTTAACATCTTTACATGTGATGGATTCTTTATTCATTTCTTTCCAAGCGTCTTCAACCTTCTCATTGAAAACACCTTGTAAATGTTCCTCAGTGACATCAAATTGCTTCATGTAGCATTCAATGACAGAGGCAACATGCTTTCTTTCTTGCTCCTCCTGCAATTTTTTTTTTCAAATTAACACTACTTACTTACACATTTTCCAATATTATTAATGAATAACAGATAAGCGTATGGCGCAGAGAGGTTATATAATGTGGGTTGTTTTGTATTATATATACATCAGTTTGTAGCATCACAAAATTCATAGTTGGTTGTACCTTGTGGGTGATAATATCATCCATCACCCTACAAATCCCACAAGAAGCTTTGACAAGAGGAGGATAGCTTAAAACCCATTGGAATGTCTCATCTGGTACTGCATCACTCTGGGCAGCAAAACTTGCCGCAAGAAGAAATTTATATCCGGTACTAATATAAGCAACTTCTGCGTGTTCCTCCATTGTTGGAGTATAGCTTTCATGGTTCCATTTTGCTTCCATCATGTAGCTTTCCATGTATTCTATCATCTGCTTAGTCACATACAATCAAATCAATAGGTTTATAAAAAAAACTACAATAAAATAGCTTTAATTAATAATATTCTAAAACTTCATTCTCCATATCTTCCACATTTTTTAAAACCCTAAATGTAATAGATTGTATTGCAAAATTTTAAAAACAACCAAAAAAACATAAGTATTTCTAACAACAAAAAGACATGGGTTTTTTTTTAAAAGGAAAGCATACCATCATAAGCTTAAGATCGAGGGGCCATATTCATTTTACTTTTGTAAAACAAATATACTATTATAAAGAGAAAAACATGTTAAAACTTATATACCGTCTCTTTGACGTAATTAAGTTGATAGACTTTTCCCATTCTTGCCAAGAATTCCTTCATTTCCTCATCAAGATCCATCAGCATTTGGTATAGAAGTTTCATGTATTCTGGAAGGTCGTCCACGCATGTACTTGACCACCTATAAAAGTATTAAGAACAAAATGTAACTCAAATATACGGTTTAAAAGGAGACATATGCATGTTCTTTTATATATATACCTCTGAACAGCTTCTGTAAAGATCACAAGTTCTTCATATGTTCCGTAAGCATCATATGTATCATCTAAAAGTGTTCCTAATGCAAGAGCTCTAGCTACCCACATTCTACCTACAGAATATTGAGGCTCACTGTGGGTCCCTAATGCCCATAAGTAGCATTCAACCAATCTATCTCTTGCATAAGGTACATTGGTTGGGACATCAAAGCGTTTCCACCACCTATAGTAGTTTAATACACACATATATTAGTCTATATGAGAGATACTTTGGATTCATGTGTATACTCCTTTGTTAATTTTAAGAAATCAGAAAAATTATCCAAAAGGAGAGGTTTTGTATACGTACTTGGATATTTGGCAAATCTCCTTTTTATGGAGAGATTGCAGCAGGTTAAACCCTAACTTGGCAAGTTTTAGTAACGAGTGATTATGAAAGGTCTGGTGTTCGTAGAAAGGTATGTAACGTATGGCTGCTTTAGTGTTTCATGTATTTCGTTAGAAACAACATGGCTGCTTAAAAGATGATTCTTTGCCATGTCATCAAGACATTTTCTTGAAAAATCAAGAGCATCATCTAGTATGACCTCACCAGGCATGCTCAGATACGATGCCTCATACAAATCAAGTAAACCTTCAAGATCACTTTTTAAGGACTCATTAAAACATCCCTCTTTATCCTTGTATGTCTTGAAAGTATCTGTTTCAGTTCATATAAGTTGACATCATTAGTTCCTTTTGAAACTAACATGATTGATTGAATAATGAATACAAATTGCACACATGCACTAACCACTTGAGACCAAGAAACCTTGTTGTCGCATGAGTCGAAACCACAAGGAGGTACCTGCACCATTCCAGTTATGATCGCCATATGCATCAAAGACTTGTTGCAAGGCTTGATTAATCTCCTTCTTAAAATAATATCCAATTCCAAGACGTTGGGTAGCATCAACCAGCTTTAACAAATTCAAATGTTTCGTCGGATCATTCAAACTTGCCAATATTTCTTTCTTCACTTCTTCTTTCAAGTCATCAACCACTTTTTCTATCCCTTCTTCTTCTTCTTGCTTCATTAGAAATAAGACGGTATTAAATTTGTTGAATTAATCCACAAAAGGGAACACTAATTCATCATATATAATTAAATATACACATATGATCTTAACATTATATAGAAGCAGCATGAATATAAACATATTTTTTCAGAGACATGCAAATGTTGTAGTTTTCATGATGACTAGTAATACTCTGTGTACCTGTTGGTAGGCCAAAAACACATCACCCCAAACGCTCGGCGGAAAATTTACGGTGGGTCGAATAACATCTTCTTGTTGAACTGACATGCTATATGTCTATATGACAGATTTGGTTCAATATATGTGAACAAGTTGCTTTGATTTGATGTTTAGAGAAAGGTATATATAGAGGTCGGTGAACGCATCCTTATCATATTTTGTGTGTTAAAAAGGTACCGGAAAATATATAAAATTAATGTGGCACATTGTCTGTTTAAACGCGTGACACCCCACTTGATCTAATATTCATTTGTCAAGTTGAATGCATTTTGTTTTTCTTGAACGGCGGGATCCAATTAACAAAGGTTTTTGTTAAACATAGGAATAAATTCGTGTGATGACCGACCCTGAGAATATTGTCTTTCTGAAAAATATTTATCGGGTACTCTCAAAATTATTTACCTAATAATTGTATTTTTATAGAATAAAAACCTTAATCCACCCCTCGTTATCCTCACGCTCTTCTGGTAGTTACCCCTTATAGCGTTCGACTCATTGTTGGACCGGCTTCTATGATTTCTTACTTTAAATTTGATACAACGATTACCCTCATTCTTGGACTCGCCGTCACACTCACCTATATTGCCCTCAATCTCCATTGTTAGACTCGACGTTTCCCCCACAATTGCTCTTGAAGCATTCACCGTTGCATTGACATGAATTATTTATGGTTGCCTTCTTAGAATTCTAAGAATAATAAAGTTGGATAGGACATTAAGGGAGCTGACAATAGGTCGATCTGGATTGGAATCGGGTTCAAACAATTTACTAATTGGGTTGAAGATTTTGTTGGATATGCTCTTTAAACTTGGTGCACAAGAAATTGACAACTATATTTATTACTAGTTGAGTTGTTTTATTTTTCTTGCCAGTAAAAGAATTAGATTACACCACAAGAAATAAGAGTATTATCGGCGAGGCATCGCCGCTAAAAGTGGCGTTTGTCGCCGCTAATACCTTTAGCAGTGACGCGTCACCGCTAAAAGGTCGATGTTTTGTCGTTAATACTCCATATGTTGCCACAAATGAAAGATGTCGCCGCTAAAGGCGTGTCGCAGCTAATAAGCGTATGTCGCCGCTAAAGGTCTGTCACCGCTAATAACCCTTTGTCGCCACTAAAGGCATCGCCGATATTTGTATTTTTTTTTTGTATTTTACATTAAAATTGAAAAAAAAACTGTATAAAAGATATAAAAATTGCTATGATGTTAATTAACCTATAAAAGATATAAAAAAGTAGTTCACAAGCTGAAGGGTTATCGGTTCCGGACGTTCCAAAGATAGGGGTTTTCGTGGAAAGAACGGGCGTTCCAAATCTCGAGGCAAAGGCAAAAACAAAAATTGTGATTATTGTCACAAAGATGGTCATGAATCTGTGAGTGTTACAAGTTGAGAAATAAATAAAAGAGAAACGGGGAAAAGAAAGATGAAGACAAATCGGCTAATTAAGCTCGTGACAACAGCAATTCTGACAGTGAAGTTCTTGCAGTTATTACCGGGGTTGCCGATATTCATGACGAATGGATTCTTGACTCAGCTTGCACATATCTCATGTGCTCACATAAAGATTGGTTTTCCACTTTTGAACCAATTTTGAACATTGGGTCCGTTCTTGGTTTTGACAATTCACAATGCAAAATTGAAGGAATCCGCTCCATTCGTATCAAGATATTTGATGGTACTATTCATACATTGACCGATGTTCATCACATCTCGAAGATGAAAAGAAACCTTATATCATTTACTGTCTTCGACAACAAATGTTTCAAATTTACACATGGGGATGGTATGCTAAATATCTTAAAAGGTTCTTTAGTAGTTATTAAAGCTAATTTACAAAAATCCAATGGATTGTACTATGTCCGGGGTACAACAATCACTGCTTCCGCTTCTCCCATCACTCCTGATAATCATCTACCTGATTCTCATGAAAAATCATCCCCAAAGGATCTAACAAATTCTAAAATCGATCACAAACATGGTTCTTTGGTTAATCACGAAATTGCTTCAAATTTTAGTCGAGTTTTGTCTACCACGTCTTCAGAAACTGATGAGGTTAAAATATGGCATTTTTGATTATCCCATATGAGTGAAATTGGATTTTCCGAATTAAATAAACACGGTCTACTTGATGGTTTCAACAAAGGGAAGCTATAATTTTGCGAACATTGCGTTTCGGAAAATCTAAGCGGGTAAATTTCAATACCGGCAAGCACACCACCAAAGGAAATTTAGATTACAGACATTCTGATTTGTGGGGTCCTTCCCAAAATAAATCTCTTGGTGGTGCGAGTTATATGTTAATGATAATTGCTGACTACTCCCGAAAGGTATGGCCCTATTTTCTGAAAAACACGTATGACGCGTTTTCTACCTTTAAATAATGGAAGATTATGATCGAGAATCAAACCCGGAATAAAAGTAAAAAGTTAAGGACTGATAATGGGATGGAATTTTGTTCAAAAGACTTCGAATCATTTTTCAAATACGAAGGTATTGTTCGTCCCTACACAGTTCCTCATACACCGCAACAAAACGGTGTAGTCGAACGTATGAAGCGAATCATTGTTAGCAAGGCTCATTGTATGCTGTCTGAGGCATCTTTATATCATATATTTTAGGCTGAAGCAGCCTCCATGGCATCTTATTTGATCAATCGTACGCCCTTAATTCCATTGGACAAGAAGACTATGATTGATGTTTGGTCCGGTTCGCCCGCAGACTACTCGAAACTGTGGAGTTTCAGGTGTGTCGCATATGCTCACATTGATAATGGAAAGCTAAATCCTAGAGCTATTAAATTTATTTTTTATTGGTTTCAAATCAGGTGTGAAAAGATATGAGCTTTGGAATCCTGAGACAAACAAAGTAATCATAAGTCAAAATGTTGTGTTCAACAAAACTATGATGCATTACTCACCCAACAGCCATGTCAATTCTCGATATGGTTCTTTGCCAAATATTCTAGACACATTTTAGGCTTTTAATAATCCTATAGATTCCCATGAGAGTGCTCAAATTCAGGTGGAGCACACTATTTCTTCTGAAAATACCAAAAATCAAGACAATTCGCTCAACCCGGCTACCAATGTTACATCAACTCTTTGGCTCTTCATGCCAATATCGTTCTATTGCAACCGATACCCGGATTCCAGGTATGTATTATTTTTATCGTTGATATTAAATTAGTTTGAAAATTTGGTGCAAGGGGTGAAAAGCAAAACCCTTAGGGAGGGTCACGTACGCTGGGCGTACGTTTTCTGAGGACAAACCCTAATTTTTAGGGTTTCGATCCTATTTAAGCATCATTATGGATTCAAGACCCTTTCCTTCATCAGCCTCCTTCCCTATAAAGATACCCCACGAAACCCTTACTTGTTCTTGAGTGTTCTTGAGCCTTGTCAGTTAACTTTTGGTGTTTTTGCTCACTTTGAAGAAGAAGGAGCTTGGTGTTCAAACCTTGGTTGGAGTAGATCTCTTAGATCCGTAGTCTTCATCAGTTTTGCTAGAGTTTGGAGGTATAAAGCTTCTATCTTGATGATCCTATGTGTTAGATCTAATCTAGGGCTTTCTTTGGTCATATTTTTGTCCCTTGAGTCATCCTTGTGAGTATGAGCTACACCAGGAGCTTAGAAAGTTACGTCTTAGCATTTCTGATGTTCTTAGTGCATAAAAATGCCATCTTGATGGGTGTTGATAAAGCATGCTAGAGTTGGTGTTCATATTATGGACCTACATGGATAAAAACGGGTTTTGGGTCCCATTAAGACATGCAAAGGAGTAAAGTTGCCAACTTTATTGATTAAGACCTTATTTAGCCCTAGATCTGAGGTTTGGACGTTAACGTCTTAATGGATTAAGACATTTGCTTAGGAATGGGACTCTGGCCAGTACGTCGGGTGTACTTCTTAGTACGCTGCACGTACTGGGTATGAGGCTCGATGGATGTCACTCGAGTACGTGGGGCGTACAAGTCAGGTACGCAAGGCGTACTACCTGCTGTGGGGGCCGGTTTCTTTTTGGGTCATTTTGAGGGTTTAAGCCTTGATTGAATGGGTTTAGATTTGAGGGGTAAAATAGCCTTTTACCATAAGAGTCAGGATTTATGGATTTGGGCTCTCGGTTATGGTTTATGACCTAAATATTAAATAGGGTATTATTTGATCATATTTAGTGCAGAGATTTCCCGGATCAACAATTCGAGCATTTATCAGATTTTTCAGTAGATTGAGGCGAGTCTTTTACTAATGTTTAGCGGGTCAAAGATACCAATGCCGGACCATGGATTATTGTTATTTGTATGTTAGTCGTCTGTGTGACTCTTTCATGTATTGTATGTATATCGGGCAAGGCCTGATGAGTGTGTTGGGCGGGGCCCATCGCATGTTATTGACAGATCTATTCCGGGCGGGGCCTGATGGTTGTCGGGCAAGGCCCATTGTATTTATGGTATGGGGTATTTCGGGGAAATCACTAAGCTTTGTGCTTACGGTTTTCAGTTTATGTTTCAGGTACTTTTGGATCGAAGGGAAAGAGCTCGGGATGATCGCATCGCACACACCATGATTTTTCGCTTTATTGACTCTGATGTATTTAGGATGATTATGGTTACACTATGATTTCCTTATGGTTTTGATAAACATGCTTGGTTGATGTTTTATTTAATATTAAAAAAAATTGGTTCTGGGTTTTGGGACGTTGCATGTTGGTATCACATCCTTGGTTTGAGGGATTCGGGCAAACTCTCGGATGTGTCTGATCTCAAACTGAGGGCTTGATAGATTTTTCATAAAAGGAAATGTTTTAATTAAAGGATTATCTAATAAAGGAAAGGGGTGTGGTACATGCTATTGATCGAGCTCAAGTAAGTTTTCCCAAAATACCCATACATGTTTTATGTGTTATGCTTTGAATTGTGAATTTGTGAATCACATGCTAGATTAGAGCTACGGATCTGCTCAGGATTTCATTATAGAATGCTAGGAGAGATGCCTTTATATGCCTATTATATGAGCTTGTAGACTTACATGAAAGTACTGGATCAGTCACTGATAGGATGGCCTGTTTCGGCTATGCTTTGATTCTGATTACTCAATGCTTGAATGTTGCTTGCTTTGTGCTTTTAGGATTTCTCATTAACATTAGGTAACTAGTAAGAGAATACGCTATGTTACATATTTCTAAGATTATATAATTTTAGATAGTTAGGTTCAACCCTATTGTCCAGCTCTTGTCTTAGTCCAAAATGTTGTAGTGTGAGACCTTTCATTAAAAAATTATCTGGTGTCGATAATATGTAACTTGGGGGATTCGGGGCGGTCCTTGCGGAAAGTACGGATAGATGTGAAAGGTAGTATTTTCCCGTACTACTGGAAGCAGAGGATCCATACTCGAGTCAAGGAAAGTCACGAAGAAACCAGGAAGCTTGTTGGTTGTGGGTATTTTTGTGTATATTCTGATGGTTTGTATGGTTTATTTTCAGTATGATTGTCACTCGAGGAAGTTCTGGTCAACATATGGGTGTCGGTGCTGGTTCTGCTGTCGGTGGTGGTTTAGGTTTTGGCTCTGAGGCCAGGTCTATGGACGATCAGATGCGAGAGTTCATTTCATCATAGATTATATGCAATATTCTTGAGCAGACTCCTGTGATCTTCGACGCAATCAAGGTGGGTATCATGGAGATTCTAGATGAGCGCTTGGGCGCTTTTCATTCTGAGATGGTAGCGATGATAGGAGCTCGCACTTTGACTTTTCGTGAATTTAGGGCATGTAAGGCTCCAAAGTTCTTTGGGAAGAAGGACCTGATTGCAAGCAGGCATTAGTTAGCGGATGTCATGAATTCCTTTCGTACTAGTTGTTTCCCCAAGGAGGGAAAGGGCGGACTTGCATCCTATCTTCTAAAAGACATAACTTGAGACTGGTGGGAGGAGGTTGGTCACGCCTTGGGAGTCGAGGCGGTTAAGACGATGAATTAGGAGGATTTCGTGACGAGGTTTTCAGCAGAGTTTGCACCGGTGATTGAGGTCCAGCAGTTTGCGAGGGAGTTCCAGGACCTTCGCCAGACGAATGAGACGGTGGCAGAGATCACTACTATGTTTTGAGTGCGGGCGTTACTAGTTCCACGGTATGTAGCGGAAGAGGAGATAAAGAAGGCGAGATCTCACAACATGTTGAGGAGCGATATCAGACAGTTTGTGAGCATATCTAGTTGTAAGACACTGGATGATATGGTGACATGAGCCAGAGAGAGAAGATTGGCCTGGAGATGGAGAAGAAGATGAAGTCGGATCAGGTCAAGAGTTCTGAGGGTTCAAGCAAAAGGACCAAGGTTTTTGACTCAAGATCGAGGGGCCAGTAGGGTCGAGGTCGCTGTGGCATGCAATGTCCCAAATTTTTTAAGCAATTTTTTCATTTTTTATTTATTTAAAATAAATGTCTTACAAAACATTATATCTTTTTATTACTGAAATTGTTATAAAAATGACTCAATGGAAGTCGTTAAAACTTTATCAATGCTTTGATGCGATACAGTTATGCGTAAGCCTTCCCAAGATCAGATGAACAACCTGCAAATCAGTTATTCAATAACTATATGTCGAAGCTTAGTGAATTCCCTTAATATATTCCACACCTCAACATATATACAGTGCATACACATAGTGGCCTTCAACATATATCTTGTCCGCCCTTGCCCTTCTGCATATAGCTGGTGCACCGTATATAGCCTTCAGCACGTGGCTGGTCCGCTCTCTTATTACCTTTAGCATAAAGCTAGTCCGCCCGAGTCTATTGGCCTTCAACACAGGGCTGGTCCGCCCTCAACTCCACACACATATCAACATACATATAGCAACATTCGATATAACAGGAAACTATCTTAGTTCATTTGCCTAAGTGCATACTACATGGTACATATATCCTAACGTACAGAGGATACATGATGAAGTATACAATATAGTGAGAAGAACTCACGTGGACAGTTACTTCGAAGATCGATAGCTAATCGGATGATCCTACTGACATGCAACGAGCCTATTGAGTATTAACCTATAGTATTGTAACTTATTAGATTCTAAGGGAGTCTGGTAAAGAAGGCTACATCTATCACTAATTCCAATGAATACCGATAGTTCTATCAGATGAGGTCAGCCAGGGAGGACAGTTGGGAGGCAGGATCATTTCGACATATAGCTTTTCTGAAATCCAACAACCAAGCCAATGTGGCCGTTCTAGACACCTCTCCCGTAAGTACATTAATCAACAATTTGACTTGGAATTACTGATTGATCTTCTTTATAGCTCTATAACAACGTCGTATGACTACAAATATAAGATACACTAAAAATGGGAGAGTGTAGCTTAACTTACCGAGATTTAAGCGAAAATCGGGAGATTAAGCGAACCGAACTCCGAGACCGAAATTTCTACTTTCCGAACACCTTGAACAATCAAAACTTTACTAAACACTCTCAACAAAAAACCCCAAAGTCAGACTCAATGAAGGCTAGACATATATTGGATGAATAGTGAGTAAATGAAGTGAAAGAGAGGGATATATACTGAAGTGAAAGAGATGGCTCATGCGCTTGCCTGTCATGTGTTGTCACACCCTCGAACCGGACGGCGGAATGGTTCGAGGGCTCGTGTGACTATCAATTGTATATCATCACAATGAATATAAATGAAACGTAACAAACACCATCATCATACATTCAAAATTACAACCATCATTTCTTACATCGAGTAGTGGGTTATAAGTTACATGCCAGCACAGAAAGTATATAATAGCAAAACAAGTACAAAAAGTTGTCAAATTCTTGAAGTCCACCTGTTTAACGGTTTCCTGAGAATACAAGTTAATTTGAAAAGGACAACATATATAATGTTGGTGAGTTCGTAAGCATGTTTAAGTAAACAATTTTGTATAGCTTTGCAACACCCGAAAATCCGATATTTTCTAAAAAAAATGAGTTGTGAAGATTGTGTTCGATCTTGTATTAATGCATGTGTGTTAAGGTATAAAAAGTACATTCCCGAAAATCCTATATTTTCTGATTTAAGTAGAAGATATTGATTAGTTAAATGTTTTCCCCAAAAAATCCGATATTTTCTGACTATAAAGAATGAAGCAGTCTTAATCGCCAAAGACCATGTTACATTGATGAAGTATTCCGTAAATTTATAATGGAGTTATTCTCTAAGTGAGTCGCTATAACCATACATAATAATGACAAATTCACCTGTCGTGACGTTTAATAAACGCCGAAGAATCATAAGATAAAAGGTTGTCACCCTAGACTGGCCTAGTCTAACTGTAGCGAACAGCCCAGGTGTGGGGTGTCACCCCCGTATAGATCTATACACAAACTCCCGCTCTCCCTCTAGGAGACTCTGGCTATAACTACATGCTACGATCGTACACTCTATAGGTGTCAACCGAAAAATCTCACTAGAGTCTTTACCAAATTTACGCGAATATGGAATTACACTATTAAACATAATTAGTAAACTTTTGGAATCATTGACATGTAAATGGACATCAAGGGTCCAAATGACATGTAATGTGAATTCCAGGCCCAATAGACATGTAAAAGGACACTAAGGACCACTAAACACGCAAAAGGACACTAAGGCCCACTAAGCATGTAAAAGGACATTAAGGCCCACTAAACATGTATATTCTATTTCAGGCCCAAAAGTGAATGAGTATTTCAAGACCCAATATACTTGTAAAGGGACAAGTAAGGCCCACTAAACTTGTATATTATTTCCAGGTCCAATACGAAAGTAATTACCGTGTTTAACCCGTTTTCTTATTGTTCTGTTCGTTTTATACCAAGTATTTGCCAAATTGTGTTAGAATGACCACTTTTGTAAAAATGACACTCTTGGCCCAATAAGTCAAAAATTTACAATTAAGGCCCAATATTAGTAAAAATAACACTTTAGTCTCCATTATGTTTAAAACCTGCTTTTATGACTAGTTTTTGGTAAAAATAACATTTTAAACCCATTTTTACCAAAAATATCATTTTTGGCTTGATTGTTGTGAAAATACACATTTTTCTGGTTTTGGGCTTTTCGGACCTAGTTGTTGGAAAATTTGTAGAAACATTATCGTAAGTCGAAATTTGGATCCGTAAACTCTGGAAATTTGGAAATTTTGTCTACTTTGTTCATAATTTTTCTCAAGATTTTTAATGGTCTCTAACAAGTGTGAAATTGCTCACCTTCACAGGCTGGTCCGAAATTATTTCAAATATGATAGGCAGTTTTGTAAAATTTGTCAACAATTGTAGAAAAATCGTATGAAAACGTGCGAGTAGTCATTTTTAAGGTATAAATCTGAACTTTTTGCATGTAAAACAGTTTTGAAACATATTATCATTTAGGTAGTCAAAACAGTTCGAGAGTGGACCAAAACTTTTCTGTGAAGGGCTTATTTTTGAGTTTAGTTTATAGATCTTGGAACACAACACTCATTTTTACTATTTTAAGTGTATAAATCCCAGATCTACTAGTTTACATGTATTATATGTGATAACACATACTTTTATCAAGATTTTTATGATGATCCAAGTGGTAAACTTCATATTCTTAACATATTTTTAGATTTATGAGGTAAGCAACACCTAATCACCAAATAAATCATGTAAAACACACATAGTCATGCATATACACATAGATCTACACAAGAAAAACTTGTATTATCCCCCAAAACAAAGTAAAAACCGAAAATAGGGGGTATGAACTCACCTTTGCTTTGATGTTTCGGTTTTGAAGAAGAAATGGAAGAAGATGATGTGATTTTTGGCTCTAGCAAGCTTTCTTGAGTAGATCTTGAACTTAGGAGGTTGTAGGAGCAAGATCACGAGAATAGATGTTGATATTGAGTGATTTAGTTTAATATGAAGTAAACCAACTTAAGTTTACAAGATCTTACCACAAGAGTGTAACTTGAAGTGATTTTGGATGGAAAACCTTCTTGGAAAGCTCACAATTTCGAAAATTTTGAGAGGTATGGGGAAGATGTTCTTGAGAGTGTGTTGAAAAAGTTTGTAAGTATGTGTGTGTTTGGGTATGCTCTTGGAAGAGAGTGTTATAAAGAGAGGAGGAGAAAAACTATTGCATGGAGGGTAATAATCTTTATGAATGTATGTGATTTTATGGATATATGGTAAACAATTATGTGTTGTCAATAATCTAATCCATCCTTCTTCCATTTCATTTCTCTTTTTTTTTTACCTTGGGCCGAGAATTGGGCTAGGAGAAAAGAGTTGAATAGTTTGGCCCAATTCTTTCTTTGGTTCGAAATTATGAAGTCCATAGAGAAAATTTTCGGCCCATTGGGCCCTTTGAAGTACTTATGGTCCAACATAAGATAAAGGGATGGGTATTAGATCCATTAGGGTTAATTGGAGTTGTTATGGTCCAATAAGCCCCATTAGGGTGAACTAATCCATTTTAGACTCATTATGGCCCAAAATGTTAAGTTTCATGAAGGTGGGTCCAATTAGAGCCCAATTAGGGTTCCTAGCCCATAATGAACTTGAGCCGAGATTTCTAGGGTTTCCAACCCTTATTTGAACATATGAGATGTATTTGAACAAGAATAGAGTATAGTATTCACTTAGAGTACAAGCCTTACAATAGATGGTGGTTTCATGAGAATAGAATTTCCTTCCAAAAATGCCAGTTGTGACGTCATCCCCCCGTTAGAGGGAATTTCGTCCCGAAATTCTTTTGAAAGGTAGGATCATGAACGAGGGAATAGGTGAGGGTACTTCTGCTTCATCTGATCTTCGCGTTCCCATGTACTTTCCGGTCCACGCTTGGCGTCCATCGAACCTTCACAATCGGAATGCGGCTTTGTTTTGTACGCTTTACTTCCCTATCCAATACCTTGGCTGGTTCTTCGATGAACAGGAGATTCTCGTTTACTTCGATCTCTTCTAAAGGAATGACAAGAGTTTCATCAGATATGCACTTTTTCAAATTTGAAACGTGGAATACGGGGTGTATATTGCTGAGTTTAGAAGGTAGTTGCAGCTTATAAGCTACTGGACCAATTCGGGCAAGAATCTCGAACGGTCCGATGTATCGCGGGTTCAATTTTTCCCTGTTTCCCAAAGTGAATCATTCCTTTCCAGTGAGAGACTTTCAATAGTACTCGATCCCCGACTTGGAATTTCAGGGGTCCTTGCCGTTTGTCAACATAGCTCTTCTGTCTGTCTCAGGATGCTTGAAATTGAGTTCTGATTTAGATTATCTTCTCTGTCGTTTTGCGAATGGTTTCCTGGTCCCGTGAGAGTACTGGCGAGTGATCTGCATTTACGACCATAAAAAGTCTCAAAAGGGCAACCTTGATGTTCGTACGATAGTCGTTATTGTATGAGAATTCCATCAAGGGCAACTGGGTATCCCATGACTTGTTGAATTCAAACACCCAGACTTGTAGCATGAATTCAAGTTGTTGAATGGTCTCTTCGCCTTGGGCTATTGGTTTGAGGGTGGTAAGTAATGCTCATGACTAGCTGTATTCCTATAGCCTTCTGAAGTGACTGTCAAAGTCTTGAAGTAATCTCGTTATCTCGATCCACACAGTGCTTCCTCCATGATATTCTCCGGCTTTGATGCTTTCCAAGGCCGGTCGTAGGTGTTGATAGTGTTTTGTTCCGTCTTCGTAAGCAGATGAGTATGTTATCGATGAAAATAATTAAAAAGGCTGACTAGGAATGGTTGGGAGAACTCGGTTCATAGCGTCCATGAATACCGTGGGAGAATTCATTAGACCGAAGGGTATCACAACGAATTTGAAATGGTCGTGACGAGTTCGGAAAGCAGTTCTTGGAATGTCCTCTTCTCGGACTCGGAGCTGATGATAACCGAATCTTAGATCTATTTTGGAGAACTAGATAGCTCCTTAGATCTGGTCAAATAGGTCGTCAGTCTGAGGGAGTGGGTATCGGTTTTTCATAGTGAGCTTATTCAATTCCCTAAAATCGATGAACATTCTGAAGGATCCGTCTTCTTGACGAACGAGACCGGAGCTTCCTAGGGTGAGAAGCTTGGTTCGATGAATCCTTTGCGCCACAATTCTCTCAATGGACTGGATAACTTCTGAATTTCGGCGGGAGCTACCCTGTAGGATGAATTGGCAATTTATGTGGTTCCCGGTATGAGGTCGATTCGAAATTCGACCTGTCTCTCTGGGGTATTCCCAGAAGTTCCTCGGGAAATACATCCGGAAAATCGCATGCTACTGGGATGTCTTTAATGTTGATTTTCTTCTTTGGCTTTATCTACAACATAAGCGAGGAACACATAGTTTTTTTCTTGTGCAGGCACTTCTGTGCCTCGATGCATGAAATGAGACGAAGATTGGCGCCAGGATTATCACCATAGATTATTAGGGTTTCGTGATTAGAGAGGTGAAGGCAAACGGCCTTCTTGTGGCACACAATATCGGCACAGTGGGGGCTTAACCAATCCATGCCGATTGTCACATCAAACTCCTAACATTTAATGGCATCAAATCTATTTGAAATGAATGGTTGTTTAATGTTAAGGTGCACCCTACATAAAAATTCTAGGTTGATTCGGTTATTCCCCTTAGCCATCTCCACCGCGAAGGCTTTGTTTAGCTTCTGGGGTTGTTGTTTTAGCAAGCGCTTGAATTTGTTACTAACGAAGCTTCGCTCAGCTCCACTATCAAATAAGATGCAAGCAAAAGAGTTGCTAAGTGGGAACGTACCAGTAACAACCGTCGGGTCTTGGACTGCTTCGCCTCGACCCAAGGTCAGGACCCTTCCTGATCCTTCTGTCCCTTGATTGATAGCCTTGGGGCAATTGTACCTGAAGTGACCGGTTCCTCCACACCCATAGCAGGTGTGACTGGTCTCATCATTGGTGTTGTTGTTAAGGTTGTTGCGATTGTTGTTGTTTTTGTTTGGCTGACGATTCTGTCGTGGATAAGTTCTACAGTATTTGGTGGTGTGACACTTTCGGTTGCATTTCTTACAATGCGGCTCCCGGCAGGCTCCCTTATGATGGAAATTGCACTGGTTGCATTTTGGAAGATTTCCAGCATATGCTCTCGCTGATGTTGATGTAGTAGGGGTCATGGTTGCATGGACAGCAACAACATGTTGCTTCTTCGAGAACCCTTGAGTGGGCTGTCCCTTTCTCTTACTTCCAGACTTCCACTTCCTATTCTTAAGCTTGGGGTTTGGGGTGCCTTGATAAGTTGTTACGTGTTGGTTTCCGTGCTCGTTCATACGGCTGGAGTTGTCGATGCTATTTCCACCTCTATTGGTGTTGTTTGTGTTGAGTTGTGCCATGGCAGCGGTTACTGCCGCTGTTACAGCAGCTTGGAATGTAGCAGAGTCCATCTGCAGGAGCGGTGTCTCGTGGGTGTGCTTGTTATTTCTGTGGGATGACATTTTCCTGCTGCATGATGATAAGCCAGATCGTAAGTAGTGATCATTATTCCTGGTTGTACTCTATAAATTTCGCGTCTTGTCGCATGATTCACAATGTTTCAATCTATATCCCTATGATGTATTTATGGTAGTAGGTAATCGTGGATTTGGCATGAATATTAAGTCTATCTGTAAAGTTCATACATTATTTTGGTTTCGAGATCCTTGAGTATCTAGCGGCTTCAGGGCTTCGGTTGTGCATACAAGTGAATTCGTGCAATAACATGAAATAAGGAAAACACATAATTGCGTCATTAGTAAATACCATCTTAGCACGCGAATGAGAATCATAACAAATGGTAGTGAGGGGGGGGGGGAAGTTGATCCTAAACGTGGCGGAAAGTGTCTGGTAGTGGTTCTGATGAAATGGATGCACCCTGAAGATGAGCTACTTGTCGTTCGGTATCTCGTAGTCGTACCTCCCAAACTAATTGTCTTGCTCGGGAGTCTTCGTTCAATTCCTGTGTTTGTCTCTCATCTCTCTCAATAGCAACCGCATTTGGTCCGTTTGATTTGGGGTGTCCTGAGTTTGGTTGCCAACGTCTCGAGTGCGACGGACCATGACTGGGAGGGCCCGGTCAGCTGGTCCTCTATGACTAAGATCGAAGAGACCTCGGTTCCTATCGTAGTGTGGTCGTATCCCCTGTTGGTGACTCCATCTCCAAATATTGTGTGCCCATGGGGCGTGGGGCCATCAGGGCCCATACGATAAGACGGTACTCTGGCTCTGTATGGATGGTTGATGACATCGGATTCTGCATCCGAGTCATCATCATCATCGCCCTCAAGCTCTTCCTTTTCGGGGTTCACTACTGGCTCAGCAGGTTCATCTGCAACTTCTACTCCATGTTCCTCCTCTGGTTCTTCCTCTGAGTCTCCTTCTGGGTCTTCCTCTGGGTCGAGCCACCATGCCATCCCCTAATTAGGGAGATAGGGTTCTCCTGGCTAATGATATCCGGCCATATCGTCCGCACGAAGTTGTATAAATACTAGAAACAAATAGCTCTCCAAATACTCCTATAGTGTCTTAAATTTTTACTTAGGTTTGGTTCTATAAGCTCTTTGGACAATTAGATGGTAAGTTTTCGCTTCATTGTCACTCACGATTACTCCCGAACACCTGTTGGTCGTATTTTGAATGAATGTAGTTGATCAGGCTACATTCACCCCCAATACGACTACATAATTGTCCGAGTTTAATAGCAATGTTCAAATCCTCCAAAGACTTTTACTGTTCTTGTTGTGTTATAAATCTAAAATGCACACATAAGTATGTATTTTAATTATTATGTTCAGAGTAGTTTAGTCCCATTGTATGTATAGTTGCATATCCTGTATGATTAGATATGCTAGTTCACTATAAACAATGCTCTGATACCAACCTGTCACACCCTCGAACCGGACGGCGGAATCGTCCGAGGGCTTGTGTGACTATCAATTGTATATCATCACAATGAATATAAATGAAACGTAACAAACACCATCATCATACATTCAAAATTACAACCATTATTTCTTACATCGAGTAGTGGGTTATAAGTTACATGCCAACACAGAAAGTATATAATAGCAAAACAAGTAGAAAAAGTTGTCAAATTCTTGAAGTCCACCTGTTTAACGGTTTCCTGAGAATACAAGTTAATTTAAAAAGGTCAACATATATAATGTTGGTGAGTTCATAAGCATGTTTAAGTAAACAGTTTTGTATAGTTTTGTAACACCCGAAAATCCGATATTTTCTAAAAAAAATGAGTTGTGAAGATTGTGTTCGATCTTGTATTAATGCATGTGTGTTAAGGTATAAAAAGTACATTCCCGAAAATCCTATATTTTCTGATTTAAGTAGAAGATATTGATTAGTTAAATGTTTTCCGCAAAAAATCCGATATTTTCTGACTATAAAGAATGAAGCAGTCTTAATCGCCAAAGACCGTGTTACATTGATGAAGTATTCCGTAAATTTATAATGGAGTTATTCTCTAAGTGAGTCGCTATAACCATACATAATAATGACAAATTCACCTGTCGTGACGTTTAATAAACGCCGAAGAATCATAAGATAAAAGTTTGTCACCCTAGACTGGCCTAGTCTAACTGTAGCGAACAGCTCAGGTGTGGGGTGTCACCCCCGTATAGATCTATACACAAACTCCCGCTCTCCCTCTAGGAGACTCTGGCTATAACTACATGCTACGATCGTACACTCGATAGGTGTCAACCGAAAAATCTCACTAGAGTCTTTACCAAATTTACGCGAATATGGAATTACACTATTAAACATAATTAGTAAACTTTTGGAATCATTGACATGTAAATGGACATCAAGGGTCCAAATGACATGTAATGTGAATTCCAGGCCCAATAGACATGTAAAAGGACACTAAGGACCACTAAACACGCAAAAGGACACTAAGGCCCACTAAGCATGTAAAAGGACATTAAGGCCCACTAAACATGTATATTCTATTTCAGACCCAAAAGTGAATGAGTATTTCAAGACCCAATATACTTGTAAAGGGACAACTAAGGCCCACTAAACTTGTATATTATTTCCAGGTCCAATACGAAAGTAATTACCGTGTTTAACCCGTTTTCTTATTGTTCTGTTCGTTTTATACGAAGTATTTGCCAAATTGTGTTAGAAGGACCACTTTTGTAAAAATGACACTCTTGGCCCAATAAGTCAAAAATTTACAATTAAGGCCCAATATTAGTAAAAATAACACTTTAGTCTCCATTATGTTTAAAATATGCTTTTATGACTATTTTTTGGTAAAAATAACATTTTAAACCCATTTTTATCAAAAATATCATTTTTGGCTTGATTGTTGTGAAAATACATATTTTTCTGGTTTTGGGCTTTTCGCACCTAGTTGTTGGAAAATTTGTAGAAAAATTATCGTAAGTCGAAATTTGGATCCGTAAACTCTGGAAATTTGGAAATTTTGTCTACTTTGTTCATAATTTTTCTCAAGATTTTTAATGGTCTCTAACAAGTGTGAAATTGCTCACCTTCACAGGCTGGTCCGAAATTATTTCAAATATGATAGGCAGTTTTGTAAAATTTGTCAACAATTGTAGAAAAATCGTATGAAAACGTGCGAGTATTCATTTTAAAGGTATAAATCTGAACGTTTTGCATGTAAAACAGTTTTGAAAAATATTAGTATTTAGGTGGTCAAATCAGTTCGAGATTGGACCAAAACTTTTCTGTGAAGGGCTGATTTTTGAGTTTAGTTTATAGATCTTGGAACACAACACTCATTTTTACTATTTTAAGTGTATAAATCCCAGATCTACTAGTTTACATGTATTATATGTGATAACACATACTTTTATCAAGATTTTTATGAAGATCCAAGTGGTAAACTTCATATTCTTAACATATTTTTAGATTTATGAGGTAAGCAACACCTAATCACCAAATAAATCATGTAAAACACACATAGTCATGCATATACATATAGATCTACACAAGAAAAACTTGTATTCTCCCCCAAAACAAAGTAAAAACCGAAAATAGGGGGTATGAACTCACCTTTGCTTTGATGTTTCGGTTTTGAAGAAGATGATGTGATTTTTGGCTCTAGCAAGCTTTCTTGAGTAGATCTTGAACTTAGGAGGTTCTAGGAGCAAGATCATGAGAATAGATGTTGATATTGAGTGATTTAGATTAATATGATGTAAACCAACTTAAGTTTACAAGATCTTACCACAAGAGTGTAACTTGAAGTGATTTTGGATGGAAAACCTTCTTGGAAAGCTCACAATTTCGAAAATTTTGAGAGGTATGGGGAAGATGTTCTTGAGAGTGTGTTGAAAGAGTTTGTAAGTATGTGTGTGTTTGGGTATGCTCTTGGAAGAGAGTGTTATAAAGAGAGGAGGAGAAAAACTATTGCATGGAGGGTAATAATCTTTATGGATGTATGTGATTTTATGGATATATGTTATACAATTATGTGTTGTCAATAATCTAATCCATCCTTCTTCCATTTCTTTTCTCTTTTTTTTACCTTGGGCCGAGAATTGGGCTAGGAGAAAGGAGTTGAATAGTTTGGCCCAATTCTTTCTTTGGTTCGAAATTATGAAGTCCATAGAGAAAATTTTCGGCCCATTGGGCCCTTTGAAGTACTTATGGTCCAACATAAGATAAAGGGATGGGTATTAGATCCATTAGGGTTAATTGGAGTTGTTATGGTCCAATAAGCCCCATTAGGGTGAACTAATCCATTTTAGGCTCATTATGGCCCAAAATGTTAAGTTTCATGAAGGTGGGTCCAATTAGAGCCCAATTAGGGTTCCTAGCCCATAATGAACTTGAGCCGAGATTTCTAGGGTTTCCAACCCTTATTTGAACATATGAGATGTATTTGAACAAGAATAGAGTATAGTATTCACTTAGAGTACAAGCCTTACAACAGATGGTGGTTTCATGAGAATAGAATTTCCTACCAAAAGTGCCAGTTGTGACATGTGTCGCTCACCGGTTCACCCACCTCACACCCTTCTAAAAGGTGACATGTGTCACACTCTCGTGGTGCTACGTGTCGCGCCCGTATTGTGCCACGTTATCGCGCCTCTTGGTGGAAAGGAAGGGCCGGATTCCCATGTGGCGCCCTCTGGTGCTGCCACGTCATTATCGTGCGTCGTGCATTGCTCGCACCCGATTTTCCATATTTTTAAAATGATGTAACTTCTTCACATGAGCTTCGTTTTCAATGTTCTTTATATTGTTGGAAAGCTATTGACAAGATATATAACTTTCCTCTAGACCTCAATAGCTAGTTCTCACTCTATCAAAAAATTATATCTTTGATAGGCTTACCCGATTAGATATCACTACGAAAAGCATGACCTCTATATACGGACTCCGTTCTCGATGTTCTTTACATTGACGGACTCCTGTGAACGAGATCTTCGATTCTCGTTTAGATAATTTTGCCTAATAATCTACGTTACTAAAAGTCGATATCTGTACGCACACTACTGTGTTGAAGCTTAGAAAAATCATAACTTCCTCTCTTGAAGTCAGATTTGGACGTTCTATATACGCACGGATTCGCTGTAACGAGAACTATGACTTTTGTTTATATTATTAAGGATAACGAGTTATATATCTAAACTTCGAATTTCTATTAATCGTGAATATTTACGGAAACAATAAAATGGGGTGCTACAGCTCTCCCCCACTTATAAGGTTTCGTCCTCAAAATGTAACTAAATAACTCTGGGTAGTTGCTCATCATTTCTTCTTCTGGCTCCCATTTCCACTCCGATCCTTTTCGGTGTTACCATTGAACCTTTACGAAGTTGATTAGATTATTACACAAGGTCTTCGTCTTCTTATGCAAGATCGCCACTGACTTCTGCACGTAGTTCAGACGCTCGTCTATGTGAATGTCTTCCAATGGTACAATTATGGATTCATCCATAATGCACTTTGTTAATTGGAAGATGTGTAAGTTGTTATGGGTCTGACTTAAATCTTCTAGCAGATCCAAACGATAGGCAACATTGCCCACTCGAGCAATGACTCGAAAAGGTCCGATATACCTAGGGCCTAACTTTCCCCTCTTCTGGAACCTAATAACACCTTTCCAAGGTGAAACCTTAAGTAATACTAGGTCTCCTACTAGGAACTCAACATCCGATCTTCATAACTTTTCATCCGACTCTGGGCAGTCTTCAACCTTTCGCGTACTTGTTGGATGAGTTTGGTGGTTTTGAATACAACCTCAGTGCTCCCCATAACTCACTGGCCAATTTCTCCCCAACATATGTGTGTTCGACACTTCCTTTCGTAAAGCAATTCAAAAGGGAGATCTACCAATACTGGAATGGTAGTTGTTGTTATACGAAAATTCTGCTAGCGGCAGATACGTATCCCAACTATCGCCGAAATCAAGCACACATGCCCTCAACATGTCTTCAAGACTTTGAATAGTCCTTTCACTCTGCCCATCCGAATGAGGGTGGTAAGTTGTGCTGATATACAATCGGGTGCCTAGCTCATCATGGAACGTCTTCCAAAACCGAGACGTAAAACAGACATCTCTATCAGAAAATATTGAGACTTGTACTCCGTGCCTAGAGACTACTTCTTTAACGTACCCCTCTACAAGCTTCTTTTCCAATGAGCTTTCTTGGACGGTCAAAAATTGGGCACTCTTGGTTAATCTATCCACTATCACCCAAATAGTGTCTAATCTACGAGGAGTCTGTGGTAACTTTGTGATGAAGTTCATCGTTATCTGCTCCCATTTCCATATCGTGATATCTAGAGGTTGCATCTTCCCATGAGGCATTTGGTGTTCGTCCTTGACCTTCCGACAAGTCAAACACATTTCGATGTACCAAGCTACATCTTTCTTCATACAGGGCGACCGGTAACTGTTTCGGAGGTTCCTGTACATCTTTGTAGCTCCCGCATGGATTGAGAACCTAAACTTGTGCACCTCATCCATCAGGATTTCCCGAGTCCCTCCTGAGTATGGAACCCAAATTCTTCCATGTAGAGTCATTAATCCACGACTATTTATTTCGAAAGCTGAGATCTGCCCTACAATCCTCTCGCACTTCTGATTCCCTTCCTTGACTACTTCGCTCTGAGCTTGCTTGATCATCTCTAGCACCGGAGTGATCACTGTCATCCTTAAACAAATACCCTTCGTTGGTGTACTGCTTTCCTTTCGACTTAATGCATCAACTACTACATCCAACCATTGACATTGTCTCATGTTTAGGTTGGGATGATCCATTATATATCTCAGGCTCTTATGATCAATGTAGACTGTACACCGAACTCCGTACAGGCAATGCCTCCAAATCATGAGGGAAAAAACCACAACTCCTAACTCGAGGCATATGTGTGTCGAGTTATTAGCCTCGTGAGGCTACAACTATCTCGAGGCATATGTGATTACTCGACCTCGCTGCATGAGGACAACTCTGAAACCAATGATTGATGAATCATAGTAAACTACCATGTCGTCAACACCTTCTGGAAGGGCTAGTACTGGAGCTTTGCATAACTTTTGCCTTAGCATTTCAAATGCTATCTGCTGCTCAGGAGCCCCATGAAAAGAAACTCCCTTCTTTGTTAGACGGGTCATCGACACCGCAATCCCGGAGAAATATTAAATGAATCTTCTGTAGTACCCAACTAATCCCAGAAAAATTTGAATTTCTGAAGGAGTAGTCAGGACTGGCCATTTCATTACTGCCTCTATCTTGGTCGGGTCTACTAAAATACCATCTTGGTTGACAAGATGCCCAAGGAAATAGACCTCTTGTAACAAATACTAGCATTTGGAGAACTTTTCATACAACTTCTCCTTCCTTAGAACCTCGAGTACCTCTCTTAGGTGATCTTTATGTTCTTCTTGAGTCTTTGAAAAGACCAAGATATCGTCGATAAACACGATTACCGATCGATCTAGCATAGGTGTACATAATCGGTTGATTAAGTCCATGAATGTGGTGGTTGCATTCGTGATCCCGAAAGGCATTACTATGAACTCATAATGACCACACCGGGTTTTAAAAGCAGTCTTCTATATATCTTCCTCCCTTACACGCATCTAGTGGTATCCTGATTGTAGGTCAATCTTGAAAAACCACGATGCTCCTTGGAGTTGATCGAAAAGGTTGTCTATCCTAGGTAAGGGATAATTGTTCCTCACTGTGAGTTTTTTAAGCTCTATATAGTCTATGCACATCCTGTGCGATCCGTTCTTCTTCTTAACAAATAGAATCGACACTCCCCATGGAGAACTACTTGGCCAAATGAAACCCTTGTCTATCACTTCTTGTAGCTGATCACACAACTCTTGTATCATTAGGGGTGCAAGACGATAAGGTGCCTTGGCTACAGGTGCCGCAACTAGAACTAAGTTGATCCTATATTCTACTTAACGCTCTTGTGGCACACCGGGTAAGTCTTCAGGAAAGACGTCGGGGAAATTTGTAACTACAAGTACTTCAGAAATGGCTTCCTTCTTCTCCTACCGAGTTTCGATCACATAGGCCAAGTACCCTTCACACCCATGTTTTAGGTATCTCTTGTCCCTTACGGCGGAACCAAATGTCGAACTGCTCCTAGAGCCCTCGCCTCTGATGGTTAGTTCTCCCTCACTTGGGGTCCGAACCCTTACCATTTTCCGCCTACATTCGATTAGTGCTTCAAACTGTTCTAGCCAGTCCATTCTTACTATTACACTCATCTCTCTCGCATGTGTAGAAGCATCGTTGTACATCAGAGATCCACCTCATCGCAATAATTGGATCCCTTACTCCATCAAACTCTGGGGTCTTAGTGTTGTTGAATTCTCGATAAGGCATGTCCTTATCTCCAAATGAGGTTGTAGCAACAACAACAACAATGGCGGCGGCAGCAGCCGTACTGGCAACGACAACATACCACTCATAAAACATAGTGATTAGTTCGGTTTTCATAGTTCTAAACAATTCTGGGATCATCTCTCTCACAGTTGCTGCTACCGTAGTCTCGATCCAATCACGTATGTCTGCCTCACTTTGTCCCGACCCTTCAGATCCGGAACCAGAGCCGCTTGCTCTCGTCATCGTCATCATGATGAGGATAGAAATAGAATTGGCTTAATATTAATTCGAGTTATCTAGGGATAACAGTCAACCAATTACAGCTCCTTAGTAACTTTATGACCCTTCCTAACTCCTGTATAGATCATGTGCTTCTGGTAGTATTGGCCCATACTACCTTCCACACCTATCCGTACTAGATCCAAGAATTGTCTAAGGGTTCCTAAGTTACTACTCTCTTTTATCGGTAGATCCTTTCACACAACTACTGTTACCAAGACTTGACTGCTAACTTTTCCTAATTTACTCATAGGGTTTCTCCTATCCGATCTCTGCATTATTGGAAGACATTCCTAATATCAATAATCGCATCATGTATGCAATTCGTATGTAATCCAGGATTAGAAAGTCAGTCGAATAGTTAATTCTAGCCTAAGCCCAACACAAACAAGGAACAAGAAGTAAGCCTGAACTAAGCGTTCTAAGGATATGCAATCCTAATTAGGTACAACTCTAAAGCATACACTAAGTAACTATAGGATATCAGTACACGCCTCAAGTAGCACAAAAGGCAATTCCTAAGGCTATAAGGCATCCTAATTATCAGACGATTCCAACTAGCAATTCCTTAAAAGGTTCTTAGCCTTACACTAACATGCATTCCTAATAAGCCATTTATCAACATATAAAATAATATGGATATTTTGGGAATCACTTCCTTTTCTGAGCTCCGCCTGACTGTACACATCACATCTTTATCATTTCTTTTTTGTTTTTAAAATTTGTTAAGATATTCAGATCCTTAGTTTGAGTCTAGAATCCCACGAGTGTTCATCCAGTTCGCTCAAACTAGAGCTCTGATACCAACTTGCAACGTCCCAAAATTTCAAAGATTTTTTTTTAATTTTTACTTATTTAAAATAAATGTATTACAGAACATTATATCTTGTTATTACTGAAATTGTTATAAAAATGACTCAACGGAAGTCTATAAAACTTCATTAATGCTTTGATGCGAATACATACATGCGTGAGCCTTCCCACGATTAGATGAACAACTTGAAAAGCTGTTAGTCAACAACTATAAGCTGAAGCTTAGTGAATTCCCTCAAAATATTCCACACGTTAACACATATACAATACATACACAAAGTAGCCTTCAGCTTATAGCTAGTCCGCCCTTGGCCTTGAGCATATAGTTGGTCTGCCTATATAGCCTTCAACACGTGGCTGATCCTCTTTCTTATTGCCTTAACCATAAAGCTAGTCGCCCGAATCTATTGGCCTTCAACACAGGGCTGGTCTGCCCTCAACTCCACGTACATATCAACATACATATAGCAACATTCGATACAACATGCAATTAAGTATCCTAGTGTATTTTGCTAAGTGCATACTATAGGGTACCTATATCCTAGCATAAAGAGGATACATACTGGATGGAGTACACACTATAGTGTGAAGAACTCACTTAGACAGTTACTTCGAAGATTGATAGCTAACCGGACGATCCTACAGGCAACGAGCCTATTGAGTATTAACCTATAGTACTATAACTTATTAGATTCTAAGGGAGTATGGTAAAGAAGGATAGATCTATCACTAATCCCAATGAATACTAATAGTTCTATCAGATGGGGTCAGCCAGGCATGACAGTTAGGAGGTAGGATCATTTCAACATATAGCTTTTTCTGAAATCCATCAACCAAGCCAAAGTGATCATTCGAGACACCTCTCACGTAAGTAGATTAATCAACATTTTGACTTGGATTTACTGATTGATCTTATTTATATGTCCATAACAATGACGTGTGACTACAAATATAAGTTACATTGAAAATGGGAGAGTGTAGCTTAACTTACCGAGATTTAAGAGAAAATTGGGAGATTAAACGGACTGAACTCCGAGACTGAAAGTTCTACTTTTTGAACTCCTCGAACCCTCAAAACTTTACTAAAAACTCTCAAGAAAAGCCCAAAAGTCAGACTCAATGAAGGTTAGAGAGAGATTGGATGAATAGGTGAGTAAATGAAGTGAAATGAGGGATAATGATATTGCAGTAGGAGGCACGCCGCTCACCAGGGTTGTGCTGGCTCTTGCGCTTTCCTTCCATGTGTAACTCACAGGTTCTCCCACCTCACACCCTTCTAGAGGGTGAAACGTGTCACACTCTCGTGGTAACTTCTTCATACAAGTTTTGTTTTCGACGTTCTTTATATTGCCAGAAAGCTCCTGACGAGATCTACAACTTTTCTTTAGACCTCTACAGTTAATTCTCATTCTATCAATATTTTATATTTTTTATAGGGTTACCTTGTTAGAGATCATTGCAGAAAGCATGAGTCCTATATACGGACTCCGCTCTCGATGTTCTTTACATAGACGATCTCCTATGAACGAGATCTTCGTTTCTCGTTTAATTATTTTTCCTAATAATCTACCTTACTAAAAGTTGATATCTATGCGCACACTATTGCGTTGAAACATAGAAAAAACATGACGACCTCTCTT
Source organism: Lactuca virosa (assembly GCF_052849685.1). Lineage (NCBI taxonomy): Eukaryota > Viridiplantae > Streptophyta > Magnoliopsida > Asterales > Asteraceae > Lactuca > Lactuca virosa. The sequence continues at coordinate 168,453,763 of NC_136426.1, read as the reverse complement.
AAAGTCAGATTTGGATGTTTTATATATGCATGCATTCGGTTTAACGACAACTACGCCTTTTTTTTATATTACTAAGGCTATGGAGTTATATATATCTAAAATTCGAATTTCTATTAATTGTCTATATTTACGGAAACAGTAAAATGGGGTGTTAAACGAAAGTGTGGTAAGACGCACGATGGGGCGTGCGGGGTGGGTGGTTCTAGCTGCTTCAAGTGCAGCAGGACGGGTCACTTCACCAGGGATTGCACTGCCACCACCACCACCCATGTATCTAATCTTATTTGCTTTCATTGCAATTAGAAGGGCCATAAGAAGGCCAATTGCCCGAGTTTAGCATGGGGGACAAGTTGCAGCACCCGCTCCAGTGACACTACAGATTACTGATGGCCGTCAGGGCAAGGCAGATGTGCCTATCATGAGGAGCAGGGCATTTCCGCTGACAACCGAGGAGGCTCGTGCGACACCAGATGTGGTGACGGGTTTTCATCTTATCCTTATCTTTTTATTTATGCTGATTTTCCTGTTTATATCTATGTTTTGTTTTTAGGGTCGTTCCTCGTGAGCTATATCTCTACTTTGGTTTTATTTGATTCGAGGGCTACCTGATCCTTTGTATCTCTCGCGTTCAGCCAGAGATTTATCAATGCTCCAGGGGAACTAGATTATCAATTAGAGGTTGAGATTGTTGATGATCATCCTATGCGAGTATCAAAGGTTCATTGAGGATATATATTGGAGTTTTTTAGTGTGCAATACCCGATTGATTTGGTTCCCATTCCCATGTGCGAGAGCAAGGTCATTGTAGGGATGGATTGGTTGAGCCCCAATAGGGCGATGGTTGATTGTGAGCATTATTTGGTGCGTATTCGGACCCCAAGTGGGACGAGTTAGTGATTTAGGGAGAGGGTGTTTAGCGAGGAATTACTCTCTGTTCAACGGCTCAGGCCAAGCGTTACATTCAGCAGGGTTGTTCTGGATTTTTTGCTTATGTGATGGACACCCAGGGGAAGGGTAGGGTGACTGTGGACGATGTATTGATTGTTCCGGAGTACCCAGATGTTTTCCCTAAGGATTTTCCTAGTGTGCATCCAGATAGGTGGGCGGAGTTTCGGATTGACTTTGTTCCTCGTGCGTCTCTGATAGCCAAAGCACCTTATCGGTTAGCACCTCCAGAGATGCAGGAGTTGTCTACACAGGTGCAGGAGTTGTTAAACAAGGCATTTATTCGGCTGAGTAGTTCACCATGGGGAGCACCGATCTTGTTTTTGAGGAAGAAAGATGGGTCTCATCGAATGTGTATCGACTACCGGGAACTCAGTAAGCTAACGGTGAAGAACCGTTATCTACTCCCAAGGATTGACGATTTATTTGACCAGCTTTAGAGTGCATCTTGGTTCTCCAATATTGATCTACACTCCGGTTATCATTAGATGAGGTTCAAATAGGAGGATATGTAGAAGATGGTCTTTCGTACTTGTTATGGTCATTACGAGTTCGTGGTGATGCCCTTCGGGCACGCCAATGATCCAACCTCATTAATGGATCTCATGAATCACGTATGCAAGCCTATGTTGGATCGGTCTGTGATTGTGTTTTATCAATGACATCCTAGTCTATTTCAAGATCCAGGAGCAACATGTGAGGTATCTGAGAGAGGTATTTATACTTTAAGGAGGGAGAGGTTGTATACGAAGTTCTCTGAGTGTGATTTTTGGTTGCGCAAGGTGCAATTATGGGACACCTTGTCAACTAGAATGGTATTCTGCTCAGTCCGGCCATGGTTAAGGTGGTGATGAGGTGGGAAGTTCCAAGGTCTCCATCTGAGATTCGGAGTTCCTTGGATTAGCAGGTTACTATCGGATATTCTTTCAGGATTTCTCCAAGATAGTGGTTCCTTTGACCTGGTTGATGAAGAATACCATCACATTTCGTTGGGGGCCTGAGCAGCAGACATCTTTTTGAGATTTTGACGCATAGAATGTGTGTGGTGTCGATTCTGACCCTGCTGGATGGTGTTGAGGATTTTGTGGTGTATTGTGATGCATCAATTACAGGTTTGGGTGCGGTACTGAACTAATGCAGCGGGGTCATGTGATTGTTTACGCTTTGAGGCAACCGAAGCCTCATAAAGCGAATTCTCATACACATGATTTGGAGATGGGGGCGGCGGTTTTCGCCCTCAAGATTTGGCGGCATTAATTTTACGGCGTCTGTTGTATTATTTACACGAATCACAAGAGTTTGAGGTATCTAATGAATCAGCTGAATCTGAACATGAGGCAGCGTAGATGGTTGGATGTGGTGAAGAATTATGATTGTGCGATCCTTTATCACCCAGGGAAGGCCAACGTGGTAGCTGATGCTCTCAGCCACAAGGCGGCTACTGCCCCGATCAGGGATGTGTGTGTGTGAGGATGACAGTGATTACCCTACTCGTAGAGCATATTCGAGAGGCTCAGGTTGAGGCTATGAATAAAGAGCACTGAAAGAGTTAGCACATAGTGGGTCAGGTGGCTTGCTTTGATTATGATAGTTGTGGGGTTATTGACTCAGCATCGGAGGGTGTGGGTTCGCTATTGGGTGGTGCACGTCAGGTTTTGATGGAGGACGTGCACAATTCGAGATTCTTTATTCATCCTTGAGCAACAAATATGTATAGAGATCTCTGGATTGACTATTGGTGGCCATGTATGAAGCGATACGTGGCCTGGTATGTGGAGAGGTTCTTGACTTAAAGGAAAGTAAAGGTTGAGCATCAGCGACCTCATGGAAAAATGGAGTCATTGGAAGTCCCCGTCTGGAAATTAGAAGAGATTACGATGGATTTTATCACCAAATTGACTCGAACGACGCGCGGAGTGGATTCGATATGGGTCATCGTGGATCGATTGACCAAGAGCATGCATTTTATTCCGATCCAGGATAGTACTTTTATTGGATTAGGTGTCTAATCCCATAACTATAATTGCTAAGTACTTGACCCGAGAGTAGCATGGTCCATTTCGGGTTGCATATCATCAGGACAATTTGATTGGGTGGACTTTTGAGGAGAGGTTATTTATGATTTATTAATATATTATAAGTTCTAATATATTAATATCAAATCATATTATTTAATTACTATTGATCAAGAATTAATTTGGAATTAATTATGTGATCAAAAGAGACTAATTAAATATATCGAGGATTGATTTGGTAAATCAATGATTCTTATAGTGTGGGCCAATTGTTATTTAGGATGGGCTAAACCAATATGGTAGTCCATGGATAGTCCATGGAGGTTTAACACATGGAGCCTAAGTAATATGAATGGTCATGGGCATTAGGGTTTGCATGGTTGTAACCCTAGACTTTGCCACACTATAAAAGGACCCCCTTAGCACTCAAAATCAGACACTAGAGTTCTTGGAGTTCATTAGAGCCGATTTTGGAGCTAGCAACATCTCTCTCAAGTTCTCCTTTGTCCTAGGTGTGTTGTGAACCAATTGAGGCATCACACTTGGGGTGCTAAGTTCTTAAAGGCCAAATACAACAAGTTCTACAAGCTACATAAAGAGGTAAACTCCTAACTAGTATTCTATGTTGTTTATGTCAATTGTATGCTAGTTGTAGGCTTAATGCTTTGGAAACAATATTGCATGTATAATTAGAGAAAATATAGATCCAAATCATTTAGGATTGTATGTGCACCATAGGATGTTGTAGTATACAAAACCCAACAGTGGTATCAGAGACTAGGATTGTTTTCTATTATATTTGATGCATCGCTTAACTTTCAAAGTTGAAAAAATTGATTTTCTGGCCTCTGACTGATGAACTCGCCGAGTCCACTGGCTGACTCAACGAGTCCACTCAGTATAAGGTCAACTCGGCCAATCATGTTCATGCACTCGATGAGTTGATGCTTCTGATGGCAGATTTTCGGGATTTGTGGCCTGTTTTGGATTAGGATCATTACCACAAAATGTTTTAGTTCATAAAATTTGATTTTGTTAATATGGTAGTGATCATGCGTATCCAATTAAAAGATAATTGTCAAAATTTTCAAGATTTGTATTAGTTTATATGATTAGGCTAATTTCTTGCAAATTGTTGATATAAATTATCTTGACTTATGAGTTTAACTAGATCACTGAAAAATTATTTGAAATTTTTTATTAGTTAGAATATTTGATCTAAATGCCTTTTATGAACTCCATAACTTGTCCTCAAGTTATGGAAAATGAAAAGTCTCTCTTTTAAATAGTTTTAAAGTCTTCCATAACTTGTCCTCAAGTTACGGAACATGAAATGTTTTTCCATTAAAAAATGCATTAAACTCATAAGTGATAGAAACCAAAAGTTTTTGAATAGTTCAAAACTTGCCCTCAAGTTTTGGAATTTGTAAAGTCACCTTATGAGTACTTTAGTTCCAAACCCTAGAATTTTAAAAGTTTAAAATACACCCTTATACTATTATAATATCAAAAGTTTAATAATTATATATGTATAAGTAAAAAGTCAGTCTGACCGTTAGTAGGCCTCAATGACGAAGCCAATCTATAAGAGGGGTATAAGGTTACTGCCTATAAAATGACAGTTTAATGGGTGTCCACTCTCACCCACCACTTCCTTGACTGGTGGAGGGTCGTTTGCCGAACGGGTAGGATAGGACATCAATTCTCATTAAAAGTATAATGAAAAATACCAAGTAACTAAACACTCATAAATTCCCAATCTTAGTTACTTAGGAAAAATGTGAATTTTGGTGCTAACCCATAAAATTGCACTTTGGACCTTGCCAAGTCGTTAGTGCAACGTTTGTGGTTAACCAGCACACTAACTTGGACTAACAAGGGTGGCAAAGGGTGGCTCGGTGTTTGTCATAGATCAATGGAGCGTGTGTGGTTAACCGGTACATTGATTAGGTGATAAATGACATCGAGAGTACCAAGCTAGTTTGCATGGTTATTCACACCTTCTTTGTGATCCTCGGCATCCCAGTCACAAACTTGAAGGGCACAATCGAGATTTAAACATGCCATTGAAAATTTCAATGAATCTCAGGAATTTCAATTCATTTAAAACCTAAAATTTATTTTCGTTTTTTATGGTGGAAATTGGTAAATCGTCATTTACCTACCTTCAAATATTTTGCAATTGGATTATGGCATAGCTCTTCCGAATTGTAAAATATTGTGTTGGGTCTGAGCCTTAATATTTCATTTGGGTGTTATATTAAGGACTTAAATCAACTAACTTGAATTTTCTCCATTGTAGATGTCTAGTTCGGACAACTATGGTCTTCCCAAATCTTTTGGAAAAAGCTTTCCACATGAAGATGATATTGCACAATATCATACTTCACTTCCTCCACCTCCTCCAATAATTCTCCCTGACCCACAAGTTCGAAGGCTTGAAAAGTTCAAGGTCACTCAAGCCCTATTGGCTAGTAAACACCAAGATGGAAGGTCCGTGTGTGCACATGTCTTGGATATGAAATCACACATTAACAGGCTGGGAATGTTAGGTGTCGTCTTCCCAAGGAAGTTGGCTGTTGACTGGGTTCTTCAGTCACTTCCCGAGTCGTATAGTCAGTTTTTTAAAGACTATTATATGACAGATCACGACATGACCCTTATTGATCTTGTATATTTTCTTATTACTGCTGAATCAGGAATGATTTGGCGCAATGGTCAAGAAAATTTGATTGTAAGGTCTACTTCTCAAGATGCCATGGACATAGGCAATGACATAGATAGTCCAGAAAAGATCACTTCTCCTATGGGAAGGGAATTGGCTATAGTCAAAAGATTTGGCCATAAGAGAAAAGCCAGTTCTGAGATAGTACCATGTCAAGAGGTCAGTGGGAGTCTTAATAATTATTATGCTAGTGGGAGCATAAGTGTTATGCTAATAAATTTGATAATTATTATGCTAGTGGGAGCATAATTATTATGGTGAGTGTTGCAAGTTAGCAATGTTAATTACAGAAAACAAAAGTTTCAATTTGCAAAGATGCAGGGTTTGAAAAGTTGTTTTGCTATAATTAAGGGTGAGGAATTCATACTTCATTTCAATTCTAAAAGCTTAGATTGAAGTTTTAATCAGATTTAGTCAAGGACATATATGAATGTTATGTTGAAAAGATTTGACATAAAGAAATTCTATATATATGAAATGTTAATTGCATTCTCAAATTCGATTATGATTACGGAATCCCTCTTCATAGCTCGAATTGTAAGAACATGGCAAATAGGAATATTATAGCAAAAGACTGATCAAGTATCGTTTATTTATGTTAGACATTATGAATCACATCCCATATGTTTTGGGTATAGGATCGATTGCATATGCTATAATATTCTCGTGTTCTAATTTTCCAAATGCCTAGGGCATTAAGAGGGAAAAAGACTAGAACAAGATATGACTAAAGTGATTAAACAACTGTTAAGGAAAATCTAAGGTTCGCTAAAGATTGGTTGCTTATGGACAGTTGGAAGTATATTCTGAATTTTGGAAGGACCATATTGACATACTCTGAGAAGAGGTAACTCTTGTTCAAAAATGATTGCCAAAATGGGAATATGGAAATGTTTCCATAAGTGGAAGTTATTCTTTAAATCTGTGTAAGATTAGGAAGGTTAATGCAAGAAGGATGTTCAAAGGAATGTACTTTGAATGTGAGACTTCGTTTCCATGGAATTGCTCTCCATTGGAATACTTTGTAATGTCTGTTGCCAAGTCTCTGTGACTTTTGTGCATAGTCATTACAAGAGGATCATTGCATATAAGTTTAGAATCTAACAGATTACATTAAATGGCAAGAATTTTGTATTCTTACATTTACGGTAAGGATTTGGAACTGTGAAATGAGTTTCAATGAAGATGTGTTCAATCGATCTATTTCACAAAGGAAGGACCATAGGCAAACATAGTGTGCATGCTTGTAGCATGGCATAACTGTTGTTTTAATTCAAGTATTAGGTTGATTAATCGAAAAATTCTACAATGAATAATGTGTAATCAATATGGTGATTAAATAAAAGGTGTTTTATTTATATTCATAAGTTCTGAGACCATATTGGATTCGATTATTCTTGTGTTTCACTTTGCATGTTTTGACTTCCCGAATAACTAGGTTATTCAAACTATCCACAGTCGATCATATTTTGGAAGTAGGTATTGAGGCAAGACTGTCATGAATCTGACTGTAGATTGTCTAGGTGTTTTAGACATAGCACAAGTTTGCTACAATGTTCATGAGTACTCCTGGAATAAGATTCGAGTATTGGATTAAACCCACGCTCATCTAATCACTTCATGTATTTTATCACGAGTGATTGTGAGACGATAATGTCTTATATTCTTGAAACCAAGACATGTAAGTTGTAATTTACAAGTCGGTTGCACATTGACATATGTAAACGCACCAGTAACTTGGTGTTATAAAACATATTGTTGTGTGTGATTGATGAGTAAGTACAAGCAAGCATTTGAGTCGAAGTTTATCCATTCCTTTTGACTTGTTCAATTAGTTAGTCGTCATAAATCGGAAATCGGGAAACAACAGATGGACATAGAGAATGATTATAATTCATGTCTCATGTCTATATGATAACTAGAATGGAGGAATATATGATCCCTTATCTAATGGACGCGTCATTGGCTAGGTTAGAGTTCGACAGCGGCTTTTAAGTGCTACGATTGCTAGCCGGGATTTTGGAGTCGTACTCGCAATAATAGTTATTAGAATTATCCAAGTAGGAGACTGTTGGATTAGGTGTCTAAGCCCATAACTATAATGTGTGTGTACTTGACCCAAGAGTAGCATGGTCCATTTCGGGTTACATATCACCAGGACAATTTGATAGGGTGGACTTTTGGGAAGTGGTTATTTATGATTTATTAATATATTATAAGTTCTAATATATTAATATGAAATCATATTATTTAATTAGTATTGATCAAGAATTAATTTGGAATTAAATATGTGATCAAAAGAAACTAATTAAATATATGGGGGATTGATTTGGTAAATCAATGATTCTTATAGTGTGGGCCAATTGTTATTTAGGATGGGCTAAACCAATATGGTAGTCCACAGAAGTTTAACCCATGAAAGGTCATGGGCATTAGGGTTTGCATGGATGTAACCCTAGACTTTTCCACACTATAAAAGGACTCCCTTAGCACCAAAAATCGGATACTAGAGTTCTTGGAGTTCATTAGAGCTGATTTTGGAGCTAGCAACATTTTTCTCAAGTTCTCCTTTGTCCTAGGTGTGTTGTGAACCGTTTGAGGCATCACACTTGGGGTGCTCAGTTCTTAAAGGACAAATACAACAAGTTCTCACTACAAGAAAAAGACCCTTTTACGACGCGCAAACCACGACACTCATTGATTTATGTTACGCAAAAGACAGTGACATTAAAAAAGTGTCATCTCTTCAAAAAAATTTAAGGATTTAGGTCAGGCATTATTGCGTGCCCTTTAATTAGTGTCTCATGTAATAAAACTTAAAAACACGGAGGACACTTTATCTAAAATGTGCGTCCTGTGTGAATGTCTTACTCAAAACGCGCGTTCTTGAGGAAGTCCTCTTAAAATTTTAAAATTTTTAAATACCCCGCTTCAAGATCTCCCTTCGTTCTCTTCTTCCCTTCTCTCTGCAAACCCTAATCACGATACCATCTTTACTATAAACCTCGACAACTCATATAATTGTTCTATAATTTTTTTCTTAAAAACTCCGTTCATTCCTGAAGATCACAAAATAGAGAGACCAACAACTAGGGCTTTTGTACGTGCTCCCAAAGATGAACGTCGCAGAGCTAGCAATTGGGGTTATGCGACTCCTTATGCTCACAACCCGAGATATAGTGTTCCTCACCTTCTCCTCTTCCCATCTACCCTAATTTCCGACAATATAATTGTTAAGAATCATTTAGGGTTTGTTAATTGGTAAGAAACATTTTGTCCAAAAAAATTAAAACCCCTTTTCGATCGCTCCTCTCTCAGTATCCCTTGTTCCCTCTACTAATACCTCTAACCAAACCCTTAGCATCCCAAAACAACCCTAAAGTCCCCCCACATGATAACTAGCGTTTTTTTCACGTCAACATTCTCACGACGATCGAGCTAGAGTACGACTGCAACACTTCATCTCACAGGCCGGCGACCTCATCAGGCTCGCGTCACTTCACCGGCGATTGCAACTCATCAGTGTCACCGTCTCGGAGACTGCATCCCGAACCTATTTTGGTCGAATCCCTTGCCTCTGATATCTTATTTCCCTCTGATACCTTATTTAGTTGTTTTGGTCCGCTTCCACTTCCCATCTATGGCCAACGACTAATCAATCAGTTCGACTTGTTTTCTACCTCCGATGAAGCAACCGCAGACAACCTTCTTCTGATGATCAGGTGAGTATTTCTTCCAACTTTATTACTGTCTCTTGGTCCAATTATGCCATTCTTACAAAAGGTAATTTCATATATGTAGTATTAGGAGTTATTGATTAAGTACGTTTCTTCCAATTTTAATCAACTTAACTAATAAGATTGGTGAATCTTTTTTTTTCTTGATAATCATGTTTAAAAATCTGAATATCTTTATAAAATATTCGACTTTGAATTACATAATCTCAACAAATAAATAAAATAGTTGATAGTTATTTTTGAAAATAAATTGTGAGTTATAGCAGTTCTTAAATAAACAGTCATTTTCTATTTACCATTATTTTTATACAAAAGGGTAAAATGGTCGTTTTTACTCATAATCAAGCATCTTGTTGATATTAATTTTCCCCCTTAAATAATAATATGTATCTTGTGGTTAATCATGGTCTTAGGCTCTCGAACCTCCAACAGAAGAAGCCATTACTTCAGCAATTTCATTGTTACATGAGGTTGGTGTTGTTGAAGGTGATGAAGAATTGATACCTCTTGGGTATCATTTAGCAAAACTCCCTGTTGATGTGTTAATTGGAAAGGTATGCATGTGTTAATTGAAAACAAAATTTAATATAATCCTAATTTTATTAATTCTTTTGGTAGGGAGTTTTCGCTAACCAGCTTGACAGGAGATGATGCATCATGAAGATGCCATGGAAGAATATCTATATTCTTTTTTATAAGATTATTTGAGTTTTAATTCTATTTTAACTATTTTTTAATAAAAAAATTCACTAACATTATTTAAAAATATATAAAGTGCACCAGATCATCATTATAATAGCATAACAGATTTAGGTCTGAAAGCATTATATGAAGCAATCCCTCTTCAACCATCTTTAAGTTATTCTCTTGGTAATAATGCATTGACCACCACTACTAAACAAAGGGGCAATTTCGAAAAAAAGAGTTGCTAGACCACCTGCAGCAGTGTCCCCATCTGAGCTCTATTTTGTGCAGCTGATAAGGCTTTCAGGCAGAGTGATGATGGAGTTTGTTGTTGATGAGAATACCCCCTAATCTTCTCCCAGGAAGATCAAATCCTCGCCTTGTTTCTGTTATGCCCTTGGCCATCAATTCTTCACATTCCTGTATGTTGTATGAAAGATTGAAAGGTTTGGATATGAACAACTTAAAGTGACAAACTTTCTTAGCTTTCTAATTTATTTTCTATCTTCTATTTTAATTTAATTAAGAAAATGAAAACTTAAACTAAAACATAATAAAATTTTTAAAAAATTTAAATTTGTTTCTTCAACTTTAACCCAGATTATATGTCTTTGATGCTACTTTTGGATTTTAGGTTTTCATTCTTAACAACTTTAACTGTTGCTTACAGTTATTGGTGGTGAGATAGGGATGCTTCTTGCACAAAATAACAAGTCTTTGGATCAAATTTCTGCAAATTTATCTGCTTTGAAGGTAAATTTGTAATTTTTTTTTTTTAAACTTAGAACCAAAATCATATGACAAAGTTCAAGGCCTTATCACCGGGCCAAAGATTTTGTTTTTAAAATGTAAAAACAAAGTCACCTAATCAAAATACTCATCAGTCCCATGCATATCCTTGCTCTTAGGCAAAACAAAATTGGCTGCAAGGAAACAAACCTTAACAAATAAATAAATAAATAAAATAATAAAAAAAACTTTTCAACAGTTTTATTATTTGTAAATAAGTACTTTTTCTGTTCAAGAAAATTTAGCCAGGGGTGATGGTGGTCATTTTGCAAGTGGAAAAGACATAGTTTCAATGATAGCTCAATGATGTCAACATTTTTCTTAATACTTTTTTATTTTTGAGTGATACAGGAAGCTAGGAAACGTTTTGACAAGGCAGATTCTGTTTATAGCCAGGTATTTAATTTTTCTATATTTGTTTATTTATCAAAGAGATCAATGTAACCCGAAACCAGACCCGGACCGGGCTGGATTTATCTATAAGCGGGCTGGTTTCCGGTTTAATGTTTTTACAATCTTTTCAATAAAGAGTCTGGTTTCCTTTTTAAAATACAAAGTGCAATATAATGTCATCTATTACCACTCTTAGCATTCTATATTTACAAAAAAACATTATATTTCTGTATTTATGAATAATGATATATCAAATTTGTTCTTATACTACTCACATATTTCCGGTTGATATCTTTTTTTAAAATCAATAGTTGATACTGTAAATTTATAATAAAATCATAAAATTTGTTTAATACATGTTTATTGCATGCGTTAGTATATATGAAACCCAAACAAATGCTCTAACAAATATTTTGCCCAGCAAACTGTCCAATCCGGTCCAAAAACCGAAACCCGGTTCCGGAACCGGACCAGAAACGTACCCGACATACCCTAAAACGGTCCGGTTTTCGGTTAAGGTAATTCAAGAATTTCGGGCTTCGGGGTTTCGGTCTTCGGGCTGGTTCGGTCCGGGTTTGGCCCATTGCTCATCCCTACAATTGTTAGTCTCTAAATATAGCTTTCTTTTTTCTTTTCGTCCCTACAGTTTCCTTTTTGCATATTTGGCCTCTTCTCCAACAAAAATGACTATTTTTGGGTCCAAAGTGGCAAAAATCAGCTATACTCAAGGACCAATACCTTTACAAGAACCTAAAAAATAAGGACCAAAATTGAAACACAACATCTTATTACAAGGTTAAAGATGTCATTTTCTAATCCAATTTTTTTCCTTTATATAAATGTGTAACAGCCCGTTATTTTCTGTTTGTAAAGTCAACTCTAGTCAACCAAAGTTAAACAAAAGTCAACTAAAGTCATTTTTTATTGTTTGGGTTTTCATTTGGGTTATAATAATAACCTTTATTTATTAAAATCCTTAAAATATCTATAGTTGAATTTAGAAGGAAAGGGTCTAAAAATCGAGAAACTTCGCATCTTATTCCTTCGTCTCGGACCGCAAACACTTCGGGCCGCAAAGAGTTCACGACCGCAAACTCTTCGGACCGTAAACTCCTCGCAGGTCGTAAACGAGGCTTCGGTCGTAAACACTTTGCCGACTTCAGACCGCAAACTCCTCGGCCGTAAACCCTCGCATACATATATAGACGTTCTTCATTTTTCTTTATTTCTCACACTTTCAACCCAAGAAACTCGACTTTTTCTCTCAACTATCATCAAGATTTATACCTTGATCTTCAAATAAGTAAGTGTTTCTTCCATTCATTTGTTGATACCTTACTTAATCTAGTAAAACCCTATGATTTCATCCATGAAATCATATCTTTTGCTTAGATCTTCAAGAAACACCAAGAACACCAAGAACACATACTAGTTCTTTAGACCGTGAACACCTAATTCAAGCTTCAAAACGTAAGTATACCTCCGAATACTAGTTATTCTATAGAAACTCATAACATACACCCTTGAAATCAACCATTTCCCAAGAACATAAGAGTTTACGGCCATGAGCATCTCCCTTGGCCGTAAACTCAAGATCTTCTTAGGTCGTGAACATCATTGGCCTTAAACTCCATGGCCGTAAACACCTTTGTGTGGCCGTAAACCCCTTGGACCATATATATATATATATATATATATATATATATATATATATATATATATATATATATATATATATATATATATATATATAGACTTAAAAGGCTTAGGACTGATAACCCACTTTGGTTCCTTTTCCTTGTTTGGATGTGGGATAACAAGTATCAGTTATTTTTCCGAGTGTCATTTAAATTTTACTTATATATATTTGTATATGTATACAAGTATAAAAGATAGTTCATTAAGTTCAATTACCCTTTGTAACATGTTGAGCAAAGGGTTACATTCATAAATACTTGTTATCAAATCAGAAAGTACATATAAATTATAATAGGTATAATTTATGATTCATAGAACATTAATTCACGATTCAAGTATAGTAGAGTACATTGATTTACAAGAATAAAGGTTGATTCAAAACTATTCAAGGGTATACATTCTTTCGGATACATGTTAAGAATACTAATTCATGAATATACTATCAATCATTTATTTCAGAATGATTGGGTTTTCATAACTATTATACATGTAACGTTATATGCTTTTATGAGAGAAGTAGTTCAGGTTGCTTAATTCATTTTAAACAACACAGTTAAAGTCCTGACATTACAACCAGAATCTCCAGCAGGGGATCGAAACAATGTGTATATAGATCTATATTGGGATTGACAACCCCACACTCGGACTGCTAGCTACAGTCAGGCATACACGCCTGTTAGTGACAAATTGTTATCAACATGTTTTCAGCGCACTCATAGCGTTGGGTCAGGCCATCTAGTCAGTATGGTTATAATAACTCATTAAAAGATATTAACAATACATTAGTGTATAATTAACTAAACTTATGTACTATTTCAAAATACTAGTTTACAAGATACAGTTTACAGCAGAACATTACATTTTACAATAACAGTTGGTGAAAACAGATATACTCTCAGATAAAAATTTACAAAAGGATTACAAATACAGAACATTGGTTTACAAATAGAACAGTTTTATACAAATATAACTACTTTTCATATACAACAGAAAATATAGATTTTCTGGAAACAGTTTACATATTCAAGAAACTGAAGACATTCATACAAAACATAAATACTTATGCACTCACTCAACTTTATGTTGATACTCTCTTTTCAAATTACTTGTATTCTCAGGGAACCAGTAGACAGGTACACCCGGAGCTTTTGAGAAGATGGAGCTATTTATGCCTTGTCTTCTTCTTTTGAACAACTATTTAGTTTCAGTATAAAATGATGAAACACATGTAAATATTTATACTTTTTAAATACAATGGTTGTTTGTACTTTGATTACTATAATGCATGTGTTCTGATACTACAAATGAAGTCCTCCACCCCGGACGTTTCCGCCGTCTAGTTTGGGGGTGTTACAGATTGGTATCAGAGCATTGTTTATAGTGAACTCAGTATATCAATCCATAAAAGATATACAAAATATAAATACATTTGGGGCTAAGAGCTCTGACTACAAGTATACTTTTAAAAATTTCAGTATTTTTACAAGAAGTATACTAACACTCGTAACTACAATTACAATATCACAGTTATAAGAACTTAAAAGTATTTCGATGTTGAACACTACAGTCAAACCTGGACAGTTATGTAATCATATCTGGGATTAATATAGCATGATCAACTATATTGATTTGAGATATGACCAACATGTGTTTGGGAGTGATAGTAATATTGTGACATGTCTAAAACTTACCATACATATTTAGAAGAACTCTAGAACAGAACATAAAGATTAAAATAGTATAGGGGTATTTTAGGCACTATATGCTAATAACAAACATGTGAAATCAATAGAACAATTAAGGGTAGAACTATAAATATTAAGGGTATATTACAATTATATATAATTAAAGTTATATAGACTTAGAATATGTGATCTAGCTTCATTTCCTGTTCCTTGTTTGGTTGTGGATTTAGACCCAGGTCATTTACTCGAAAGTCGAATATAACCAAGTTATATATAATTAGTATACACTTTATAGTTATAGTAATACATAGAACAAGTTATACAGAATATATTACTTGTTAATTGTAGGTCTTTCTCATAGAAACTTGTATCCTTAATCAATCGTTACTAACTATATTCTATATCTCTTATCCCTATTCTCACTTAAATAAAAATGGCTAGATTTCACTTACCCGGAGACCCGTATTTCCCTGGTCAAGGACAAGATGCAGAACCAGAAGAAAATCATGATATTCCCTTAGATGATGACTTTGCAGAAAATTTTCCTAAAGACAATGATTCTGAATCAGAAGCCTATAATCCACCACCAGTAGCCCAAAATCCTAATCCTCGTCTGCCTTTCCAAGGTCCAACGCCTCTGTGGGTAGAAAGCTTGGAAACATGAAGTCATAGAACTTCGAGTACGTCTGACAGTGTATGAAAGACATTTGCTTGCTGTGGAGCATCAACTGGCTGAGTTGCGGTTTCGTTCAAATGATACCCGTCGCCAGTAGGAGTTGCACTACTTGTTTCGTATTCACTCTTTTGGTTATAGTTTAAGTCTACGGGTAGGTTCTAGTGTTAATTTTTCATTTTTTTCAGTAAGACCACGAAAAATTTATTTTCAATAGGTCTGTATGATGTCGATATTTTCCCAGAAATTGGTGTATTGTAGACCTGTTTAGGGTCAAGTTTTCCAGACTTTATGTGCTCAATATGCCAATTTAATCGACATGCATTTTCGTACTCTTTGAAAAATAACCATTCAATTTCATATCATTATGTTACAAGTTGTACTTATCGTAGACTTCTATTTCCAATTCATTTCAAGATTCGTATTGAACTATGTGTTTAGTTCAGAGATATCAAAATTCATATTCACTCTTGATATCTTACCATCCTTGTATCTTTTGACTTTTATAGAAAAAGATGCCTCCTCTTAGAAATCCAAGACGTAACGCTGTTAATGAAACACCTGCTCCACCTCCGCCACCACCTCCTCAGTTCGACCCCGTTATGTTCCAAGCGGCGGTCACGGCGGCTGTAGCGGCTGCCATGTCTCAGATCCATACTCCTGTTGCTAGTGGGGCGGGAGCTGGTATAAATCCTTCTAACCATGGCGAGAGTCATGGGCACTCGCGAGAGTGCACTTATAAAGATTTTTCTAATGCCAAACCCAGGACCTTTAATGGAACTGGAGGAGTTATGGCATTAAGGAAGTGGATAGAAAAGACAGAAGCAATTTTCGAAATCTGCTCCTGTCCTGAGAACAGCAAGGTCAAGTTCGCTACTTGTACTTTTTCGGAAAGAGCTTTGATGTGGTGGAATGGCCACGTTAAGTCACTTACTCTGGTAGTGGATAATTCGATTAGTTGGAAGAACTTCAAGGCCATGTTAATGAGGGAATATTGTCCGCGAGGAGAAGTTCAGAAACTTGAGCAGGAGCTCTGGGGTCTTTCAATGGTTGGTTCTGATATATCAACCTATACCAGTAGATTCTGTGATTTGGCAATTCTGTGCCCGGATATGGTTGCTATGGAGAGCAAGAATATTGGGAGATATATTTGGGGACTGTCGCCCCAAATTCAATCAAGTGTTTTAGCTTCGAGGCCTGTTACTTTTGACAGTGCCAAAGAGCTGGCACAATCTCTTATCGACCATGGAACCCATCAACACTCAGTGGTTGCCGTACCAGAACAACCAAAGGGAAACAAAAACAACAACAATAACAACAACAACAACAAGAAGGGTCGGAACAAGAGGAAGGGCAAGTTTTCACATGATTCCTCAAAGAAACAACAGCTGGTTGCAGTCAACGCTGCGACTGTACCTGCTGCTGTTCCTGTTAACCCAATACCAGCCAAGCCATATGCTGGTAACCTCCCCAAGTGAAACAAGTGCAACTTTCACCATAATGGAAATTGCCGAGAAATGCAGTGTCGTAACTGCAACAGGAAAGATCATACCGCCCGATTTTGTAGAACACCACCCCAACCACTTAACCAAGTACCTGTTGCCGGAGTTGGTCAAGCATGTTATCAATGTGGTGAAGTGGGGCATTTCAAGAAAGATAGTTGTAAAGATGGAAATGCTGGGGGAGTGGGGAGAACTTTAGCCTTGGGTCATGAAGAAGCGGTGGCAAATCCCGCAGTAGTCACGGGTACGTTCCTTCTCAACAACACTTATGCATGTATACTATTTGATTGTGGTGCTGAGAAGAGCTTTGTGAGCCATAATTTAAAACACTTACTAAATCAAAACTCCCAACCATTAAAAGAAACATTCACAGTCGAAGTGGCTAACGAGAAATCCGATTCCACCAATGATATATACATAGGATGTACTCTTACCTTGAATAACTTTTTGTTTCCAATAGACCTTATGTCGATCTCTATCAAAAGTTTCGACGTCATAATTGGCATGGATTGGTTATGTCCTAACTGTGCTGACATCCTATGCTATGAAAAAGTCATTCGTCTGAACCTGACAACTAACGAAACTCTTTTTATTTACGGCGACAAACCCAGTGCGAACCTCTAGATCATTTCTTGCATCAAGGCACAGAAGTACCTTCGCAAAGAGTACTGTGCTTTCTTAGCTCACGTGGTAGACAAAAAGCAAGAAGTGAAAGATATCGCGAGCATTCCTGAGGTCTGTAACTTTTCCGATGTTTTTCCTGATGATCTTCCAGGAGTGCCTCCCGAACGACAAGTCGAATTCAGAATCGATTTAATTCCAGGGGCTACCTCAGTAGCCAAATCTCCCTATCATCTTGCACCTTCTGAAATGAAGGAATTATCCAGCCATCTTAACAAACTTCTTAGTAAAGGTTTCATAAGACCAAGCTTCTCACCCTGGGGAGCACCGGTCTTATTCGTGAAGAAGAAGGATGGATCATTCCGTATGTGCATAGACTACCGCAAGCTGAATAAACTTACCATTAAGAATCGATACCCTCTGCCTCGCATTTACGATCTGTTCGACCAACTTCTAGGTGCGAGCTACTTCTCAAAAATAGACTTAAGATCCGGGTATCACCAGTTACTGATTTTGGAGGATGACATTCCTAAAACCGCATTCAGAACTCGTTATAGTCATTATGAGTTCGTAGTGATGCCCTTCGGATTGACGAATGCACCTGCTTTGTTCATTGACCTAATGAACAGAGTGTGTCGTCCATTCTTGGAAAAATTCGTCATAGTCTTCATTGACGACATCCTTATTTACTCAAGAAGTGAAGAGGAACATGGCCAACATCTTCGTCAGGTTTTGCAAACTCTTAGAACAGAGAAACTCTATACGAAGATTTCAATGTGTGAATTTTGGATCAGGAAGGTTGAATTCCTAGGTCACGTGGTCAGTTCAGAAGGAATACACGTCAACCCTTCCAAAATTAAGGCAATTGAAAACTGGTCAGCACCCAAAACACCTACAGAAATCCATCAATTCTTAGGTCTTGCTGGCTATTATCGCAGATTCATTCAGAATTTCTCTCGAATAGCTAAACCTCTTACCACCCTGACGCAAAAGGGGGTAACTTTTAGTTGGGGAGAAAAACAAGAAACAACGTTCCAAACGCTGAAACGAGCTTTATGTAGTGCACCGATCCTGTCTCTTCCTGAAGGGACAAAGGATTTCGTAGTGTATTGTGATGCTTCTAATCAAGGAATTGGATGTGTTCTTATGCAAAGAGGAAAGGTTATATCATATGCCTCAAGACAGCTAAAGACACATGAAGTCAACTATACAACACATGACCTTGAACTAGGAGCAGTAGTATTTGATCTGAAGATCTAGAGACATTACTTATATGGCACGAAATGCACAGTATTCACGGACCATAAAAGTCTCAAGCATATCTTCAATCAGAAAGAGTTGAACATGAGACAACGACGATGGGTGGAACTACTGAACGACTACGATTGTGAGATTCTTTCTCATCCTGGTAAAGCTAACGTAGTAGTTGACGCCCTTAGCAGAAAAGAATACTCGGTACGCCGAGTAAAGTTGTTGACCATGACAATCCATTCACATCTGTCCACACAGATCAAAGAGGCTCAACTCGAGGCTTTAAAACCTGAAAACATGGCAGGTGAAACTTTGAGAGGAATGGATAAAAACTTTAAAATCAGGGAGGATGGAGTTTATTGTTTCATAAACCGGATTTGGACACCAAAGTTTGGTGGTTACCGAGATGTGGTTATGAATGAAGCACACAAAACCCGATACTCCGTTCATCCAGGTTCAGACAAAATGTATCTCGACCTGAAGAAACTGTACTGGTGGCCAAACATGAAGGCCGAAATTGCTAGCTTTGTGGGAAAGTGCATTACTTGTTCCAAAGTCAAGGTAGAATACCAGA
Source organism: Lactuca virosa (assembly GCF_052849685.1). Lineage (NCBI taxonomy): Eukaryota > Viridiplantae > Streptophyta > Magnoliopsida > Asterales > Asteraceae > Lactuca > Lactuca virosa. The sequence continues at coordinate 168,434,471 of NC_136426.1, read as the reverse complement.
AACCTTCAGGTTTATTGCAACAACCTGAAATACCTGAATGGAAGTGGGAGCGGATTACAATAGATTTCATAACCAAGTTACCTAAGACATCGGGTGGTTATGATACTATTTGGGTAATCGTCGATAGATTAACCAAATCCGCGCACTTCTTACCAATCAAAGAGACAGACAAGATGGAGAAGTTAACAAGAACTCACCTCAAAGAAATCGTTAGACTGCATGGTGTTCCAATATCTATTATTTCCGACCGAGATAGTAGATTCACTTCTCGTTTCTGGCAGTCTTTACAAAAATCTTTGGGAACTAGGTTGGACATGAGTACAGCCTACCATCCACAAACTGACGGACAAAGTGAGAGGACGATTTAAACTTTAGAAGATATGTTGCGAGCTTGCGTGATAGACTTTGGTAAGGCATGGGATACTCATTTACCCCTTGTCGAATTCTCTTACAACAATAGCTATCACACTAGCATAAAGGTTGCTCCTTTCGAAGCTCTCTATGGCCGCAAGTGCAGATCACCTCTATGCTGGGCTGAAGTGGGTGACACGAAGCTAGCTAGAAGTCAAGTTCCTGACGGTGCTCTCACTGGTCCGGAAATCATTCGCGAAACCACAGAGAAAATCGTACAAATCCGGGAGCGACTTAAAGCTTCCAGAGATAGACAGAAAAGCTATTCTGGCAAAAGAAGAAAACCTTTGGAATTCCAGGTTGGCGACCGTGTCATGTTGAAGGTCTCACCCTGGAAAGGCATGATACGCTTTGGAAAGCGTGACAAGCTGAATCCAAGGTACATAGGACCATTTGAGATTCTTGCTAGAATCGGTCCTGTGGCTTACAAACTCCGTCTACCTCAAGAACTAAGTAACATACATCCTGTTTTCCACGTCCCAAATTTGAAAAAGTGTCTGTCCGACGAGACTCTTCTTATCCCACACGATGAAATCGAGATCGACGAGAGCCTCAACTTCGTGGAAGAACCGGTAGAAGTCATGGATCGAGAGGTCAAGCACACAAAGCAAAGTCGTATTCCTATAGTGAAGGTTCGCTGGAATGCCAAGCGAGGACCTGAATTCACTTGGGAGCGCGAGGATCAAATGAAATTGAAATATCCTCATCTTTTCGCTTAGTTATTTGTAATTGCTTAATTACTTAAAACTTTAATTTCGGGACGAAATTCTCTCTAACGGGGGGATAATGTAACAGCCCGTTATTTTATGTTTGTAAAGTCAACTCTAATCAACCAAAGTTAAACAAAAGTCAACTAAAGTCCTTTTTATTGTTTGGGTTTTCATTTGGGTTATAATAATAACCTTTATTTATTAAAATCCATAAAATATCTATAGTTGAATTTAGAAGGAAAGGGTCTAAAAATCGAGAAACTTCGCATCTTATTCCTTCGTCTCGGACCGCAAACACTTCGGGCCGTAAAGAGCTTACGACCGCAAACTCTTCGGACCGTAAACTCCTCGCAGGCCGTAAACGAGGCTTCAGCCGTAAACACTTTTCCGACTTCGGACCGCAAACTCCTCGGCCGTAAACCCTCGCATACATATATAGACTTTCTTCATTTTTCTTCATTTCTCACACTTTCAACCCAAGAAACTCGACTTTTTCTCTCAACTATCATCAAGATTTATACCTTGATCATCTAATAAGTAAGTGTTTCTTCCATTTATTTGTTGATACCTTACTTAATCTAGTAAAACCCTATGATTTCATCCATGAAATCGTCTCTTTTGCTTGGATCTTCAAGAAACACCAAGAACACCAAGAACACATACTAGTTCTTTAGACCGTGAACACCTAATTCAAGCTTCAAAACGTAAGTATACCTCCGAATACTAGTTATTCTATAGAAACTCATAACATACACCCTTCAAATCAGCCATTTCCCAAGAACATAAGAGTTTACGGCCATGAGCATCTCCCTTGGCCATAAACTCAAGATCTTCTTAGGCCGTGAACATCATTGGCCGTAAACTCCATGGCCGTAAACACCTTTGTGTGACCGTAAACCCCTTTGGAGCAATCACATGTGATTGTAACACTTAAATTCAAGTGTTTCCTAGTCCCTAAAGTGGTTTCATATCATAATTAGTTGTTATATACACTAATTATATCCATATATGTATAATTATATGCTTAATAGGATCCGTTGTGTTCAAGACTTCACTTGAGACTTAGCATCCTACACCGACCTTACATTTGAATAACTTACTTCAGGTGAGTTCATACCCCCGTATTTTCATAATTTTTACTGTTTTAATGTGGGGGGGATACAAATGTAACACAAAGATTTTGTGTTATAAACAAATGATTTCAATTGTCTTATAAAAATGGATTTCATTATCAAAAATGGATTTCAGTTAACATCAAATCAAATGGTTTTCAATGATTGTTTCAAAACGACATCAAGTCACCAAAATGGATTTCAAAATATCAAACTTCTTTTAAATATTTTTATAAACTTATATTTCTCCCAAAAATCATACTAGTATATATATATATATATATATATATATATATATAAATAAGACTTAAAAGGCTTAGGACTGATAACCCACTTTGGTTCTTTTTCCTTGTTTGGATGTGGAATTACAAGTATCAGTTATTTGTCCGAGTTTCATTTAAATTTTACTTATATATATTTGTATATGTATACAAGTATAAAAGATAGTTCATTAAGTTCAATTACCCTTTGTAACATGTTGAGCAAAGGGTTACATTCATAAATACTTGTTATCAAATCAGAAAGTACATATAAATTATAATAGGTATAATTTATGATTCATAGAACATTAATTCACGATTCAAGTATACTAGAGTACATTGTTTTACAAGAACAAAGGTTGATTCAAAACTATTCAAGGGTATACATTCTTTTCGGATACATGTTAAGAATACTAATTCATGAATATACTATCAATCATTTATTTCAGAATGATTGGGTTTTCATAACTATTATACATGTAACGTTATATGCTTTTATGAGACAAGTAGATTAGGTTGTTTAATTCATTTTAAACAACACAGTTAAAGTCCTGACATTATAACCAGAATCTCTAGCAGTGTATCGAAACAATGTGTGTATAGATATATATTGGGATTGACAACCCCGCACTCGGACTGCTAGCTACAGTCAGGCATACACGCCTGTGAGTGACAAATTGTTATCAACATGTTTTCAAAGCACTCATAGCGTTTGTGACAACCCGAAATTTCAATCTTATACATTCTTCATTTTATTAAAGTTAGCCTCGTTTCGCTATTTTATAATGAAGTTTTGGGTCTATATGAGCGCTTGGGGCTTAGTATAAAATTGATATGAGTCTTAGGAAGGGTTAGAATGTGTGTAGCATCGCTTAAATGAGCCAAACACACCCAACAAGGTGCGTGCGGCCGCACACAAGAGTGTGCGGCCAGCCAGCCGCGCACAGCCAACCGCACACCCCCTAGCCTCACACCCCAGCCTATATAAAGGACCCTAAGTCAACCTTACACCCTTTTTTCACACTCCTTCAAGTTGGAACATTCTCTCTCAAGAGTTCTTCGAGTTTTCCCCTCCAACCAACAAAACAAGTAAGTAAACACCCTTAGATCTTTACCACAACATGTTAAAAAGCCTTTGCCTCGAGTTTGATCCATGAAATCATCGTTCTAGATGATCTTCATGTGTGTACGGCCGCACACACATCATGTGTGACCGCACACACATCTTTTGGTCCTAAAATGGGCTTAAACACTCACCCAAGTTTAGCATTGACCAAAACACCTTCTTAGGATCATCACAAAGCCTTGGAAATCGATTGGGACAAGTTTGTAGGAGTGTGTACGGCCGCACACAGGCCTGGCCGCACACACCTGGCCGCAAACGCCATGTACAACCGCACACACCCTTTTTAGGGTCCAAAATGGCCCCAAACTCCCAATCCGGCTAAGCAATGGTCAAAACACCTTCATTAGAATGTCCTAAAGGCTTGGAAACACGATTTTGACTCACTCCATAGTGAGTGTGCGGCCGCACACACACTTGGCCGCACACTCTGGCCGCACACACACAAAACCCACGTTTTTGTGGCCTTACACTCCAATATAGGGTCATACACTCCCTATGTACAACCATATGAGTTGGTAACACTTAATTCTAAGTGTTTTTATGACCTTAAGGCATGTCACTATCACCATTAGTGGTTATATCTACTAATGTATTCACATAAATGTAATTATATGTTAAATAGGATTCATTTGTGCTCAAGACTCCATTTGACACCCAACAATCCTAAATCGATCATCCATTCGAGTTACTCACTACAGGTGAGTTCATACCACTGAATTAACCTTTTAAAATGATTTTGAATGCTTTAAAGGGGGGGGGGGGAATACAAGTTGAATACTTCTAGTTATTGCTTTAATCATATGTGATTAATAACTGGAACAAACAGACAGGTTTACTACTACTTTCAAATTACTATCAAACTTATGTAGTTTCAAGCCTTCAAACCTTTTTACTAAACTCTTTTGATACTAAAACTGTCTTCAAACTCTTTCATATCTGATATACTTTCAAATCAATATCTACATCAGTATATTTATATAAGTAAGACTTAAAGGACTTAGGACTGATAGCTCACCTTATTTCATGTTCCTTGTTTGGTTGTGGACTTAGGGTATCCTATTATTTGTCCGACTGTCGTTAAATTCTTAGTTATATATCATATATATTAGTGTTGGATATAAAAGTCTTCACTTCAGTTCAGTACCTTTGTGTAACAAAGGCATGCAACCAACATTACTATTTAACTATAATAGGTATAGTTAAGGATTACTACTCATTGCTACTATGATAATGACACTACCAGAGCCAGTACAGTTATGAGTCAATACATGATATACATCATACAATAAGAACAATATACACCATATAAGAGAATACCATACATTATACAAAGCGAATACTATACACTATACAAGGGGAACACTATATACTACTACAGAGAAAACACTACTACACTATGATATACTATACAAACACCAATTTCTCTAATAAGAATGTGACATACTATTTCTCGATACGACACTTCACCGTGGTATCACTTTGTAACCAGAGTCTCCTGGAGGGAGAGCGGGCATTGTGTGTATAGATCTATACGGGACCGACACTCCCACATCCTGACTGCTAGCTACAGTCTGAGCCGAAAGGCCAAGGGGTGATAAAATGTTACCTCACTATTATGACCTGGAGGGTCATCAGTTATTTAGCCGTCAATCAGCATGGTTACATACGAGTTCACATTCATACCTTTAATTAACCAATTTAATAATTAAAGGCAAATTAGACCTTACGAGGCGTATTATTCATTTAATACCACCTGGGGTCTACACTTTCATTTCTATGGACTTTTCGAGGCGTATTGTTCATTTAATACTGCCTGGAGTCTAAATTTTCATTACCTTAGACTTTACGAGGCGTATTGTACATTTAATACTACCTAGAGTCTGCATTTTCATTACATACAGCCGGAAGTGACACTACTGGGGTAAAACACTATTTTCCCATTACTTACGTAAATGGAGTAAAAAACTATACGTTCATACTAATAGTTTCAATGGGAAAACTTTTACATTTTTCAAAGGATCAAACATACAAACAGTCGGGTCTTGGTAGAAGACTACAAATTCTGGAAAATATAGGATTTTCTAGGGAGTACACTATTTACAACTTTTGAAATCAATTACTACATTTACACTGTGTGTTACGAACATTTTCATATACAAGTAAGGACACTAAATACTTATGAACTCACCAGCTTTATGCTGATACTCGCTTTCAAAATAACTTGTATTCTCAGGTCATCAGTAGACAGGTACATATGCAGCTTTTGTGAAGGTGGAATACATACAAGACTCATCTTTTACTTTGATTATACTTTTGGTGTCTTACAAACTGTACAGAACACGCTTGTATTACAATTATTATATTAATGCAATGGATGTTGTTGCTTGTCTTTACTATTATGCATTGTTATGATACTGTACATGACTTCCTCCACCCCAGAACATATTCCGCCGTTCTCGGTTTTGGGGTGTGACAGATTGGTATCAGAGCACTGTTTATAGTGAATCAAGTATATCAACCCATAAAAGATATACGAACTATAAACACAACGGGATTAAAACACTCTGACCAAGAATATATACTTTTAAATAATAAAATATTTAACTAAGTATATATATACATCCATTCATACAAAGGGTCAGTATCATATGAGAACAGAACAAAAGTATTAAGATTGTTGAACAACACAATTAGGCTTAGAGACATATAGTCAAATCTGGGTGGATGTAGCCTGATCAACTACATTTTCCTAGGAGTGACTAGCATGTGCCTAAGAGTGGTTGTGCTGTTGCAACAAGTCTAAAAACTTACCAACACTACTACAAGAACATTAGGATACAATACTATAGGAGTATTCTGCATTACTATAGATTCATATGTGAAAACTAAAAAGGGTCGTTACTAGTAGAGCAATAGTTGCTAAGTGGATACTCTAAAGTTACATGTAACTAAGACGCTATAGACTTAGAATCTGTGATCTTTGCTTACTTCCTGTTCCTTGTTTGGTTGTGGATTTAGAGTTAGGGTCACTTATTCGAAGGTCTATCCTGTTTCGGTTGCATGTAATCGGCATGCACTATGCAAGTATTGAGTCAACTAATAACGATCACCTATTGATTATCCTAGATAAGTACGCATATTAACTATTCTTTCCCCTATTCTCGCATAGATATCATGGCTGGCTTCCATCCTCCCGGCAATCCGTACAATCCCAACCAAGGAAACGGTGGGTGGCTTGATAATGAACCCGAAGTCGATCACCCAATCCCCCTGGGTAATCACCGTGTAGGAGGCTCTTCGGATAGCTCTGACTCCGAACCAGAAGTCAACAACCTACACCCAGTCGCTCCAAACCCTAACCAACGCCCAGTCTTCCGAGGCCCAACACCTCTGTGGGTGGAGAGTTTGGAGGCTTGGAGTTAGGAGCTAGACCAACCCATACTCTACAACGGAGACCAAGGGTTCTACAACGTGAACGAAGGAAGCACTGCGGACAGGGTCCTGCCTATCCTAGTCCGCAGGGTTGCTCAAAACGAGATTCAGGGGAGAACCGCCATTAACCAAATTGCTGAAATAGTCACCCACACGAGGCTGAGTGACATCCACATCCACCGTCTGCAAGATGCTGAGGAGAGGACTCGGAATGACCGGGAGTCTCTACTTCGGGCACTAGCTGAGACTAGGGCAGAAGTCATAGAGGATCGCGTACGCCAGCGTGTGTACGAGCAGCGCCTACTCGACATGGAACGCCAACTGGCAGATCTGAGGATCAGCCCGAGGAATAACCGTCGTCGTTAGAAGATGTCGACTCATCTCTTCTTTTGAATTAAGGAATAGCCTTCCTTTCTGTGCCAAAGGGAGCACTTGTCTGTAAAATATTCCTAGCTTTTAAAGTACTCTAACTAGACTTCTAAGTTGCCAACATTTTTCCTTTTATGGTTTGATGTAAGACCTTCTGTTAGGTCGTTTTTCCCAAACTCTTTTTACATCAGTAATACCAGTAATATTGGCAGTTATCTAACCTAAGGGAAGCCCTTACACGTGTGTCTTATTACTCTATCGATATTACCCTATCTGATTTTTGGACTATGTCAATTTAGTCCATGAACCATTCTCATCATTCTCACAATTGATTCTCACTATTATCACCATCCATATCAATTTTCATTATAAGATGCCGCCTCGTCCACGTCTGACCAAGGGCAGACCGGCAACTCAAACTCCACCACCACCACCTCCCCCGCAGTTCGATCCAGTAATGTTTCAGGCAGCTGTGACCGCGTCTGTGACAGCCGCCATGGCTCAAGTTAATTCTGGTGGCGCCAGTGGAGGTGGAATGGGCACTATCTCTAGCCATGGTGAAACCCACCCACGTGCACGGGAGTGCACCTATAAAGACTTCATCAGCTGCAAACCTACCTACTTCAATGGAACCGGAGGGATCCTTGCACTATCCCAATGGATCGAAAGAACCAAAGCAATCTTCGAAATGTGCTCATGCCCCAAGGGAAGCAAGATAAAATTTGCTGCTTGCACCTTCACCCAAAGGGCCCTGACATGGTGAAATGGGCATGTCAAGTCCCTCTCCTTAGTGACAACCAACACCATGGGCTGGGACACACTGAAGGACCTTCTGATGAGAGAGTACTGCCTGAGGGGCGAAATTCAGAAACTCGAAGAGGAACTCTGGAACCTCAAAATGCAGGGTTCCGACATAGTGGCTTATACAGCCAGGTTCTGCGACTTGGTGGCTCTATGCCCTAACATGGTGCCAACCGAAAGCAAGAAAATTGAACGATACATCTGGGTTCTGGTACCCCCATATCGAGGGAACGTTCTAGCCTCACACCCTGCGACCTTTGAGAGTGCTAAGGAATTGGCACAAAGGCTCATTGATCATGAAGCTCCTGCTACTCAAACAGCAACCACAACTACTACCCCCGCACCGACCAACACGGCTGACAACAAAAAGAGGCGTTGGGACCGAAAGAAGGGCAAGTCAAATCAACACCCTCCCAAGAAACAAAAAACGGTGGCTGTCCATGCGGCCACTACTCCCGATGTCCCTGTAACAGCCAAAACATATGCAGGGAACTTACCCAAGTGCACCAAGTGCTCTTTCCATCATAACGGCCCCTATCGTGAGATGCACTGCACTAACTGCGATCGGAAGGGCCATACCGCCCGGTTTTGCAGATCTCAACCCAAACCCATCACCCAGATTCCCAGTACCGGAGTGAGTCAACCCTGCTACGGGTGCGGCGAGACAGGGCACTTCAAAAGAAACTGCCCGAAAGCTGGGAATGCGGGAGGAGCAGGAAGACTACTTGCTATTGGCCACAACGAAGCCGTGGCAGACCCGAAAATAGTTACGGGTACGTTCCTTCTCGATAACTCTTATGCTTGTATCCTATTTGATAGTGGGGCAGAGAGGAGTTTCGTAAACCAAAACTTTAAACACTTACTTAAACAATCACCGCAAACACTAAAAGAAACCTTCGTCGTAGAAATGGCTAACGGCAAGACAGAGAGTTCTAACGAGATTTACATAGGTTGCTCCCTCATGCTAGATAATCATTCGTTCCCAATCGACCTCATACAAGTAGCTATCCAGAGTTTCGACGTCATCGTAGGCATAGACTGGCTGAGTCTCTATCGTGCCGACATTCTATGTTTCGAAAAAGCAGTCCGCCTGAATCTACCGAATAACGAAACCTTGTTAATCTACGGAGACAAACCCGGTACGAGCCTTCGTATCATCTCAAGTATTCAAGCCCAAAAGTACTTGCGTAAGGAATATCGTGCACTCCTGGCGCATGTTGTAGATACGAGTCAGAAAACAAAAGACCTAAAAGACCTCCCCGTAGTACGCGACTTCCCCGACGTATTCCCTGAAGAACTACCGGGTTTACCCCCGCAACGTCAAGTCGAATTCTGAATCGACTTAATACCAGGAGCGACCCCCATAGCCAAAGCGCCCTATCATCTGGCTCCGGCCGAGATGCAAGAACTATCCGGCCAACTTAACGAACTGCTCAGCAAGGGCTTTATAAGACCAAGCTTCTCACCCTGGGGAGCTCCGTTCTTGTTCGTCAAGAAGAAAGACGGGTCGTTCCGTATGTGCATCGACTATAGGGAACTCAACAAGCTTACAGTCAAGAATCGTTACCCTCTTCCTCGCATAGATGATTTATTTGACCAACTGCAAGGGGCGAGCTACTTTTCCAAGATTGATCTAAGATCCGGGTATCACCAGTTACGAGTGCTAGAGGAGGATGTTCCGAAGACAGCCTTCCGAACTCGTTACGGACACTACGAGTTCGTAGTGATGCCCTTCGGATTAACCAATGCGCTCGCGGTATTCATGGACTTGATGAATAGAGTATGCCGTCCTTACTTGGATCAGTTCGTCAGCGTCTTCATTGATGATATACTTATCTACTCTCGAAGTGAGGAAGAGCATAGCGATCATCTATGACAAGCCTAGAAACCTTACGATCGGAGAAGCTTTACGCGAAGTTCTCTAAATGCGAATTTTGGATCCGAAGAGTCGAATTCTTAGGACACGTGGTTAGCGAAGAAGGCATTCACGTGGACCCTTCCAAAATTAAAGCCATCGAGAACTGGTCAGCACCGAAGACGCCTACAGAAATTCGTAAATTTTTAGGCCTCGCTGGCTACTACCGCAGATTCATACAGACTTTCTCTTGAATCGCGAAACCCCTTACTACATTGACCCAGAAAGGCGTGGCCTTTGACTGGGAAGAGAAGCAGGAAAAAGCGTTCCAAACGCTAAAACGAGCCTTGTGTACCGCACCGATACTGTCCCTCCCCAAAGGAACAGAAGACTTCGTGGTCTACTGCGATGCGTCAAACCAAGGGCTCGGCTGTGTTCTTATGCAACGAGGTAAGGTCATCGCCTACGCCTCAAGACAGCTGAAGACACATGAGGTCAACTACACCACCCACGATCTCGAATTAGGAGCAGTGGTGTTCGCTCTGAAGATCTGGAGACACTACCTGTATGGTACGAAAAGTACTATTTTCGCAGACCACAAGAGCCTACAACACATATTCAACCAGAAGGAGCTCAATATGAGACAACGACGGTGGGTAGAGCTACTCAATGACTAGGAATGCGAAATTCGTTATCATCCGGGTAAAGCCAATGTAGTAGCAGACGCCCTAAGTCGGAAAGAATATTTTGGTCGAAGAGTCAAGTCATTGACCATGACTATACATTCACATCTATCCGCACAGATTAAGGAGGCCCAGCTCGAAGCCTTCAAACCTGAAAATGTAGCGGGAGAATCCCTGCGAGGAATGGATAAGAACTTGGAAGCCAAGGGTGACGGAGCCTTATATCTCATGGACCAGATCTGGACACCGAGACACGGTGGCTTCAGAGACTTGGTTATGAAGGAAGCACACAACACTCGATATTCCGTCCACCCAGGTTCAGATAAGATGTATCTGGATCTCAAGAAATCATACTGGTGGCCTAACATGAAAGCGGAGATCGCTACCTTTGTAAGTAAATGCCTTACTTGTGCCAAAGTCAAGGTCGAATACCAGAAACCATCAGGCCTACTCCAGCAACCGGAGATACCTGAATGGAAGTGGGAGCGGATCACTATGGACTTCATAACCAAGCTACCCAAGACAACGGGTGGGCTTGATACCATATGGGTCATCGTCGATAGATTGACCAAGTCCGCACACTTCCTACCCATTAAAGAAACCGACAAGATGGAGAAGCTCACAAGAACCTACATTAGGGAGATCGTACGACTGCATGGTGTTCCCATATCTATTATCTCCGATAGAGATAGTAGATTCACTTCGACGTTCTGGCGGTCACTACAAAGCTCCTTAGGAACGAGGTTGGACATGAGTACAGCCTACCATCCTCAAACTGACGGACAAAGTGAGAGAACTATTCAAACCTTGGAGGACATGTTGCGAGCCTGTGTGATCGACTTTGGGAAGGCGTGGGATACCCACTTACCTCTCGTTGAATTCTCTTACAACAACAGTTATCACACAAGCATCAAGGCTGCTCCATTTGAAGCCCTCTACGGCCGGAAGTGCAGATCCCCTCTGTGCTGGTCTGAGGTGGGTGACACTCAGTTAGCTAAAGGACGAGTTCCTGACAGCGCTCTCATGGGTCCGGAGATCATTCAGGAAACAACAGAGAAGATCGTTCAGATTCGTGAACAATTGAAAGCCTCTAGAGACCGACAGAAAAGCTACGCAGACAAACGAAGGAAACCTTTGGAGTTCCAGGTGGGAGACCGAGTCCTTTTGAAAGTCTCACCCTGGAAGGGCTTGATACGCTTCGGAAAGCATGGAAAGCTAAATCCAAGATACATAGGGCTTTCGAGATTCTCGCTAGAATCGGCCCCGTAGCATACAAACTCAACTTACCTCGCGAACTTAGTAACGTACATCCTACCTTCCACGTCTCTAACTTGAAAATGTGCCTATCCAACGAGACTCTTGTAATCCCACTCGACGAGATCGAGATCAACGAGAGCCTCAACTTCGTGGAAGTACCTGTAGAAATCATGGACCGAGAGGTCAAGCGAACGAAACAAATCCGCATCCCAATAGTGAAGGTTCGCTAGAACGCCAAGCAAGGGCCGGAATTCACATGGGAGCGCGAGGATCAGATGAAACTTAAATATCCTCACCTTTTTACTTAGTTATTTGTAATAACTTAGTTGCTTGAACTCAAATTTCGGGACGAAATTCCCTCTAACGGGCGGATGATGTGACAACCCGAAATTTCTATCTTATACATTCTTCATTTTATTAAAGTTAGCCTCGTTTCGCTATTTTATAATGAAGTTTTGGGTCTATATGAGTGCTTGGGGTTTAGTATAAAATTGATATGAGTCTTAGGAAGGGTGAGAATGTGTGTAGCATCGCTTAAATGAGCTAAACACACCCAACAAGGTGTGTGCGGCCGCACACCCGAGTGTGCGGCCAGCCAGCCGCACACAGGCAACCGCACACCTCCTAGCCTCACACCCCAGCCTATATAAAGGACCCTAAGTCAACCTTACACCCTTTTTTCACACTCCTTCAAGTTGGAACATTCTATCTCAAGAGTTCTTCGAGTTTTCCCCTCCAACCATCAAAACAAGTAAGTAAACACCCTTAGATCTTTACTACAACACGTTAGAAAGCCTTTGCCTCGAGTTTGATCCATGAAATCATCATTTTAGATGATCTTCATGTGTGTACGGCCGCACACACATCATGTGTGACCACACACACATCTTTTGGTCCTAAAATGGGCTTAAACACTCACCCAAGTTTAGCATTGACCAAAACACCTTCTTAGGATCATCACAAAGCCTTGGAAAATCGATTGGGACAAGTTTGTAGGACTGTGTACGGCCGCACACAGGCCTGGCCGCACACACCTGGCCGCACACGCCATGTACAACCGCACACACCCTTTTTAGGGTCCAAAATGGCCCCAAACTCCCAATCCGGCTAAGCAATGGTCAAAACACCTTCATTAGAATGTCCTAAAGGCTTGTAAACACGATTTTGACACACTCCATAGTGAGTGTGCGGCCACACACACACTTGGCCGCACACTCTGGCCGCACACACACAAAACCCACGTTTTTGTGGCCTTACACTCCAATATAGGGTCATACACTCCCTATGTACAACCATATGAGTTGGTAACACTTAATTCTAAGTGTTTTTATGACCTTAAGGCATGTCACTATCACCATTAGTGGTTATATCTACTAATGTATTCACATAAATGTAATTATATGTTAAATAGGATTCATTTGTGCTCAAGACTCCATTTGACACCCAACAATCCTAAGTCGATCATCCATTCGAGTTACTCACTACAGGTGAGTTCATACCACTGAATTAACCTTTTAAAATGATTTTGAATGCTTTAAAGGGAGGGGGGGAATACAAGTTGAATACTTCTAGTTATTTCTTTAATCATATGTGATTAATAACTGGAACAAACAGACAGGTTTACTACTACTTTCAAATTACTATCAAACTTATGTAGTTTCAAGCCTTCAAACCTTTTTACTAAACTCTTTTGATACTAAAACTGTCTTCAAACTCTTTCATATCTGATATACTTTCAAATCAATATCTACACCAGTATATTTATATAAGTAAGACTTAAAGGACTTAGGACTGATAGCTCACCTTATTTCCTGTTCCTTGTTTGGTTGTGGACTTAGGGTATCCTGTTATTTGTCCGACTGTCGTTAAATTCTAAGTTATATATCATATATATTAGTGTTGGAGATAAAAGTCTTCACTTCAGTTGAGTACCTTTGTGTAAAAAAGGCATGCAACCAACATTACTATTTAACTATAATAGGTATAGTTAAGGATTACTACTCATTGCTACTATGATAATGACACTACCAGAGTCAGTACAGTTATGAGTCAATACATGATATACATCATACAATAAGAACAATATACACCATATAAGAGAATACCATACATTATACAAAGCGAATACTATACACTATACAAGGGGAACACTATATACTACTACAGAGAAAACACTACTACACTATGATATACTATACAAACACCGATTTCTCTAATAACAATGTGACATACTATTTCTCGATACGACACTTCATCGTGGTATCACTTTGTAACCAGAGTCTCCTGGAGGGAGAGCGGGCATTGTGTGTATAGATCTATACGGGACAGACACTCCCACATCCTGACTGCTAGCTACAGTCCGAGCCGAAAGGCCAAGGGGTGACAGAATGTTACGTCACTATTATGACCTGGAGGGTCATCAGTTATTTATCCTTCAATCAGCATGGTTACATACGAGTTCACATTCATACCTTCAACTAACCCATTTAATAATTAAAGGCAAATTAGACCTTACGAGGCGTATTATTCATTTAATACCACCTGGGGTCTACACTTTCATTTCTATGGACTTTTCGAGGCGTATTGTTCATTTAATACTGCCTGGAGTCTACATTTTCATTACCTTAGACTTTACGAGGCGTATTGTACATTTAATACTACCTAGAGTCTGCATTTTCATTACATACAGCCGACAGTGACACTACTGGGGTAAAACACTATTTTCCCATTACTTACGTAAATGGAGTCAAAAACTATACGTTCATACTAATAGTTTCACTGGGAAAACTTTTACATTTTTCAAAGGATCAAACATACAAACAGTCGGGTCTTGGTAGAAGACTA